>NC_064638.1:1028932673-1029557673 GCF_023864345.2 Schistocerca serialis cubense
TTTTGCACGCGTCCTATTTAGCGACGAAGCGTCATTCACCAACAACAGTAACGTAAACCGGCATTATATGCACTATTGGGCAACGGAAAATTTACGATGGCTGCGACAAGTGGAACATCAGCGACCTCGGCGGGTTAATGTATTGTGTGGCATTATGGTAGGAAGGATAATTGGCCCTCATTTTATCGATGGTAATCTAAATTGTGCAATGTATGCTCATTTCCTACGTAATGTTCTACCGATGTTACAACAAGATGTTTCACTGCATGACAGAATGGCGATGTACTTCCAACATGATGAATGTCCGCCACTTAGCTCGCGTGCGGTTGAAGCGGTATTGAATAGCATATTTCATGACAGGTTGTAACACTCCGGTTTGATCTACTGACTTATCCCGCTCGATCGAGATCTGATAGCAGCCCAAAACAGACATTAATTAATGTGACCGTGTACCTAATGGGGCTGGCAATCGGATTGGACTGCTACGGAGTTGTTACATTCCATTTTGTCCCTCTCGAATGCTGTAATAATAAAATGTCTGGTGGCAAGAAGAACGACAACACAGCTTCATTAATCAACAACCTATATTCACACAAAAACACAAAGTACGGAGACAGCCACTGCCTTCGTCGTACAGAATTAATAACGGCTAATCTCAGCACAGGCCCTTTCGTTATTCATTATCGTCACACGCAATTTCAATCATTGTAATTCACCACTACAATCCAACACTGCAATCCAACACTGCAATCCAAATGATGCCGGCGCGGTAGACGCGTAATTACAATATCGGCACAAAAATATCGCTGAATCACACTAGTAACTATACTTTTTCACTTTCCCGTATATTTCTAATACAAAGGGGTTAAACCACGGCGATGGCCACTCCCTTTGTCGGTACGGTCTTGCATTCCAGCAACAGACCTCCACCCGGCTCGGCCCGCAGCGCGTACCACACTACTGTCTCAACACTCGCTCTCGCTATCGCAACCCGACGCACACTATCGATTGTTTGTCCTGTCGACCTGTGCTGTCGCAAAACTTATAGTAAGGGCCTACGGACCCCTTACAAGGTGGATTGGTCGTCAAAGCACCATACCGTGGCCCGCACGTTCACTGGATCTGACGTCCCCGGATTTCTTCCTGTGGGGGAAGTTGAAGGATATTTGCTATCGTGATCCACCTACAACGCCTGACAACATGCGTCAGCGCATTGTCAATGCATGTGCGAACATTACGGAAGGCGAACTACTCGCTGTTGAGAGGAATATCTTTACACGTATTGCCAAATGCATTGAGGTTGACGGACATCATTTTTAGCATTTATTGCATCAATGTGTTATTTACAGGTAATCACACTGTAACAGCATGCGTTCTCAGAAATGATAAGTTCACAAAGGTATCAGATTGGAACAACCGAAATAAAATGTTCAAACTTACCTACGTTCTGTATTTTAATTTAAATAACCTACCTGTTACCAACTGTTCGTCCAAATTTGTGAGCCATATGTGTGTGACTATTACAGCGCCATCTATCTCAAAGCGAAAAAAGTTGTCCAACTAAAACATTCGTATTTCTTTACGTACTAAACGAATATGTAATAAAAAATGGGGGTTCCTATTTAAAGAAACGCAGTTGATATCCGTTTGACCTATGGCAGCGCCATCTAGCTGGCCAACCATAGCGCCATCTGGTTTCCCCCTTCAAGCTAGACGAGTTTCGTTCTTTGTAGTTTTTTCGTTTGACGCTTATTTCGTGAGATATTTGGCCCGGTCACGATCAATGGACCACCCTTCACATGCAATTCTGATGCCGAAAGAGTAAACAAATAAACAGCCGTTAGTTTTGAGGGCCCGTCAGCGGAGACCATATGGGCTGTAAGCCGGGCGCCCTCCTGCGACCCAGCGAAGCGTTTTGTGCGGAAGGGCGTTGTTTGCCGGTCGCGTCGTTACTGTCGTCGCGTCCCGTCGCGTCGCGTCGGCAGGCACGTGGCGGGCCGCGCCCCAGCCTCAAGACGGCGGCCGGAACGCCGCGGGTACACCCTCAGCGTAATGGCTTGTGTCGCGGTCCGCTGCGTCTGCACGGGGGTCCTGCTGCTCGGAAGTGAATATTGCCAGTCACAGTTCTCGTTCAGTGGCCGGTAGACAGCGCGAGTGTTCGCGTGGTTGTTGTCGAAGCTGGTTAAAAGACTTGGTTTTCATAGAGACTGATTTTATTTTTAGTACGAGGAAAGGAATGCAGTCGGAAATGTTGTACGCTCAGTGCCAAAAGGAAAGAACGGGCTTTAGAGGATAACTGCTAGTCGATACTGAAGTCATAAGAGACGGCGAATGAAGGCAGTGTTGAAGACTACTCAGCACGAGTGGCTGCGTGGAATCGCAGGAAGTTAATTTATTGTACTGATGCTCGTGATGAACGCCACGATCATGCATGGTAATGGAACATGAGGCATAAGAACGCACTGAAGCCTTTACCTGCTTTTGCAGTCACCACCGCGAGCGTGACCTGGTGTTTTTGGTACGTTCGTTGCGTAAGTATTCACAAGTTTCGTTTTTGGCAGCTAGGAAACTAGTGACGTATGTTTAGATATCTGACAGCATAAGGCACACATTGTACACCATTCTGAAAGTTGTGGTGTCTCTGTGACCGCTTATCTTACAATTTTAGTGCTGATTGTTCCCACTGTTTCATAAATTCTCTACTTCATCAATCTCCAGGCGTCGGGGAATCAGCTTTTGTAAGTTGCCAGACAAACCACAAGATACTTGTTTGATACTTGTGGGGCATAAGGCTGACATTGTTTGCATATAATAAACGTTGAAACGTTCCTTCTGTCTTATCCTAAGAGTTTTCCTGGCATTGCGCGAGGGTTCACGTGCGGCGTTCAAGACAAAATTTTCTCAACCTGCTGCACTGCAGGTTTATTCAGAGATGCTTATTGGCGAACCACTGCTACATTATTAAATCATTCTTAATAGTCGTAATCTGCCAAGTTTTGATACGCCCTGCAGAAATATAAACTCTTGTAAGATTCTAAGATCCGACCATTGAACAACCTCCAGCTGGCTCCTAGAAAATTCCACCGATAATGTCCACCAAAAAACAGGTTAGCAGCTTAAAGTCAATAGGTCAGAAGTCAGATAAAAACACCAACACTTCTGATTTCCTATATAACAGATGTAATTTATTCCCCTGAATTACTCTTCGCCAACACTGTAAAAACACCACTCATGAAATTGCCCTTACGTCTGTTCCCACTGGCCGACTGCTGCCTACAAAGCAGTACGAGAAGTGATCTGTGATCGTGGGACGTGTGATCAGCAAGTCCCAGTCCCTCCACCCGTTGTCGGCAGCAGATGAATCCTGACGATGCAGCTCCCTCTTTGTCAAGCAGCTCCTTATTTGGCCTCTTAAGGGGTGAGCGGATGCCATACCTCACCTCCCTACCTCAGGAAAATCGGAGGTTTGACCGGGATCCAACTCAGGTTGACTTAACTATTCGGCTGCGGAGGCTGTCGCCAAGACCGCTTTGGCGTAAAATCTGAGCTCCAGCTAGTCAGCAACCCCATTTTTTTAAGTCATCAGTATTCTCACTGGTTTGACGCGGCCCCCCTCGAATTCCTCTCCTGTGCCAACCTCTTCATCTCAGAGTAGCACTTGTAACCTACGTCCTCAGTTATGTGCTGGATGTATTCCAATCTCTGACTTCCTCACTACAATAAACATTGACAAGAAGAAGGGACAGGATGAGAGGGTATCTGGTAAGACGTCAGAGAATAACCTCGAAGAAGGTTATTCCCTGACGTCTTAACAGACATCATCCTGTCCCTTCTTCTCGTCAGTGTTTTCCATATATTTCTTTCCCCGCTGATTCTGCAGAGAACCTCCTTATTCCTTACTTATCAGTCCACTTAATTTTCAACGTTCTTCTGCAGTACCACATCTCAAATGCTTGTATTCTCTTCTGTTACGGTTTTTTCCACAGTCCATATTTCACTACCGTACAGTGCTGTGCTCCAAACGTACATTCACAGAAATTTCTTCCTCAAATTAAAGCTTACATAGACACTAGTAGACTTCTGTTAGCCAGGACTTCCCTCTTTGCCATTGCCAGTCTGCTTTTTATGTCTTGCTCCCACCGTCGCGCGTTATTTCGCTGCCAGGGTGGCAGAATTCCGTAACTTCGTCTACTTCGTGATCACCAATCCTTACGTTAAGTTTCTCTCTGTTCTCATTTCTGCCACTTCTCATTATTTTCGTCTATCTTCGATTTATTCTCATTCCATATTCTGTACTCAGTAGACTGTCCATTCCATTCAACACATCCTGTAATTCTTTTTCACTTTCAATGAGCAATGTCATCAGCGAATCTTATCATTGATATCCTTGCACCTTGAATTTAAATCCCTCTCTTGAACCTTGCTTTTATTTCAGTCACTGCTTTTCCGATTTATAGATAGAATGGTAGGGGCGGAAGGCTTATCGCTGTCAAACCCCCTTCTTAATCCGAGCATCTCGTTCTTGGTCTTTCAGTCTTATTGTTCCCTCATGGTTCTTGTACATACTACACTATGTGATCAAAAGTATCAGGACACCCCCACAAACATACGTTTTTCGTATTAGATGCATTGTGCTGCCACCTACTGCCAGGTACTCCATATCAGCGACCTCAGTAGTCATTAGACAACGTGAGAGAGCACAATGGGGCGCTCCACGGAACTCATGGACTTCGAACGTGGTCAGGTGACTGGGTCTTACTTGTGTATTGCGAGATTTCCACACTCCTAAAAATCCCTAGGTCCACCGTTTCCGATGTGATAGTGAAGTGGAAACGTGAAGGGACACGTATGGCACAGAAGAGTACAGGCCGACCTCGTCTGTTGACTGACAGAGACTGCCGACAGTTGAAGAGGGTCGTAATGTGTAATAGGCAGACATCTATCCCGACCGTCACACAGGAATTCCAAACTGCATCAGGATCCACTGCTAGTACTATGACAGTTAGGCTGGAGGTGAAAAAAACTTGGATTTCATGTTCGAGCGGCTACTCATAAGCCACACATCACGCAGGTAAATGCCAAACGACGCCTCGCTTGGTGTAAGAAGCGTAAACATTGGACAATTGAACAGTGGAAGAGCGTTGTGTGGAGTGACGAATCACCGTACACAATGTGGCGATCCGATGGCAAGGTTTGGGTATAGCGAATGCCTGGTGAACGTCATCTGCCAGCGTGTGTAGTGCCAACAGTAAAATTCGGAGGCGGTGGTGTTACGGAGTGGTCGTGTTTTTCATGGAGGGGGTTTGCACCCCATGTTGTTTTGCGTGACACTATGATAGCACAGGCCTACACTGATGTTTTAAGCACCTTCTTGCTTCCCACTGTTGACGAGCAATTCACGGATGGCGATTGCATCTTTCAACACGATTGAGCATCTATTCATAATGCACGGACTGTGGCGGTGTGGTTACACGACAATAACATCCCTGTAATAAACTGTCCTGCGCAGAGCTCTGACCTGAATCCTATAGAACATCTTTGGGATGTTTTGGAACGCCGACTTCGTGCCAGGCCTCACCGACCGTCATCGATACCTCTTCTCAGTGCAGCACTCCGTGAAGAATGGGCTGACATTCCCCAAGAAACCTCCCAGCACCTGATTGAACTTATGCTTGCGAGAGTGGAAGCTGTCATCACGGCTAAGGATGGGAGAACGCCATACTGAATTCCAGCATTACCGATATAGGGCACCACGAACTTGTACGTCATTTTCAGCCAGGTGTCCGGATACTTTCGATCACACAGTGCATCATTTGAAATTGACTTTTGTTCAATATTCCCGAGTTTCCATGAACATATTTGTACTTGCGTCTTTCGCCGATCAGCTGAAATATTTCTTCTGTTCGCCAAGTGTTCTTCGCAGGTACCTTCCTCGTACCTATGGTTTTCTTTCCAACTTCTGTGATTACCCCTTTTAGAGGTGACAATTTCCCGTCAGTTGAACAGCCTACTGAAGTATTCATTATCGCAGTGTCTTTAACCTCAGAGAATTTCAAGCGCCTCTCTTCATTCCTTAGTATTTTCGTGTGCCACTTCTTTGCGCATTGATTCTTCCTGACCAGTCTCTTGAACTTCATCTTGCCCTTCATCATTACGAAATTTTGATCTGTGTTTATATCTGCCGCTTGGTACGCCCTACGGTCCATTATCTGATTTTGGAATCTCTGCCTCACCATGATGTAGTCTTACTGAAATCTTCCCGTATCTCCCGGCCTTTTCCAAAGATATCTTGTGATTCTTGAACAGAGTAATCACTGAAACTTCCTGGCAGATTAAAACTGTGTGCCCGACCGAGACTCGAACTCGGGACCTTTGCCTTTCGCGGGCAAGTGCTCTACCAACTGAGCTACCGAAGCACGACTCACGCCCGGTACTCACAGCTTTACTTCTGCCAGTACCTCGTCTCCTACCTTCCAAACTTTACAGAAGCTCTCCTGCGAACCTTGCAGAACTAGCACTCCTGAAAGAAAGGATAGTTCTGCAAGGTTCGCAGGAGAGCTTCTGTAAAGTTTGGAAGGTAGGAGACGAGGTACTGGCAGAAGTAAAGCTGTGAGTACCGGGCGTGAGTCGTGCTTCGGTAGCTCAGTTGGTAGAGCACTTGCCCGCGAAAGGCAAAGGTCCCGAGTTCGAGTCTCGGTCGGGCACACAGTTTTAATCTGCCAGGAAGTTTCATGTCAGCGCACACTCCGCTGCAGAGTGAAAATCTCATTCTGGAGAGTAATCACTATTATTATTGCAGAACATAATTAGCCTTTCTTCTCACGCATTCCTCCTATCAAGCCCATATTTTCCAGTAGCCATTTCGTCTACTCATTTCACTACAACCCCTTTCCAGTCCCCCATGACTTTTGGATTTTCGTCTCCCTTTACGTGCTGAATTATCCGTTCCATATTCTCATATACTTTCTCTAGTCCTTCACGTTGTGCTTGCGACGTCAGCAAACTGTTGTTGTCGGTCTTTGTCGGTGTTGGTTTGGTGTCGATTCTGGTGATAATAACCGTATCACTGAAGTGTTAACAGTACCTCGCTCTCTGACCTACCTTTCTATACATAACGAAGTCCCGGTATACCATTTTCTGCTGCTGTTGATATTACCGTTCGATCGTCTGACCAGAAATCGATGTCTTCTTTGGATTTCACTTCAGTGACCCCTACTGCATCTAGAATGAGTCTTTGCATTTCCCGTTTCAGATTTTATAGCCTCCCCACTATGTTCGAACTTCTGGCATTCCACACTCTGACTCGTAGAACGTTACGTATTCGTCGGTTATTCAATCTTTTTCTAATGGCCACCTCCCACATGGCAGACCCTTCACGAGTTGCGAATGGGAGACCAGTCTGGAATCTCTTGCCAATGGAGAGGTCATCGTGACACATTTTGCTTGTGTGTTACATGTCTTGTGGTTTCACATTACGTATCTTTTAGTGCAGTGGTTTCTATTGCCTTCTGCATCCTGATGCCGTTGATCATTGCTGATTCTTCCTGAAAAGTGCAGGGCAAAAGTGTGCCCTGTATTTTTTTTCCGCCCCTCGACCCTCTTTGACAAGGCCGTTGACAGAATAAGGGTGACTTATTATGTAGGAAGTCATCGACCTCCATTGATGATGACTTTTATTCAGAGTTTAGGCAGTGACGGGGTTCGAACCAGGGACTGAGGACTAGTAAAAGATGGTACTCCTAGAACACGAATAATCTCACAAGCGTATATATCTCGATATGTATTTGAGGGCTTTAGTGCTGAATAGCTGTACTAAGACGTTAACATAGGCACCCACGGGGACAGGTGAACAGAGATGGGCAAAAGGCTGAGGAGCGTGCAAGTCGGGCCGTAGCCTGTGCGACACTTCTGTACCAGACAAGCGTACACGGGCAGGGTTAAATATGCTGTTAGCATGTGTGCAGAATGCGCGTAATAGGGCCATTTAGCAGGAAGTGGTGAGCATATAAGAAGGCAGGTGCATGATTAGTTCTGCGTAGACAGAGGTACAGAATACTTAGACGGAGTCTCCAATGTACTTCCCGCTTTTGTTACATGATTCACGCTGCAACCGTAGCCTATCCTGGTAACTGGCATCACTGAGGTAAGAGTTACACTAGGCCACTGTTTGTGCTTCGGATTCTCCGTAGTGGAGTTTATATGCACGGAAAACTTGTCTGTCACTGCTTAACGTAGTACTTATCGTGTTCGCTTTATACTACCCGTAATGAGCAATGTAGTGGGTAAGTATTCTCACCGAACCTAAACTGCCCTTTGCCGAGAGACGTAGAAAAATCAGTATGTCGCTCGCCACATTAGACATGCCGACAAGTGCTTGCTTTCCCACAAGTTGAGCGCGGGGGCGAGTTTTGATCACTTGCGCGGAGCCTGGGGCCCTTGCCAGGCTGACCGGCTTTTCACAGGTACAGCCACACTAGTAAGTCTAGCAGTTCAGCAAAGATGTTCGTGCGAGCTGGCTCGCGCTCACACCACAGCAGTGAGCAAGCATGTTTCGTTTCAGGGTGGCTTATTAACGCTTTTCGTGGCAAATTTATTTTGAAGACTGTTGTATTACTGAGAACTGACAATGAAATTGAACATAATGAAAACTGACAATGAAATTCAACATCTGTTTTCATATTTTGATGATGCAAAGAACGGGGGCAGCTAAGGAAGAAACATGGTATTTCTTACAAGTATTGCAGCCTTATGATGACTGCCGTTTTAGAAAATAATTTGAATTGTCAAATTTATATTTCGTTACCACTTTATTTAAACGTTAAACATAAAAACACAGAATGTCAATAAACATTACTTATTTTGCTTTCCACTAAAGCATCAATCTCTGATACCACGTTTAGAGTAATGCTAATTCGAAGACAAGCTCTTAAGTTGAAGACTGCCGGTGAGATTATTTGGAAGCAAAGCGCAAACAACTGGAATTGCGTTTGTTTCCTCCCTAGAACCGTGCCGGCCGAGGTGGCCGAGCGGTTCTAGGCGCTACAGTCTGGAACCGCGCGACCGCTACGGTCGCAGGTTCGAATCCTGCCTTGGGCATGGATGTGTGTGATGTCTTTAGGTTAGTTAGGTTTAAGTAGTTCTAAGTTCTAGGGGACTGATGACCTCAGAAGTTAAGTCCCATAGTGCTCAGAGCCATTTTTTTCTCCCTAGAACCGTTAAGGTTGCTCGAACTCTTGAACATTCCATTTACAAAGAATAATTCGCAGCTTGATAAATACGGTTTTCCCTTTTCGCTGGCAGACCCCAGTATTCTGTCAGTCGGTTCCCTGCTATCTGCCGGCCGAAGTGGCCGTGCGGTTAAAGGTACTGGAGTCTGGAACCGCAAGACCGCTACGGTCGCAGGTTCGAATCCTGCCTCGGGCATGGATGTTTGTGATGTCCTTAGGTTAGTTAGGTTTAAGTAGTTCTAAGTTCTAGGGGACTAATGACCTCAGAAGTTGAGTCCCATAGTGCTCAGAGCCATTTGAACCATTTGAACCCTGCTATCTGTAAGTAAAAAGTTGCTACCATCTTCATCACTTAATTATTTTCCTGCAAGAATACTCCTTCTAAATCTGTGGGATCTGATGTAGTTCCGATATATTTTCGGCTAATGCAGTGTAACGAAGTGATAGAAACGATGTTACTAAATAGTAGCCTCGATTGAAGAGCTACCGTACTTTTTCAGCGTAAACTGATGAAACTGTGGCGTCTGTTTCATTTGCCCGCTTCTTTGCGCTGATAAAATGTTTTTGCACTTCATTTGCTGCTTCGTTTGTAATAAACAGATGGCTGACTTCCGCTAAAACTGTTATTTTTTGTGGATAGTCACCCTTCGCAGTTATTATTTTTAATGTTTACACAACGCCAGTAAGTCACTTCTTGTTTGTTTGTGTGTATAGCTGACTATATCCTGATGCCAGCTGGAAATGGTTCAAATGGCTCTAAGCACTATGGGACTTAACATCTGAGGTCATCAGTCCCCTAGAACGTAGAACTCCTTAAACCTAACTAACTTAACGACATCACACACATCCATGCCCGAGGCAGGATTCGAACCTGCGACCGTAGCGGTCGCGCGGTTCCAGACTGAAGCGCCTAGAACCGCTCGGCCACCCCGCCCGGCCAGCTGGAAATCAGTAAAGGCTTCCCTTAGGTGGTCTACTCCATTATTTCAGCACTAAAACACGGAAAACTGTTAGCCAGTCTAAGGTCAGCTGCAGTACTGAACTTTGGGAGAAAACAACACACACTACAAACAAGTGCGGGGTAATTTGTGTGCAGGTAATGGGCTTTTGGCATTTCGCAGAATACGTCGCAGATAGCGGCGGACAGGCTGCTATATCCTACTTCTGGAACACTCTGTTCATTGCGTACAGTGTCGTGAGCTCCGTACAAAGGTCAACACTTCGCCTCTCCGTACTAGTGTATTGCGTAAAAGTGTCACAAATTCTTTGAGGGGCGCCCGACAATTCCCACCCCCTAGGGGATAGCGTTGGGACAGCCTACTTTAACGTAATCTCTAATGTTGCATTTGTTTTAAAATTGTGTAGGTGGCCGCTGTGGGCGAGCGGTTCTAGACGCTTCAGTCCGGAACCGCGCTGCTGCTGCATCCGCAGGTTCGAATCCTGCCTCGGGCATGGATGTGTGTGATGTCCTTAGGTTAGTTAGCTTTAAGTAGTTCAAAGTCTAGGGGACTGATGACCTCAGGTGTCAAATCCCATAGTGCTTAGAGCCATTTGAACAACAGACTATGACTGGAACAGAGATGGTGGTGAATATGGCGATACAGGCGATGCAGGTATGTTCAAAACTGCGATTAACAGTCATGAATCAACATTTTTCACCTTAGAAATACTTTCTGACAATGCGCTGTTCACATCTACAAATATCTCCATAAAAAATATTGTTTCGTCATTTATGGTATTTTATTTTACAGGTATATGAAGCGGCTGTACCCGACACTGTTAACGCACACAAGAACAGTGGCCAAAGGTTGCAGTTTCGAATCGTGAGAACAGAAGGAATTTGCATCACAAATATTAGGCTTGCGAGAGGAGCAGAAGCAATGTCATGGAGATTCTGGTTACCAGAGTACGGAGTATACGGACTAGTTTCGTGGACTAAATACGAAATCTTTCTTCCGCAATGTCTCAGGAAGGGTATGACCAGTAGGTCGATTGAGAACGTCAAACGCAGCGACATCCTTAGTATTCCGGAATGAGATTTTCACTCTGCAGCGGAGTGTGCGCTGATATGAAACTTCCTGGCAGATTAAAACTGTGTGCCGGACCGAGACTCGAACTCGGGACCTTTACCTTTCGCGGGCAAGTGGTGTACCAACTGAGCTACCCAAGCACGACTCACGCCCCGTCCTCACAGCTTTACTTCTGCCAGTACCTCGTCTCCTACCTTCCAAACTTTCTTCTGTTAAGTTTGGAAGGTAGGAGACGAGGTACTGGCAGAAGTAAAGCTGTGAGGACTGGGCGTGAGTCGTGTTTGGGTAGCTCAGTTGGTAGAGCGGGATGGTTACACACACAGCGACGGTCAAGGTGTGACAGCTAACATCACTCGATAAAACACAGTATTGCTTCGTCAGTCAGCACCAAGCAGTGCTTTCGCAGGCAAGTCCAAGAGACGTACTAGTTACCCGGGTCGCTAGGCGCGCAGGCGCGTTGTTCCCTGTAGTTCAGTTAAGTTTTTTTACGCGTTTTGTATCATATTTCTCGCAGCTCGATATGATGTGAAATGTGTCGGTAGGTATACTAATAAGATTATGGTTATTTACGTAACTGAGTTTTACTTTGATCTTCAACCAAAATAAAATTTTATAAATGTATGCCAACCACGTATAGAACTAATCAAAAATTCATTCATGGACTAGGAGTTATCAAGCAGAAATAATTTCAATTTGTTTTTAAGATTTTCATTGAAAGCCGGGACATTCTAATCACAAGATAGATAGTCAAATATTTCTGTGTCTGCATATTTTGGTCTTTTCTATGGAAGAGTGAGGTTAAGTCGTGTGTGATGGAGGTCACTTTTGTTGCTAATGGAATGTTTCTATTGTTATATTCAAATTTTTTACAACTATCCTCGTAAGAAAGCAAATGCACTGAGAGGTTGTTGCTACCCTCTTTAGCTGTAGGATGTTTATATATTTAATTTTTTAAGTTACCTCCATGAGATTCAAGGATGGACACAAGACATTATTCTCCAAATGAATATTTTGTATTGGTCTGTAGAACAGCCCCAAAAATTACTCCATATGAAATTAAAGAATGGAAATACGAATAAAATCTTCTCTGTCTTCAAGCAGCGTCAGTTCGAATAAAATTCCCCAGGAGTAAAACCACTGAGCGCCATGGCTGTCACGGTTTTTCGCTTATACGGCCACGATTGCAGCCTGTGGCACCAGTAATAGGGGGCGAAACGACGCGTGCGCGGGAGGTGATTTGGGCAGCTCATAGCAGCTCCTGCCGGCAGCGGGTCGAGTGACGTCAGGGGTCGGCGCCACACTTTAAACTGCCGCTGCCGCCTCCCTACACGCGTTAAGCATCCGTCGTTCCTTCCTTTCGACATCCAAAGCCTGCCCCTAAGCCCTACTAAGTGGGTACCCTGGTCTCTGTTAAAATTGTTGCTGTTCATTTTATTTTCAGTTGCCTCTGTTATAACGAAATCCCAGTATGTTGACGCAAGAGGCAGTGCTCAGCTATAGTCGACTCGTCAAGCTCTCTTCGTTTAATATCTCTCCCGTGCTCGGTACAACGCTCTGCAACTGTGCGAATTGTTTAATCTACGAGATGCTGCCACATTCACAAGGAGCAACATACGAGCCGGGAATACGAAGTGCTATGTTCTCTTTAACAGGCAGAGTGCAACACATTCATGTCTTGGAGGTGAGCTGAAACACTGGTCTCATTCCATGTTCCGCAGTACACGTCGTAACTTGTTGCTCGTTGCCCCACAGTTCGGCAGGAGAGCAGCCGGCTTGGCCTCTTCTACCGATTCACAAGGCGTTCTTCGTCGGTGGCACCTGAAAGCGTTCGGAATGTCTCTCTTGCTGTAACATTCTTTCTGAACACGTGCCTCAATTGCTGCAATTGGAATTGTAGGTTGTCGTCGTCAGAAATAAGTTTTGCTCTTGTGGAAATATCCAAAAGTACGAGTATATGAATTTTCTGAAGCATTCGTCGGCACTGTCAGCAATGTCACGTAGAACAAATATTGCTGAATTAAAGCATTTAAAAGTATCTGTACTGTGTGAATTCAAATTCATATCAGTACACACACCCAGGAATTTTGAACATTCAGTGTTACATAACTCTTTCCACTGTGCTATAATGTTATTAATAATTACATATTCTGCGAAATATGCAACTGAATAAACAACCTTTTTCTAAGTTAAGCATTTGCTAGGACCCAATCAGTAAATTTTCTAAATATTTGTTTTATTGTTCCTTCTGTTGTCTGCCTCTGCCGGGGTTGATTGTGGTGATTTCAGTGTCAACGAAGAGCAGTATTTCTGCTTTGTCGCTTTCAGATGGAAAGCAGGAAGAAAGGTGATCCCAGTATGGTCCTAGCGTTGGACGACGCCAGCTCCAAACCTGTTATTAGCTATAACGGCTTCTCAAAATCGAGATTGTAGAAACTGCTATCGGCAGATTCTGTTAAACACACAGTATATAATCGCTTAGACGGCACAAAGGACAATGACGATTTGTTCGTAACTGCTAACAGTAAAAGCGAAATGTTCTTCTACAGAAGCCGGCCGCGGTGAGCGAGCGGTTCTAAGCGCTTCAGTCCGGAACCGCGCGACTGCCACGGTCGCAGGTTCGAATCCTGCGTCGGGCATGGATGTGTGTGATGTTCTTAGGCTAGTTAGGTTTAAGTAGTTGTATGTTCTAGGGGACTGATGACCTCCGAAGTTAAGCCCCATAGTGCTCAGAGCCATTTGAAACATTTCTTCTACAGACACCAGTGTGGATTTCGCATACAGTCATCTTTGCTGCATTCTTGAGATCCAGAACGTAATAGACAGCTGCCCCCGGTTAAAGCGGGTTTCATTGACTTCCGGAAGACATTCCATACAATTCCGAAATGTCGCCGAATGAACAAAATACGACTATTCGACCATCTGTGTACATGGTTTGGGGATTTCCTACTAGATCTGGCTCAACATGCCGTTCTGAACACGGCGAAATCGTCAGATATCAAAGAATATTCTCTAGTTGCAGTTCTGAGTTTGGTCATCAGCTATGTTAGACTGATTAATAAATTTTAGTACTTGTGACCTCTATTAAGAGCAGTGAAGTGTTCTGTGCTTAGCCGTTTAGTCGTTATGACAGATTGATAATCTTCCCTCATAAAGGGTTTTGCAGGTTTTGTATTACCGTGTAATAAGAGTAATCTGTTAGCTGGACACCAGAAAGAAAAATCTATGGGCACCAGAAAGAAAAACCATAGTCGTATGGCAGGGAAAGAAAAACACAGAAATGTGGAAATGAGGTATTTAGAAGTCAGATGCATGCGTGAAGATTACTTAGTGTCTTCAGTGTCGCAATGTTGCCCGCCCGGTTAGCCGTGCGGTCTAACGCAGTGCTTTCGGATTCGTGCCGGTCCGCGGATTCGTGTCGAGGTCCGGTGTGCCGGCCAGTCTGTGGATGGTTTTTAAGCCGGTTTTCCATCTGCCTCGTCGAATGCGGGCTGGTTCCCCTTATTCCGCCTCAGTTACACTATGTCGGCGACTGCTGCGCAGACACTGTCTCCACATACGCGTACATCCTAATTACTCTACGACGCAAACATTTGATGTTACACTCGTCTGATGTGAGACGTTCCCTCACGGGGGGGGGGGGGGGTCCACTGGGGGCCGAACCGCGCAATAACCCTGGTTTCGGTGTGGCGTGAGTGGACTGTTGTAGCCTGTTGTGCGGTTGTGAACCACTGAGGGCTACGGCGGGGACGAAGCCTCTCCGTCGTTTCTAGGTCCCCAGTTAAATACAATACAATCGCAATGTTTCCACACACGTAAACCGCAGCACAATGCGGCCATAAGTGTTTGACGTCACATTTCGAACGCCGTACGGTGTGATAGAGGGCCTACTGTGTGACAGGTTGCCGCCGACTTGAATGTAGGGCATCAGAAACTCATTTCTACCAAGAGAGTACGGAGACAAAGCCAAAGCATGGATTTCAGCAGCTGGAGAGCGATTCGGTATTAACATCACGTCTGGTGCCCTCTATCAGTTGTGGTCACTCAGTATGTATCATATTATGGAGTGCATTGGCCTACGACTATTGGAACTACACTCCTGGAAATTGAAATAAGAACACCGTGAATTCATTGTCCCAGGAAGGGGAAACTTTATTGACACATTCCTGGGGTCAGATACATCACATGATCACACTGACAGAACCACAGGCACATAGACACAGGCAACAGAGCATGCACAATGTCGGCACTAGTACAGTGTATATCCACTTTTCGCAGCAATGCAGGCTGCTATTCTCCCATGGAGCGATCGTAGAGATGCTGGATGTAGTCCTGTGGAACGGCTTGCCATGCCATTTCCACCTGGCGCCTCAGTTGGACCAGCGTTCGTGCTGTACGTGCAGACCGCGTGAGACGACGCTTCATCCAGTCCCAAACATGCTCAATGGGGGACAGATCCGGAGATCTTGCTGGCCAGGGTAGTTGACTTACACCTTCTAGAGCACGTTGGGTGGCACGGGATACATGCGGACGTGCATTGTCCTGTTGGAACAGCAAGTTCCCTTGCCGGTCTAGGAATGGTAGAACGATGGGTTCGATGACGGTTTGGATGTACCGTGCACTATTCAGTGTCCCCTCGACGATCACCAGTGGTGTACGGCCAGTGTAGGAGATCGCTCCCCACACCATGATGCCGGGTGTTGGCCGTGTGTGCCTCGGTCGTATGCAGTCCTGATTGTGGCGCTCACCTGCACGGCGCCAAACACGCATACGACCATCATTGGCACCAAGGCAGAAGCGACTCTCATCGCTGAAGACGACACGTCTCCATTCGTCCCTCCATTCACGCCTGTCGCGACACCACTGGAGGCGGGCTGCACGATGTTGGGGCGTGAGCGGAAGACGGCCTAACGGTGTGCGGGACCGTAGCCCAGCTTCATGGAGACGGTTGCGAATGGTCCTCGCCGATACCCCAGGAGCAACAGTGTCCCTAATTTGCTGGGAAGTGGCGGTGCGGTCCCCTACGGCACTGCGTAGGATCCTACGGTCTTGGCGTGTATCCGTGCGTCGCTGCGGTCCGGTCTCAGGTCGACGGGCACGTGCACCTTCCGCCGACCACTGGCGACAACATCGATGTACTGTGGAGACCTCACGCCCCACGTGTTGAGCAGAGCGATTCGGCGGTACGTCCACCCGGCCTCCCGCATGCCCACTATACGCCCTCGCTCAAAGTCCGTCAACTGCACATACGGTTCACGTCCACGCTGTCGCGGCATGCTACCAGTGTTAAAGACTGCGATGGAGCTCCGTATGCCACGGCAAACTGGCTGACACTGACGGCGGCGGTGCACAAATGCTGCGCAGCTAGCGCCATTCGACGGCCAACACCGCGGTTCCTGGTGTGTACGCTGTGCCGTGCGTGTGATCATTGCTTGTACAGCCCTCTCGCAGTGTCCGGAGCAAGTATGGTGGGTCTGACACACCGGTGTCAATGTGTTCTTTTTTCCATTTCCAGGAGTGTAGTTATCGATAGCTTAGATATTGGCGCTGGTATGTAGTTGCTTGGTCTTCCACAAATACTATTCGAGACAGTTCCGGGTATTTTGCACACAATTCTTACGGACATTGTAGCATGAGGATGGGCGTTCTCCTTTTGGAACATGATACCAGGACACCACTGTCTGATGAGGGATCACACACGAGGCTAAGGGCTTTTCTGACGTGCTGCTATGTCGTCAGTGTACTCTGAACCACTTCCGGAGATAACTTCGCCAAGTCATAGCCAGTGAATTCCCACACCGTGATGCTACAAATAACACCGATGTCTGTCGCTAAAACGTTGGCAGCAAGTGTTCTTTCCCTTCGCCACCGACAATAGTCATCCGAGTCAGTGCAAAGCACAGATTTATCGCTAAAAGTGATGTGGCGCCACTCAGCAGCGGTCTGAGGTTCCCAAGTATAGCTCCTCCCCAGTCAAATCTGTCTGTATCAGGTGAAACTGTATGGCGGCAGAGAACTTTTCAAGTCGTAAACATCTGTGACACATATATGCAGACTGTAGCGAGGATTTAAAATTTATACCAAGGCCCGGATTCGATGCCACGTCTCTTGCTTACTAGGCAGATCCGTTAACCAGTACGCCACCCTGGCACAGTGGCTTTCCACAACTGCACGGACCACCCTAGCACGCCTCCCTCCTCAGTCCAAATTCCCATCACATGTCAGTCTACTTGGTATTCCCCCTAAACTCGAACTGCATTGCAGAGGCTCTCCAACTGTGTAACAATCTCAGCTTGAACGAAATGGGGGATCCTGCCTGAAGCCCAGGCATAGGTGCTTTAATCATATGAAACTATATGGTTCCAGAGACCGTTCCAAGTCTCAACCATCTATGATGTGTACATGCAGACTGAGGTGACTCTCAAGTATACTGACGGTTTAATGCATCGTATTAAAATTAACCGCTGCATCAAGATATTTTTCCCCACGCAAGGGATACCAAGTGTAAAGTAATCATGAGGATACGTCAAGCATAATTCCCAGAAGATGCAGACTGTTACCTTAATACTACACACTGGGTTCCTGAATACAATACATCCCACGAAAAAGATTTGCCAGGATTAACGAACACGGTGGATTTCAGTAAATAAAGTCTGCGCTCGCTATCCCTAGCCCAACTTGAAGCAACTTGCTTACCTCTCGCCTTGTAAACATGTAGCTGTCGTCCCAGTTTCTTTCTTCTTCGACGGCCGCAGTAAACAGTGCATAACGTGGTGGCAAATGGGGAAGAATTCAGTGCTATTAAAATTGAAATTACGGAGTACTGGAATGCTACTGCAGTTAATTTCTATTTCTAGAAGCCAAAAATGCAAGAAGAAAAAATTCTGAGAGCCAGTCTATCGTTAATATTTGTAACAAGATTCCGTATCATTAATCATTAGTTTCCGAGCACCGCAAAACTCACAACAATACTTCACGTGATCTTAGAATCAACATGAGATCGCTCAAATATGTTTTCCAATGGAAGTTTAACAATTAACGCCGTCTTTACACGGAATTGCACTTCACACACTGGTTCGCATGTTGCCACCTCGAAAACCAATCATAGATTGCTTGGATTAAAACAACATCGCACAAGTATGTCATCGGAGGCAGTTTTTCAACAAACTGTTCTGTCTTTACCTGATATCAGATTTTATTCGTGATTTCCTGTATTGCCTCCATGGAAACAGATCGTAGACCAGTAGTGAGCTATCATAGCAGTTTGGCGCCTGCCCTCTCAGGGCGCGTTTATGATTGGTCCATAAATAAGCACTAACTACGAGGGCAGTTCAATAAGTAATGCAACACATTTTTTTTCTCGGCCAATTTTGGTTGAAAATACCGGAAATTTCTTGTGGAATATTTTCAAACATTCCCGCTTCGTCTCGTATAGTTTTATTGACTTCCGACAGGTGGCAGCGCTGTACGGAGCTGTTAAAATGGCGTCTGTAACGGATGTGCGTTGCAAACAACGGGCAGTGATCGAGTTTCTTTTGGCGGAAAACCAGGGCATCTCAGATATTCATAGGCGCTTGCAGAATGTCTACGGTGATCTGGCAGTGGACAAAAGCACGGTGAGTCGTTGGGCAAAGCGTGTGTCATCAACGCCGCAAGGTCAAGCAAGACTGTCTGATCTCCCGCGTGCGGGCCGGCCGTGCACAGCTGTGACTCCTGCAATGGCGGAGCGTGCAAACACACTCGTTCGAGATGACTGACGGATCACCATCAAACAACTCAGTGCTCAACTTGACATCTCTGTTGGTAGTGCTGTCACAATTGTTCACCAGTTGGGATATTCAAAGGTTTGTTCCCGCTGGGTCCCTCGTTGTCTAACCGAACACCATAAAAAGCAAAGGAGAACCATCTGTGCGGAATTGCTTGCTCGTCATGTGGCTGAGGGTGACAATTTCTTGTCAAAGATTGTTACAGGCGATGAAACATGGGTTCATCACTTCGAACCTGAAACAAAACGGCAATCAATGGAGTGGCGCCACACCCACTCCCCTACCAACAAAAAGTTTAAAGCCATACCCTCAGCCGGTGAAGTCATGGTTACAGTCTTCTGGGACGCTGAAGGGGTTATTCTGTTCGGTGTCCTTCCCCATGGTCAAACGATCAACTCTGAAGTGTATTGTGCTACTCTTCAGAAATTGAAGAAACGACTTCAGCGCGTTCGTAGGCACAAAAATCTGAACGAACTTCTCCTTCTTCATGACAACGCAAGACCTCACACAAGTCTTCGCACCCAAGAGGAGCTCACAAAACTTCAGTGGACTGTTCTTCCTCATGCACCCTACAGCCCCGATCTCGCACCGTCTGATTTCCGTATGTTTGGTCCAATGAAGAACGCAATCCGTGGGAGGCACTACGCGGATGGTGAAGAAGTTATTGATGCCGTACGACGTTGGCTCCGACATCGACCAGTGGAATGGTACCGTGCAGGCATACAGGTCCTCATTTCAAGGTGGCGTAAGGCCGTAGCATTGAATGAAGATTACGTTGAAAAATAGTGTTGTGTAGCTAAAAGATTGGGGAATAACCTGGTGTATTTCAATGCTGAATAAAACAACCCCTGTTTCAGAAAAAAAATGTGTTGCATTACTTATTGAACTGCCCTCGTATTTCCGGATGAACTGTGTGATATCGAAATTTTTACTAACAAGTTCTCAGTGCAGGGAACGTCATCAGCACGGTTGTAACTATATACTAATATTTAAATAGTAAATATAAATAACAAAAAATTCGCTTCTTGGCGCCCAGCGTAATAGGGGAACACCCACTGTCTGTCTGCTCCAGGACGATAAAGCTCTTGTTCGCCCCACTAAGAGCCCGGCTGTTTTTGGGAATTTGGACTGAGGATGGCGGCGTGATAGGGTAGTCCGTGGAGTTGTGTAAAGCCCTTCGTCAAGGTGGCGTAGTGATTAGCGCATCTGCCTAGTGAGCAGGAGACCCGCGTTCGAATCCCGTCCTTGGTACAAATTTTCATTCGTCGTTTTAGTCTACGGATTTACAGCTTATGTCTGTGTTGTGGCGTGAATGGCAGCCTATTCACAGGACAGCGTTTCAGTAGCCAAGTTTCTGCTAGTCTTCAGATGGCAGGTGCTGATGTGAAAGGCTTAAAGTATGTTTGGTTCACAATAGGGTAATTCTTCCTTAGTATGGTCGACCAGAATCTTGACGCTGTGCGTGATATCCTCACGTTCCCTTTCAGGGTAGCATTGGACCATTGTCAGATGCAAATGGCCCACATGCCTGGATATTGCACGGTTCAAGGAGCCAACATCATGCTGACCCCAGTGATGTCCCTTTCACAATGTTCGCTACACGCTTGACACATTGCGCCCCCGTCATATAATATGCTCATATTATAACAAGACTGTTGCGTTCCGGTGGCTGCTATATCCGTCACAGATGATTGTAAATACACTCATGCACATAAATTAAGGATAACGCTGATACATGGTGGAACAACGTTCTGGTGGGCGGTTTGCGGGTTTAAATCACCTCGGGGTATGACCATGCGGTGCATTTGACCTGCAACCGTCGCACGGTGGCGCTGGCAGCAGTCCACATACGCAGAGGTGTGTCGGTGCATGTCAGAGTACGGTGCAGCGAGTAAGTGTGCAGACGCTTTCAGACGTGCTAATGGTGACTGTGTGTTGAAAATTGCTCAGAAAACACATACTAATGACGTTATGAGGGGTAGAATACTAGGGCGACTGGAAGCTGGTCAAACACAGCAGGTCGTAACACCGGCCCTCCGTGTGCCACAAAGTTTTATCTCAACATTACGGCAACGATTCCAGCAGACAGGAAACGTGTCCAGGCACTACAGTACGGGACGTCCACAGTGTACAACACCACAAGAAGACCGATATCTCACCATCACTGCCCGCAGATTGCCATGGGGTTCTGCAGGTAGCCTTGTTTGGGACCTTACTGCAGCCACTGGAACAGTTGTCTTCAGACACACAGTCTACAGACGACTGAACAGACACGGTTTATTCGCCGGGAGACCTGCAAGCTGCATTCCACTGACCCCTGGTCCCAGGAGAGCCCGTAAAGCCTGGTGTCAAGAACACAGTACATGGTCATTGCAACTGTGGCCCCAGGTTATGTTCACGGACGAGTCCAGGTATAGTCTGAACAGTGATTCTCACCGGATTTTCAACAATCGTGAACCAGGAACCAGATACCAACCCCTTAATGTCCTTGAGAGGGACTTGTATGGAAGTCGTTGTTTGATGGTGTGGGGTGGGATTATGATTGGTGCACGTACACCCCTGCATGCCTTTGACAGAGGAACAGGTCAGGTGTATTTGGACGTCATTTAGCACCAGTATGTCAGCCTTTTCAGGGGTGCAGTGGGTCCCATCTTTCTCCTGATGGATGATAACGCACGGTCCCACCGAGCTGCCATCGTGGAGGAGTACCTTGAAACAGACGATATCAGGCGAATGGAGTGGCCTGCCTGTTCTCTAGACCTAAACCTCATCGAGCACATCTCGGATGCTCTCGGTTGACGTATCGCTGCACGTCTTCAAACCCCTACGACACTCCAGGAGCTCCGACAGGCACTGGTACAAGAATGGAAGGCTATAGCCCAGCAACTTCTCGATCCAGAGTATGCCAACCCGATGTGAGGCGTGTGTACGTGTGCATATCCCATATTGATGTCGAGGTACATGCGCAGGAAACAGTGGGTTTGGCAGCACATGTGTTTCAGGACGGTTGTCTCAACTTACCATCAATACCGTGGACTTACAGATCTGTCTCGTGTATGTTCCCTTTGTTCCTATGCTATTAGCGCCAGTTTTGTGTAGTGCCACGTTGTGTGGCACCACATTCTGCGATCATCCTTAATTTATGAGCATGAGTGTACAATAATTCACACACCCACTGACAGTATGCAAGCACGTTGGACAAAAATTAGTCCGCCACAATGAGATAACACGCCAGACTTGTGTGTAACACCAGTTCACAAGTTTTCAGGTTGTCCTATCCAGCTGAACTCACTAATTTATGATAAGATGCCATAGAACTAAAAGATTGCAGAGAAGTTAATCGCAGTGTTTCTCCTCTATTCCAGGGAATATCGTCACCTTTCAAGATGACAGTGTTGACTGTGTACTCATCATGAAGATGTAGAAGAAAGGGCAAATCTTGGTCACCGAGAATGTAGAAATAAACATCCCGGTTTATGCTCACGATAACTTGACTTGAGTTACCTATGCTATGGTACGAAAAGTGGCATTCAACATATAATTAATGCAACATTTTTTGCCATTTTCGGTTTAAAAAAATGTGGACTTTGTTGTAGGACATCGTGCAATATTTCGGCTTCAGACCCTATAGTTTCATGAAGTTCCGATAGGTGGCGACGCCATACGTAGCCTTCGAAATGGCGTCTGTAACGGAAATGCGTTACAAGCAGAGAGCAGTCATTGAGATTCTTTTGGCTGAAAACCGGAACTTCGCAGCTATTCATAAGCGCATTCATAATGTCTACGGACATCTGACAGTGAACAAGAGCACGGCGAGTCGCAAGGCAAGACATCTGTCGTCAATGCAACAAGGCGGCGCAAACTGTTCAGTCTCCCGCGTGCCGGCCGGCCACACACAGCTGTGATTCCTGGAGTGTTGGGATCTGCAGGCACTCTCATTCGAGATGATGGACGGATCGCAATCAAACACCTCTCTGCACTGAGCGTCTCTGATAAAGTCATGGCGATGGTCTTCGGGGACTCTGGGATTATACTGTTTGATTTCCTCCCTCATGGTGCAGCGATCAGCTCGGGATTGTATTGTACAACCTTCAGGAAATTTGAAGAAACGACTTCAGCGTGTTCGTCGCCTTAAAAATCCAAACGAACTTCTCCTTTTCCATGAGAACGCGAGGCCTCACGCACGTCTGCGCACCCGAGAAGAGCTTACAAAAATTCATTGGACTGTTATTCCTCATCCACCCTACATCCCAAATCTCGCACATTCCGACTGCCATCTGGGCCAATGAAGGATGCAATCGACGGGAGGCGGTAGGTGGATGATGGGGAGGTTACTGATGCAGCATGACGTTGACTCCGACGTCGACCAGTAGAATGGTACCATGCAGGCATACAGGCCCTCCCAGTAAGTTGGCGTAAAGCGTTGAACGAAGATCATGAGGAAAAGCAGAGTTTTGTAGCCAGAAGAGTGAGGAGTAATATGGTATATTGGAATCATGACTAAAACTAACCTGCTTTAAGAAAAAAATGCGTTGCGTTACTTACTGAACGCCCGTCCTACATGCTGCACATACTGGAGATTAAACGCCACATTAGGCTGTCCGTACACTATTTGCCTTGCATCGTTTGAAACGAGGCAAATCGCGACTCGTGAGGTCACACTACACACTTCCAGTCAGCTAACCTCGAATTTGTGTTGTGTGGTCTTTTGCCAGTTTCCCAACGCCTTATATCCATTTAACGCTATTGTCTAGACGAGGATCGCATTCACTCATAGCTCCAATTTCTGTCGGGTTTCAAGCCGACGGTACTTGTCAAGGTTTGACAGACCTCTCTGGTGTTTTCGGTTAGGACCTTTTTACAGCCACTGACCATATTTCGTGTTACAAGGCTCCAAGTGGTGCACCATACCTTGCAGACACATTCGACAGTCCACGTTGAGACATCAGCAAATCTGCTATCTGGATTCACGGGGTGGTGTCAGTCACGTCCAAACACTATGGCCCCCTTCTGTCACATCCCCATGTCGATCCATTTCAATGCGCATATTTCAAGCAGACAACCCCCACGTCTTACGTCAGCGCTGGAGGGTCACATGGGCTCTTGGCACCGGGAGTCTGCCGTCTACAGCGCTGCAAGGCTGACCCCAATGGAACACATTTGAGACGAGTTAGAACGTCGTTTCGTTCAAGACCCGAGCTTCCAACATCACTTGAATGGGGTACCAATATTTTGTCCGGTGCGCTTGTGTGTGTGGAATTGTGTATGCGTTGGACCGTTCCTCCCTGGCGACTATCTGTTAATGTCCATAACAGTGTAGAAGACGCGAGGAACTGCGCTCTCTAGAGTGTCGTGGTTGGACAGTAGAGTGACGCTCGCCAGGCGGCGGTGGCCGGAGCTGGGTGCCGCGGTGGGACGCTGGAGGCGGCGTATTGTCTGCGGGCACACAGCGTGGCGCGGCGCGGCGCGGGCGGCCGGCCCAGCCCTCGCCAATGGTAATTGCCTCCGATGTCGTCACTTCCGCCCGTGATGCAGCGCCCTGCCTGCTCCAATTTCGCGATGCCGGTGATCGGCTGTTGCAAGTGTAACGACCGTGACGTCTCGCAGTCTCAAACCGTAAACGTGTACAATCGGTCTGCGCACGACACTGGACGGTAGCAATATGTTCCAAAAAACCGCTCGCGCGAAAATGCGACATTTCAGTGGGCCGTATCTCGGTTTCTATTGAGAGGTAAGAGTTCAAGTGTTTTGGACAGATCTTGACCTACGTCGAAACAGCCTGTTTTCGATCATATCACTTTTTCCCCTCTATATTTTAACCGAGCTGTTAAAACAGCTCAAAATAAACGATTTCCGAAGTAACCCATTTTCGGTTTTTATTCCTATTATTTCCCTGAGTAAACTAGAAGTCAAAGAAAGATCGAACACTTTGGACTCTTTCAGTTTCAAGATATATACACTGAAGAGCCAAAGAAAGTTATACACCTGCCTAATATCGTGTAGGGCCCCCTCGAGCACGCGGAAGTGCCGCAACATGACGTGGCATAGACTCGACTGATGTCTGAAGTAGTGCTGGAGGGAACTGACACCATAAATCCTGCAGGGCTATCCATAGATCCGTAAGATTACGATGCGGTGGACATCACTCCTGAATAGCACGTTGCAAGCCATCCCAGTTATGCTCAATAATGTTCATACCTGAGGGGTTTGGGGGCTAGCGGAAGTGTTAAAACTCAAAAGAGTGTTCCTGGAGTCACTCTGTTGCTATTCTGGACGTGTGGGGTGTCGCATTGTCCTGCTGGAATTGTCCAAGTCCGTCAGAATGCACAATGGATATGAATGGATGCGGTGATCAGACAGGATGCTTAGGTACGAGTCACCTGTCAGAGTCGTATCATGACGTATCAGGGGTCCCATATCACACCAACTGCTCACGCCCCACAGGCCGGCCGAAGTGGCCGAGCGGTTCTAGGCGTGCAGTCTGGAACCGCGCTACCGCTACGGTCGCAGGTTCGAATCCTTACTCGGGCATGTATGTGTGTGATGTCCTTAGGTTAGTTAGGTTTAAGTAGTTCTAAGTTCTAGGGGACTGATGACCTCAGAAGTTAAGTCCCATAGTGCTCAGAGCCATTTGAACCACGCCCCACACCATTATAGGGCCTCCACCTGTCCACCAGCTTGCACAGTTCACTGCTGACATGCGTGATCCATGGATTCATGGGGTTGTCTCCATACCCGTACACGCCTATCCGCTCGATACAATTTGAAACGAGACTCGTCCGACCAGGCAACATGTTTCCAGTCATGTGTCGACGGCCCCAGGCGAGGCGTAAAGCTTTGTGTTGTGCAGTCATAAAGGGTGCACGAGCGGGACTTTGGCTCCGAAGGCTCATTTCGATGATGTTTCGTTGAACTGTTCGCACGCTGATACTTGTTGATGGCCCGGTATTGAAATATGCGGCAATTTGCGGAAGGGTTGCACTTCTGTCACGTTGAACGATTCTCTTCAATCGTCATTGGACCTGTTCTTGCAGGATCTTTTTCCAGCCGCAGCGATGTCGGAGATTTGATGTTTTACTGGATTCTTGATATTGACAGCGCACTCGTGAAATGGTCGCACGGGAAAATCCCCCCTTAATCGCTACCTCGGAGGTGTTGTGTCCCATCGCTCGTGCGCCACTATAATACCACGTTCGAACTCACTTAAATCTTGATGACCTGCCACTGTAGCAACAGTAACCGATCTAACAACTGCGCCAGACACTTGTCGTCTTATATAGGCGTTGCCGACCGCAGCGCCGTATTCTGCCTGTTTATATAACTCTGTATTTGAATACGTATGCCTATACCAGTTTCTTTGGCGCTTCAGTGTAGAATGGAAATGTAAAACCAAATAGGCAAATAAAAGAAAACTAGTCCGTTCACCGTTTGCTGCTTTGCTTAAATAGTATTATTTGAAAAGTAGTTGGCTATTACAGTATTCTACCTTTGACACTAATTTTTTTAAACTCTGCTCAAACACCATATTGTAATTGGGGATGATAGCACTGTTTATGCATTACGAATAAACAGTGCGAATGGGTGAAAACAGAGGTTGAAGAATTCTGTCTCTCGCGTTAATTTGCCCATTTTGAAGAGCTACCATCAGATAAACGCATATTATGTAGACAAAGGCAGCAGAACATCTACTTCCTATTTTATTGTATATAGTGAATGAATTGTTAAGCTTTTAATTTATTATCGTTACCATAATTTCTTTCCTCTTTTATTACCTCGTAGAAATGGTAGACAAATCCTTCACGTTTAAAGTAAATGAAGCATTGCACTTAACTGTTACGTCACTTCGTAAAAATATTTCCGCACTAGAGTAAGAGCCATTCTGCAACACCACGTATATCCGGCGACTACAGCGAGAAACTACCGTAAAGACCAGGTGGGGGCAAGTCGTGCACACTGCACGTACACGCATACCTGAAACCACGACACACGGCAACAGGGACGTTGCTGTCTCAGTAATGCTGCACCAATTCTTATACCATGTGTTTTTTCCTCGTTTCTGTCGGCATTGTTATTAAAATAGCACTGACCGCTTTCCCTATTTTCTCTAATAAAGCAATATTTACTACCAAAGCACATTTTACGAATAAAAACTACTCCCTAAAAAACGTTTTTTTTTTAAAAAAACGATGAATTTTAGCACTGCTGCTATGCCTAATTGATATTTCTGTTTTTTACTCTGTTGTTAGTAGACAATAAAACACCTGTTGTAACCGAGACCTCCTATTGCAAAATGTCGGTTATTCAGAACTAAAATACTGGATTTAAGCGATCGGTTTTTCCATCCGGTACTTGGCCTAGCGACCATTTGTATACTTGCGGGAAGTATAGGCATACTGTAGCTGTTCTACAGAACATGATAAAATTTTAAACATTACAATCTTCCGCCAGCACAGGCAACCTGTGCTTATCGGTTGGTTCTTATGCGTTAGGTGTGGCCTAGGGTGGACCTTAGACAAATTGTAAGAGCCCCATATGTTCACGGGCGGTTCCTGAGAGAACTCCGGAAAACCAAGATTTTTGGGTAGGAAAAATACCAGTTGTGCTGATGGCCACTTCTGTAATATTTCCATTTATTGCAGAGTGTCGAAATTTTTACCATATGTTCTTAGGATGACATTCTCGGAAAACTTGGAAACTTTTTTCGATGTGATTACCCGTTACCGAGATCTAGAGTTTCAAAAGTTACCATACGTATGCAGAAACCCGAAAAAACCTGTTTTCAGCCGTTTTGCACCATGGGCCGCAACTGTCTAAATAGCTAACCGTAGCAAGTGGCTGGCATTTTCCTATACATTCTTGTGATATTCATCTAGAAAAACCGTTTTCCAGTTTTCTAAAATCTGTATCCAATACGAAGATACACCCCAAAAAACATGGTTTTTGGGTACCAAATATACCAGCTATGGGGATGGCCACTTTACAGTTTCTAATGGGCATTGCACGCAAATACAGATATGCGAAAAGTGTTACTGAAGTGACAAAGTGGCTGAAAAGGGACTTAACATGCCTGAAAAGATCTTAAAATGACTCCCAAAATTATATAAAACTGGGAAGACTGCAGATTCAGTTAAATATTTCTGATTACATTTTTACTCATTTAAGATACAAATCATAAGACGGGCGTTTTCGATTAATTGCAGAATTAATTTTGTATCAGCAGCACGGCCTGCTGTAGAATGGAAAAGAAGGGAAACAGCGGGAAAATGCTCCTGTCAGAGCACAAAATAAGGCCAATATGTTGCTCTGTAAGGCCGGCCGCAGTGGTCTCGCGGTTCTAGGTGCTCAGTCCGGAACCGCGAGACTGCTACGGTCGCAGGTTCGAATCCTGCCTCGGGCATGGATGTGTGTGATGTCCTTAGGTTAGTTAGGTTTAAGTAGTTCTAAGTTCTAGGGGACTGATGACCACAGCTGTTAAGTCCCATAGTGCTCAGAGCCATTTGAACCATTTGTTGCTCTGTAAAAGACTCTGACAGAAAATTGGGGAACCTACTGCCTCAATCCTGATTCTGGCTTCTTCACCAAAACTTTGGCATGCGAACATATTGGCGCTTTTTTGTTGCTGAAGGTGAGTAGCAGAGAGATAGCGCCGGTAGAAGAGAGAGGAGACAGTGACAGTGGGAGACAATGACGGTGGGAGAGAGAAAGTAGAAGTGAAAGAGAGAAAGAGAGATGGTTGAAGACAATAGCAATGGGAGCCAAAGAGAGGTTAGACGCTGATAGTGAGAGAGAGGGGCAGTAGAAGAGAGATTGATATGAAAGCCGTGAGAGTGTAAGAGAGAGAGGGACAGAGGAAACGAAAAGAACCGATGAGACTATATGTAGACTTGGAGGTCTGTACACTCCCAGACAGGTGCACCCATAGATATAGGGAGCATTTTGGACCCAAATTTTAAAGTCGTGAAAGTAGGGGGAAAATAAGATGGACCAATCCCAGACTTTTTGAACTGCCCAGGCCGGATGCAGAGAAGGAAAGACAGGAGGAGACAATGTCAGTGAGAAGGGAGGCAGGGACGGTGAGATATATTGTAAATCAGTGGGAGAATATTGTAAATCAGTGGGAGAAAAAGGAGACAGTGGGAGAGACCCATATTTAGACAATGACAGTGAGAGGGAGATGCTGAGTATGGAGGCTTACCTACGAAGAGAGGCTGGCTAAAAGGATTTAGAATATTCTGTTTTTAAAGAGCGTGAATATATCCAAATGCCAAAGTTTTTGGTGAGGAAGGCAGAATCATGACCGAGGTAGCTGGTTCCCATTTTCAGTCAGAGTCTTTTAAAGAGGAGGTGCATTTCTCCGTTGGTATTTCATTTAACGGTCGTATATGGGAGCTATTAACCGCTAGAGGTTTTGCGCACAGTTTTCAGATATTAACATTGTTTCTTACTTAAGTTATTTCGCTGCGAAATTTACGATGTAACCGTGGTAGGCGTAGGTTATTTACAATATCTGATCAAAAGTGTCGCAGCATCCGTACGTAGTGTGCGACTGATCACTGGATGTCACGAGAGTCGGGCTCACCACAATAAAAGGATGCGAGGAGTTTTGTGTTATCAGTAGAGAAGCAGGAACAGTAGAATAGGGCGATGGGGAGAACTTTTGTCTTCGATCGTGGACTAGTCATTGGATGTCATCTCAGTAAGAAATCCATCACAAATATTTCAACCCTTCTAAAGATACCAAAGTCAACTACTGGTATTGTGATTCTGAAGGGGAAACATGAAGGAACAACCATAGTTGAAGCTAGGTCAGGCAGACCTCATGCCGCGCGGGGTAGCCGCGTGGTCTGGGGCGCCTTGTCGCGGTCCCACGACCCGTGCGGCTCTCCCCCCCCCCCCCCCCCCCGTCGGAGGGTCGAGTCCTCCCTCGGGCGTGGGTGTGTGTGTTGTCCATAGCGTAAGTTAGATTAAGTAGTGTGTAGGCTTAGGGACCGATGACCTCAGCAGTTTGGTCTCGTAAGACCTTGGCACAAATTTCCAGTTTGCAGACCTCATATAATGAGGGACAAGAACCGCGGAGGATTGTCGTAAATATTGCATGAAATCAGAGGAAGAAACCGTTTGCGTCTCCCAAAGTGCTTCCAGCAATCCAGCCAGTGCAATGATTGTGCGTAGCGAGTTAAAAAAAAGTTTGGTTGCAGTGGTGGAGCTGCTCCTCGTAAACAACACATTTTTTAGGCAATGCTAAGCGACGCTTGAGGTGGTGTAAAGGGTGACGCCACGGGACAGTTGGCGACTGGAAACGGGTGATTTGCAGTGATGAGTCAAGCTGCCCGCTGTGGCAATCCGATGGGAGCATTTGGGTTTGGCACATGCCTGGAGAACGTTACCTGCAGGGCCATATGTGAAGTATAGAAGAAGTGCATGTCTTTCGTGGTTAGAGTTTGGAGGCCATATTGCGCTCAAGAAAACACTAAATGCGGAAGGATATGAACACATGTGTACTCCATGCAGTAGAGGAACAACTGAGAGACGATGATTAATTGTATCAGCATGAGAATCCAACCTGTCATAAAGCAGCGTCTGTGAGCCAGTGGTTTGAGGACAGTAGCGTTCCTGAAATAGACTTACCTGCCGTGAGCACCGGCGTGAACCCAGTGGAGCACATTTTGGGATGAGTTAGAACGTCGTTTCGCTCCAGGCGCCAACGTCCAAAATGACTGTCGTCTCTCGTTTCGGCTCTTGAGGCAGAATGCCTGCCAGTCCTCCACAGACTTTCAGACACCTCACTGTAAGTGTCCCCAGCAGAGTTTAAGATGTCTTAAAGACGATGGGTGGACATAACCCGTATTTCATGTCCATCGGTAGGTGTCTGGACAAAAAAAAAATGGATCAAATGGCTCTGAGCACTATGCGACTTAACTCCTGAGGTCATCAGTCGCCGAGAACTTAGAACTAATTAAACCTAACTAACCTAAGGACACCACACACATCCATGCCCGAGGCAGGATTCGAACCTGCGACCGTAGCGGTCGCTCGGTTACAGACTGTAGCGCCTAGAACCGCACGGCCACTCCGGCCGGCCGTGTTTGGACACTTTTGATCAGATTGTGTGTAACACGAGTATCGCTGCAGCCTGTCCTTACGTGTGCCTTGAGTCGTATGGAGATGATGGCCAAATAAGTACTTACCTATTTTCTTCTGCCTAGCTATATGGAGCAGCACTTACATCAGTACTGTATGATCTGTATCTTGGCTTCAGTAACAGTTAATTGTATGTAGCGCAAGAATTGTCCATAGTACTAGGTACTATGCACTATTCACCTATTATGATATTTATCGGAGGAAGTAGATCAGAACAGTAAAACAATTGCTAATCCTACAATAAAGCCCCTACCATAGTGAGGGAGAAATGATGTGTTCGTAGGTACAGGGCCTACATATTTTGCGGTATGGGTGACGGGGACGTGAATTTTAGGCCTTATTGTTGAAGATAGTTCGTTTTCATTAGCCGCAGATGCTTTTGTTTTCTTTTCTTCCATTTTTGTTATTGTGTTGTTGTGGTCCTCAGTCCTGAGACTTGTTTGATGCAGCTCTCCATGCTACTCTATCCTGTGCAAGCTTCTTCATCTCCCAGTACCTACTGCAACCTACATCCTTCTGAATCTGCTTGGTGTATTCATCTCTTGGTCTCCCTCTACGATTTTTACCCTCCACGCTGCCCTCCAATACTAAATCGGTGATCCCTTGATGCCTCAGAACATGTCCTACCAACCGATCCCTTCTTCTAATCAAGTTGTGCTACAAACTTCTCTTCTCTCCAATCCTAATCAACACCTCCTCATTTGTTGTGTGATCTACCCATCTAATCTTCAGCATTCTTCTGTAGCACCACATTTCGAAAGCTTCTATTCTCTTCTTGTCTAAACTAATTATCGTCCACGTTTCACTTCCATACATGGCTACACTCCTTACAAATACTTTCAGAAACGACATCCTGACACTTGAATCTACACTCGATGTTAACAAATTTCTCTTCTTCAGAAACGCTTTCCTTGCCATTACTAGTCTACATTTTGTATCCTCTCTACTTCGACTATAATCAGTTATTTTGCTCCCTAAATAGCAAAACTCCTTTACTACTTTAAGTGTCTCATTTCCTAATCTAATACCCTCAGCATCACCTGATTTAATTTGACTACATTCCGCTATCCTTGTTTTGCTTTTGTTGATTTTCATGTTATATCCTCCTTTCAAGACACTATCCCTTCCGTTCAACTGCTCTTCCAAGTCCTTTGCTGTCTCTGACAGAATTACAATGTCATCGGCGAACCTCAAAGTTTTTATTTCTTCTCCATGGATTTTAATACCTACCCCGAATTTTTCCTTTGTTTCCTTCACTGCTTGCTCAATATACAGATTGAATAACATCGGGGAGAGGCTGCAACCCTCTCTCACTCCCTTCCCAATCACTGCTTCCCTTTCATGCCCCTCAACTCTTGTAATTGCCATTTGGTTTCCATACAAATTGTAAATAGCCTTTCGCTCCCTATATTTTACCCCTGCCACCTTCAGAATTTGAAAGAGAGTATTCCAGTCAACATTGTCAAAAGCTTTGCCTAAGTCTACAAATGCTAGAAACGTAGGTTTGCCTTTCCTTAATCTAGCTTCTAAGATAAGTCGTAGGGTCAGTATTGCCTCATGTGTTCCAATATTTCTACGGAATCCAAACTGATCTTCCCCTAGGTCGGCTTCTACTAGTTTTTCCATTCGTCTGTAAAGAATTCGCGTTAGTATTTTGCAGCTGTGACTTATTAAACTGATAGTTCGGTAATTTTCACATCTGTCAACACCTGCTTTCTTTGGGATTGGAATTATTATATTCTTCTTGAAGTCTGAGGGTATTTCGCCTGTCTCATACACCTTGCTCACCAGATGGTAGAGTTTTGTCAGGACTGGCTCTCCCAAGGCCGTCAGTAGTTCTAATGGAATGTTGTCTACTCCCGGGGCCTTGTTTCGACTCAGGTCTTTCAGTGCTCTGTCAAACTCTTCACGCAGTATCATATCTCCCATTTCATCTTCATCCTCTTCCATTTCCATAATATTGTCCTCAAGTACATCGCCCTTGTATAGACCCTCTATATACTCCTTCCATCTTTCTGCTTTCCCTTCTTTGCTTAGAACTGGGTTTCCATCTGAGCTCTTAATATTCATACAAGTGGTTCTCTTTTCTCCAAAGGTCTCTTTAATTTTCATGTAGGCAGTATCTGTCTTACCCCTAGTGAGATAAGCCTCCACATCCTTACATTTATCCTCTAGCCATCCCTGCTTAGCCATTTTGCGCTTCCTGTCGATCTCATTTTTGAGACGTTTGTATTCTTTTACCTACTTGATCCTCTGCTGCCTTCACTACTTCATCCCTCAAAGCTACCCATTCTTCTTCTACTGTATTTCTTTCCCCCATTCCTGCCATTTGTTCCCTTACGCTCTCCCTGAAACTCAGTACAACCTCTGGTTTAGTCAGTTTATCCAGGTCCCATCTCCTTAAATTCCCACCTTTTTGCAGTTTCTTCAGTTTTAATCTACAATTCATAACCAATAGATTGTGGTCAGGGTCCACATATGCCCCTGGAAATGTCTTACAATTTAAAACCTGGTTCCTAAATCCCTGTCTTACCATTATATAATCTATCTGGAATCTGTCAGTATCTCCAGGCTTCTTCCATGTATACAACCTTCTTTTATGATTCTTGAACCAAGTGTTAGCTATGATTAAGTTGTGCTCTGTGCAAAATTCTACCAAGCGGCTTCCTCTTTCATTTCTTTCCCCCAATCCATATTCACCTACTACGTTTCCTTCTCTCCCTTTTCCTACTACCGAATTCCAGTCACCCATGACTATTAAATTTTCGTCTCCCTTCACTATCTGAATAATTTCTTTTATTTCGTCATACATTTCTTCAATTTTTTCGTGATCTGCAGAGCTAGTTGGCATATAAACTTGTACTACTGTAGGAGGCGTGGGCTTCGTGTCTGTCTTGGCCACAATAATGCGTTCACTATGCTGTTTGTAGTAGCTTACCCGCATTCCTATTTTTTTTATTCGTTATTAAACCTACTCCTGCATTACCCCTATTTGACTTTGTATTTATAACCCTGTATTCGCCTGATCAAAAGTTTTGTTCCTCCTGCCACCGAACTTCACTAATTCCCACTATATCTAACTTTAACCTATCCATTTCCCTTTTTAAATTTTCTAACCAACCTGCCCGATTAAGGGATCTGACATTCTACGCTCCGATCCGTAGAACGCCAGTTTTCTTTCTCCTGATAACGACGTCCTCTTGAGTAGTCCCCGCCCGGAGATCCGAATGGGGGACTATTTTACCTTCGGAATATTTTACCCAAGAGGACAGTATCATCATTAACCATACAGTAGAACTGCGTGCCCTCGGGAAAAATTACGGCTGTAGTTTCCCCTTTCCCGTTCGCAGTACCAGCACAGCAAGGCCGTTTTGGTTATTGTTACAAGGCCAGATCAGTCAGTCATCCAGACTGTTGCCCCTGCAACTACTGAAAAGGCTGCTGCCCATCTTCAGGAACCACACGTTTGTCTGGCCTCTCAACAGATACTCCTCCGTTGTGGTTGCACCTACGGTACGGCTATCTGTATCGCTGAGGCACGGAAGCCTCCCCACCAACGGCAAGGTCCATGGTTCATGGGGGGGACGATTTTTGTTATAACTGTTAATTACGTTAACTGTTAAGATTTGCTTCTTTATAGGTATGAAGAAATTGTGTAACAGTCCGAAAACATTATGACAATCGGCTCTTCAACGTAATATTGCTAGGTAAACATCCTAAACTTATGACACCTTACTAGATATTTATCGATATGATTTCATCAGATCTGCGCCTTGAGAATATTATATATCATGTAAATTGAAGGGGGAGGGGGGGGTGGGAGAGGGAGAGAGAGAGAGAGAGAGAGGGAGGGAGGGAGAGAGAGAAAGGAAAAGAATTGTTGGTGTCAGTTGACCTGGGACAATAGCGGAATCAGCAGCTACCAGCGAGTGAAAATGTGTACTGGGCTGGGATTCGAACCGGGCATCTGTTGTTTACTAGGCAGGCGCGTTAACCGCTGCGCCATCTGGGACACGGTGTTATCGCCACTGAGCGGACTATCTTGGCACGCCTCAAGGCCGACCTACATTCCTACCTACCGCCACCTATCCGCAGTCCGTGTCCATTCTTCCATGCTCACCATTCAGAGAGTGCTGTAGGAGATCGGACGTACTTGTGCATCCGCAGTGAAGGAGATGGATCCATTGCCCATCTAGGCGAATCAGTTATATGAATGCATGGTGTCTGACATGTCCGAAAGAACAGGCACCACGCATTCATGTAACACTTTATTAGCCTATGTGCTGCAAAAAATCCTATCGATACACTTGAGCGTACAAAACCATGAGCAATAACATGTCACCTACCACACTAGTATATACAGCGCTGTGCCCAACACCCGTAATTTACAAAGAACCTGCACTGAAAATGTGGACAAGTAGAAGGATCTTTTATGTGAAGCAAAAGCCATTGTGGGAAAGAAATCTGGACACATCCTCCCATTCTAAATACCGATCACTGTTGTTATCCCATAGCGAAAAGTGAAGAGACAACAGGACCTAACTGCACCCTTCACTTTGTCGGCAACTAGAGATTAACGCTGAAGTTTTACACTATAATCCGTCACGTTCTCGGAAACTTACTGACAGCTTTTTACTTAAAACGTCATTATTGTATCATTAGCATGTAAAGATTACTAGACGATGTATAATAATAAAATAAATGAGGCTTGTAAGTAATATGACGATCTTACTGTGCAGCAGTTTTCGTTATCTATTAATAGTAAGATAAGTCGAAGCAGTCTAACCTCGATACTTTCAAGTGTCATTGATGTATATCGCTTTGTTACTGCAGTGCCTTGGCGCTACTTTCCCAACTAATCTTCGAAAAACAGAAGAAACAGTTTATAAGAAAACGTCGCACTCTTAAGACAGGCAACGTTCTAAGTAATATTCACAAAATAATCAGCTTCATAAAACAGTAGGAAGTCTGATAGACAAAAAAATGAAGCTCGCCATTGATTTTAATGTCTAATTTCTATAATTAGTCGATATTATTCCAAAGGCTCGTTCTTCGTATTTCGCTATGAAACTACACTTCTTTTCATTTTTCTGTATGCAAAGTATTTTAGTTAAATTTTATATGTTATTGAAATCCACAAATAATATATGGATTATATTGTATAAATGTAAACGACATCCCAGTCTTCTCCAACATGTAAATAGAGTGTCTGGACCAGATTGTTTCGTGGTATGACATTAACACCCAGTTTTCCACGCGGTAAGGTCTCATGGATTTTCCGCTGTATGCTTGTTGGGCGACTATGCAGTGAAGTTACAGTATGTGTTTGAACAAGCTTGTTAACATAAATATCTCATTCGCCGTCACACATGGAACGCAGTCGATATGTTAAAGTTTGTCATACTGGTTAGAGTTTTGTGGCTGGATTGTGCCCCACAGAACACGTGTCTGAAGCACCGGGACTCGTGTTGGAGAGAAGTGATGTTTTAGTTCCCGTCTGATTATCGTTTCGTAGGTTTCTAAATCGATTTTCGGAATGCTTCCTTTAAGGTCATAAACGATTCTTCTCTCCCCCCCCCCCCCCCCCCCCCTCTCTCCCCATCCGAGATAGTACCACGTCTGTCAATGACCTCAGTATCAGCAGCATGTAAACGTCCAGCCTTCTTTAATCGTTTTTTCTTGCTTCCATGTCTGCTCCGCTGCGTATTTTTATTGTTTCAAAATTTTAACGCACTGTCGACAACAGAGTCATTCTGGATGGGTTACAGTTTTCATAAGAATGGGGAAAAGAGTTTAGAATCGTGTACCGTAGGAGATATAAATATGGAAGCTGTGATAGATCTTCGACCACTGTTTTAGAAGTACGGTACAGTGCTTTAAATCTGCGCCACTTCCCTCGACATATGCAGGGTGATTATAAATTAAGTTCCACTTTCAAAACACTGCAAAAACGAACCACTGCTAGAATGTCGTCAAAATTTGAACGAAATCTTATCGAAGAAGTGGGAAATGTCATGAAAACAAAACGATTAATGAAAATTTTACCACTAGATTGCGCTGTAAGCAACAGAAAATGCAAAATAAAAGACGCACGATACGCGGTTGTTCGTCAGTTTGCGCCGGAGACGCTTTTCATGACTGTCTCACTGGAAGATCGCGCGCTGTTGGTAAAACTCTTTTGCAAGAACGATGAATGTGCGCCAGCAACTCTTCTGTCCAAGGTCTGGAGATAACGATTACGAAATTCGAAAATACAGTTTCTTTTGAAGTGCAGTGTGACAGAGGGAAGAAAATAATAATTGATCCGACGTCAGGGGGAGATGTGGCCAGAGCATTGTAGGAGGGGGTCGAGTGGTGGTTTGCAAACATGCATTGGACGGGTTATTGTCTGGACTATGGACATACCTGTGAGCACGGTACATCAAATTCTGCGAAACAACCTGTATTAACGTCCATATAAAATTATTCGTTTTCAGGAGTTGCATCATACTGACCTGCCAGTAAGACAAAAGGTTGCCCTAGAATTTTTTTTCCCCCCTTTGAAGTGGGAAGTGAATGGCCATGGAACAGTCTGCGGTCAGAAGATACCCATTTCCATCCACAAGACATATCAGTACACATATTTGCAGAATGCGGGCAGCAGAAAATCCGCTCGCACATGAACCAGTACCGTTTCGTTCTGCAAAGGTAACAGAGCGGTGCAGAGTCTTCTTTGTGTTGTGCAGATTGACGGCATGGTTTATCGTAGGACCATATTTCTTCGAGGAGATGGGTTCTGCAGGTCCTAGCTGTACTGTCTCTAGTAAACACTATGAAAGTCATTTGCGCATCAACGTCATTCCAACCCTTCAACAGCGTGAACGTGTCGATAGGATAATTTTTATGCAAGATGCACCTCCGCACATTGAGTAGCTGCTGCTGAGGCATTTTGAATATGCTGGTATTACCAGCCGTCATTTCCCTAAAGCCTGGCCATCGACGTCACCTGTTCTGAATCCGTGTGACGTCTGGTTGTGGGGTTATCTGAAAGATGCTGTGTTCAGTTCCCTAAAGCCTGGCCATCGACGTCACCTGTTCTGAATCCGTGTGACGTCTGGTTGTGGGGTTATCTGAAAGATGCTGTGTTCAGTTCCCTAAAGCCTGGCCATCGACGTCACCTGTTCTGAATCCGTGTGACGTCTGGTTGTGGGGTTATCTGAAAGATGCTGTGTTCAGTTCTCTAAAGCCTGGCCATCGACGTCACCTGTTCTGAATCCGTGTGACGTCTGGTTGTGGGGTTATCTGAAAGATGCTGTGTTCAGTGCTCCGACTACAAACGTAGCTGAACTGAAGGCACTTACTGCGCAACGCATTATGGACGTGCCCCCGAGACGCTCCGATCTGTTGTGGAACATGCGGTGTCACGATTTCAACTAGCGGCAGAAAACGGTGGACAGCATATTGAAGTTGGCTTGCGCCAGTCTCGCGACTTTGAAAGTCGATTACATTGTTGCTTTTATGCGGTCTTCGGCCTCAGGACGATTAAAAACCTATGTCAAAAATTGTTGCTTTTTATGCGGTTTTTGGTTTCAGGACAATTAAAAACTGATTTTTCCAATCCGATGGGGTACTACCTAAGCGCGGTGGGTTTAATGCGCTATCCACACCAAAGTCGTCGTATTGCAATTCAACTGCCCTTTAGTGTTTGTTTGTTTATTTCCATAACGTTTCCCCATTCTTCGATAATATTCGTTTCAAGTTTGACATCATTCTGAGCAGCGGTTTTTTTACATCGTTCTGAATCTTGTACTTTAATTATAATCACTCTGTATTTAACGCACTTGTAAGCAAGGACTAAAGCATTTCCTCGTCTGAATTTAGGAAAGAAGAAAACGTTCGGTCGTGTGAGACGTGGAAGACAAACCTCGTAGGCACAACGACCTCCTTGAGCTTAGATGGGCGGCGGATGCGACCGCTCCCGTCCCTTGTTAGCCATCAACAATAGTGGCCATTACCGGCGCGTTGGTTCGTTCGCTTCTGCATGTGCGCAACTCTACAATGACGAGCCAATGCCGCCTGCAGGCGTTTGACTCAGCTGTAATTTTGTTCCAATAATCGTGCCTCCATCTCGGAAACCCATTATACCTGCAGTAATGGGCATCGCTGCTTCCTAGCCGAGTACCCGATCGAATAGTTTAAGGACACACTAGTTGGCATTGCCGGGAGAGCGCTGCTGAAATAGGCCTCGACTGCGGAAGTGTCTGCAATGGCAGTCTGTGACTCATCTGATTGTGATGGGCGTGCAGCCCGGTAGGCGAGCATTGCTAAACGTGTTATGCAGCACGTGGACTGCTTGTGTGCGCTGGGCGGCATGCATAGACACGGCTGTTAGACGATAACTTCGCTTTATCTGCGTCGAAAGTCTACCATTGTGTCACTAATATATTCGAATGAAATCGCTAATCGCTGCTCGCAATTTCTTAGTTTCCATGTGATGCGCGAAGCGTTGCAGCTGTACTAAAAAGGCACGCATTGTAAAAAAAAAAAAATTGCGTTACGTTATGCCAGCGGTTGACGGCCATTGCCGTTTGCGTGCAAGTAACTATAGTTACTTATAGCTGCCCTGCAGCGTCTAAGGTGCGTTCTCTGAACGGCAGCAATCGTAGGTTATCAGAACAATTGCGTTTTACGGGGGTGTCACACACAAAACCGGTACGCCTCATATACAGGTTAATCATCTCTAGTCCAATTGCTTGTGAAGTGGCAACACCGTCTCGAAAGTTGGCTATCTGCATTTTATCGGGAAATTTAGTGCAGCTGTGTGTTTGTGCGTCAGTTGTAGTGAGAAGTTCGTATTGTTGAACTGTTACAAAAATGGGGCAGTGTGCATTGCAACAGCGAATTGATATTGTGGAGTGCTTAAGACAGGCTCCATCGAGGAATGTAAAGAAATGTTTCAAGCGAAGTATCCTGATAGGAAATTCCTCTCGACCAGCACAGTTCAGGATCTGGACAAGAAATTGAGCGCTGTAGGATCCGTTCAGATTGTGCAGAGGAATAGGCGACCGATAGTGACGACCCCTGAAACTACAGACAGAATTCGCATCGACATTACGAGAATTCCCCACAAGTCGGTGAGGAAGTTATTACATCTCGTTGGTATATCTCGTACGTCGTGCCATCGTGTACTAAAAGATATGAAATTAAAAGTCTATCGCGTGAGTGTGATGCAGGAGCTGAAATTTGAGGATCGGGGAAAAAAGATTTCATTATTGTAGCTGTCTGTTAACATCAATTGCTAATGGTTACGTGGACCCCTTGCTTTACGTCTTGTCAAATGAGGCCTGGTTCCATTCTTCAGGTTACGTAACCTCCAAGAATTTCACATACTGGTCGCAGGACAACCTACATAATCTGCACGAAGAACATCTCCACTCAGAGAAGCTAGGTGTTTGGTGTGCGTTGTCCGGCATGCGCATTATTGACCCCATATTTTTTCAGTTACACCGTAAACAGTGTCAGATATCTAGAGATTTTGACTCTTTCTAGGCACAATTAACAGATGCAGAGAAGCTTTATGGAGTATTCCAACAAGATGGTGCAACCGGTCACACATCCAACCTAAGTGTGGCCCACATCACGACCGTGTTCCCTGAAGACAGACTTGTCACTGTAGAGGTCTTTGGCCCCCAAGGTGCCCGGACTTAACATTATGTGATTTTTATTTACGGGCTACACTGAAAATCAAAGCGTATGCTGACAATCCTCGCACAAGAGACGATCTTAAACGGAACATTACTAGAGAAATTAACAACATTACGCCTGCAGAATTGCAGCTTATTGCTGGTAACGTCATCATACGAAGTCAGCGATGCCTCGGCTCCCATGGCCACCAATTCCAGCATGTCTTATAAACAGGTAATTACATGTTTCTTAACGCTACTAGTATCTGTTCTTTTGTAATTAGTTCATTGTTACTTGAATGTAGGGCGTGAGGCGCACCGGTTTAGTGTGAGACACGCTGTATGGTCCGACTAAAATGAGCAAATGATTTTACATCCACAAAAAGCTTACCATCGTGCCTGTACAGATGGGCATATGGTTATACACCATGTTCGCACATTTGTCGAAGCTAGTTCCGCTCTTTCCCCAACCGCGGAAGTGGATGAACTAATACGAGGCAACAGGAAACGCGGAAATTTCAGTTTAAGCCGATCAAAACATCACGAATAGACACGTGATACCGCTAAATCTGTATACATCGAGTTCTGCGACAAACCTCTCTCGAAAGTCGTCGGATGAGAACGGAGCGCAGCTTTGATTCAGTGCGTACGAGGGAAATAATTTCTTCAAGCCGTTGTGTCACTGGCTGACAGCAAACTCACACCTTCACTACAAAATTCAAGATAATATTGGTGGAGTGTCACCAAAGATGCTTGTGATCATCTCTTGGGACGCAAGGCGATCTGTGACATCGAATCTTATCAGGCAGACGGTGCGGAAGGGGGGGGGGGGGAGGCTGAAACCAGTAATTCGACAGTTCGGCGCATTCAGCTTTCAACCCAGCTGTTTTAATCCCAGCAAAGAAGTTTCAATTATTGGTATTTCCGGTACGGAATTGGTACTACCGAGTTACATTGAAATTTGTTGAAAAGTAGTGCAGGAAAACGTAAGAATCCACGCTGTCTGTCGCCAAGTGACGACGTTACAACACGCGATCTATTGATCAATCCTCGTGCTGTAAGTTAGGTGTTACTTCTGTTCTATGGAGGCTGAGCCCGATGAGGTATTCCATTATACGTATTAGACGGTTGCTCCCATCTCTTCGTTGTCATCACTGTAAAACAATATTGTAATTTTACAAAGAAAAAACTTCGCTAGCTAACAGGTGGTGCTGCCAAGACACGTTGCGGTACTGCGCCGTGGTGCACAAGTTGCAGATGTCTTTTTCTGTGACACGCTGAAAGTACTGATGTCCCAATCACCTACGTTCTTGTCGAATATTCAGGATTTCGGCTGATGAAGTTCCACCATCGGCAAATGCCGTGAAGCATGTAAAGTAACGCGACTTTACACTCACTGTGGGCCTCGCCTCTATAGACAGTTTATATAGACAGAGAGAGGCCAATAATGATTTCGTCCCTGATTGGCGGAGAGCTAAGCAGACCATGTCTTTACCTGTTTTGTGTTTCTTTCGGTTAATTACTGCGGTTGTTTTAACGCTCTGGTCACAAATTACGTGGTATATTATTTATATATGAGATATAGTACGTCTTGGCGCACTGCATGTATTTTGTCGTTTCATTTTACGTAATTTAATTTCGTCAAATAGTTTAATTCCTTTTTGTGGCGAGAGGATGTGAATTAGATTTTTACTGCTGTTCCTGTAGGCTAAATTTGACTGACAGTGATTTACTGGTCGTAACTGGCATGCTTTTGATAGTTATTAACGACAAGAGTCGAATTATATCACCCTACTCTGAGGAGGGAATTTGATTAGGAAAACGCGAAAGAAAAGGAGAAATTGATTAATATCGAGTATAAATTTAAGTGTACACACCTAACGACAGAGTCGCGGGACAATATTTAGAGGACTGCTACGATCGCAGGTTCGAATCCTCCCTCGGGCATGGATGTGTGTGATGTCCTTAGGTTAGTTAGGTTTAAGTAGTTCTAAGTTCTAGGGGACTGATGACCTAAGATGTTAAGTCCCATAGTGCTCAGAGCCATTTTAAGGAAAAAGATTTAGAGCTGTTCCGCGATGTTCTTCTCGAGCTTCACGACGGTGGCCATGCAGAATTCGCAAGTCTCAGTGTTTGTCCTCATACCGTGTGGCGTAACCTTTCAGGGTTGAAAGTATACAGTTGATAGACGAGCCTACACTGAACATCTAGAAATAAGTAAATATAAGTGGGCAATAAACATTTTGTTTTTTATTGACAAACAATTTACGGCTTGGGGGCAGTCAAATGAAAACGGAACACCCACCATAACGGTACCACGGAATGGTTCCATTGAAAAGTGATCACCAAACGTGCTAAGACATCTATCCCATTGGGAGACAGTGTTTCGTTGAACGCGATCAACCGTTGACGGATGCACAACCGCATCCACTCTTGCACATTCTTATCCGACTAAAACCTACGTGCACGCATGTCTTTCTTCAGGTCGCCAAAGATGCGAAAATCACGCAGTGAAATGTCGGGTTGCACGAAGGATGCTGCAGTGTTTCCCAACAAAATCGCGGAAGCATAACCTTCGTCCGATTAGCAGCGTGGGTGGCAGGCGTTATCCTGCAGCAGGATGCTTCTGTCCTACAGCGCGGGGACAAACGGCAAAACTACAAGCTTGTAACTGCCATCTGAAGATGGATTTGTAAAGAAAAATCCGAAACCGGTCATGGTCTGAAGATAATAAACCTATTTAAACCATACATGTGGCTGGTAGCTGTTTTTTATATAAATTATAAACCTTAAGTACAACAGCCACGTTTCTCAACATGTCGACTTTCGACAAAATAGCGTATAGATTTAAGTGTCAGGAAGTCGTTTCTGAAAGTATTTGTATGGAGTGTAGCCGTGTATGGAAGTGAAACGTGGACGGTAAATAGTTTAGACAAGAAGAGAATAGAAGCTTTCGAAATGTGGTGCTACAGAAGAATCCTGAAGATTAGATGGGTAGATCACATAAATAATGAGAAGGTATTGAATAGGATTGGGGAGAAGAGGAGTTTTTGGCACAACGTGACTAGAAGAAGGGGTCGGTTGGTAGGACACATTCTGAGGCATCAAGGGACCACCAATTTAGTAAATTTACTATTGGAGGGCAGCGTGGAGGGTAAAAAACGTAGAGGGAGACCAAGAGATGAATACACTAAGCAGATTCAGAAGGACGTAGGTTGCAGTAGGTACTGGGAGATGAAGAAGCTTGCACAGAATGGAGTAGCATGGAGAGCTGCATCAAACCAGTCTCAGGACTGAAGACCACAACAACAACAACAACAACAACAACAAAGAAAATGGAGCATTGTACTTGATTGATACCTCACTTCGTAAAATACTAATGCCATTCTGTAATACAACGGATGTCCGACTATGACAGCGAGAAACTACCATGTAGAACACATCCAGCAGTTCTTGCACGTTGCATGTACATGGTTACCATATAATAAACATGGTAATAGGTAAATATTGTCTCAGCAACGCTGTGCCAATTCTTATACCATGTTTTTTTTGTTATTTTGCACGTTCCTGTCGGCATTGTTATTAAAACAGCGCTGATGGCTTTTCTCGTTTTCTTTTGTAACGCAGTATGTCAAAGCACTGGAAATTTTACGAATAAAAATTACTTTTTTTTTTTTTAAAAAAAAAAGGTTCATTTAAAAACTATAAATTTTAGCCTGTTCTTATTACTAATAGATTTTAGTTTTTTACCCGGTTACCAATAAAAATTAAAAACACGTGTTTTGCCTGAGGCCAAACAAATACCAAAAATTAGTGGTTATTCAGAAGTATATTATCTCTATCGGTTTTAACTGGTCGGTTCATTCCATCCCTAATTCGGAATAGGACGTATATCTGTATGAAGTGTTTTGCTTCAAATGATCGTTCCTTCCATTTCCTTGAACACTGACCAGTTCTCCTGGAACACCCTAAATAAGTAAGGCGATTCAAGCGGATGCAGGTAGCAGAAATCGTGCAGAGACTTTGAGGTGAACGTATGACAGACTACGTGGAGACCTGAAACGCACGCAACAACACAGTTTCTGGTTGTCTCTGGAAGCCGGGGCGTAGAGGTAGGGAGTTAGGGCAGAGGCGTCAGTAGGTGGCGCCGTGGTGGGAGCGACGACCCGTCGGCTGCGCCAGCTCCACCACCTGCCAGACGTGGGCGCCTCGCCTGACGTGGGTGGCCGCGACGCAGATAATGCGGCCCTTATCTCACACCACGCATCCCGCGGCCACACAGCCGCCTCATTCTTCCTCCCCAATGGCCCCAGGCCTCCTATCCACTGCGTTGAAGTCTTCTGCTCCACTGCACTTTGTACTGTTACTAACGAACCCTGCAATATGGCTCTGACCACTATGCGACTTAACTTCTGAGGTCATCAGTCGCCTAGAACTTAGAACTACTTAAACCTAACTAACCTAAGGACATCACACACATCCATGCCCCAGGCAGGATTCGAACCTGCGACCGTAGCGGTAGCCCGGTTCCAGACTGTAGCGCCTAGAACCGCACGGCCACTCCGGCCAGCAGCCCTGCAATACTTCCCAGTTGCTACATATGTATAGGAGTTGGGTGTAAGTGCCAATCTCCATCTCCTCCTTCTCTCTATCACTTCCCCCTTCTCTATCTGTCCATCTCCTCCTCCACGTATCCATCCACCTCTTCCTCCTCCCTATGTCTCCGAGCTTGTGCTCCATCTTCGATAACCTCGATATCGACGGGACGTTAACCCTTCTTTTGTTTGTCCTCTTAAGCTGATAAGTCATAAATACAACTTTCCTGTTTTCTCTTAATATCAGCTGCAAGGAAGGAAACAAGACCGCACATTTTCACAGCCTAGGATTTACTCTCACTCTCTCTCTCTCTCTCTCTCTCTCTCTCTCTCTCTCTCTCTGTCTCTCTCTCTCTCTCTCTCTCGCCATATATATATATAGTGGTCCATTGATCGTGACCGGGCCAAATATCTCACGAAATAAGCCTCAAACGAAAAAACGAAACTTGTCTAGCTTGAAGGGGGAAACCAGTTTGCACTATGGTTGGCCCGCTACGTGGCGCTGCCATAGGTCAAACGGATATCAACCGCGTTTTTTTAAAATAGGAACCCCCATTTTTATTACATATTCGTGTAGTACGTAAAGAAATATGAATGTTTTAGTTGGACCACTTTTTTCGCTTTGTGATAAATGGTGCTGTAATAGTCACAAACATATGGCTCACAATTTTAGACGAACAGTTGGTTACAGGTAGGTTTTTTAAATTAAAATACAGAACGTAGGTACGTTTGAACGTTTTATTTCGGTTGTTCCAATGTGATACATGTACCTTTGTGAACTTACCATTTCTGAGAACGCATGCTGTTGCAGCGTGATTACCTGTAAATACCACGTTTATAGAATAAATGCTCAAAATAATGTCCGACAACCTCAATGCATTTGGCAATACGTGTACCGACAGTCCTCTCAATAGCTAGTAGTTCGCCTTCCGTAATGTTTGCACATGCATTGACAATGCGCTGACGCATGTTGTCAGGTGTTGTCGGTGGATCACGATAGCAAATATCCTTCAACTTTCCCCACAGAAAGAAATCCGGGGACTTCAGATCAGGTGAACGTGCGGGCCATGGTATGGTGCTTCAACGACCAATCCACCTGTCATGAAATATGCTATTCAATACCGCTTCAACCGCACGCGAGCTATGTGCCGGACATCCATCATGTTGGAAGTACATCGCCATTCTGTCATGCAGTGAAACATCTGGTAGTAACATCGGTAGAACATTACGTAGGAAATCAGCATACATTGCACGATTTAGATTGCCATCGATAAAATGGGGTCCAATTATCCTTCCTCCCATAATGCCGCACCATACATTAACCCGCCAAGGTCGCTGATGTTCCACCTGTCGCAGCCATCGTGGATTTTCCGTTGCCCAATAGTGCATATTATGTCGGTTTACGTTACCGCTGTTGGTGAATGACGCTTCCTCGCTAAATAGAACCCGTGCAAAAAATCTGTCATCGTCCCGCAATTTCTCTTGTGCCCAGTGGCAGAACTGTACGCGACGTTTAAAGTCTTCGCCACGCAATTCCTGGTGCATAGAAATACGGTATGGGTGTAATCGATGTTGATGTAGCATTCTCAACACCGACGTTTTTGAGATTCCCGATTCTCGCGCAGTTTGTCTGCTACTGATGTGCGGATTAGCCGCGATAGCAGCTAAAACACCTACTTGGGCATCATCATTTGCTGCAGGTCGTGGTTGACGTTTCACATGTGGTTGTACACTTCCTGTTTCGTTAACTAACGTAACTATCCGGCGAACGATCCTAACACTTGGATGATGTCGTCCAGAATACCGAGCAGCATACATAGCACACGCCCGCTGGACATTTTGATCACAATAGCCATACATCAACACGACATCGACCTGTTCCGCAATTGGTAAACAGTTCATTTTGACACTGGTAATGTATCACGAAGCAAATACCGCCCGCACTGGCGGAATGTTACCTGATAGCACGTACTTATATGTTTGTGACTGTTACAGCGCCATCCATCACAAAAAGAAAAAAGTGGTCCAAGTAAAACATTCATATTTCTTTACGTACTTCACGAATATGTAATAAAAAGTGGGGGTTCCTATTTTTAAAAAACGCAGTTGATATCCGTTTGACCTATGGCAGCGCCATCTAGCGGGCCAACCATAGCGCCATCTGGTTTCCCCCTTCAAGCTAGACGAGTTTCGTTCTTCGTAGTTTTTTCGTTTGATGCTTATTTCGTGAATTATTTGGCCCGGTTACTATCAACGGACCAACCTATATATACTTCGCGTGTCTATAATGGGATTTTGTAAAATTCCCTATGGCAACGCCTCTTCGTAGCTCTGTATACTGCTATTGTTTTCGCCTACAGGCGTTCGCGCTTCGCAATTCAGAGCTGTTAAAACTGCTGGCCAGGTGTCAGGGCTTAAGATGTATTAAAACTTCATGCGTGGCTGGGATTTTTTCACGCATCTCAGTGTTTATAACATCTTACCTCTTGGACAATGATATATTTGTGTAGGTACATTCAGCGGCATTTATAGATGCTGTCTGCGAAATATGTTGCGAATAGAGTTATTAGCAAAGAAGTAATAAATTTAAACGTCGTACATAGTGAGGCAGTTTTTCACGCATCTCAGTGTTCATGACGTCATATTTCCTATCTATGTGTGGTACCGTGATATAGTTGTGTAGGTGCGTTTAACGGCATATGTGGATACTGTCAAGGAAGTTTATTACGAATGTAGTTCGTAGCTCAGAAGTAATAAATATAAACTTCGTGCGTGATGTGGGAGGTTTTCACGTATCTCATTGTTTTTCAAGTCATATCTCCAAACTTTGTGATGGCAGTTGATTCCTACCCCCACAGCGATTGTTGCCTACGGTAAGGGATATATGTACCAAGTTTGGTTGACATAGGTCCACTGGTTTAGGAGGAGATATGGATCATACATATAGACATACATTTCTATAATGTGTACGGATTTTACGCAGAGATCGAATTAAAACCGTGGAGAGATACTTGACACAACATTGGATTGCTTTAGCTCGGTGTTCATCATCTGCAGGTTACGCCGCTTTAACACCTCCGTACACGACGTTAACAGCGTCGCAGATTCTGTGGAAGAACGAGCCCAGTTGTAATACCTGTCTAGCGTTTGTTCCATTCACTCTCCCTTGCAGTTATGTTCGATGAAAATTCTGTCGACTCATACGCAATCTGCCCGCCTCTTTAGTCGAGCAGTCAGCGTGTCTGATTGCCATGCGGTGGACCCGGGTTCAATTATCGGAACTGCCAGGGATTTTTTGTTGGTGGGAGCATCGCGTTAAAAAATCATTCACACTGGAGGATCGTGTAAGTATACCAACATTTGACCGTCGCACAGGCTCACGTATGGAGGACATAGAAATAGGCATCCTTGGTGTTGAGAAACAACTGAAAGAGTTGAAAATAAATGTTTCCCCAGGCTCCAACGGGATCTCATTTCAGTTTTACAGAAAGTACTCTACCTCATTAGCCCTTTCATTATATTGCATTTGCCGGCCAGGGTGGCCGAGCGGTTCTAGGCGCTACAGTCTGGAACCGCGCGACCGCTACGATCCCAGGTTCGAATCCTGCCTCGGGCATGGATGTGTGTGATGTCCTTAGGTTAGTTAGGTTTAAGTAGTTCTAAGTTCTAGGGGACTGATGACCTCAGAAGTTTTGAGTCCCATGGTGCTCAGAGTCATTTTTTAGCTTGCATTTATCGCCGAACTTTCGCCCAGCGGTAAGTCCCAAGCGACTGGAAAGAAGCACGGATGACTACTGTATATAATAAGAGTAAAACAATGGATCGACAAACAGATCCATACCGGTAAGCTGCAGAATTTTTTTAACATAGTGTTAGTTCGAAAACAATTTCATTCAGACAGAAAAGCTTTTGTCCATAAATCAGCACGGATGTACAAGGAATCCCTCGTGCGAAAGGCAGCGTGCTCTGTTCTCGCACGATATTCTGCGAAACATGGACGAAGGGCAACAGGCACATTCCATATTGCTCGAATGCCGAATAGCGTTTGACACAGTGTCCCATTGCAGACTGCTAACGAAGGTATGAATATATTGAATAGGTTCCTAAATATGCGAGTAACTCTTAGACTTCTCAAGTACGAGGGTGGTTTGAAAAGTTCTCGGAATCACCACGAGAGGTCGGCGCTAGCGCAACGAGTTGTTCACGTGACATTCATTGGACTGCTGCCTGTAAACGTGTGCCACGTCAGTGCTCTTGGAAAAGAGCTGTGGCGGTGACGTGGCTCTGTTGTTGTGCCCGCGTAGTGATTTGCGGAGGTGGAAAAAGATCGAGATTCGAGCACTGATTAAGTACTTCGTAAAGAAAGGCATGAAAGCAAAGAACATTCTTGCCGATTTCCAGAATACTCTGGGGGACTCGGCTCCTTCATATTCAACTGTTGCCAAGTGGACAAATGAATATAAATTTGGTCGGGAGCGCTTAGATGTTGATCCGCGCAGTGGTCGGCCAAGATGTGGCAGTACTGCAGAAATCACTGCAAAAGTGCACAAAATGGAGGATCGCCGAGTGAAAGTACGTGAAATTTCTCACGCTTGTCAGATGTCATCTGAGAGGGTATATCACATTTTAACTGAAGAATTAGAAATGAAAAAATTGTCTGCAAGATGAGTGCCGCGACTCTTGATGCTGGATCAAAAACGCTTGTGAGTGGACGTATCAGAACAATGTTTGGCCCGTTTTAGGAGAAACGAACAAGATTTTTGTCAGTTTGTGACGACAGATGAAACTTGGTGCACTACTATACCCCAGATACAAAACAAGAGTCAAAGCAATGGAAACATGCTGATTCTCTGCCACAGGAGAAAGCAAAGACAATTCCTTCGGCGGGAAAGGTCAGGGCATCAGTGTTCTGGGATACGGAGGGGTTTCATTTTGTGGATTATCGCCCTACTGGGCAAACAATTACTGGAGAATACTGTGCTAACCGCCTGAACAAATGGCAACAAAAGATGTGCGAAAAAGGCCAGGTTTAGCAAGGAAGAAAGTCTTCTTCCATATGTGCCGTCGCCATGGCAAAATTACACTAACTAAGGTCTGGCTCTGTCAGACTTCCATCTCTTCCCAAAACTGAAAATTTTCTTGGTGGACGAAGGTTCACTTCAAACGAAGAATTGGTAGCAGGAGTTGACAATTATTTTGCAGGCCTGGAGGAAACTCACTTTCGAGATGGGATCAAGGCACTGGAACATCGTTGGACCAAGTGCATTAATCTACAAGGAGACTACATTGAAAAATAAAAAAAAGTTTCAATGATGTAAGTACTCTTTTTCTATTCCGTTCAGAGAACTTTTCAAACCACCGTCTTAGTAGAGCCCAGTACGTTGCTCGTCGACGGCAAGGTTCATCAGAGACAATGGTATCGTCAGGAGTGCCGTAGCGAAGTGATAAGGACTGTTCTAGGCGCTACAGTCTGGAACCGCGCGACCGCTACGGTCGCAGGTTCGAATCCTGCCTCGGGCGTGGATGTGTGTGATGTCCTTAGGTTAGTTAGGTTTAAGTAGTTCTAAGTTCTAGGGGACTGATTACCTCAGAAGTTAAGTCCCATAGAGCTCAGAGCCATTTGAACTGTTCTTGTTGTCTATATAAACGATCGGGCGAACAGGTGAGCTGCAGTCTATGGTTGTTTGCTTATGACGCTATAGTGTACACGACGCTGTCGGTGTTGAGTGACTGGAAGGACACGTGATGACAGAGGTAGAATTTCTACGAGGGCATGCTAAAAAGGAATGTTTCAGAATTTTTTATGTGAAAAGTCTTAAAGTTTTTTAAACAGACTTTATTAATATTTTGCGGCTTTATTCTCCATGTACACTTACTTATTCCTCAACTTGGTCATCCTGACTACGAACAGACTTTTCCCAACGAGGGACCAGTTTATTGATACCATCACTGTAGAATGTTCGACTTTGTTGGTGGAACCACAACCTCACTGCTGCTTGTAAGTCGCTATCACTATCAAAGTGAAGTCCTCGAAGGTGTTCTGTAATTTTAGGAAACAAATGAAAATCGGATGGGGCCACTTCAGGACGGAGGATGATCGATGACTGTGAACCCAATTACAACTCGCTGTTTCTCAGGCACCGACACAGTCATGTTACAAACAGCCTGTTACAGGCTGCAATTCTGATCCCTCTAGTGGCCGAGGGTTGCAACTTTCGTCAACGAAGGGGAAAAGTCGACCGAGCAATTTGCATGACATGTAACACCTCAACCGATATTGAAAACAGAATAAGAAATTCATAGGTATTACTTTTCAGCACGGCCTAGTATCTGGTGTGATGAATGCGAACATGCTCTAAATGTAGAAAAATGTACGTTAATACAGATGAGTAGGAAAATCAATCCTGTTCGAATATAGCGTTAGTGTTGTGCTTCTTGACAAAATCACATCGATTAAAAATCTAGGCGCTACGTTGCAGAGTGATGAGAAATGGAACGAACACGTAAGGTCGTTAGTAGGGAAGGAAAATGATCCTCTTCGGTTTATTGGGAGAGTTTTACGAAAGTGTATTCCATCTACAAAGAAGTCCACTTATAGAACACTTGTGCGACCCGATTTTGAATATTGCTCGAGTGTTACGGATCCCCACCAGGTCTGCTTACAAGACGACATTGAAGCAATTCAGAAGCGAACTGCTAGACAGCGCTAGATTCGATCAACGCGCAAGATGCTTCGTGAACTCAAATGGGAATCCCTGGAGGGAAGACGACATTGATTTTGCGGAACACCAGTGAGAAAATTTAAAGAACAGACATTCTTCTGCCACTAACTTTCATTTCTGGTAATGACTGCAAAGACAACATAAGCAATTAGGGTTCAAATGGCTCTGAGCACTATGGGACTTAACGTCTATGGTCATCAGTACCCTAGAACTTAGAACTACTTAAACCTAACTAACCTAAGGACATCACACACGTCCATGCCCGAGGCAGGATTCGAACCTGCGACCGTAGCAGTCGCGCGGCTCCGGACTGAATTAGGGTTCAAATGGCTCTGAGCACTATGGGACTCAACTGCTGTGGTCATAAGTCCCCTAGAACTTAGAACTACTTAAACCTAACTAACCTAAGGACATCACACACATCCATGCCCGAGGCAGGATTCGAACGTGCGACCGTAGCGGTCGTGCGGTTCCAGACTGTAGCGCTTTTAACCGCTCGGCCACTTCGGCCGGCTAATTAGGGTTCGTACGAAGGCTTATAGATAGTCGTTTTTCCCTCGCTCCATTTGGGAATGGAATAGAAAAGGAAGTGACTAGTAGTGCTACCCTCCGCCATACAAAATACAGTGGCTTGCGGAATACGTATGTGGATTGGAACGGGATGGATTGTGCCTCATGGGGCCAATTTAACAGCTGCTTGAATGAGAAGTAGCGGTTCCAGTGTCTGGGAGCGGACTACGGCCGGCTGAGCTGTGTGCTGACCCCACGCCTCTCCTTACGGCAACTAAATGACGTCACGTGACAGAAGAAAACACGGCAGCCGGTGGCATCATGTGGACTTCAAACACGTCGGTGGCATCATGTGGACTTCAAACACGGAATTACTTCGTATGCAAGCTATGGCCAATGAATCATTCAATCTATAAAAGAAAATAACAATAATTCAAGAGGTTCAATTGAATGTCCATCTGTATGATGGGGGATGTTGGACAATGTGGAAAGCAGATGGAAGGTGCTTACAAGGGAACCTCCCGATCGCACCCCCCTCAGATTTAGTTATAAGTTGTCACAGTGGATAGGCCCCGATAAACTGAACACGGATCAATTGAGAAAACAGGAAGACGTTATGTGGAACTGTGAAAAAATAAGCAAAATATACAAACTGAGTAGTCCATGGGCCACATAGGCAACATCATGACAATGTGAGCTCAGGAGCGCCGTGGTCCCGTGGTAGCGTGAGCAGCTGCACAGCAAGAGGTCTTTGGTTCAAGTCTTCCCTCGAGTGAAAATTTTACTTTCTTTATTTTTGCGTAGTTATTATCTGCCCGTTCGTTCATTGACGTCTCTGTTCACTGTAATAAGTTTAGTGTCTGTGTTTTGCGACCGCATCGCAAAACCGTGCGATTAGTAGACGAAAGGACGTGCCTCTCCAATGGGAACCGAAAACATTTGATCGCAAGGTCATAGGTCAACCGATTCCTCCACAGGAAAACATGTCTGATATATTCTATACGACACTGGTGACGGCATGTGCGTCACATGACAGGCATATTTTGTCGACCCACCTAACTTGTACACTTGGCGAATAGGTAAAAAGATTCTTCTACCTTGCCCGATTTAGGTTTTCTTGTGGATGTGATAATCACTCCCAAAAAAGTGATGAAAACATAAGAGTTTATCACATAAACTGAAAATAAAACTTTTCTCTCGATAGTAGATTTGAACCAAGGACCTCTGCTCACGTTACCACGAGACCACAGCGCTCCTGCGTTGGCAGTGTCCTTGATGTTGAATATCTTCCCATGAACTACTCAGTTTGTATATTTTGCTTATTTTTTCACAGTTCCACACAACTTCTTCCTGTTTTCTCAATTGATCTGTGTTCAGTTTTTCAAGGCCTATCCACTGTTCCAACTTATAACTAAATCTGAGGGGGGTGCGATGGGGAGGTTCCCTTGTTAGAAGCTATGGAAATGTGCCCGTGGAGGAAGCTAACGTGTTCCGGAAGGACAGAAGGAAAAGCAAATTATGATGTTTAGAAAGAGATAAATGAGCACAGAACGTCGCAACTACGATCTAAAACTGGAAGATAATACTTTTTAGGCATTTATTGGTACACAGTACCTTTTTAACAGACACACTGGAAAGAAAAATTTTGCAAATGAAAACTAAGGGGAGACCAAGAAAGATATTTGTCGAATGTCAGTTGAAAGTAGCAGAGTGCCAAAACTACCCAGAAATGAAGAGGATACCACAGTAAAATGGTTCCAGCGACAGTGCATAGCCTTCAGAAGATGATGATGCAGTTCTATTCAGCGTACACAATCCTCATACAGGCACTTTCTAGTGCCGCCAATAATCGAACTCGCTCTTATAAGCCATTCGGGCTTGGGGTCTTGACTGCCTCTGTACTAGAGAATTCGATTACATATTACACTGAAATTCAGCATTTTCTTAACCAACTTCACTTTTATCTTTTTATCTCACTTAAATTTCACTCACTCCATCCGCGTCAACCCAGTTCATTACATGTTAGTAAAATTAATTCAGTTGTTACTCTCTTAATTCCTTCGTCACAGTAAGACTGGTGACTGAGTGTTTCTACACTATCGTTGTATCGTATGAAGCCATTATTAACGTCGTGGTCGTGCGGTAGCGTTCTCGCTTCCCACGCCCGGGTTCCCGGGTTCGATTCCCGGCGGGGCCAGGGATTTTCTCCGCCTCGTGATGGCTGGGTGTTGTGTGCTGTCCTTAGGCTAGTTAGGTTTAAGTAGTTCTAAGTTCTAGGGGACTGATGACCATAGATGTTAAGTCCCGTAGCGCTCAGAACCATTTGAACCATTATTAACGGCCCATCCGCCTATGATTACGGCGCTGCTTCCTGTGTTTGTACTTTCATTGTTACAGCTATCACATTGTGAGAGAATATCGTAGAAAGGGTTAGGTTTGGCGATTTGATAGTAATTGTTTCGCAAGCTATGTGGCATTTTCGCTTACTCACGACAGCCTTGCACAAACTAAACTCGACATTGATTGCCGATTAGCTTCATCAGCGATCTGGTGCTTAGCAACTGTTACTTAATGATTAATAACTGGGCCCTGACACGCTGTAGATCTCGACATATTTCATAGGAGTGCTCGGAGGAGTTTGGGAGTTATCCGAGGATCTGAAGGTCATCAAATGAATGTCACCATTAAGCGTCGCCCTAATACCAAATACCAATGATATTATGCATTTACTACAACGTCGAAGGCTCCGTGGTAAAGTGCCAGACTACGAACCCGAAGGTCTCGAATTCGATTCCCGGTCAGTCCTGGAATTTCCATATGTCACTTATTATTTCATTCACCTCTCGCAATGTTTAGTAATGTGAAAAATATCGAGCTGCACTGCAGTTCGGAATCAACGACCACACCTCGGTCCAGGTGAAGGTTGCCGGATTGTAAGGGTTTCAAATTTGTGCCGTGCATGAAATGCAGAAGATAGGGTGTAAGGGTTGTAAGTGATGTACACACATCAATGTGTTGGTTGTGTTTTCTCTGTTTCGAGCAGTCTTCCTACAAACACGTCACAAGCTTTGTGCCCTGATGTTTTCTGCGTGGCCATACAGTGGGCAGCAAAGTGAACTGCAGCTATCAGTATAGACTATCCATTCAGCATCCACATTTTAAGTATTTGACCTGCTGCTTATGGGAAAATAGGCATTAATAGTTTGCTTTTGGCATATGTATTTTGGCATACTACCGAACCTAAAAGCATAATGATGTAAATACTAGTGTAATGTTGTTCAGTACACCGTCCTCAGCCATCAAAAGAAATAACTGCACTTACACCTGTTACACCCTATATACACTGCTGTCCATTAAAATTACTACACCAAGAATAAGATAAACGGGTATTCATCGGACGAATATATTATACTAGAACTGGCATGTGATTACATTTTCATGCAATTTGGGTGCATAGATCCTGAGAAATCAGTACCCAGAACAACCACCTCTGGCCATAATAACAGCCTTGATACGCCTGGGCATTGAGTCAAACAGAGCTTGGATGTCGTGTACAGGTACAGCTGCCCATGCAGCTTCAACACGATACTGCAGTTCATCAAGAGTAGCGACTGGCGTATTGTGACGAGCCAGTTGCTCGGCCACCATTGACCAGATGTTTTCAATTGGTGAGAGATCTGGAGAGTGTGCTGGCCATGGCAGCAGTCGAACATTTTCTGTATCTAGAAAGGTCCGTACAGGATCTGTAATATGCGGTCCTGCATTATCCTGCTGAAATGTAGGGTTTCGCAGGGATCGAATGAAGGGTAGAACCACGGGTCGTAACACATCTGAAATGTAACGTCCACTGTTCAATGTGCCGTCAACGCGAACAAGAGGTGACCGAGACGTGTAACCGATGGCACCACATACCATCACGCCGGGTGATACGCCAGTATGGCGATGAAGAATACACGCTTCCAATGTGCGTTCACCGCGATGTCGCCAAACACGGATGCGACCATCATGATGCTGTAAACAGAACCTGGATTCATCCAAAAAAATGACTTTTTGCAATTCTTGCACCCAGGTTCGTCGTTGAGTACATCATCGCAGGCGGTCCTGCCTGTGATGCAGTGTCAAGGGTAACCGCAGCCATGGTCTCCGAGCTGATAGTCCATGCTGCTGCGAACGTCGTCGAGCTGTTCGTGCAGATGGTTGTTGTCTTGCAAACGTCCCCATCTGTTGGCTCAGGGATCGAGACGTGGCTGCACGATCCGTTACAGCCATGCGGATAAGATGCCCATCATCTCAACTGCTAGTGATACGAGGCCGTTGGGATCCAGCACGGCGTTCCGTATTACCCTCCTGAACCCACCGATTCCATATTCTGCTAAGAGTCATTGGATCTCGACCAACGCGAGCAGCAAAGTCGCGATACGTTAAACAGCAATCGCGGAAACGTGATGTTACGCATTTCTCCTCCTTACACGAGGCATCACAACAACATTTAACTCTGTCAACTGCTGTTTGTGTATGAGAAATCGGTTGGAAACTTTCCTCATGTCGGCACGTTGTAGGTGTCGCCACCGGCGCCAACCTTGTGTAAATGCTCTGAAAAGCTAATCACTTGCATATCACAGCATCTTCTTGCTGTCGGTTAAATTTCGCGTCTGTAGCACATCATCTTCGTGGTGTAGTAATTTTAATGACGAGTAGTGTATCTCTCTTTCACATTAAAAAGAAAACGTTTTTACAATCCCATAAACAATGCAGAGTCATAAATTTTTTTATTGTTTTGTCACGTGTAATAATGAAATAATATTTTGTGGCAATATTATAAAAACATTTGTGAATTTCATTTGTCAATTTAAAATACGAGTATTTATGGAATATCTTCAGTGGCCTATAATATATATATACTCGTCATTAAAATTACTACACCACGAAGATGATGTGCTACAGACGCACACACACACACACACATATATATATATATATATATATATATATATATATATATATATATATGATGTGCTACACACACACACACACACACACACATATATATATATATATATATATATATATATATATATATATGTGTGTGTGTGTGTGTATGTGTGTGTGTGTGTGTGTGTGTGTGTGGTGCCATCGGTTACACGTCTCGGTCACCTCTTGTTCGCGTTGACGGCACATTGAACAGTGGACGTTACATTTCAGATGTGTTACGACCCGTGGTTCTACCCTTCAAATATATATATATATATATATATATATATATATATATATATGCATTATGTAGTGGGTACAAATATGTTAAGTTTTCCCCTACTCCGGTTGCACAAGTTTCGTGAGGGGAAATTATCGTTTGGTGTTACTTACGATTTCCAATGTTGCTAATCCATTTGTGTGGTGCTGGAGATGTGTTCGTTGTGTGATCAACATGTGTGTGTGTGTGTGTGTGTGTGTGTGTGTGTGTGTGTGTTAATGTTCCCAACTGTCACTATGTATTTATCTTTCGTCCTTTGTTTGTGTAGTTTGATATTTTTAATTTCTTGTGTGTGCGTATGTTTTGTTATGTGTGAACTGGCATTCGTTTTGACAGGGCTTTCTTTTTTTTTTTATTGTGATACTTCTTTATCTGAGTGGATGTTAGAGGGGTGGGAGGGAGGAAGATCCATTAATTATGGTTATCTTTCACATTTCTGTGTGTTATTGTTTTAGTGGCTAACATGATCAGTGAGTTACTGCTTATAATGATTTGCCATTAATTAATTTCTTTTTCATTGCAAGGTAGGGCTGTTGCTAAAATATCGATCTATCGTTATAGTTTATAAAAAATATCGATATATATATATATCGGCGTCATCTTTCCCCCGTTTCCCCTGATCATCGTTATCAAAACGGCAATATCGAGTGCTGACATTTTATTTTATATTTTTTTTTCACAGTTTTCTGAAAATATTTAAATTTGTTTGTTTGAAATTGTAGTAGGACATAATTTTACTTTCACTGTATGAAGAAGTCTAACTACTTTTTGAGGTTTCATCTCGTCCAATCTTTTTCTTAGACTATGTGAAGCAGCTATATGTGGCACAAAAGAACAACTCCGATTGCACTGGGAGGGTGGAGGTGTGAGTGGAATAACAAGATTTCCGATGTGAGCAAACAGCTCACGACTACGTTGAAAAACAGTTGCTAAAAATGATGAACAAAAATGTAAATGACGAGATTGGCTGTTGAGGTGGGCGGAGACGTGTGAGGGGAAATGCTGACGTAATCGGCGCTCGGTGGTACCAATAGAAAATGCAACGTTTAGCGTCTTCACATAATTGTGACACAACTCCTAGGTCGCTCCCGTTTGCAGAAATGAAAAACCAGGGAAGTCGACATGAAACGTTCGTGACAAATCCCATATGCGACGAAACCAAACGATGTACCCTTCAGATACTTTTTATTGTGCCACATAAAGGCAGATACCATTGTTAGCAAAGTGGTTATCGCAAAGCATGAATGTGCATCGTTCTCCTTTCAGTTCTTGCTCTAAGGAGGATAAAGGAGGATAAGCAGGCTGCTAGCTTATTGACTTAAAGAACATATAATAATAAATCAATGCATAAATATACAGCTCTGAAACCGGAAGTAAATTTACAGTGTCCATCAGGTATAGGTAGGTACTCGACATTTTTTCCGCCGATGTATCGATACTTTTTTTCGATGTGTTGAGAGCCGATAGTGACACTTTTAAATATCGGATTCCCATATTTCTAAAAATACCAACAGACCTATTGCAAGGGCTCTTTATTTATGAAAGTTTTCCTGTAACATCATGAGTTTTTTTTGTTTTAATTTTTCACTCTAATAATTTTCATTTCTTCTTCCATGTTGGATGGTTCGTGTCCATGTTTTATCAGGTGTTGACCCAAGGTACAATGACTTCCATGTTTGTCAGGATTTGACGCAAGGTATTTTCACTTTCCAGCTTCTTATATGTTCTTTATACCTAGTGTTGAAATTCGTGGCTGTCATTCCCAGGTATACTGATTCACATTCTTGGCATTCTAACTTGTATGTACCTGCTCCTTCGTATGTATGTGGTTTGTCTATGGGTGTGTGTAAATGTGACTGGAGTGTTTCTCTTGTTCTGTAAGCAATGTGTAATCCCTGTTTCTGTAATATGTTTGCTTTCCTGTTTGTTGATTTATGTTTGTATGTCAAACTCTACAATTTTTTTCTGTTAGTCATGGACTAGCAAATTGTAGGTAACATCAAACGATAATTTAACGTCACGAAACTTTTGCTACAAAAGTTGCTCCTAATCTGGAAAACATAATAAAACGTAACAAATGGTTCAAATGGCTCTGAGCACTATGGGACTTAACGTCTGAGGTCATCGGTCGCCTAGACTTAGAACTACTTAAACCAAACTCACCTAAGGACATCACAAACAACCATGCCCTCGCCTAGAACCGCTCAGCCACCGCTGACGGCGAAACATAACATAATAACATGTTAGTAAGCCCTATATATGTGAACAAACGTGTATTGCAGGCCACATAAGATGCTTCATAAGTAAAAGAAACGAGAGGCATATGGCGAAGAACAAACTGCTTTTCATTTGGTTGCAAAGCCAGGATATACCTCCATGAATGAACTTTTCATTCATGAAATCTAAGGTCGTTACTGAGGAGGCTATTGTGGTGTAACACGGTCCATAATTTGTCTCTCCTGGATCGCGAGTACTCTGGCAGCGTATACACGGTAGAAATCGCGCATTGTCACGCTACAAAGTAACGAAAGTAACGTTTCAGTCAGAGTAACGGATCGCGGCGCCACGGAAGGGATGATTAATCCTAGCTCCCGAGTTTGCAAAATGTATGGCAGCACACTCAGAGCCGAATGCTTCGGCGGGCCAGCACGCGACAGGCGGAGGACAGGGTGCTGTTACTCTGCTTAGCAAGGCAGGCGCGACCCGGGCGGTTGTACGTGATGGTCCTTGTCCGGCACTGCGAACAGCCCATCGTGGCCTACGTGATGTGCTTTCGGCGTTTCAGCCAGACGGCTACTGTCCGCCGGTCCATGTTTAATGTAGTCTAGCTCTTCGCCTGTCACTGGCTATCGTATAGATCTCTGTGACTGTATACATTTCGCACACCGCACTATCGAAAATATTAATGTATTTTGTACCGGGTCAGCAGTCAACCTCTCGTGTACTATTGATCTTGGACTGTGGAGTTGAATACATTTCCATTCCCTAAGTGACGCATGCAGCCGCGAATTTCTGCGGCACTTGAATGGTAAGTGTTGTCACTAGCAGATTGTCATACCTGTAAGGATGAATGTGTTAAATATTTGATTTATTGGTCTCTGAAATTAAATCTGTATTTCGCTGTCGTTCTCTTGCTATGATCCCCAAGTTTTCGAAGATGAACGTTGTTTTGTTTACGTTTTGCTAAATTCATGAATATACGAGTGGTTCAAATGGTTCAAATGGCTCTGAGCACTATGGGACTTAACATATATGGTCATCAGTCCCCTAGAACTTAGAACTACTTAAACCTAACTAACCTAAGGACATCACACAACACCCAGCCATCACGAGGCAGAGAAAATCCCTGACCCCGCCGGGAATCGAACCCGGGAACCCGGGCGGGGGAAGCGAGAACGCTACCGCACGACCACGAGCTGCGGGCGAATATACGAGTTTTTCTGACATGTTCCACATCCTGGAGGACCTCCTCACTACGGATCAATTGGAATGAAAGTAAATCTAATCTAATCTAATCTAGGCCTCCCACCTCCCCGCAGAAAATCTATTGTTGTGACACCTTCAGTCGCATACATCTTTCATGCTATTAAGAAAACTAATTCAGTAAACCACGGACTCATATCATACTCAGGAAGCGTGGATTCATGTTTCCGTCTTTCTTTATAATTTTCGGACCTCGGCCGTTAGGCCAAGAGGTGCGGAATCAAATCCCGGCCGGACCACGGAAATTTTCAATCTGCCTTTAGTTTAAGCTCCGCCTCTCACCGATGAGCAGACTTGCCAGAGACGCGATACGTAGTTCAGACTCCACGTGAAACTGCAGTCCTCTTTCCCAATATGAATACTGGGGCCGCGCGGGATTAGTCGAGCGGTCTAGGGCGCTGCAGTCATGGACTGTGTGGCTAGTCCCGGCGGAGGTTCGAGTTCTCCCTCGGGCATGGCTATATGTGTTTGTCCTTAGGATAATTTAGGTTAAGTAAAAATGGTTCAAATGGCTCTGAGCGCTACGGGACTTAACATGTGAGGTCATCAGTCCCTAGAATTTAGAACTACTTAAACCTAACTAACCTAAGGACATCACACACATCCATGCCCGAGGCAGGATTCGAACCTGCGACTGTAGCGGTCGCGCAGTTCGACTGAAGCGCCTAGAACCGCTAGGCCACACTGGCCGGCCATAAGATTTCACACACATTTGAACATTTTTTTTTAATACTGGGGTAAATAGTAACAAGCAAGTCACCGAAGTGGCATCACGAAATTATTGTTATTATCATGATAGTTTTGGTTTTCCGAAGTTTTAGTGATAACGACGGCGAATGCCAGAAGTATATCTCAGCTGTCCACTTCTTCTCCCATGAGTACTCCTGTACCCTCTCTAATGACGTCGCCATCACCAAGATACTTAACTAATAGCTTTAGCTTTTAAAAGAAAATCAAACGCGTCTTCCAAATTTGATTCATTTTATTTTATTTATCTCGTAACAGCGGAAGCTGCGAATCTAGCGTAATTGTTTTCAGTTAATACCAGAAAACCTTCCTATAAAATTAAAGGTTCTCAGAAATTACTGCAACCAGTCGCCTTTTATGTAGATGTATTTTATTTAACCATGACCGGTTTCGAGCTGCCTAGCAACTCATCATCAGATGGTATATACATTTAGTGCTTTTTTGTACCCATTGTGTGGGTGGTTGAGTATCTGTGGCTAGACAGAAACGAGAACAAATAATCGCTACATGTGGTACAGTAACACGAAATATTTACAGCATAATTTATGTTTAACGTATAAGAGCAAATAATCACTACATGTGGTACAGTTACACGAAATATTTACAGTTTAATTTACGTTTTGAGGTGTTACTTACAGATAAATCTTTCTGCAGGTATATATATATCTCCTTTTAGGACGTATTTTTGAAACCATTGTGTCTTGTTTTTCACAATTTCACAAGTTAAAACTTTCACTAGATGTATATTACTTTTATGAGGCACTGTTGGAAACATATATCTTGTTTTTCGTAAACATCGCTGAACACACTTAGCCACAGATACGAATACAGGATTTACACATTATAAACAAGCCAAAGATTGCAATATAACTACAGTATCAAAGATTTCAAGTTGACCAGAGGCATTATTAGTCATCACACACACTGACAAGAGATTTGTCTTTATTACATAGAAAATAAATGTAAATTAGCTTAAACTAGTAAAATGTTTATTTATAAATTAACTGTGCAATTTTAACAGGTATATAAAAAACTAGATTTTTTACATTATATTTCAGTTACATTTAAGATTATTGGTATTGAGAGTATTATGACAGCTAATTTCTTGCTCCTTCCATTGGCTGATCTTGGCATATGATGTCTGGGATGAGAGGTTGATGGTTAACTTGAAATAATAAGTGATGCTGGTACTTGAAAGGGTGTGGAAAAGGAGTTGGCGGTGGGGGGGAGGGTGGGGGGGGGGGGTGTATAGGAAAAAGGAGAGGGGGGGGTTGAGAGGGTGATGTGGAGAGAGGAGAGAGCTGAAGGGGGGGGCAGAAGTGGTACAAGCTTTTATGTGTGTGTGTGGGGGGGGGGGGGGGCATTTTGTTTCTGAATGACTGTTTAGTTTTTTAAGTTCAAAGAATCCTTAAAATTCTGAAAGAAGGAGTTATTCGCCAATTCTGTCTGCTCATTTAAAATGGTATGTGGGGAATTATGTTTGTGGGTAAAAATCTCTAATTGTTCGAGAAGATCCATCTTAAATCCCTTGTCTACAGTGTGTAGGATTTGAAGGTTAGTTTTAATGTCTGTTATGGAATGTTTATTATCTGCTAGATGGGTAGCAAAAGTGGATCTATTTAAGTTTGTTTAGGCGAAGTGCATCAGTGTGCTCTTTGTATCGGATCTCAAAATTTCTACCTGTTTGCCCTATGTAGTAGCAGGAGCAGCTGTCACATCTTAATTTATATATACCAGATTTTTGGTAGGGTGTGCTGGCTCTTTTGGTGTTGTGGACTATTTTGTTCTGTATTTTGTTGTTAGTGTGAAAACTTATTTTGACATTATGTGGTTTGAATAGCTTAGCAAGTTTGTATGAGATATTGCCGAGAAACGGCATACAAACGAATTTGGTTTCTTCTGCTACTGAGGTCTGGCTTGCTGGTTTTGCTTTGTTAGATATAATGTTTTTATCTAATTTTTCAATTATGCTTGGGTCATAAGCATTGTTTGATGCTATTGTTTTTAATATATTGATTTCATTAATTTTTGCAGTAGGATCAGCTTGAATCTTGTTGATACGGTTAAGTGCTGATTTGAAAAAAGCTAGTTTATGCTGATTTGGGTGGCATGATGTATTGTTTATTATGACATCTGAAGTGGTGGGTTTCCTATATATCTGAAATTTATGTTTGTTGTTGTGATGTGTTATGTTTAGGTCAAGAAAATAGATACCTTTTTGGGTTTGGTGTTCTACTGTGAACTGTATTTTGGGGTGAACATTATTAAGTTTACCAGCTAAGGCCTCAATTTCAGTGGCTGTCCCATCATATAACATCAGGGTGTCATCAACATATCGTTTATAATAAATGATTTTGTCTGTTTCTATTGGGTTTGCTTTAAAGAATTTAATTTCGAGATCATTAATGTAGATGTCAGCAAGAAGGCCAGCTAGACTACTGCCCATTGCTAGACCATCATGTTGAATATATATTTTGTTGTTGAAGGTGAAGTAATTGTGGGACAGCACTAATTCAAGTAAATCCATCAGCTCACAGATTTCCATGTCACTTAACTTTTTATGTTGTAATAAGTTATTTTTTATTATTCGAAGTGTGTCTATTATAGGTATGTTTGTGTACAGGTTGATAATATCAAGGGATGCAAAGTTAGCTGCATTGGGAATGGAAATTTCTCTGATACTGTCTATCAAATCATAGGTGTTTTTTATGGAATAATTGGTTGGGAATGTATAATATTTCTTGAGTATTTCATGCAGTTTTTTAGTCACTTTGTACCCTGGGCTATTTATGGAATTCACAATCGGGCATATCGGGTGTCCATCTTTATGAATTTTAGGTTGTGATCTAAGCTTTGGTGCTGTAGGGTTCATTATAACACATTGTTTGGCTTCAATGGATGTCAGCAGAAAGTTACAATTTTTTAACATGTCTTTTATTTTAGCTTGGTATTTGGGAGTGGGGTCAGATTTCAACTCAGTTATGTTATTATTCTTGAAAAATTCTAGGGTTTTCTTAATGTAATCAGACTCGTACATTATCACGGCTGTGCTGCCTTTGTCAGATTTAACAACAAGGGCACTACTGTTTGTTAGGTTTTTGTTAATTTGTTTCAGTGTTGCAGATTCATCATGTTTATTACTGTGGAGCCTTTGTGCATCTATGGTTTTCTTTATTATTTTGTTTGCATCATGGGCTAGAGCATTTTGATCATTCTGATCTAGTTTTGATGCTATACATGCTATTTTGGTGTTAGTTATTAGGTCTTTAACACTGTTGTAATCAAGTTTTGTGGCAATATTATGTTTAAGTCCCTTATTTAACAAATTTAATTCTGTGCTATTGAAATTAATGCTTGTTGTGTTAACTACTCTCTCAAAGAATTTATGTTGCACGGGAGGGCATTCATTTGGTGGAATGGGGGATTTTTTGGCAATCAGGAGTGAGAGCTTTTCTTTTTGTTTATGTGCAATTTTCAACATCTCTTTATTCACATTTAGTTGGGTTAGATCTAAGAAATTCGTGATTTGGCTTAGAGTGAGATAGTTGCTTAACTCTAAGTGCAGCATGTAGATGTCCCTGTTTAACAAGTCTTTTCGTTTGTAATGTGATCTAATTTCATTTCTGATCCATACAATTTCACATTTTCTCTTGGCTGCTTGTGCAGATTCACTCTGGTCTTTAACTACAACTCTTATGTAATTAGGAGTTACATTCTCTATGATACATTGCTTATTAAATTTGATGGCAAGAATAGTTTTCATTAGTTTCACTTTGCACTTCCTGTATTTGTTCATTGTTCCTTTTACCTGGCTAGGTAGCAAAATAAGACTTTTATCCATTGTGGATGTGGAACACTGCGACTGTGGTGTGAAAAGGTTCTCAGAAATTACTGCAACCAGTCGCCTTTTATGTAGATGTATTTTATTTAACCATGACCGGTTTCGAGCTGCCTAGCAACTCATCATCAGATGGTATATACATTTAGTGCTTTTTTGTACCCATTGTGTGGGTGGTTGAGTATCTGTGGCTAGACAGAAACGAGAACAAATAATCGCTACATTTGGTACAGTAACACGAAATATTTACAGCATAATTTATGTTTAACGTATAAGAGCAAATAATCACTACATGTGGTACAGTTACACGAAATATTTACAGTTTAATTTACGTTTTGAGGTGTTACTTACAGATAAATCTTTCTGCAAGTATATATATATCTCCTTTTAGGACGTATTTTTGAAACCATTGTGTCTTGTTTTTCACAATTTCACAAGTTAAAACTTTCACTAGATGTATATTACTTTTATGAGGCACTGTTGGAAACATATATCTTGTTTTTCGTAAACATCGCTGAACACACTTAGCCACAGATACGAATACAGGATTTACACATTATAAACAAGCCAAAGATTGCAATATAACTACAGTATCAAAGATTTCAAGTTGACCAGAGGCATTATTAGTCATCACACACACTGACAAGAGATTTGTCTTTATTACATAGAAAATAAATGTAAATTAGCTTAAACTAGTAAAATGTTTATTTATAAATTAACTGTGCAATTTTAACAGGTATATAAAAATCTAGATTTTTTACATTATATTTCAGTTACATTTAAGATTATTGGTATTGAGAGTATTATGACAGCTAATTTCTTGCTCCTTCCATTGGCTGATCTTGGCATATGATGTCTGGGATGAGAGGTTGATGGTTAACTTGAAATAATAAGTGATGCTGGTACTTGAAAGGGTGTGGAAAAGGAGTTGGCGGTGGGGGGGAGGGTGGGGGGGGTGTATAGGAAAAAGGAGAGGGGGGGGGGGGTTGAGAGGGTGATGTGGAGAGAGGAGAGAGCTGAAGGGGGGGGGGGCAGAAGTGGTACAAGCTTTTATGTGTGTGTGGGGGGGGGGGCATTTTGTTTCTGAATGACTTTTTAGTTTTTTAAGTTCAAAGAATCCTTAAAATTCTGAAAGAAGGAGTTATTCGCCAATTCTGTCTGCTCATTTAAAATGGTATGTGGGGAATTATGTTTGTGGGTAAAAATCTCTAATTGTTCGAGAAGATCCATCTTAAATCCCTTGTCTACAGTGTGTAGGATTTGAAGGTTAGTTTTAATGTCTGTTATGGAATGTTTATTATCTGCTAGATGGGTAGCAAAAGTGGATCTATTTAAGTTGTTTAGGCGAAGTGCATCAGTGTGCTCTTTGTATCGGATCTCAAAATTTCTACCTGTTTGCCCTATGTAGTAGCAGGAGCAGCTGTCACATCTTAATTTATATATACCAGATTTTTGGTAGGGTGTGCTGGCTCTTTTGGTGTTGTGGACTATTTTGTTCTGTATTTTGTTGTTAGTGTGAAAACTTATTTTGACATTATGTGGTTTGAATAGCTTCGCAAGTTTGTATGAGATATTGCCGAGAAACGGCATACAAACGAATTTGGTTTCTTCTGCTACTGAGGTCTGGCTTGCTGGTTTTGCTTTGTTAGATATAATGTTTTTATCTAATTTTTCAATTATGCTTGGGTCATAAGCATTGTTTGATGCTATTGTTTTTAATATATTGATTTCATTAATTTTTGCAGTAGGATCAGCTTGAATCTTGTTGATACGGTTAAGTGCTGATTTGAAAAAAGCTAGTTTATGCTGATTTGGGTGGCATGATGTATTGTTTATTATGACATCTGAAGTGGTGGGTTTCCTATATATCTGAAATTTATGTTTGTTGTTGTGATGTGTTATGTTTAGGTCAAGAAAATAGATACCTTTTTGGGTTTGGTGTTCTACTGTGAACTGTATTTTGGGGTGAACATTATTAAGTTTACCAGCTAAGGCCTCAATTTCAGTGGCTGTCCCATCATATAACATCAGGGTGTCATCAACATATCGTTTATAATAAATGATTTTTTCTGTTTCTATTGGGTTTGCTTTAAAGAATTTAATTTCGAGATCATTAATGTAGATGTCAGCAAGAAGGCCAGCTAGACTACTGCCCATTGCTAGACCATCATGTTGAATATATATTTTGTTGTTGAAGGTGAAGTAATTGTGGGACAGCACTAATTCAAGTAAATCCATCAGCTCACAGATTTCCATGTCACTTAACTTTTTATGTTGTAATAAGTTATTTTTTATTATTCGAAGTGTGTCTATTATAGGTATGTTTGTGTACAGGTTGATAATATCAAGGGATGCAAAGTTAGCTGCATTGGGAATGGAAATTTCTCTGATACTGTCTATCAAATCATAGGTGTTTTTTATGGAATAATTGGTTGGGAATGTATAATATTTCTTGAGTATTTCATGCAGTTTTTTAGTCACTTTGTACCCTGGGCTATTTATGGAATTCACAATCGGGCATATCGGGTGTCCATCTTTATGAATTTTAGGTTGTGATCTAAGCTTTGGTGCTGTAGGGTTCATTATAACACATTGTTTGGCTTCAATGGATGTCAGCAGAAAGTTACAATTTTTTAACATGTCTTTTATTTTAGCTTGGTATTTGGGAGTGGGGTCAGATTTCAACTCAGTTATGTTATTATTCTTGAAAAATTCTAGGGTTTTCTTAATGTAATCAGACTCGTACATTATCACGGCTGTGCTGCCTTTGTCAGATTTAACAACAAGGGCACTACTGTTTGTTAGCTTTTTGTTAATTTGTTTCAGTGTTGCAGATTCATCATGTTTATTACTGTGGAGCCTTTGTGCATCTATGGTTTTCTTTATTATTTTGTTTGCATCATGGGCTAGAGCATTTTGATCATTCTGATCTAGTTTTGATGCTATACATGCTATTTTGGTGTTAGTTATTAGGTCTTTAACACTGTTGTAATCAAGTTTTGTGGCAATATTATGTTTAAGTCCCTTATTTAACAAATTTAATTCTGTGCTATTGAAATTAATGCTTGTTGTGTTAACTACTCTCTCAAAGAATTTATGTTGCACGGGAGGGCATTCATTTGGTGGAATGGGGGATTTTTTGGCAATCAGGAGTGAGAGCTTTTCTTTTTGTTTATGTGCAATTTTCAACATCTCTTTATTCACATTTAGTTGGGTTAGATCTAAGAAATTCGTGATTTGGCTTAGAGTGAGATAGTTGCTTAACTCTAAGTGCAGCATGTAGATGTCCCTGTTTAACAAGTCTTTTCGTTTGTAATGTGATCTAATTTCATTTTTGATCCATACAATTTCACATTTTCTCTTGGCTGCTTGTGCAGATTCACTCTGGTCTTTAACTACAACTCTTATGTAATTAGGAGTTACATTCTCTAAGATACATTGCTTATTAATCCACAATGGATAAAAGTCTTATTTTGCTACCTAGCCAGGTAAAAGGAACAATGAACAAATACAGGAAGTGCAAAGTGAAACTAATGAAAACTATTCTTGCCATCAAATTTAATAAGCAATGTATCTTAGAGAATGTAACTCCTAATTACATAAGAGTTGTAGTTAAAGACCAGAGTGAATCTGCACAAGCAGCCAAGAGAAAATGTGAAATTGTATGGATCAAAAATGAAATTAGATCACATTACAAACGAAAAGACTTGTTAAACAGGGACATCTACATGCTGCACTTAGAGTTAAGCAACTATCTCACTCTAAGCCAAATCACGAATTTCTTAGATCTAACCCAACTAAATGTGAATAAAGAGATGTTGAAAATTGCACATAAACAAAAAGAAAAGCTCTCACTCCTGATTGCCAAAAAATCCCCCATTCCACCAAATGAATGCCCTCCCGTGCAACATAAATTCTTTGAGAGAGTAGTTAACACAACAAGCATTAATTTCAATAGCACAGAATTAAATTTGTTAAATAAGGGACTTAAACATAATATTGCCACAAAACTTGATTACAACAGTGTTAAAGACCTAATAACTAACACCAAAATAGCATGTATAGCATCAAAACTAGATCAGAATGATCAAAATGCTCTAGCCCATGATGCAAACAAAATAATAAAGAAAACCATAGATGCACAAAGGCTCCACAGTAATAAACATGATGAATCTGCAACACTGAAACAAATTAACAAAAACCTAACAAACAGTAGTGCCCTTGTTGTTAAATCTGACAAAGGCAGCACAGCCGTGATAATGTACGAGTCTGATTACATTAAGAAAACCCTAGAATTTTTCAAGAATAATAACATAACTGAGTTGAAATCTGACCCCACTCCCAAATACCAAGCTAAAATAAAAGACATGTTAAAAAATTGTAACTTTCTGCTGACATCCATTGAAGCCAAACAATGTGTTATAATGAACCCTACAGCACCAAAGCTTAGATCACAACCTAAAATTCATAAAGATGGACACCCGATACGCCCGATTGTGAATTCCATAAATAGCCCAGGGTACAAAGTGACTAAAAAACTGCATGAAATACTCAAGAAATATTATACATTCCCAACCAATTATTCCATAAAAAACACCTATGATTTGATAGACAGTATCAGAGAAATTTCCATTCCCAATGCAGCTAACTTTGCATCCCTTGATATTATCAACCTGTACACAAACATACCTATAATAGACACACTTCGAATAATAAAAAATAACTTATTACAACATAAAAAGTTAAGTGACATGGAAATCTGTGAGCTGATGGATTTACTTGAATTAGTGCTGTCCCACAATTACTTCACCTTCAACAACAAAATATATATTCAACATGATGGTCTAGCAATGGGCAGTAGTCTAGCTGGCCTTCTTGCTGACATCTACATTAATGATCTCGAAATTAAATTCTTTAAAGCAAACCCAATAGAAACAGACAAAATCATTTATTATAAACGATATGTTGATGACACCCTGATGTTATATGATGGGACAGCCACTGAAATTGAGGCCTTAGCTGGTAAACTTAATAATGTTCACCCCAAAATACAGTTCACAGTAGAACACCAAACCCAAAAAGGTATCTATTTTCTTGACCTAAACATAACACATCACAACAACAAACATAAATTTCAGATATATAGGAAACCCACCACTTCAGATGTCATAATAAACAATACATCATGCCACCCAAATCAGCATAAACTAGCTTTTTTCAAATCAGCACTTAACCGTATCAACAAGATTCAAGCTGATCCTACTGCAAAAATTAATGAAATCAATATATTAAAAACAATAGCATCAAACAATGCTTATGACCCAAGCATAATTGAAAAATTAGATAAAAACATTATATCTAACAAAGCAAAACCAGCAAGCCAGACCTCAGTAGCAGAAGAAACCAAATTCGTTTGTATGCCGTTTCTCGGCAATATCTCATACAAACTTGCTAAGCTATTCAAACCACATAACGTCAAAATAAGTTTTCACACTAACAACAAAATACAGAACAAAATAGTCCACAACACCAAAAGAGCCAGCACACCCTACCAAAAATCTGGTATATATAAATTAAGATGTGACAGCTGCTCCTGCTACTACATAGGGCAAACAGGTAGAAATTTTGAGATCCGATACAAAGAGCACACTGATGCACTTCGCCTAAACAACTTAAATAGATCCACTTTTGCTACCCATCTAGCAGATAATAAACATTCCATAACAGACATTAAAACTAACCTTCAAATCCTACACACTGTAGACAAGGGATTTAAGATGGATCTTCTCGAACAATTAGAGATTTTTACCCACAAACATAATTCCCCACATACCATTTTAAATGAGCAGACAGAATTGGCGAATAACTCCTTCTTTCAGAATTTTAAGGATTCTTTGAACTTAAAAAACTAAACAGTCATTCAGAAACAAAATGTCCCCCCCCCACACACACACATAAAAGCTTGTACCACTTCTGCCACCCCCTTCAGCTCTCTCCTCTCTCCACATCACCCTCTCAACCCCCCCCCTATCCTTTTTCCTATACACCCCCCCCCCACCCTCCCCCCCACCGCCAACTCCTTTTCCACACCCTTTCAAGTACCAGCATCACTTATTATTTCAAGTTAACCATCAACCTCTCATCCCAGACATCATATGCCAAGATCAGCCAATGGAAGGAGCAAGAAATTAGCTGTCATAATACTCTCAATACCAATAATCTTAAATGTAACTGAAATATAATGTAAAAAATCTAGTTTTTTATATACCTGTTAAAATTGCACAGTTAATTTATAAATAAACATTTTACTAGTTTAAGCTAATTTACATTTATTTTCTATGTAATAAAGACAAATCTCTTGTCAGTGTGTGTGATGACTAATAATGCCTCTGGTCAACTTGAAATCTTTGATACTGTAGTTATATTGCAATCTTTGGCTTGTTTATAATGTGTAAATCCTGTATTCGTATCTGTGGCTAAGTGTGTTCAGCGATGTTTACGAAAAACAAGATATATGTTTCCAACAGTGCCTCATAAAAGTAATATACATCTAGTGAAAGTTTTAACTTGTGAAATTGTGAAAAACAAGACACAATGGTTTCAAAAATACGTCCTAAAAGGAGATATATATATACCTGCAGAAAGATTTATCTGTAAGTAACACCTCAAAACGTAAATTAAACTGTAAATATTTCGTGTAACTGTACCACATGTAGTGATTATTTGCTCTTATACGTTAAACATAAATTATGCTGTAAATATTTCGTGTTACTGTACCACATGTAGCGATTATTTGTTCTCGTTTCTGTCTAGCCACAGATACTCAACCACCCACACAATGGGTACAAAAAAGCACTAAATGTATATACCATCTGATGATGAGTTGCTAGGCAGCTCGAAACCGGTCATGGTTAAATAAAATACATCTACATAAAAGGCGACTGGTTGCAGTAATTTCTGAGAACCTTTTCACACCACAGTCGCAGTGTTCCACATCCACAATGGATAAAAGTCTTATTTTGCTACCTAGCCAGGTAAAAGGAACAATGAACAAATACAGGAAGTGCAAAGTGAAACTAATGAAAACTATTCTTGCCATCAAATTTAATAAGCAATGTATCTTAGAGAATGTAACTCCTAATTACATAAGAGTTGTAGTTAAAGACCAGAGTGAATCTGCACAAGCAGCCAAGAGAAAATGTGAAATTGTATGGATCAAAAATGAAATTAGATCACATTACAAACGAAAAGACTTGTTAAACAGGGACATCTACATGCTGCACTTAGAGTTAAGCAACTATCTCACTCTAAGCCAAATCACGAATTTCTTAGATCTAACCCAACTAAATGTGAATAAAGAGATGTTGAAAATTGCACATAAACAAAAAGAAAAGCTCTCACTCCTGATTGCCAAAAAATCCCCCATTCCACCAAATGAATGCCCTCCCGTGCAACATAAATTCTTTGAGAGAGTAGTTAACACAACAAGCATTAATTTCAATAGCACAGAATTAAATTTGTTAAATAAGGGACTTAAACATAATATTGCCACAAAACTTGATTACAACAGTGTTAAAGACCTAATAACTAACACCAAAATAGCATGTATAGCATCAAAACTAGATCAGAATGATCAAAATGCTCTAGCCCATGATGCAAACAAAATAATAAAGAAAACCATAGATGCACAAAGGCTCCACAGTAATAAACATGATGAATCTGCAACACTGAAACAAATTAACAAAAACCTAACAAACAGTAGTGCCCTTGTTGTTAAATCTGACAAAGGCAGCACAGCCGTGATAATGTACGAGTCTGATTACATTAAGAAAACCCTAGAATTTTTCAAGAATAATAACATAACTGAGTTGAAATCTGACCCCACTCCCAAATACCAAGCTAAAATAAAAGACATGTTAAAAAATTGTAACTTTCTGCTGACATCCATTGAAGCCAAACAATGTGTTATAATGAACCCTACAGCACCAAAGCTTAGATCACAACCTAAAATTCATAAAGATGGACACCCGATACGCCCGATTGTGAATTCCATAAATAGCCCAGGGTACAAAGTGACTAAAAAACTGCATGAAATACTCAAGAAATATTATACATTCCCAACCAATTATTCCATAAAAAACACCTATGATTTGATAGACAGTATCAGAGAAATTTCCATTCCCAATGCAGCTAACTTTGCATCCCTTGATATTATCAACCTGTACACAAACATACCTATAATAGACACACTTCGAATAATAAAAAATAACTTATTACAACATAAAAAGTTAAGTGACATGGAAATCTGTGAGCTGATGGATTTACTTGAATTAGTGCTGTCCCACAATTACTTCACCTTCAACAACAAAATATATATTCAACATGATGGTCTAGCAATGGGCAGTAGTCTAGCTGGCCTTCTTGCTGACATCTACATTAATGATCTCGAAATTAAATTCTTTAAAGCAAACCCAATAGAAACAGACAAAATCATTTATTATAAACGATATGTTGATGACACCCTGATGTTATATGATGGGACAGCCACTGATATTGAGGCCTTAGCTGGTAAACTTAATAATGTTCACCCCAAAATACAGTTCACAGTAGAACACCAAACCCAAAAAGGTATCTATTTTCTTGACCTAAACATAACACATCACAACAACAAACATAAATTTCAGATATATAGGAAACCCACCACTTCAGATGTCATAATAAACAATACATCATGCCACCCAAAACAGCATAAACTAGCTTTTTTCAAATCAGCACTTAACCGTATCAACAAGATTCAAGCTGATCCTACTGCAAAAATTAATGAAATCAATATATTAAAAACAATAGCATCAAACAATGCTTATGACCCAAGCATAATTGAAAAATTAGATAAAAACATTATATCTAACAAAGCAAAACCAGCAAGCCAGACCTCAGTAGCAGAAGAAACCAAATTCGTTTGTATGCCGTTTCTCGGCAATATCTCATACAAACTTGCTAAGCTATTCAAACCACATAATGTCAAAATAAGTTTTCACACTAACAACAAAATACAGAACAAAATAGTGCACAACACCAAAAGAGCCAGCACACCCTACCAAAAATCTGGTATATATAAATTAAGATGTGACAGCTGCTCCTGCTACTACATAGGGCAAACAGGTAGAAATTTTGAGATCCGATACAAAGAGCACACTGATGCACTTCGCCTAAATAACTTAAATAGATCCACTTTTGCTACCCATCTAGCAGATAATAAACATTCCATAACAGACATTAAAACTAACCTTCAAATCCTACACACTGTAGACAAGGGATTTAAGATGGATCTTCTCGAACAATTAGAGATTTTTACCCACAAACATAATTCCCCACATACCATTTTAAATGAGCAGACAGAATTGGCGAATAACTCCTTCTTTCAGAATTTTAAGGATTCTTTGAACTTAAAAAACTAAACAGTCATTCAGAAACAAAATGCCCCCCCCCCCACACGCACACATAAAAGCTTGTACCACTTCTGCCCCCCCCCCTTCAGCTCTCTCCTCTCTCCACATCACCCTCTCAACCCCCCCCCCTATAATTTTTCCTATACACCCCCCCCCATCCTCCCCCCCCCCCACCGCCAACTCCTTTTCCACACCCTTTCAAGTACCAGCATCACTTATTATTTCAAGTTAACCATCAACCTCTCATCCCAGACATCATATGCCAAGATCAGCCAATGGAAGGAGCAAGAAATTAGCTGTCATAATACTCTCAATACCAATAATCTTAAATGTAACTGAAATATAATGTAAAAAATCTAGTTTTTTATATACCTGTTAAAATTGCACAGTTAATTTATAAATAAACATTTTACTAGTTTAAGCTAATTTACATTTATTTTCTATGTAATAAAGACAAATCTCTTGTCAGTGTGTGTGATGACTAATAATGCCTCTGGTCAACTTGAAATCTTTGATACTGTAGTTATATTGCAATCTTTGGCTTGTTTATAATGTGTAAATCCTGTATTCGTATCTGTGGCTAAGTGTGTTCAGCGATGTTTACGAAAAACAAGATATATGTTTCCAACAGTGCCTCATAAAAGTAATATACATCTAGTGAAAGTTTTAACTTGTGAAATTGTGAAAAACAAGACACAATGGTTTCAAAAATACGTCCTAAAAGGAGATATATATATACCTGCAGAAAGATTTATCTGTAAGTAACACCTCAAAACGTAAATTAAACTGTAAATATTTCGTGTAACTGTACCACATGTAGTGATTATTTGCTCTTATACGTTAAACATAAATTATGCTGTAAATATTTCGTGTTACTGTACCACATGTAGCGATTATTTGTTCTCGTTTCTGTCTAGCCACAGATACTCAACCACCCACACAATGGGTACAAAAAAGCACTAAATGTATATACCATCTGATGATGAGTTGCTAGGCAGCTCGAAACCGGTCATGGTTAAATAAAATACATCTACATAAAAGGCGACTGGTTGCAGTAATTTCTGAGAACCTTTTCACACCACAGTCGCAGTGTTCCACATCCACAATGGATAAAAGTCTTATTTTGCTACCTTGCCAGGTAAAAGGAACAATGAACAAATACAGGAAGTGCAAAGTGAAACTAATGAAAACTATTCTTGCCATCAAATTTAATAAGCAATGTATCTTAGAGAATGTAACTCCTAATTACATAAGAGTTGTAGTTAAAGACCAGAGTGAATCTGCACAAGCAGCCAAGAGAAAATGTGAAATTGTATGGATCAAAAATGAAATTAGATCACATTACAAACGAAAAGACTTGTTAAACAGGGACATCTACATGCTGCACTTAGAGTTAAGCAACTATCTCACTCTAAGCCAAATCACGAATTTCTTAGATCTAACCCAACTAAATGTGAATAAAGAGATGTTGAAAATTGCACATAAACAAAAAGAAAAGCTCTCACTCCTGATTGCCAAAAAATCCCCCATTCCACCAAATGAATGCCCTCCCGTGCAACATAAATTCTTTGAGAGAGTAGTTAACACAACAAGCATTAATTTCAATAGCACAGAATTAAATTTGTTAAATAAGGGACTTAAACATAATATTGCCACAAAACTTGATTACAACAGTGTTAAAGACCTAATAACTAACACCAAAATAGCATGTATAGCATCAAAACTAGATCAGAATGATCAAAATGCTCTAGCCCATGATGCAAACAAAATAATAAAGAAAACCATAGATGCACAAAGGCTCCACAGTAATAAACATGATGAATCTGCAACACTGAAACAAATTAACAAAAACCTAACAAACAGTAGTGCCCTTGTTGTTAAATCTGACAAAGGCAGCACAGCCGTGATAATGTACGAGTCTGATTACATTAAGAAAACCCTAGAATTTTTCAAGAATAATAACATAACTGAGTTGAAATCTGACCCCACTCCCAAATACCAAGCTAAAATAAAAGACATGTTAAAAAATTGTAACTTTCTGCTGACATCCATTGAAGCCAAACAATGTGTTATAATGAACCCTACAGCACCAAAGCTTAGATCACAACCTAAAATTCATAAAGATGGACACCCGATATGCCCGATTGTGAATTCCATAAATAGCCCAGGGTACAAAGTGACTAAAAAACTGCATGAAATACTCAAGAAATATTATACATTCCCAACCAATTATTCCATAAAAAACACCTATGATTTGATAGACAGTATCAGAGAAATTTCCATTCCCAATGCAGCTAACTTTGCATCCCTTGATATTATCAACCTGTACACAAACATACCTATAATAGACACACTTCGAATAATAAAAAATAACTTATTACAACATAAAAAGTTAAGTGACATGGAAATCTGTGAGCTGATGGATTTACTTGAATTAGTGCTGTCCCACAATTACTTCACCTTCAACAACAAAATATATATTCAACATGATGGTCTAGCAATGGGCAGTAGTCTAGCTGGCCTTCTTGCTGACATCTACATTAATGATCTCGAAATTAAATTCTTTAAAGCAAACCCAATAGAAACAGACAAAATCATTTATTATAAACGATATGTTGATGACACCCTGATGTTATATGATGGGACAGCCACTGAAATTGAGGCCTTAGCTGGTAAACTTAATAATGTTCACCCCAAAATACAGTTCACAGTAGAACACCAAACCCAAAAAGGTATCTATTTTCTTGACCTAAACATAACACATCACAACAACAAACATAAATTTCAGATATATAGGAAACCCACCACTTCAGATGTCATAATAAACAATACATCATGCCACCCAAATCAGCATAAACTAGCTTTTTTCAAATCAGCACTTAACCGTATCAACAAGATTCAAGCTGATCCTACTGCAAAAATTAATGAAATCAATATATTAAAAACAATAGCATCAAACAATGCTTATGACCCAAGCATAATTGAAAAATTAGATAAAAACATTATATCTAACAAAGCAAAACCAGCAAGCCAGACCTCAGTAGCAGAAGAAACCAAATTCGTTTGTATGCCGTTTCTCGGCAATATCTCATACAAACTTGCTAAGCTATTCAAACCACATAACGTCAAAATAAGTTTTCACACTAACAACAAAATACAGAACAAAATAGTCCACAACACCAAAAGAGCCAGCACACCCTACCAAAAATCTGGTATATATAAATTAAGATGTGACAGCTGCTCCTGCTACTACATAGGGCAAACAGGTAGAAATTTTGAGATCCGATACAAAGAGCACACTGATGCACTTCGCCTAAACAACTTAAATAGATCCACTTTTGCTACCCATCTAGCAGATAATAAACATTCCATAACAGACATTAAAACTAACCTTCAAATCCTACACACTGTAGACAAGGGATTTAAGATGGATCTTCTCGAACAATTAGAGATTTTTACCCACAAACATAATTCCCCACATACCATTTTAAATGAGCAGACAGAATTGGCGAATAACTCCTTCTTTCAGAATTTTAAGGATTCTTTGAACTTAAAAAACTAAACAGTCATTCAGAAACAAAATGCCCCCCCCCCACACACGCACATAAAAGCTTGTACCACTTCTGCCCCCCCTTCAGCTCTCTCCTCTCTCCACATCACCCTCTCAACCCCCCCCTCTCCTTTTTCCTATACACCCCCCCCCCACCCTCCCCCCCCCACCGCCAACTCCTTTTCCACTCCCTTTCAAGTACCAGCATCACTTATTATTACAAGTTAACCATCAACCTCTCATCCCAGACATCATATGCCAAGATCAGCCAATGGAAGGAGCAAGAAATTAGCTGTCATAATACTCTCAATACCAATAATCTTAAATGTAACTGAAATATAATGTAAAAAATCTAGTTTTTTATATACCTGTTAAAATTGCATAGTTAATTTATAAATAAACATTTTACTAGTTTAAGCTAATTTACATTTATTTTCTATGTAATAAAGACAAATCTCTTGTCAGTGTGTGTGATGACTAATAATGCCTCTGGTCAACTTGAAATCTTTGATACTGTAGTTATATTGCAATCTTTGGCTTGTTTATAATGTGTAAATCCTGTATTCGTATCTGTGGCTAAGTGTGTTCAGCGATGTTTACGAAAAACAAGATATATGTTTCCAACAGTGCCTCATAAAAGTAATATACATCTAGTGAAAGTTTTAACTTGTGAAATTGTGAAAAACAAGACACAATGGTTTCAAAAATACGTCCTAAAAGGAGATATATATATACCTGCAGAAAGATTTATCTGTAAGTAACACCTCAAAACGTAAATTAAACTGTAAATATTTCGTGTAACTGTACCACATGTAGTGATTATTTGCTCTTATACGTTAAACATAAATTATGCTGTAAATATTTCGTGTTACTGTACCACATGTAGCGATTATTTGTTCTCGTTTCTGTCTAGCCACAGATACTCAACCACCCACACAATGGGTACAAAAAAGCACTAAATGTATATACCATCTGATGATGAGTTGCTAGGCAGCTCGAAACCGGTCATGGTTAAATAAAATACATCTACATAAAAGGCGACTGGTTGCAGTAATTTCTGAGAACCTTTTCACACCACAGTCGCAGTGTTCCACATCCACAATGGATAAAAGTCTTATTTTGCTACCTAGCCAGGTAAAAGGAACAATGAACAAATACAGGAAGTGCAAAGTGAAACTAATGAAAACTATTCTTGCCATCAAATTTAATAAGCAATGTATCTTAGAGAATGTAACTCCTAATTACATAAGAGTTGTAGTTAAAGACCAGAGTGAATCTGCACAAGCAGCCAAGAGAAAATGTGAAATTGTATGGATCAAAAATGAAATTAGATCACATTACAAACGAAAAGACTTGTTAAACAGGGACATCTACATGCTGCACTTAGAGTTAAGCAACTATCTCACTCTAAGCCAAATCACGAATTTCTTAGATCTAACCCAACTAAATGTGAATAAAGAGATGTTGAAAATTGCACATAAACAAAAAGAAAAGCTCTCACTCCTGATTGCCAAAAAATCCCCCATTCCACCAAATGAATGCCCTCCCGTGCAACATAAATTCTTTGAGAGAGTAGTTAACACAACAAGTATTAATTTCAATAGCACAGAATTAAATTTGTTAAATAAGGGACTTAAACATAATATTGCCACAAAACTTGATTACAACAGTGTTAAAGACCTAATAACTAACACCAAAATAGCATGTATAGCATCAAAACTAGATCAGAATGATCAAAATGCTCTAGCCCATGATGCAAACAAAATAATAAAGAAAACCATAGATGCACAAAGGCTCCACAGTAATAAACATGATGAATCTGCAACACTGAAACAAATTAACAAAAAGCTAACAAACAGTAGTGCCCTTGTTGTTAAATCTGACAAAGGCAGCACAGCCGTGATAATGTACGAGTCTGATTACATTAAGAAAACCCTAGAAATTTTCAAGAATAATAACATAACTGAGTTGAAATCTGACCCCACTCCCAAATACCAAGCTAAAATAAAAGACATGTTAAAAAATTGTAACTTTCTGCTGACATCCATTGAAGCCAAACAATGTGTTATAATGAACCCTACAGCACCAAAGCTTAGATCACAACCTAAAATTCATAAAGATGGACACCCGATATGCCCGATTGTGAATTCCATAAATAGCCCAGGGTACAAAGTGACTAAAAAACTGCATGAAATACTCAAGAAATATTATACATTCCCAACCAATTATTCCATAAAAAAACACCTATGATTTGATAGACAGTATCAGAGAAATTTCCATTCCCAATGCAGCTAACTTTGCATCCCTTGATATTATCAACCTGTACACAAACATACCTATAATAGACACACTTCGAATAATAAAAAATAACTTATTACAACATAAAAAGTTAAGTGACATGGAAATCTGTGAGCTGATGGATTTACTTGAATTAGTGCTGTCCCACAATTACTTCACCTTCAACAACAAAATATATATTCAACATGATGGTCTAGCAATGGGCAGTAGTCTAGCTGGCCTTCTTGCTGACATCTACATTAATGATCTCGAAATTAAATTCTTTAAAGCAAACCCAATAGAAACAGACAAAATCATTTATTATAAACGATATGTTGATGACACCCTGATGTTATATGATGGGACAGCCACTGAAATTGAGGCCTTAGCTGGTAAACTTAATAATGTTCACCCCAAAATACAGTTCACAGTAGAACACCAAACCCAAAAAGGTATCTATTTTCTTGACCTAAACATAACACATCACAACAACAAACATAAATTTCAGATATATAGGAAACCCACCACTTCAGATGTCATAATAAACAATACATCATGCCACCCAAATCAGCATAAACTAGCTTTTTTCAAATCAGCACTTAACCGTATCAACAAGATTCAAGCTGATCCTACTGCAAAAATTAATGAAATCAATATATTAAAAACAATAGCATCAAACAATGCTTATGACCCAAGCATAATTGAAAAATTAGATAAAAACATTATATCTAACAAAGCAAAACCAGCAAGCCAGACCTCAGTAGCAGAAGAAACCAAATTCGTTTGTATGCCGTTTCTCGGCAATATCTCATACAAACTTGCTAAGCTATTCAAACCACATAATGTCAAAATAAGTTTTCACACTAACAACAAAATACAGAACAAAATAGTCCACAACACCAAAAGAGCCAGCACACCCTACCAAAAATCTGGTATATATAAATTAAGATGTGACAGCTGCTCCTGCTACTACATAGGGCAAACAGGTAGAAATTTTGAGATCCGATACAAAGAGCACACTGATGCACTTCGCCTAAACAACTTAAATAGATCCACTTTTGCTACCCATCTAGCAGATAATAAACATTCCATAACAGACATTAAAACTAACCTTCAAATCCTACACACTGTAGACAAGGGATTTAAGATGGATCTTCTCGAACAATTAGAGATTTTTACCCACAAACATAATTCCCCACATACCATTTTAAATGAGCAGACAGAATTGGCGAATAACTCCTTCTTTCAGAATTTTAAGGATTCTTTGAACTTAAAAAACTAAACAGTCATTCAGAAACAAAATGCCCCCCCCCCACACACACACATAAAAGCTTGTACCACTTCTGCCCCCCCCTTCAGCTCTCTCCTCTCTCCACATCACCCTCTCAACCCCCCCCCTCTCCTTTTTCCTATACCCCCCCCCCCCACCCTCCCCCCCACCGCCAACTCCTTTTCCACACCCTTTCAAGTACCAGCATCACTTATTATTTCAAGTTAACCATCAACCTCTCATCCCAGACATCATATGCCAAGATCAGCCAATGGAAGGAGCAAGAAATTAGCTGTCATAATACTCTCAATACCAATAATCTTAAATGTAACTGAAATATAATGTAAAAAATCTAGTTTTTTATATACCTGTTAAAATTGCACAGTTAATTTATAAATAAACATTTTACTAGTTTAAGCTAATTTACATTTATTTTCTATGTAATAAAGACAAATCTCTTGTCAGTGTGTGTGATGACTAATAATGCCTCTGGTCAACTTGAAATCTTTGATACTGTAGTTATATTGCAATCTTTGGCTTGTTTATAATGTGTAAATCCTGTATTCGTATCTGTGGCTAAGTGTGTTCAGCGATGTTTACGAAAAACAAGATATATGTTTCCAACAGTGCCTCATAAAAGTAATATACATCTAGTGAAAGTTTTAACTTGTGAAATTGTGAAAAACAAGACACAATGGTTTCAAAAATACGTCCTAAAAGGAGATATATATATACCTGCAGAAAGATTTATCTGTAAGTAACACCTCAAAACGTAAATTAAACTGTAAATATTTCGTGTAACTGTACCACATGTAGTGATTATTTGCTCTTATACGTTAAACATAAATTATGCTGTAAATATTTCGTGTTACTGTACCACATGTAGCGATTATTTGTTCTCGTTTCTGTCTAGCCACAGATACTCAACCACCCACACAATGGGTACAAAAAAGCACTAAATGTATATACCATCTGATGATGAGTTGCTAGGCAGCTCGAAACCGGTCATGGTTAAATAAAATACATCTACATAAAAGGCGACTGGTTGCAGTAATTTCTGAGAACCTTTTCACACCACAGTCGCAGTGTTCCACATCCACAATGGATAAAAGTCTTATTTTGCTACCTAGCCAGGTAAAAGGAACAATGAACAAATACAGGAAGTGCAAAGTGAAACTAATGAAAACTATTCTTGCCATCAAATTTAATAAGCAATGTATCTTAGAGAATGTAACTCCTAATTACATAAGAGTTGTAGTTAAAGACCAGAGTGAATCTGCACAAGCAGCCAAGAGAAAATGTGAAATTGTATGGATCAAAAATGAAATTAGATCACATTACAAACGAAAAGACTTGTTAAACAGGGACATCTACATGCTGCACTTAGAGTTAAGCAACTATCTCACTCTAAGCCAAATCACGAATTTCTTAGATCTAACCCAACTAAATGTGAATAAAGAGATGTTGAAAATTGCACATAAACAAAAAGAAAAGCTCTCACTCCTGATTGCCAAAAAATCCCCCATTCCACCAAATGAATGCCCTCCCGTGCAACATAAATTCTTTGAGAGAGTAGTTAACACAACAAGCATTAATTTCAATAGCACAGAATTAAATTTGTTAAATAAGGGACTTAAACATAATATTGCCACAAAACTTGATTACAACAGTGTTAAAGACCTAATAACTAACACCAAAATAGCATGTATAGCATCAAAACTAGATCAGAATGATCAAAATGCTCTAGCCCATGATGCAAACAAAATAATAAAGAAAACCATAGATGCACAAAGGCTCCACAGTAATAAACATGATGAATCTGCAACACTGAAACAAATTAACAAAAAGCTAACAAACAGTAGTGCCCTTGTTGTTAAATCTGACAAAGGCAGCACAGCCGTGATAATGTACGAGTCTGATTACATTAAGAAAACCCTAGAATTTTTCAAGAATAATAACATAACTGAGTTGAAATCTGACCCCACTCCCAAATACCAAGCTAAAATAAAAGACATGTTAAAAAATTGTAACTTTCTGCTGACATCCATTGAAGCCAAACAATGTGTTATAATGAACCCTACAGCACCAAAGCTTAGATCACAACCTAAAATTCATAAAGATGGACACCCGATACGCCCGATTGTGAATTCCATAAATAGCCCAGGGTACAAAGTGACTAAAAAACTGCATGAAATACTCAAGAAATATTATACATTCCCAACCAATTATTCCATAAAAAACACCTATGATTTGATAGACAGTATCAGAGAAATTTCCATTCCCAATGCAGCTAACTTTGCATCCCTTGATATTATCAACCTGTACACAAACATACCTATAATAGACACACTTCGAATAATAAAAAATAACTTATTACAACATAAAAAGTTAAGTGACATGGAAATCTGTGAGCTGATGGATTTACTTGAATTAGTGCTGTCCCACAATTACTTCACCTTCAACAACAAAATATATATTCAACATGATGGTCTAGCAATGGGCAGTAGTCTAGCTGGCCTTCTTGCTGACATCTACATTAATGATCTCGAAATTAAATTCTTTAAAGCAAACCCAATAGAAACAGACAAAATCATTTATTATAAACGATATGTTGATGACACCCTGATGTTATATGATGGGACAGCCACTGAAATTGAGGCCTTAGCTGGTAAACTTAATAATGTTCACCCCAAAATACAGTTCACAGTAGAACACCAAACCCAAAAAGGTATCTATTTTCTTGACCTAAACATAACACATCACAACAACAAACATAAATTTCAGATATATAGGAAACCCACCACTTCAGATGTCATAATAAACAATACATCATGCCACCCAAATCAGCATAAACTAGCTTTTTTCAAATCAGCACTTAACCGTATCAACAAGATTCAAGCTGATCCTACTGCAAAAATTAATGAAATCAATATATTAAAAACAATAGCATCAAACAATGCTTATGACCCAAGCATAATTGAAAAATTAGATAAAAACATTATATCTAACAAAGCAAAACCAGCAAGCCAGACCTCAGTAGCAGAAGAAACCAAATTCGTTTGTATGCCGTTTCTCGGCAATATCTCATACAAACTTGCTAAGCTATTCAAACCACATAATGTCAAAATAAGTTTTCACACTAACAACAAAATACAGAACAAAATAGTCCACAACACCAAAAGAGCCAGCACACCCTACCAAAAATCTGGTATATATAAATTAAGATGTGACAGCTGCTCCTGCTACTACATAGGGCAAACAGGTAGAAATTTTGAGATCCGATACAAAGAGCACACTGATGCACTTCGCCTAAATAACTTAAATAGATCCACTTTTGCTACCCATCTAGCAGATAATAAACATTCCATAACAGACATTAAAACTAACCTTCAAATCCTGCACACTGTAGACAAGGGATTTAAGATGGATCTTCTCGAACAATTAGAGATTTTTACCCACAAACATAATTCCCCACATACCATTTTAAATGAGCAGACAGAATTGGCGAATAACTCCTTCTTTCAGAATTTTAAGGATTCTTTGAACTTAAAAAACTAAACAGTCATTCAGAAACAAAATGCCCCCCCCCCCACACACACACATAAAAGCTTGTACCACTTCTGCCCCCCCCCCTTCAGCTCTCTCCTCTCTCCACATCACCCTCTCAACCCCCCCCCCTATCCTTTTTCCTATACACCCCCCCCCCATCCTCCCCCCCCCCCCACCGCCAACTCCTTTTCCACACCCTTTCAAGTACCAGCATCACTTATTATTTCAAGTTAACCATCAACCTCTCATCCCAGACATCATATGCCAAGATCAGCCAATGGAAGGAGCAAGAAATTAGCTGTCATAATACTCTCAATACCAATAATCTTAAATGTAACTGAAATATAATGTAAAAAATCTAGTTTTTTATATACCTGTTAAAATTGCACAGTTAATTTATAAATAAACATTTTACTAGTTTAAGCTAATTTACATTTATTTTCTATGTAATAAAGACAAATCTCTTGTCAGTGTGTGTGATGACTAATAATGCCTCTGGTCAACTTGAAATCTTTGATACTGTAGTTATATTGCAATCTTTGGCTTGTTTATAATGTGTAAATCCTGTATTCGTATCTGTGGCTAAGTGTGTTCAGCGATGTTTACGAAAAACAAGATATATGTTTCCAACAGTGCCTCATAAAAGTAATATACATCTAGTGAAAGTTTTAACTTGTGAAATTGTGAAAAACAAGACACAATGGTTTCAAAAATACGTCCTAAAAGGAGATATATATATACCTGCAGAAAGATTTATCTGTAAGTAACACCTCAAAACGTAAATTAAACTGTAAATATTTCGTGTAACTGTACCACATGTAGTGATTATTTGCTCTTATACGTTAAACATAAATTATGCTGTAAATATTTCGTGTTACTGTACCACATGTAGCGATTATTTGTTCTCGTTTCTGTCTAGCCACAGATACTCAACCACCCACACAATGGGTACAAAAAAGCACTAAATGTATATACCATCTGATGATGAGTTGCTAGGCAGCTCGAAACCGGTCATGGTTAAATAAAATACATCTACATAAAAGGCGACTGGTTGCAGTAATTTCTGAGAACCTTTTCACACCACAGTCGCAGTGTTCCACATCCACAATGGATAAAAGTCTTATTTTGCTACCTAGCCAGGTAAAAGGAACAATGAACAAATACAGGAAGTGCAAAGTGAAACTAATGAAAACTATTCTTGCCATCAAATTTAATAAGCAATGTATCTTAGAGAATGTAACTCCTAATTACATAAGAGTTGTAGTTAAAGACCAGAGTGAATCTGCACAAGCAGCCAAGAGAAAATGTGAAATTGTATGGATCAAAAATGAAATTAGATCACATTACAAACGAAAAGACTTGTTAAACAGGGACATCTACATGCTGCACTTAGAGTTAAGCAACTATCTCACTCTAAGCCAAATCACGAATTTCTTAGATCTAACCCAACTAAATGTGAATAAAGAGATGTTGAAAATTGCACATAAACAAAAAGAAAAGCTCTCACTCCTGATTGCCAAAAAATCCCCCATTCCACCAAATGAATGCCCTCCCGTGCAACATAAATTCTTTGAGAGAGTAGTTAACACAACAAGCATTAATTTCAATAGCACAGAATTAAATTTGTTAAATAAGGGACTTAAACATAATATTGCCACAAAACTTGATTACAACAGTGTTAAAGACCTAATAACTAACACCAAAATAGCATGTATAGCATCAAAACTAGATCAGAATGATCAAAATGCTCTAGCCCATGATGCAAACAAAATAATAAAGAAAACCATAGATGCACAAAGGCTCCACAGTAATAAACATGATGAATCTGCAACACTGAAACAAATTAACAAAAAGCTAACAAACAGTAGTGCCCTTGTTGTTAAATCTGACAAAGGCAGCACAGCCGTGATAATGTACGAGTCTGATTACATTAAGAAAACCCTAGAATTTTTCAAGAATAATAACATAACTGAGTTGAAATCTGACCCCACTCCCAAATACCAAGCTAAAATAAAAGACATGTTAAAAAATTGTAACTTTCTGCTGACATCCATTGAAGCCAAACAATGTGTTATAATGAACCCTACAGCACCAAAGCTTAGATCACAACCTAAAATTCATAAAGATGGACACCCGATACGCCCGATTGTGAATTCCATAAATAGCCCAGGGTACAAAGTGACTAAAAAACTGCATGAAATACTCAAGAAATATTATACATTCCCAACCAATTATTCCATAAAAAACACCTATGATTTGATAGACAGTATCAGAGAAATTTCCATTCCCAATGCAGCTAACTTTGCATCCCTTGATATTATCAACCTGTACACAAACATACCTATAATAGACACACTTCGAATAATAAAAAATAACTTATTACAACATAAAAAGTTAAGTGACATGGAAATCTGTGAGCTGATGGATTTACTTGAATTAGTGCTGTCCCACAATTACTTCACCTTCAACAACAAAATATATATTCAACATGATGGTCTAGCAATGGGCAGTAGTCTAGCTGGCCTTCTTGCTGACATCTACATTAATGATCTCGAAATTAAATTCTTTAAAGCAAACCCAATAGAAACAGACAAAATCATTTATTATAAACGATATGTTGATGACACCCTGATGTTATATGATGGGACAGCCACTGAAATTGAGGCCTTAGCTGGTAAACTTAATAATGTTCACCCCAAAATACAGTTCACAGTAGAACACCAAACCCAAAAAGGTATCTATTTTCTTGACCTAAACATAACACATCACAACAACAAACATAAATTTCAGATATATAGGAAACCCACCACTTCAGATGTCATAATAAACAATACATCATGCCACCCAAATCAGCATAAACTAGCTTTTTTCAAATCAGCACTTAACCGTATCAACAAGATTCAAGCTGATCCTACTGCAAAAATTAATGAAATCAATATATTAAAAACAATAGCATCAAACAATGCTTATGACCCAAGCATAATTGAAAAATTAGATAAAAACATTATATCTAACAAAGCAAAACCAGCAAGCCAGACCTCAGTAGCAGAAGAAACCAAATTCGTTTGTATGCCGTTTCTCGGCAATATCTCATACAAACTTGCTAAGCTATTCAAACCACATAATGTCAAAATAAGTTTTCACACTAACAACAAAATACAGAACAAAATAGTCCACAACACCAAAAGAGCCAGCACACCCTACCAAAAATCTGGTATATATAAATTAAGATGTGACAGCTGCTCCTGCTACTACATAGGGCAAACAGGTAGAAATTTTGAGATCCGATACAAAGAGCACACTGATGCACTTCGCCTAAATAACTTAAATAGATCCACTTTTGCTACCCATCTAGCAGATAATAAACATTCCATAACAGACATTAAAACTAACCTTCAAATCCTACACACTGTAGACAAGGGATTTAAGATGGATCTTCTCGAACAATTAGAGATTTTTACCCACAAACATAATTCCCCACATACCATTTTAAATGAGCAGACAGAATTGGCGAATAACTCCTTCTTTCAGAATTTTAAGGATTCTTTGAACTTAAAAAACTAAACAGTCATTCAGAAACAAAATGCCCCCCCCCCCACACACACACATAAAAGCTTGTACCACTTCTGCCCCCCCCCTTCAGCTCTCTCCTCTCTCCACATCACCCTCTCAACCCCCCCCTCTCCTTTTTCCTATACACCCCCCCCCACCCTCCCCCCCCACCGCCAACTCCTTTTCCACACCCTTTCAAGTACCAGCATCACTTATTATTTCAAGTTAACCATCAACCTCTCATCCCAGACATCATATGCCAAGATCAGCCAATGGAAGGAGCAAGAAATTAGCTGTCATAATACTCTCAATACCAATAATCTTAAATGTAACTGAAATATAATGTAAAAAATCTAGTTTTTTATATACCTGTTAAAATTGCACAGTTAATTTATAAATAAACATTTTACTAGTTTAAGCTAATTTACATTTATTTTCTATGTAATAAAGACAAATCTCTTGTCAGTGTGTGTGATGACTAATAATGCCTCTGGTCAACTTGAAATCTTTGATACTGTAGTTATATTGCAATCTTTGGCTTGTTTATAATGTGTAAATCCTGTATTCGTATCTGTGGCTAAGTGTGTTCAGCGATGTTTACGAAAAACAAGATATATGTTTCCAACAGTGCCTCATAAAAGTAATATACATCTAGTGAAAGTTTTAACTTGTGAAATTGTGAAAAACAAGACACAATGGTTTCAAAAATACGTCCTAAAAGGAGATATATATATACCTGCAGAAAGATTTATCTGTAAGTAACACCTCAAAACGTAAATTAAACTGTAAATATTTCGTGTAACTGTACCACATGTAGTGATTATTTGCTCTTATACGTTAAACATAAATTATGCTGTAAATATTTCGTGTTACTGTACCACATGTAGCGATTATTTGTTCTCGTTTCTGTCTAGCCACAGATACTCAACCACCCACACAATGGGTACAAAAAAGCACTAAATGTATATACCATCTGATGATGAGTTGCTAGGCAGCTCGAAACCGGTCATGGTTAAATAAAATACATCTACATAAAAGGCGACTGGTTGCAGTAATTTCTGAGAACCTTTTCACACCACAGTCGCAGTGTTCCACATCCACAATGGATAAAAGTCTTCCTATAAAATTGTCGTATGACGGTCCATGGCTGAAAAATATGTGGAAGAAGCCCTTTTTTTGGCGGGGGGGGGGGGGGTGGGGGGCGGGCAATAGACTGCGCACACCGAAAAATCTCCCTAATCGGTGTAAGGTGTAGAACATAGTTTGTTGTTCCCGAAATTACATTACAGGACGAAGAGCCCGCAACTGGTGGAGCAATGATTTAAGCAGTGGACGACAAGCTTAGTGTCAGCGTAAGATAAGTAGCGCAACAAGTAACTTTGACCATATGACTGTCTAATGAATGCTACATGATAAGCTGCCATACCTGTACCGTTTACCATGTCTCTTGTATGGTTCCTTCAAGGTTTGTTCAATCACATGTCAACTGTTATTTTAATGCAACTGTGCTGTTGATGGATGAGGCATACGTTCAACGTGGTCATATCGTTAATTTTCACAGTTAGCACATATGGGCTGACTTGAATCGTCGTGCAACTGTTGAGACACGTCATCAACAAAGGCTTTCATATTCTTCCACCCAGATTCAGTGGACGAACTTAGAATGCTTCCTCGACAACATTTTACCTCATCAGCTGGAAGACAGTGGCTTTGCAGTGCAGCGAGCCGTGTACTTTGTACACGATGGAGCCCCTCTTCGTTTCAGTTTTACCAGATCCAGTGACAATTGCTTTGGATGAAGGAGACAAGTTTCCTGGCCTCCACGTCGTTCAGACCTAAACCCATTAGACCTTTATTTGTGGGGAAATTTGAAAGCCGTTGATTGCTGGAGCTCAGTACTACGTACGGAGGGTTTTGTGTCCAAATGGCGGAAAGTAGTAGCGAAACTATGAAATAATCGAGGAATACATCAGTATTCGCAATTCTGGATTTGAAACATATATCGATGCTAACGGGGGAAATGCAGAACATTATTTCTAAGAAATAATTTCATGTGGTATGCTGATTAGTTCTGATCGTGTGTGTTTCCCGTGTTTAATGATCTGTGAATAATTGTAGGAGATGAGTTCTAAGATGAAAATGTTGTAGAGGGGTCTTGATAAATTTATTTAGATAAGGTACCCATGTCCAGAAATGTTCCATTTGGATGCAAAATAAGTCTGAAGACCGGATCACTTCCAAATCCCCCACTTCACGGTACGCACACAGCGGAGATAATGAGCAATGACCTCCTAATGGCAAAGATACCAGTTTCTTTCAGCTGTTATTGTAGTCGGACGAAGATGGTGTGTAATGTAATACAGTGATTACAACAGGGACTGACGACGGCGCGCTCTTTTTAGGTTGTGTGAGTGCTCTGAAGCGGGAGATTTGAACGTCATCCAGTCTTCAAAGTTATATGCAAGCGATGCATTCCTGGACATTTGTTCCTTATCAAAACTTTACCTAATAAGTCCCCTCTACAACACCTACAAGCTTGTAACAGGAATTATGAAACAACCACTGCGCTATCTGGCTCGGTTCATGATAATGACGGTGACGTCAGTTGGTGAGGGACTTGTTGCAATGTATGAATGTACACTCCTGGAAATGGAAAAAAGAACACATTGACACCGGTGTGTCAGACCCACCATACTTGCTCCGGACACTGCGAGAGGGCTGTACAAGCAATGATCACACGCACGGCACAGCGGACACACCAGGAACCGCGGTGTTGGCCGTCGAATGGCGCTAGCTGCGCAGCATTTGTGCACCGCCGCCGTCGGTGTCAGCCAGTTTGCCGTGGCATACGGAGCTCCATCGCAGTCTTTAACACTGGTAGCATGCCGCGACAGCGTGGACGTGAACCGTATGTGCAGTTGACGGACTTTGAGCGAGGGCGTATAGTGGGCATGCGGGAGGCCGGGTGGACGTACCGCCGAATTGCTCAACACGTGGGGCGTGAGGTCTCCACAGTACATCGATGTTGTCGCCAGTGGTCGGCGGAAGGTGCACGTGCCCGTCGACCTGGGACCGGACAGCAGCGACGCACGGATGCACGCCAAGACCGTAGGATCCTACGCAGTGCCGTAGGGGACCGCACCGCCACTTCCCAGCAAATTAGGGACACTGTTGCTCCTGGGGTATCGGCGAGGACCATTCGCAACCGTCTCCATGAAGCTGGGCTACGGTCCCGCACACCGTTAGGCCGTCTTCCGCTCACGTCCCAACATCGTGCAGCCCGCCTCCAGTGGTGTCGCGACAGGCGTGAATGGAGGGACGAATGGAGACGTGTCGTCTTCAGCGATGAGAGTCGCTTCTGCCTTGGTGCCAATGATGGTCGTATGCGTGTTTGGCGCCGTGCAGGTGAGCGCCACAATCAGGACTGCATACGACCGAGGCACACAGGGCCAACACCCGGCATCATGGTGTGGGGAGCGATCTCCTACACTGGCCGTACACCACTGGTGATCGTCGAGGGGACACTGAATAGTGCACGGTACATCCAAACCGTCATCGAACCCATCGTTCTACCATTCCTAGACCGGCAAGGGAACTTGCTGTTCCAACAGGACAATGCACGTCCGCATGTATCCCGTGCCACCCAACGTGCTCTAGAAGGTGTACGTCAACTACCCTGGCCAGCAAGATCTCCGGATCTGTCCCCCATTGAGCATGTTTGGGACTGGATGAAGAGTCGTCTCACGCGGTCTGCACGTCCAGCACGAACGCTGGTCCTACTGAGGCGGCAGGTGGAAATGGCATGGCAAGCCGTTCCACAGGACTACATCCAGCATCTCTACGATCGTCTCCATGGGAGAATAGCAGCCTGCATTGCTGCGAAAGGTGGATATACACTGTACTAGTGCCGACATTGTGCATGCTCTATTGCCTGTGTCTATGTGCCTGTGGTTCTGTCAGTGTGATCATGTGATGTATCTGACCCCAGGAATGTGTCAATAAAGTTTCCCCTTCCTGGGACAATGAATTCACGGTGTTCTTATTTCAATTTCCAGGAGTGTAGATGGAAGCCTAGTACAATTCCTTCGATATGGCGCGGCTTGCGCGTAAATTTCATTGCTTTTTAATCAAGTATTGCTCATTTGGCCTCGCAAGGCTTGGTGGACCTCTTATTAGGCTTTCCACCATAGAAAAATTTGAGGTGATTACTGGGAATCAAATCGGGATCCTCTGCGTCACTATCCAATAACGCTAACTACTGCGTAACGGAGGCGGCCAATGAAATACTCGTAGATCAACATTAACGTCTGAAGGGGACGTTGTAGGCAAACACGGGAAAGGACCCCGCCTTGTGCAAGACACAGTTTTATAGTTCTGTGGTTACCCAGGCGTGTTCCAGCACTTCAAGTGCTACCTTAAGTGCGATTCTTTTATTTACCTTCTGGAAAATTCTTGTTACATAACCAATAATGTAGTTTATGTGAATTTTTGGCTTACGAGCATATACATTTGGAAAGGAGCGGTGTTTGGGTTTCAAATATTTTAATACGGTAATTAGTTAGGACACTGCATTGAAGCATTGTATTTCACTCACTTGTTCTGTTCTTAAAGATTTACGTGTAGGATTCTAAATTTGGAAATCATACAGACATGTTCGAGAGGGTACTGGAAGGTAAGGCCTCCTATTTTTTTTATGTGAGAAGTCTTAAAGCTTCTTAACCCATTGGCTTATGCAGCCGGCTCACAGCTGGTCGCAGATTTCAAGTCCGTTATTACATTGCCGGCTGTGAGACGGGCCGAGCAGCTATAGCTTCTTCATATTGTCTCTTCTTCTCTGTTAACAGATGGCTGGCATGTTACATACCATTGGATAGCTGAGAAGTCGGTCTACTTAGCGGTGTATAGCACATTTGATTCCGTGAGATATTTTGCGCTCATAAGCAATTGTTTTTTGGTTTTATTAGGTTTATCCCCCGTATCCCATCAAGAAAACACCTTCAGAAATTGTGTGGTGTACAAAGCAAGGAAGAAAAAAAGTGGTGCACAATATGAATGTGAGAAAGGTCTAGTGCCGCTGCACATACCTTAGTAATTTTCAGGGTATACCACACCAAAAAAACCTTTTAAAACAGTATTATCTTCACTCCTGATCACTTCAATAAAGAGTAAGCATACATTTATAAAGAATTCCTATTAAAAAATTACATAATTTGAGAAAAGAGTGTAAGACAAAATAAGCTGATTTTCATAAATTAATATAGTAAACATAGGACCGACTACGGAGAAAGGTATTACTAAGTGAATAGGTTAAATAAAACGAACCTTATTAACATTATACATCTTTATTCTCCATGCCTACGTACTTTAGTCCTCTGCGAATTGTGGCGTATGAGATTGCGATGTGTAACGTTAACTATGCTGGTGCGTGAGAAACAGCGTGCTGTAATCGAGTTTCGACTTCGAAGAGTTCGTCCATACTCTCTACTTCAGCATGACAATGCCTGACCACACACACCAGCGCTGCGACATCTTCAAGAATCCGATGTCTTGGGTTCACTGTCAGCGATCATCCTCCACTCAGTCCCGACTTGGCCCCATCGTGTTTTCGTCTCTTCCCAGATCTTAAAGAACGCCTTCCAGGACTTCACTTTGACAATGATATTGCAAGCAGAGGTGAGGTTGTGGGCCGTGAACAAAGTCGAACATTATTCAGTGATGGAATCAACAAACTGGAGAAAGGTGTTCGGCGTCTGGATTACTATGTTGAGAAATAAATTTGTAGACGTGAAGAATAAAGATGTAGAATTTTAATACATTTTGTTTAAAAAACTTTGAGTTTTCACATATTCAGCACGCCCTCGTTTTTGTTCACACACCTCACACGACGCTATTACACTGAGGCGACAAAGTCGTGGGACAGCGATCTGCACATACACAGATGGCTATATTACCGCGTAAACAAGGTATAAAAGGACAGCGCATTAACGGAGCTGTCATTTATACTCCGTGATTCACGTGAAAAAGTTTTCGAAATGATTATGGTCGCACGACTGGAATTAACAAACTTTGAATGCAGGATGGTAGTTGGACCTAGACATATGAGCCATTCCATTTCGGAAGTAGTATTGGGATTCAATACTCCGAGATACACAGTGTCAAGAGTGTGCCGAGAATACAAAATTTCAGGCATTATCTCTCACCAAGGACAACGCAATGGCCGATGACCTTTACTTAACGCCGAGAGCAGAGTTGTCATGCTACCCGACAAGCAACACCGCGTGAAATAACTGCAGAAATCATTGGCGTTAATAGGTTATGGCAGCAGACCACCGAAGCGAGTGTCTTTTCTAGCAGCACAACTTGCCTGCAGCGCCTTTCCTGGGCTCGTGACCACATCGGTTGACCCTAGATGACTGGAAGACCGTGGTCTGGTCAGATGAGTCGCAATTTCAGTTGGTAAGAGCTGATGGTAGGACTCGAGTGTGGTGCAGACACCACGAATCCCTCGACCCAAGTTGTCAACAAGGCACTGTGTAAGCTGGTGATGGCTCCATAATGGTGTGGACTACGTTTAGATGAAATAGACTGGGTCCTCTTGGCTGTGTGCCGGACCGAGACTGGAACTCGGGACCTTTGCCCTTTCGCGGGCAAGTCCTCTACCAACTGAGCTACCCAAGCACGACTCACGCCCCGTCCTCACAGCTTTACTTCTGCCAGTACCTCGCCTCCTACCTTCCAAACTTGGTAGAGCACTTGCCCGCGAAGGCAAAGGTCCCGAGTTCCAGTCTCGGTCCGGCACACACTTTTAATCTGCCAGGAAATTTCATATCAGCGCACACTCCGCTGCAGAGTTAAAATCTCATTCTGGGTCCTCTTGTCCAACTGAACTGATCATTGACTGGAAATGGTTATGTTCGGCTACTCGGAGAGGATTCGCAGCCTTTCATGGACGTCATGTTCCCAAGCAAGGAAGCAATTCTATGGATGACAATGCGCCATGTCAACTGGCTACAATTGGTCACGATTTGTTTGAAAAACATTGAGGACAATTCTGGCCATTGATTTGGCCACCCAGATCACCCGTCATTTATCCCATCGAACGTTTTTGGGACGTAATCGGGAGTTCACTTCGTGCACAACGTCCTGCTCTAGCAACACTCTCACAGTTATAGACGGCTGTAGCGGCAGCGTGACTCAGTATTTCTGCAGCGAACTTCGAATGACTTGTTGAGTCCGTGCCACGTCGAGTTGCAGCAACACGCCGAGCAAACGGAGGTGCGACATAATATTGAGAGGTATCCCCTGACTTTTGATAGCTCAGTGTAGTTGTGCGTGCTGGTAGTTTTATGACTACCATACATTCTACAGCAACATTCTTCTCCAAACAACGAAACGTCAGACTGAGGGTCGCTATATATCGCTTTATTTAGTGTGTATACTATACCGCTTTATCTAGTGTGTAAACATCACAAACAAGGGAAGCACGATCACAATATAAAATACGTAAGAAAGACGCTAAATAACAGAATATATCTAGCGATTGTTGTTGTTGTTGTCTTCAGTCCTGAGACTGGTTTGAAGCAGCTCTCCATGCTACTCTATCCTGTGCAAGCTTCTTCATCTCCCAGTACCTACTGCAACCTACATCCTTCTGAATCTGCTTAGTGTATTGATCTCTTGGTCTCCCTCTACGATTTTTACCCTCCATGCTGCCCTCCAATGCTAAATTTGTGATCCCTTGATGCCTCAAAACATGTCCTACCAACCGATCCCTTCTTCTTATCAAGTTGTGCCACAAACTTCTCTTCTCCCCAATCCTATTCAATACCTCCTCATTAGTTACGTGATCTACCCACCTTATTTTCAGCATTCTTCTGTAGCACCACATTTCGAAAGCTTCTATTCTCTTCTTGTCCAAACTAGTTATCGTCCATGTTTCACTTCCATACATGGCTACACTCCATACAAATACTTTCAGAAACGACTTCCTGACACTTAAATCTATACTCGATGTTAACAAATTTCTCTTCATCAGAAACGATTTCCTTGCCATTGCCAGTCTACATTTTATATCCTCTCTACTTCGACAAACATCATCAGTTATTTTACTCCCTAAATAGCAAAACTCCTTTACTACTTTAAGTGTCTCATTTCCTAATCTAATCCCCTCAGCATCACCCGATTTAATTTGACTACATTCCATTATCCTCGTTTTGCTTTTGTTGATGTTCATCTTATATCCTCCTTTCAAGACACTGTCCATTCCGTTCAACTGCTCTTCCAAGTCCTTTGCTGTCTCTGACAGAATTACAATGTCATCGGCGGACCTCAAAGTTTTTACTTCTTCTCCATGAATTTTAATACTTACTCCGAATTTTTCTTTCGTTTCCTTTACTGCTTGCTCAATATACAGATTGAATAACGTCGGGGAGAGGCTACAACCCTGTCTCACTCCTTCCCGAACCACTGCTTCCCTTTCATGCCCCTCGACTCTTATAACTGCCATCTGGTTTCTGTACAAATTGTAAATAGCCTTTCGCTCCCTGTATTTTACCCCTGCCACCTTCAGAATTTGAAAGAGAGTATTCCAGTTAACGTTCTCAAAAGCTTTCTCTAAGTCTACAAATGCTAGAAACGTAGGTTTGCCTTTTCTTAATCTTTCTTCTAAGATAAGTCGTAAGGTTAGTATTGCCTCAATTCTGTCTGAAATGTACGGGAAACAGAAAAATAGAAAACGTTTCGATTTTTGAGTATGAATAGCTGCAGAACTTATGGTAGATAGAAAGGTAGCAGCATGCACAACTAATGGAGTCATGTGAGGTATGTGAACAAATATATATCTATGAATTTCCGAATTTAGAATCCTGTACCTAAATCTTGAAGCATAGCGCAAGTGAGTGTCATATAATGCATCAAGTCAGTGTCGTAACTGTATAACGCGTGTAAAGTAATACAAAATATACTTAAGCGCCAAAGAAAGTGATACAGGCATGCGTATTCAGATACAGTGATATGTAAAAAGACAAAATACGGCTGTCGGCAACTCCTGTATAAGACAAGTGTCTGGCGCAGTTATTAGACCGGTTACTGCTGCTTTGAAGTTTTATGTGAGTTTGAACGTGGTGTTATAGTCGACGCACGAGCGATGGGACATAGCATATCCGAGGTAGCGATGAAGTGGGGATTTCCCCGCGAGTGTACCGTGAATATCACGAATCCGATAAAACATCAAATCTCCGACATCACCGCAACCGGAAAAAGAGCTAGGAAGAACTGGAGCAACAACGACTGAAGAGAATCTTCAGTTTTCAGTGTTGGGCCATCAACAAGTGTCAGCGTGCGAATCATTCAACGAAACATCATCGATATGGGCTTTCGGAGCCATAGGCCCACTCGTGTACCCTTGATAGCTGCGCGACAAAGTTTTACGCCTCGCTTGGGCGTGTCAATACCGACATTGGACTGTTGATGACTGGAAACATGTTGCCTGGTGGGACGAGTCTCGTTTCAAATTGTATCGATCGGATGGACGTGTACGGGTATGGAGACAACCTCGTTAATCCACGGACCCTGCATATCAGCAGGTGACTGTTCAAGCTGGTGGATGCTCTGTAATGGTGTGGGGCGTGTGCGGTTGGAGTGATATGGGACCCCTGATACGTCTAGATACAACTCTGCAGGTGACACGTACATAAGCATCCTATCTGATCACCTGCATCCATTCATGTCCATTGTGCAATCTGACGGACGTGGATAATTCTAGCAGGACAATGCGACAACCCATACGTCCAGAATTGGTACAGTGTGGCTCCAGGAACATCCTCTGAGCTTAAACACTTCCGCTGGGCCGTGCGGTTCTAGGCGCTACAGTCTGGAACCGAGCGACCGCTGCGGTCGCAGGTTCGAATCCTGCCTCGGGCATGGATGTGTGTGATGTCCTTAGGTTAGTTAGGTTTAATTAGTTCTAAGTTCTAGGCGACTGATGACCTCAGAAGTTAAGTCGCATAGTGTTCAGAGCCATTTGAAACATTTGAACCACTTCCGCTGGCCATTAAACTCCCCAGATATATTTGGGATGGCTTTCAACGGGCTGTTCAGAAGAGTTCCCCACACGCCTCGTACTCTTACGGATTTATGGACAGACCTACAGGATTCATGGTGTCAATTAACTCCAGCACTACTTCAGATATTAGTCGAGTCCATGCCACGTCGTGTTGCGGCACTTCTGCGTGCTCGCGGGGCACTACACGGTATTAGGCAGGTGTACCAGTTTCTTTGACTCTTCAGTATATTTGGCACCTAGTAATCGCTGATTAGAAATTTAAATTCTCTTGAGCCAAGAATTCATATAATGTACACTATAGGTTAACATGTAACAATTAAGTTTTGGGAAGTAGAATATATACCTGCTGATGGTAGGATGGAAAATGAAAGATCTCAGAGTACTGACAAGACTATAAAACGTTGTCTTGCATAAGGCAGAATTCCTGTCCTGTTTTTCTTTGCAAGCACTTAATATAAGAACAGCTACATCCAAGAGATGGTTATTGTAGGTAAACAGTTGACGATGACTGACGCCGCACTCTGTGAAGAGGCGTTGCGCGAGCGTGGCGGGCGGTGCCAAGTGCGGGCGGAGAAAGTTGTGAGAGGGCAGGGAGCCGAGGCAACGGCCCCGCTGGCTGGGCTGGCACACGCGCCGGGCACGCACAATCCCGCACGCACGCGGGCGCCGCCGGCGGACCGTTAAGCGTGGGCCGAGCGTTCCGGCACGGGAGGCAGACGCGGCCGCCGCGGCTGCGGCCTTAGTATGGCGCGGACGGCGCCGGGGGCGCTACGGGACCGGCGTACGGACCCTACCACGGCCGGCGGCCGCAGAACAACGTGGCTACCGTCTCACGTAGTAGCTGTAGACGTAATTATTACTAACAGCTCCATCGTTCTGGAATGTTACTAAGCCAACCTGACAAAGTGCTTGTTATGCTGTTAAAAGAGCGCTCCCCTTTGGCGCTAGGATAGGGAAAAACCTACTGGTTGAAACCGATACCGGTATAGTAGTTCTGAATAACAGGTACACTACTGGCCATTAAAATCGCTACACCACGAAGATGACGTGCTACAGACGCGAAATTTAACCGACAGGAAGAACATGCTGTGATATGCAAATGATTATCTTTTCAGAGCATTCACACAAGGTTGGCGCTGGTGTGGGCACCTACAACGTGCTGACATGACGAAAGTTTCCAAACGATTTCTCAAACACAAACAGCAGTTGACCGGCGTTGCCTGGTGAAATGTTGTTGTGATACCTCGTGTAAGGAGGAGAAACGCGTACCATCACGTTTCCGACTTCGATAAAGGTAGGATTGTAGACTATCGCGATTGTGGTTTATCGTATCGCGACATTGCTGCTCGCGTTGGTCGAGATCCAATGACTGATAGCAGAACATGGAACCGGTGGGTTCAGGAGGGTAATACGGAACGCCGTGCTGGATTCCAACGGCCTCGTATCACTAGCAGTCGAGATGACAGGTATCTTATCCACATGGCTGTAACGAATCGTGCAGCCACGTCTCGATCCCTGAGTCAACAGATGGGGACGTTTGCAAGACAACAACCATCTACACGAACAGTTCGACGACGTTTGCAGCAGCATGGACTATCAGCTCGGAGACCGTGGCTGCGGTTACCCTTGACGCTGCATCACAGACAGGAGCGCCTGCGATGGTGTAGTCAACGACGAACCTGGGTGCACGAATGACAAAACGGTATTTTTTCGGATGAATCCAGGTTCTGTTTACAGCATCATGATGGTCGAAAAATGGTTCAAATGGCCTGAGCACTATTCGACTTAACATCGATGGTCATCAGTCCCCTAGAACTTAGAACTACTTAAACCTAACTAACCTAAGGACATCACACACATCCATACCGAGGCAGGAATCGAACCTGCGACCGTAGCGGTCACGCGGTACGAGACTCAAGCGCCTAGAACCATGATGGTCGCATCCGTGTTTGGCGACATCGCGATGAATGCACATTGGAAACGTCTATTCGTCATCGCCATACTGGCGTATCACCCGGCGTGATGGTATGGGGTGCCATTGGTTACACGTCTCGGTCACCTCTTGTTCGCATTGACGGCACTCTGAACACTGGACGTTATATTTCAGATGTATTACGACCCGTGGCTCTACCCTTCATTTGATCCCTGCGAAACCCTACATTTCAGCAGGATAATGCAGGACCGCATATTACAGATCCTGTACGGGCCTTTCTGGATACAGAAAATGTTCGACTGCTGCCCTGGCCAGCACATTCTCCAGATCTCTCACCAATTGAAAACGTCTGGTCAATGGTGGCCGAGCAACTGGCTCGTCACAATACGCCAGTCACTACTCTTGATGAACTGTGGTATCGTGTTGAAGCTGCATGGGCAGCTGTACTTGTATACGCCATCCAAGCTCTGTTTGACTCAATGCCCAGGCGTATCAAGGCCGTTATTACTGCCAGAGGTGGTTGTTTTGGGTACTGATTTCTCAGGATCTATGCACCCAAGTTGCGTGAAAATGTAATCACATGTCAGTTCTAGTATAATATATTTGTCCAATGAATACCCGTTTATCATCTGCATTTCTTCTTGGTGTAGCAATTTTAATGGCCAGTAGTGTATTTCTCGGTATTTGTCTGCTTCCGGTTATAACACTTAGTTTTTTATTTTTTACTAATAACTGGAAGACAGCACCAAAATATCAGTTAACCACTGCAACAGCCCAATTTTTCTGTTTTTAAATGTATCTTTCTTTAAAAAAATATTAATTTTTCCTTTCAAATATTAAATTGTTATAGAAGCTGGGAAAAGCGATAAGTACTATCTTAATAACAATTCTGACAGCAACGAAAAACAAACACATGCCATAAGAAATGGTACAGCATTACTGGGGCAGTAATGGACCAACTACACAAAGGAATTACAGACACCGGCTATGAGCGAGCATTGATTGAAGTTTTATGCCGGCCAGGATTTCAACCCGCGTTACTAGGAAGATGCTCAGACCACCGAGCCATCCGGACACAGTGGCCATTCCCTAGCTCATCTCCCGTCAGACCGAAATTCTCAACTTACCCACACACTGGTAATGTGCTGCCCGTTGCCTATCATAACAATGAGCCTGTTACCATGTGGCGTGGCTTATTGGATGGTACGCGTGTATATGCAGTGTTCGTGAATTGCTCCGTCTGGTCTATATGGCAGTTTCACGCTGTCGTTGTCGGAGATCTGTTAAATTACAAAATGGCACCACCCCTAATCTGAAAGTATTTTATGATATGCGGTACCAGTGAAGCATATGGTCCATTTCCTTTAAAAGATTGAAACGGGAGGAGCCACAAGAAACTTATAAAAAATATAAGGTGAAAAAATTGGAAGTGTTGATTTTATATATCTTGAAACAGAGGGAGTCAAAGTTTTCCAGTCTTTACTAGATTTCTACGTTTACTACAGAGAATTATAGGAATAAAAAAACCGAAAATCGGTTATTTTAGAAACCGGTTATTTTGAGCGATTTTAACTCTCAGGTTAAATTGGTGTGGGCAAAAAGGTACAACCGAAGACCGATTGTTTCAGCGATTACCGCCATTCCTATTTGGAGCCAGTGTTGAAGTGTTGTGTACATGCCAGTCATTTGTGTGGATAAACGCTGTCAAGGGGAGCGACTTGAAAATGTGACAATATAGCAGAAATGTGCTGTTATTTGTGGACCACAAGAAACATTCTCCACTACTTCCTCTCGTATTTTACGTTAATTTGACTTGGACTTTTGATGTCCAACGAAATAAAACACACTGATTGAAACGAGAGGAAAATAACTGACTGATGTTCAAACCCTAACCAACAATTCTTCATACGGAAACTGCCTTTATCAGGAAGCGGAAGTCCAACAGGAGTGCGTGGCTCTAGTGAACAGGAGACTCATCTGTTGGTTCTGCAGCTTCGAAATCCAACAGAACGTCCTCGAGCTGTTAAATTCACCTGATCTTACCTGCAGCGCTGCTGCCAGTGCGTTGCACTCTGATAACAAATTGTGGCACTATATCGCTCTTGACGGGGGGCGGGGGTTGTTACATCCATAATTGAATAACAGACAAATCTGAATAAAGCTTAATATATTGTCGATGCCGAGCGTCCACCAGTTTCGAAGGTGAATATTCCTTACATCAATTCCACAAGGTTACAAACGCTCTGATCAGAATTCACAGAGTTCTCGTGACCGTAACTTCTTACTCTCGACCCAACCAAACCGATACCGAAGAAAAAGTTACTCTCATACAAATTTACGCTGATAAGCTGTCACAGCTGTACTATGCTTTGCGGCATATGCTTTACTTGCCATTCGGGATGTCTAACAACTCCTGAATAATTCAGGGACTGCTGGCACTTAAGAATGTGATATTCTACCAGGCACAAAACTATAAAATAATGTAAACAGTTTTTGATGTTGCTGAGCAACGGTCATACAACAACATTCTTATGAACACACCACCATTTGACTGTATTGTTGTTTATTTAATTACGATCCAGGTTTCGGCCTTTTATGCCATTTTCAAGTGATTGAGTTTATCTTATGTAATAAACGTCAGTCACTTGAAAATGGCATAAAAGGCCGAAGCCAGGGTCATAATTAAATATACAACAATACACTTCCTTGGACTCTTTCCAGCGGGTCGTACCGAAGGTGTGTCCACTTCTGCCAACTACGCAGTTTTTTGCTTAGGGCACAGTGTGTGTAACTCCTCCAGCTTACGAACGTTCCCAACGGCATGGGCTGAGTCTACGACATTGATGACTTAACGTTTTTATGGCCAACACTGCCCTGCTACGTGGCCACTGCTTACCTCTGGCTCTCTTGAATTCAGATCAATAAGCCGAATTAATGTGCAAATATCTCGTGATTCTGCGCTCGAATTACGATGCTGTCTTAACTAGACTTATTCTAATAAAATTTTCTACACATCTATATATGATCACGCCTGATTATTTATCTCCTTTATTATTTTGATCTATTAATTTATTGACGTGGAATGTGATGAGCGTGGACAGTGGACAAAAGTACCACTGTCACGTCTTGCACACATTAAACGAAGTTGCCCTATTTGCTGGTGTATCAGCACGGACTGTCCACATGTTTTCAAGGAATGGTGAAACACTCGCAGCCGTATAACATGACGTAAGAACAAGGATCATAAAAAAGATCCTAACCAGCAGGCACCAAAGACAACTGTTACATCTTGTCAGCGACACTCGATTGAAAACCATACAGGTATTGCTGCTGTGAATGAATGCAGTTCTATCTCAACATGTATCCTAGTGAACACTGGGAAAGGAACTGTACTTAAAGAACATTTGAAGTCTGGTACCTCAAAAAAGACCTTTGCTCACTGTGAAACAAAAATCTGTGCCTTTGAATGTGCCAGACAACAAAAACTGGAGGGTTGGTGACCGGAGGCACATAACGAGGTTCTACAAGTCACGATTTAGCCTCTTGCAAGTCCATCATTGACCCAGCTACTTCTAACCCACATTTTGTAGAGGGTGTAGTCGAGGGTGGAGGGGACTCCGTGATGTTTTAGGGGCGTTTTTCGTACCATGGCTTACGCCCACTTTTTCAGTTTAGCGTGAACGTGAACCAAGATCAGGAATGAATTATCACTTTTGTCATATCTCAGAGGGGTTATGTTTGTACTCACTTGAATACGCGGGAGATTTTACCTACCTTGGCCCTCCATCTAGTGGCCGAACATTGCTACGCCTGACTGTTAACATCATGAACTTGAAGGCATGGGCTTCTTGTCCCTCTGTTGGATATCAGACGAAGGTGAGAATGATTCCTTTTATTTTTTTCTCTTTATTATTACTTCACACTCGTCGATCCATACGGGCATGGGATGGGGTGACAGCAGTGCAGAATTCCGCTCTTCAGCCAAGAGGTTTTTTAAAAAAAATAAAACAAAGATGAGGAGAAAATCCATTACGACAGTTTTTCTTTATGAAGTAAAACTCGAAGACAGGCAGCTATAGTCCGTTCGGCATAAGAATAAACCTGATGCAAGCATTGCACAATGTGTTCTTCCGTGTTTGCTGGAACCTCATTGGATTTCCGTTTCACGTGGAATTGCAGCGAAGCTGTCTCAAGTATTGACAAGTACGATAATAAGGGTACGTTTTGTGCTGTGCGTTACGCGCACATCGACTTAGCGATATACGGGACAACAGCTTTACAGGCACATTTTAACTTGGACGGCACTGGTCGGTCAGCTGGTACAGCTAGCCTGCAGTAACGTGGCCAGCTGCAGTTCAGACGTAAAAAGAGACGAGCAGAGGAGCAATACAGCTTCGAATGCCATTTAATTTTTAAACAGAATGAGATAATACACTGCAAATCTCCCACAATCACTCCTTAGACGACTAGACGAAAACGGCAAACATTATTGTTTTTTGCTAACGTACTATTGTAATTAAAAACAAAAGTGATGAAAATTCCTGACATGACGACGGGGTAATTTTTCTGCATTAGCTATGTGTAACGTAAGAGATTATTGAAGGATTTCACCATATAGTTAAACATTGAAGCCACTGAAGGTATTACTTACAGGCAGTCGTCTGGTAATCTCTTAGCTCCTTCCTTATCCGAATCCGAGAAATACATTTCAGTTCTGGAAGTGTCACCTACTACGTTGATAACGAGCCTATCAACAACAGAATACACGAAGCCAACCAGGCGTAGCATTTTCGCTTCTTTTATGACGAGCCGTTCTGCAGTGACGAGCGTTCGGCAGTGACGTGTGAAAAATCTGCATGCGATAGTTCCAGTACGTCTGGCAGCTTAACAGTCTTGTTACTTCTCGGATCAAATCCCGCAGCTTGGCTCCAGATCAGTTCTGTTGGGTTCATATTCTAATGGTACAGTGGCAAATGTAAAAATGCAGTATTTGTATGATGTGCTCGATGCCGTGGAAATGATTGTTTTTCATGTTTCTACGATACTTATGCACTTCTGTGGTATAAAACGATGGACATAGTCCAAATAAAGAGGATTTGGTTTTTCATTTTTGCCTTTAAAATTAAATTATGTTTTCTTACTCTAAACAACTTTTATGAACAGTCTTTCATAAAACATCGATAATTAAAGATTTGTATCTGAAATGGAAACAGGAATTTTGCGTGCAATATCTAATTAAAACAAGAAGACGTGCATTATACACAGAAATGATGAGTTATATAATTACGAGATGTAGGTATTTCAAATTGAACGAGAAAAATAAATAATACTGGGGAGACTTGAAACCAGCGCACGAATAACCACATTGCGTTAACATTCCATTACGCTCCCGCATTACACGTTCACTGTGGATTTGATTGTCAACTGCAGTATATACAACACTTCAAAGCCGATTGTCTCCGTAAATTTATGAAAAACCTTAAGAGCAGCCGATTTCTCGACACTTTTTAACCGTGTTCCGCTACGGAGCAGAAAGCAGCCTCCGCCATTTTCGTACTGCGTATTAACAGCGCGACAATCAGAGCACAACGCTGCAGAGGCTGTGACTACACGATTTTTTAAATAAAAAGTACGTAGCTAAAGCGTTATTAAGAAAACCGTTAATGGCTGTTAATACATTTGAATATCTTAGCGTTTCATTTAACGTAACTTAGTAATAAGATATCTAATACATAAGTAGGACCTACTTCCAAGAACGCAACACCAGTGTGCATGTGCTACTGCTTCTGACCAATCATCGCGTTTGTGTTTGCTTACATCAGGTTTGTTCTTATGATGAACTGATTATAGACAATGAAACGAGGGATATCCAGAAAGTAAAGAACGTTTGCGCATACTGTCCGTGTATCTGCCTTGTGTCAGCCGCTCATCGCTTTCTAGTGACCAGCGTCATGCGGACAGTTGCCGCGTGCGGTTGTAAGTCGGACCTTGTAATGTAAAAAATGGTTCAAATGGCTCTGAGCACTATGGGACTTAGCATCAGTCCCCTAGAACTTAGAGCTACTTAAACCTAACTAATCTAAGGACATCACACACATCCTTGCCCGAGGCAGGATTCGAACCTGCGACCGTAGCGGCCGCACTGTTCCAGACTGAAGCGCCTAGAACCGCTCGGCCACAGCGGCCGGCCCTTGTAACGTAGTAAGTGCAGAAGTAGTTGTGACCATGGCTGCGCCGATTTCGAATCCCGCTGACTGCGAGATGTTATTCGTTTTCTGCAGATGGAAAATGTTAGACCCTGTGAATTCACCACAGACCTGTTACCATTTATGACGAAACTGTAATGAGTGCACCCAGCGTCTGAATACGCAATGTACGCAGTCACTGCCTGAAAGTGTTGTATAGTGTTTAACCCTTTCACTGCTGTGGGAATGTGTACACGTTCAGCTACGCCGTTCTCCAGGTGTTATGGACGTGTATACGTGCCACTTGTGTTTTCCTACAGTGCTATCGACGGTCTATATGTGTCCTGAGCCGCCAACCTCTCACTGCTACGGACGGGTTACTTCCATTACTCAGTGAATAAAAAAAGTAACAAACATCGATGATACAACACATGTGCTTCAATGCATGGTATCGTTCCCACCCCCTCCAAAAAAAACCACACCTCGTTTTGATATCTTGAATCGTTTGTGAGATATGACTATTGTTATGACCACATAATTCGCGTTGCGCAAGGACGTGAATGGGCGCGACCGTCCTTCGGATGCAAAACCCAGTAACTCGAGAACGAAGTAAGATATCGTTCTGCTCTCAATTTTAAATAAAATTTCGATGGATTATCTACACTTAATTCGCTGCCGTGTATGAACAAAATCAACCATACTCGAACTTTACGCAATGTGTTTATATCTTCGCAAAATGTTTAAAATCTTGCACAATGTGTTACTTAGTTTGATGCAGTGCATTAGCTATAGCATAGAACAAAAAGAAATTCAGTGCTTTATCGAGCGAAAATATCAGCCTGTAATATGTGCCAAAAATCAAATGTTTTAACCTAATAGTTTTCTTAGAATCGGATGATGAGTATTTCATAGCAGCCGGCAAGTTCGTAGGGGATAACTGGGCGCGTCACACGCGAGCGTCCTTCGGATAGAAAACCCAATAACTCGCCAACGAAATGAGATAGCATTCTGCTGTCAGTTTTTATCTATATTTAATTCACTGCAATGTATCAGCTAAATCAACTATACGCAAAGTTTACGCAATGCCTTATTTACCTCTGTAGAATCTTTTAAGTTTCATGCAATGTTTTACTAATTTGACGCAGCGCATTAAGTATGACGGATAACGAAAATAAATTCAGTTCTTTATTGAGTGAAGATGTCAGACTCTAAGACGTGTAAGAATCAAATTTTTCTCGTAATAGTTATTGAAAAAACAGATAATACAGCAATTATTTCATATCGACCGGGACGCCGGCCGGAGTGGCCGAGCGGTTCTAGGCGCTACAGTCTAGAACCGCGCGACCGCTACGGTCGCAGGTTCGAATCCTGCCTCGGGCATGGATGTGTGTGATGTCCTTAGGTTAGTTAGGTTTAAGTACTTCTAAGTTCTAGGGGACTGATGACCTTAGCAGTTAAGTCCCATAGTGCTCAGAGTCATTTGAACCATTTCGACCGGGACGCCGTCTCTCAGCACAAGCAGGAGCATTTGCCGAGCAGTGCAGCCGTAATGAAATCCACCTCGGCGCGGAATGCAGAGAGCACATCTGCAGCACGAAAGGTTTACGAATTATAGAACAGATGTTCATGGCGAAATGACGTCAGGGCGACCCTCCGCCATTACACATTCGCTGAAACAAAAGGCGGATTCGACCATTCGAGAGAATCGACGATTCATTATTTGCGACGTGCGTAAACAATGTCAGGAAGTCTTGTTGAGCTCTGCACGAAATTATCACTCCGCGCATAGGGCACGGTGGGCGCCACGCACGCTCCGGATTACGGAAAGATCCGACAATGGGTGCTGCATTTGCGTTCTTGGAGTGGTACGCAAATGTAGCAAGGTTCAAATGGCTCTAAGCACTATGGGACCTAACATCTGAGGTCATCAGTCCCACAGTCTTAGAACTACTTTAAACCTAACTAACCTAAGGACATCACACACATCCATGCCCGTGGGAGGACTCGAACCTGCGACCGTAGCAGCAGCGCGGTTCCGGACTGAAGCGCCTAGAACCGCTCGGCCACAGAGGCCGGCAAATGCAGCAAGGGATGGCAACATGTCTTTTGACCAGAAAGTTACAGGAGATGAAACATGGGTTTCTCGTAACACGTAACAGCCCCACAATGAAGCGACAGTCTATGACAGGCTGTTCCAACCGAGCTCCAGGGAGCCGGAGCGCTCCGGAGCGCTCACTGCGGCAGCTCGGAGCCCGCGTGGAGGGGGAAAGCGAACTCACTGCCCCCTGGCCGCATGCAGCCGTAATAATCCGTGCTCAATGACAGCTATGACTAGCCGCGGGAGCTCTGTACCTCTATTGGAGGATACCTTTCTATTCATTGAGAGGGATAGTCGACCGCAGTGTTTTGTATGTCATAAAGTATTTAATTCTGCGAAGAGGTACAATATACTGAATTAAATACAGTCAGGTAGAAGGCGTTGCACGCAGAGAACTGGCAGCCAGGCTTAAGAACGACATACCAGTAGACGTATGTTTAAAAACGGATTCGTAATACGGAGGGTATCAAAACGTGCAACATAGTTCGTGTTCTGTAATGCACCAAGAGGCACTGTGTGCTGAAACAGTAGAGCTAGGTGGCGTAATGAAAAATGTCGTGAAGTGTGTGAATTTTGGGCGTCTTCAAAGGATTCCTGAAAAATGTGGAAGCGGAGTATGGGGATATATCTTACCACAGTACAGTTCGTTGGCTGAGTCGGGGAAAAGTTCTTGATGTTTTCTTTGCCATTAGTGAGGAAATACCCATTTCGAAATGAAAGGGGGAGAAATGCGTTGTCTGAAAGATATAAAATGGATATCAGACCTGGCGTTCCTAGCTGACATAACTATGCATCTGAATAATTTAAATCTGTCATTGCAAGGCAAAGGGCAGCTAATCGTTGACATGCACGCGACCAGATCAAAGTGTTCATGGAAAAGTTACGTTTATCTGAGAGACAGATGAGTAATGGACATCTAACCTTCTTCAATCATCTTGCTTCTTTAAAACTACCTGAAGGTACTACTTTCGGCAATTACCAAGCAAACTTAAAGCAGCTCATCACGTCGTTTGAAACACGATTCCGCGACCTCACTAGTTTGGAAACGGAACTTAAGGTGTTCAGCACTCCTTTTTCAGTTTCCACCGATGACTTGTCATCGTCACTTCAATTGGAGATTATTGATTTGCAAAATTCAACTTTGTTGAACGAGAGGTACTACAACACGTTGTATTTGTCACGATGGTAGTGTTCATTACAGAAAAAACATTTCCCAAACTTCACAACAATGCCGCTCAGATCATGTGCATGTTTGGATCTACGTTTTGATGTGAGCAGCTTTTCTGAGCAATGAAAACAGTTATAAAGTAAGGAACGATCGCTTCTTCAGGATGCAACAATGAAGGCTATCCTGCGCATTAACGCTGCGAACACTTTGACGCCTGATATTTCCGATCTTGCAATGAAAAGAAAATTTCAAACTACAGAGGCGCAATAAATTTAGTATGCAATATCTTGTAAAACATTTGTTTCTTATTTATTTCCTGAAGATCGTATTTCCTGGTGTAGCACGTCACCACGTCGTAGCAGCTAAGAGTGTGAGGTTGTCGATCTTGTAAGACGCAGCTGGCAGATCAAAACCCTTGCCTTGCCGCCTGCCTCAGCCAGCCGTGCCACGTGCCGGCGTGCCGGCCCACTTGACGTCACAGCGAGCGACGCGGCTCCCTGGAGCAGGGAGCGCTCCGCGGCTCACAACGGAGCCCACGAGCTGGAACAGCCTGGTCTATGGAGTGGCGTCATCCTCACTCGCCACAGAAACCATGCAAGTTCGAGCAAAATGCAAGTTAAAAACTGATGGCTTTTGTTTCTTGGGGGACTGAAGTGGTCCTACTCGTCGATTTCATGCCCCGCAGCACAACAGTCTACAGTGATGCACTCTGTGGTGCTACCCTTGAATGTCTTCGTCAGGCTATCCAGAACCGCAGAAGAGGCAACCTCTCTCTCGTGGAATTGTTCTGTTGCAGGACAATGCACTCCCGCATAGGGGAAAGTGACCTGTTATCGGGTACCGTTTTTAAAGTTAAGATTGCCGCTGAATTAGCAGTCTTTTAATAATGGAAAATGTGCTGTACTATTACAAGGGAATATTTAAATACTACCGTTACAGAAAATCTTCGAATATTTTCTCAATCTGTAGTAGCAGGACAAAGAATTACAACGTGTAATTTTTACCTCTAGGAAATATGGTTCCTAATATAGGGTTTTCAGTTTTCCTGATCACGGGTCGCAGATAAATACTAAAATTTCATGAATTAGCAACACAGTCTTTGTGACTTTATGCCTTACCGACGGATCTGTTGCATTTACGCTTCTCGGGTTTGCAGCCGGATCGCATTGTGTAACTCGCTCAATACTTCATCGATGTAGCTGCTCCACATCATTAGCTGGTGGTAGCTGCTGCTGTCACTCACTGGTGCAAGGAGCGTGCTGTAAGAGTTACACAATACGATCCGGCGGCAAACCCAAGAAACATATTTGCAACATAGTCTGTATTCACACCATGAGTTTGTTACAGAACTAGAGAGTGCTGCATTATTGTCGGTTACTCTTCAGACGATTCAGCCATTACAACGAAAAAGTTGTCTTTGTGCATTTTGATACAGAAGTCATGTTTAAAATTTTTCCAAACGCATAGTACTAGCGAAAGCAACAGATGCACTCAATCCAGGTGTCTTTAGAAGTAACGGTTGACCACAGATGATCGCAGTAAATACACTCCTTGTCCTCTACATATTCAGCTGGTGAGTCTTTCAAGGTGTTCTCATCAAGGGCTTTCAACATGTTTTCATCAAGGCTTGAATCAGAGTATTCCTGACCATGATCCAGCCGTTACATGCCTCTCAGTTTCTTCTTTACGAACAGCTTCCTTTTGGCAGCCCCAGGTGTTGAAGGTCTATCAGATGCAACAAACGGAGCTCCTGGAGTAGGTTGTGTTGAAGGTGGCGTCTTTCCTGTAGTCTTGGTACACGTCTACCTTTTTCCCTTTAGCTAGAGGCTGCTCCGGAGAGTTTTATTAAGGAATATGACGTCAACACTACTGCTTTACCTGCTCGTGGTGCTAGGTATGATAGTGGAAGCAGAGGAGGCGAGCTGATTTCAAAAATAGAAACTGCTGCAGAGTACTCAGAAGGAAAATCCATAGATGATTAAACCAGGGGATCACAAGAATATTCCAAATAATTTAAACCATTTGCAGCCATTTCCATTGTTGCGGCTCTGGAATATGTCCTACCCACGAGCGGACCAACGTTTTTGTCTCTCGAATAAAATTCAGAAAATCTAGTTGTATATATTGCCGCTAAATTTCAGGTACTCGAAATAGTGCAACCTATTTCTGCTCGCTATTAGGAACCATCCCTTACTTCTGTTTACGCACAACCTAATTGTTACGTGAACGATGGACGACAGTTTTATCCATTAGGTAAGGAAGAGCATGCTTCAAACTAATATCTCATATGAAATACTTTGAAAGTGCCCCTTACCTGGCTTGAGGAAAGACTTCCAACTGAAGAATATTTATCTTGACCACACTGCAAAAATAGATGTGGAGAGCGAAACGTTAACAGCTTCGGCACCAAACTCACGCTAGCGTATCCCAATGAACCTAGCTACTGATTGTCGGAACGAGCTACACAGTGCAGCGTGAAGGAATGGAGATATTCAGCTGCCTAGCATTAGACAACAACCCGAAGTAGGATACTTTGCCCTACTACCCGGCAGGCGCAAGCTCTGCCGCGTGAGAAATTCGCTTGGGACGTTTTCGGTCATCCGCCCTGCAGTCCGAACCTGGCACTGCCGACGTTTTCCTGTTTCGAGGACTGAAGGATCACCTTGCTGGTAAACCCTTCTCTTTGTGCTTGATGTCTTCCTCCGTGACGATGGTTTCTTCTAACAGGACAACTGTGCTTGTCACGGGCAGAATCGTGCTCACACCGTTTTGAGGAGTACGATGGTGAACTTACTTTGATGTGTTGGCCATCAAAAGTTTTATGATATGAACTCGATGGAACACGAGTCGTACGCTATCTGCTGCCAGCTCAGCGCCCACAAACCATCGGTCTATATTGACGGGAATTGATTGACCTTATAGACATGAAGTACCACACGCATCTGACACCCACCAGTATGTCGAATCCATGCCGTAGTGATCACTACTGTACTGGTGGTCCAACACGTTGTCAAGCAGCTGATGTTAATGTTTTGGCCCATAAGTGTATAGGCTTATAGCAGACGTTCTCAGTATCCTGCAGTGGACAGTATCCTAACGGCATCCGGTGCAACAGAGCAATCACCTGGTGTATAGATTGCATTATATTGACGACTAGCTCGCTTTGTACTGTATTTGTGACTACGCTATACCAAATTGTCTTCAATGTTTTTCGAAACCTCTGCTTGGTGTTAGATTACACATCAGCCTGCGGCTGATGAATTATAGCTTTTGTGCACAGCTACTTTTGGGGCACGTTTGCAACTTGTTTTCGTCGGTACTTACTGCACCTCAGCTGTGAATAGAGATCTGAATTTCAGCCATTACCTAACAGTGCCTGTGCTGTAATAAAGTTCATTTAAATGACAGATATAGAACGCGCCGATACTACCATTCTCTTGATGCATTAATGTCTGATGATAATGGTAATACAAACAATAGAATGCGTGAAGACTTTCAGTTACTGTAAAGTGGAGATATTGAGCGGCTGATTGGAAGATATAAAAGAAGTTGAGTATTATAGCTCAGCTTCCGAAAAATGCGCTCTCTCTCTCTCTCTCTCTCTCTCTCTCACTCACCCACACACACACACACACACACACACACACACACACACACACACACACACACACACACGGGCGCGCGCGCGCACTGCTCTGACCCAACTAGGCAGGAACATGTAACGGTGTCTGCGTGCGCGCATGTGTGTGTGTGTGTGTGTGTGTGTGTGTGTGTGTGTGTGTGTGTGTGTATGTGTTTGTTATAAAAGATTGCGATGTGGTAAGCTGACTTAGAATATTAATTATTTTTTAATGTGTCAATCAGCCGCTCAGTGTGGAGGCAGTTATTTCATACTCAGTCCTTATTGAGAAAGTCTGATCTCAGTGACGTGACTGTAGGTGTGTCGGCAAAACGGTTTCCCATATTGTGTCAATATGGTATTCTGAAAGGAGTGATTCATCAGACACACGAATCACTCGCACACCATGTAGCTTGTACAACAACGCTCGGCCGAGGGACCGGATAGCTAAGATGCTCCTTTGTTGCTGCCATCCCCGGTCGTGAAATTTTAACTTGGCTGTATCGCTCTTGTAAGCAATAGCTTACTGTAACTGTGTTTTCCATGTCCTCCTTGCTTTACTATTAATAAATCAATTATTTTTGGCCTGCCTACTGCACCAACTTTGCCTGTAACTTACTCATAATTTTTTAGTCTTTCGACTGCGTTAATGCGACTCTCCACTTAGTTCCGCCATATACAGGATGTATCAGGGTGGATATAGGGTGTGAAGGGTGTAAAAATTTGGAGACTGTTCCCTGACACCAAAACAAGAAAAAAAAGTCTCGTAAACATGAGTTTTAAAGTGCATACAATAAGAGCTATGAGCACTTGTTCAGTAGAAGAGCTGTGTTTCACAGTAGCTAAGATGAGCAAGTGTTCTTAGCTCTTAAGGTATGCATTTAAGGGCCCATGTTTACTAGACATTTTTTTCTTTTTTTGGTGTGAGGCACCAATCCCCAAATTTTTAAAAAGTCGTGCTGAAACACTCTGTATGGACGTACTTGCCTCGCCATACCACATCATTTTTAAATTAAGAAATCGAGGAGATCGAGCGCATTTCCCACTAACTTGCCTGTCTTTCAGGTAAAAGAAAGACTTCCTTCTTCACCGATTGTTTGTTCATCATAGTATACATTATCTTTCCAATTAATTTTCAGCGTTCCTCAGTTGCTTTAAGTTATAAATGCTTGCACAAGTTGCCAATGCAATATAATAGATTTTGTAAAGTATAATTATTGCACTCCAGATTTTCATTAATCGATGTTTGATTTCTTGCAGGAACCACGTCGGATCTTTTATCGGTGAGTGTTCCTAAGTAATACTTAATGCGACTGCTACCGCTTAGTCAACCATTGTCATCCGTAGTACTTTGCCGGTAACTGCAAGGTTCAAATACTAATAATATAAACTGTTAAGTGATATGTATAGCGCATGTATAAGAAAATAAAGATACATTGATTTTAGCAACGCACCACTTTGATGGTGAGTAACCTGTGAACTACGAGAACATACCATCTTAATTTTACAATAATTTAGAATTATCAGCTTATATAATAACTACAAAAGTTGTAAATCTATACATTTATCATTTATGTAACCATGGTGTTCGTAGTTGCTGTTCAGTTACTTAAGGTATTTGAAATTTCTCTTCCCAGCTGCTAAATAATCGCAGCTATTCAGCGAGAAGCCCTTCGTTTCATTCATTTAAAGCGTCAGCAGTGGTCTGGAATAAAACATATTTACAAATCTGATTTTGGTTCTAGATCTAAAATCATTTCGTTTACAAGCTATTGTAAATATTCTTGGAAATCTGATTCGTCTAAGGCAACTAGATGAAAAGTTGTGTGTATTGTGCCATAAGCGTTTCACTACTTTTCAAATGTGAAGCATTTGCACAGGTAATTTGTGATCTTATTGCTGCATATGTGCCGTCTTGGATCTGTACTTAGCTGGTCTGCGTGCCCAGGACGTCCGATTTTCGGCATTTTACTCATTCCAACTTAACACTCCACTTCCATTGTTCACTGTGTTGTGATTTTAAAATGTGTTTGATTGTAGACCATACTGATGTTTTAAAGATGTGAAACGAAACTCGTGTGATGGAATACTTACGCATTTTCAGTTTACAGATTTGCCTATATTAAGTACTTATTATTTTAAAATAAAAATAACACTAAATAAAAAAATGTGAACTTAGTCACCAGCAAAATTCGTCTTCGGAGACAATTCGGGGAAGTTTGGTCATATCGGGATTGTGTTCTATTAACCTTTGTTGTATTCCCTATCTGATCAAAATATACAGACACCTATTAATGAATATTAATATCGGGTGAGTGCGTCCTTCGCCTTTATGTCTGCATGAACTCTGCAGGGGACGCTTTCAGCGAGGTGTCTGAATGTCTGTCGAGGAATGGCAACTCATTCTTTCAGAGGAGCTGAAACCGGAGAAGGCGGTGACGTTGGAAGGAAGCGATGTCGACGTTCTGACTCGTCTCAAAAGTGTTGCACTGGGTTTAGGTCGGGACACTGGGCTGGCCAGCTCATTGCAACATTGTTATCGTCCACAAACCATTGCCTCGCCTCGCACATGCTGGTGTATGACAGGGTGCGTCATGCTGATGCAATAAATCAGTGTCTCCGAATTGTTCCTGTAGCATACGCAATACATAACGCTGTGAAATGTGTTTACATCGTTCCCGATTTACCGTTTTCTTAAGTGCGAAAGGGGGGCCATACACTAACCACAAATAAACCACCATACCGCAATACCACCTCATCGGTTCTTCACTCGTGACGAAGCATAAGTCGGCAGGTAATTTTCTCAAGGCGTTCGCCAAACCCAAACACTTCCATCCGATTGCCACATGGTATACCGTAATTCATGATGGCAAATTGCTCGTTTACAGTCATCCATTCTCCAGTGGCGTCGCTCTTTACACCCCCTCGAGCGCCAATTAGCGCGGACTACATAAATGTATGGCTTATGAAGAGCTGTTCGACCATTGTGCCCCGGCCTTTTTAACTTCCTGGTACATTTACTGTGCTGGCTGGACAGCTGGTAGCACTTTGGAACTCACAAGTGATTCCTTCCGTGATTCCAAGCGTTTTACTTATAGCTACACTCTGCAGTGTTTCACGGTAACTTTATCGTCTGTACATTATGCCTGTCTGGACTTAGTCTAGATTTCAGTTGCTTCCTGGCGTTTCCACTTCAGTCACATCACCAACAACAGACTTGACAGCTTTAGAAAAAAATGGCTCTGAGCACTATGGGACTTAACTTCTGAGGTCATCAGTCCCCTAGAACTTAGAACTACTTAAACCTAACTAACCTAAGGACACCAGTTTTAGAAGGGTTGAAATATCTCAGATGGATTTGTTACTCAGATAACATTCAATGACTAGTCCACTTTCGAAGTTGAGTCCTGAGCGACCCAGTCTGCTGTTACTGATTGTCTACTGACAAACACAATGCGCCCCGCCTCCTTTTGGAGGAGGAGGAGATTAGTGTTTAACGTCCCGTCGACAACGAGGTCATTAGAGACGTAGCGCAAGCTCGGGTGAGGGAAGGATCGGGAAGGAAATCGGCCGTGCCCTTTCAAGGGAACCATCCCGGCATTTGCCTGAAGCGATTTAGGGAAATCACGGAAAACCTAAATCAGGATGGCCGGAGACGGGATTGAACCGTCATCCTCCCGAATGCGAGTCCAGTGTGCTAACCACTGCGCCACCTCGCTCGGTGATGCCTCCTTTTGCCCATGACATGTAGTGACCAGTTCCGCATTAAACAGGGGTACCTGGATAAGTTTGATCAGATAAGCCGCTGTACAGTGCATTCCACAGGGTACATTGCAGAAACACAATGGATTTTATTTCCTGCCACTGGCCTATAGGGCAAGAAAAAACATGACTGCCTATATGCCTTTCTATGTGCCCTAGTCGGTCTTATATTATTTCCATCTTCTCTTTGCGAGATTAGGATGATATCAACATTATGGTCTACTTCTGATTAATTAGAATAGGTGGTTTGTATGATGATGGTGTGATTAAAGATGTCTTCCGATTTAGTGCACATTACAAGATCACACAGCGCCAAAATGTTATTATTTTTTTCTTTTTTCTCCTTGGGATATGTTCCTGTAGGAACCATGCTATATAGCAGTTTGGGAACAAAATTTTGCTGATAATTTTGTTATTATTTTGTACACTATCTATGGCAGGAAAACGAGAAGAAAACGAAGAGAAGCAAAATCTGTGACCAGTTTGTTATTAAGTTCCACTTCTCCCACAGCAGATGGCGTCAAATTGTTGAAAGTAAACAAAATCAATAAATGTGTGCAGTGTATGTTCCAAATGGCTGTTAACTTCTGAGGTCATCAGTCCCCTAGAACTTAGAACTACTTAAACCTAACTAACCTAAGGACATCACACACATCTACGCCCGAGGCAGGATTCGAACCTGCGTCCGTAGCGGTCGCGCGGTTCCAGACTGAAGCGCCTAGAACCGCTCGGCCACACCGGCCGGCTGCATGTTCCAGCTCAGATGACATTAAAACGTCTAATAAGGAACAAGAAAACTCTTCAAGTAATTAGTAAAAATACGTCATTCTGTAGTAAATCTATTGTAAAGTCTATTGGACACTGAGGTGATAAAAAGACATGGTATGTCTCCTAATATGTCGGACCTCGTTTGCCCAGCAGAAATATTGAGCCCTCCTTCCTCTACAGTCATACATAATTGCGGCAGTGTTGCCGGCGCAGGATTTTGTTGACGCACTGACCTTTCGATTATGTCCCATAAATGTTTGATGGGTGGCCAGATCATAAGCTCGAATTGTCCAGAATTTTCTATACACCATGTCATCCATAAAAATTCCATCGTTGTTTGGGAACATGAAGTCCATGAATGGCCGAAAATGGTCTCCAAGTAGCCGAAAACAACCATTTCCAGTCAAGATTGGTTCACTTGGACCAGAGGACCCAGTCCACTCCATGTAATCAAGACCCACGCCGTTGTGGAGCCACCACCAGCTTGCACAGTGCCCCTTTGACAACTTAGGTCCATGTCTTTGTTAGAACTCGAATCCAACCATTAGCTCTTACTAACTAAAATCGGCACTCATCTGACCTGGCTACTGTTTTACAGTTGTCGAGGGTATGAGTTAATTTCACACAATGTCTCTTGTCTATCACCTCTGACGACTCTACGCAGAAGCCGCTGCTCTCGATCGTGAAGTGAGGGCCATCGGCCTTGCATTGTCGTTGGTGAGAGGTAATGAATGAAGCTTGGTATTCTCGGCACACTGTTGATAATGTGGTTCTCGGAATGTTGAATTCCCGTATGATTTCCAAAATGGAATGTCCCATGCGTCTAGCTCCAATTACCAATACACTGTCAAAGTCCATTAATTCCCGTCGTGCAGTTATACGAAGGTAACCCCAAAAGTAAGGTCTCCTATTTTTTTAGAGAACGCTGTTTGTGTGGCAGTTGGTCACACTGTTATGAAGAGTGCTTCACGCGCTGTGTGTAAACATGCGCACGCCGCGATGAGGCGCTCAGTCTTGGCTCGGCAGCCATTGAGAATGGAACTCCCATTGGATATTACCGCCGAGTGCGAATTGCGCGCAGCTATTCGTTTTTTGAACGCAAAGGGCACTGCGCCGATTGAAATCCATCGCCAATTGACGGAAGTGTATGGTGAGTCGTGCATGGATGTCAAAAATGTTCGTAAGTGGTGTAGAGAGTTTGCAGCTGGTCGGACCGAAATTCACGACGAACAAAGGAGCGGGAGACCGTCAATTTCTGAGGAGACAGTGTTGAAGGTTGAGCAGAGCTTGCGTGAAGATCGGCGCATCGCCCTGGACGATCTCTGCACGTTGGTTCCTGAGGTTTCCCGAAGCACCGCTCACAGAATTTTAATGGAAACATTGAACTACCGGAAGGTGTGCGCAAGATGGGTGCCATGCATGCTGACTGAGGACCACATGCGGCAACGAGTTGATGCTTCCCGCGCATTTCTTCACCGCCTTTCAGCCGAACAGGACAACTTTCTGGAATCAATTGTCACGGGTGACGAAACCTGCGCCCACCGCGTTACACCTGAGACCAAGCAACAATCACGCCAGTGGCGGCATCCTTCTTCCCCAAAGCCGCGGAAATTCAAACAAACACAGTCTGCCGGTAAAGTCACGACAACCGTTTTTTGGGGTGGACAGGGGTATTTTGGTCGACTTTATCCCAACTGGGACCACAATTAACGCTGACAGGTACTGTGAGACTGTGAAAAAACTCAAACGGACAATTCAGAACCGGAGAAGAGGAATGTTGAGCAAGGGCGTACACATGCTCCATGACAACGCTCGCCCACACATATAGCTCGGCAAACCGTTGCTCTCCTGCAACAGTTTCAGTGGAACATAATCACTCACCCACCCTATAGTTCTGACTTGGCGCCCAGTGACTGTCATCTGTTCCCTAGGTTAAAAGAACATTTGGCCGGAAAACGATTCAGCTCCGACGACGAGCTGGAAGATGAGATTCATAACTTTCTGAACAGCATGGCGGCGAGCTGGTATGACATGGACATACAAAAACTGCCACAGCGTCTACAAAAATGGTGATTTTGTCGAAAACTAGCTAAATGTTCAAGCTGTAAACTGATGTAAACCATTGTAGAAGTAAACAGGTCTATGTACTTATAAAAAAAATAGGAAACTTTACTTTTGGGATTACCCTCGTAATCATGTTGGAAATCTTTTAACGTGAATCACCTGAGTGCATATGAGAGCCCCTCCAGTGCACTGTCTTTTTGTAAGTTGTGTACGCGAAACCACCAGCAACTGTGTTAGTGCATATCGCTAATCCCACTGACAGTCTGTCAATGAAAACGAAACGCTTCTAGTGAGACATGTTTTCAATTTGCAGTAGGCCAGTGGTAAGAATAGAAATTGTAAAAAATGCTGGGGATGACCACTCAGAGAGGAATATTGAGGAATGAGAGCGGCACGAAGTTCCCAGCACTGGTGAAAGCCGCAGTAGGTGGTGTGCAGTGCTATTGTAGCAGCACACGCAGGGCGGCGGCGGTGCGTGGTTTTTGTGGGATGGGATGGGAAGGGAAGGGCCGTGCCCTGCCGCGTCCGGCCAGACCTGCAAACAGCGCCGCGCCGTTCTATACCTGCGACCAACAGCTCCGCTAATGGCGGGGGCGTCCCGTCAGCCTGCAGCCTGCACACCATTCTGCCGACGTCGATCGCCGGCCAGATAACTAAGCTATGTTTGTTCCCTTACCACACTACTGGCCATTAAAATTGCTACACCACGAAGATGACGTGCTACAGACGCGAAATTTAACCGACAGGAAGAAGATGCTCTATTATACAAATGATTAGCTTTTCTGAGCATTCACACAAGGTTGGCGCCGGTGGCGACGCCTACAACGTGCTGACATGAGGAAAGTTTCCAACCGATTTCTCATACACAAACAGCAGTTGACCGGTGTTGCCTGGTGAAACGTTGTTGTGATGCCTCGTGTAAGGAGGATAAATGCGTACCATCACGTTTCCGACTTTGATAAAGGTAGGATTGTAGACTATCGCGATTGCGGTTTATCGTATTGCGACATTGCTGCTGGCGTTGGTCGAGATCCAATGACTGTTAGCAGAATTTAGAATCGGTGGGTTCAGGAGGGTAATACGGAACGCAGTGCTGGATCCCAACGGCCTCGTATCACTAGCAGTCGAGATGACAGGCATCTTATCCGCATGGCTGTAACGGATCGTGCAGCCACGTCTCGATCCCTGAGTGAGCAGATGGGGACGTTTGCAAGACAACAACCATCTGCACGAACAGTTCAACGACGTTTACAGCGGCATGGACTATCAGCTCGGAGACCGTGGCTGCGGTTACCCTTGACGCTGCATAACAGACAGGTAGCTACTCAACGACGAACCTGGGTGCACGAATGGCAAAACGTCATTTTTTCGGATGAATCCAGGTTCTATTTACAGTGTCATGATGGTCGCATCCGTGTTTGGCCACTTCGCGGTGAACGCACATTGGAAGCGTGTATTCGTCATCGCCGTACTGGTGTATCACCCGGAGTGATAGTATGGGGTGCCATTGGTTACACGTCTCGGTCATCTCTTGTTTGCATTGACGACACTTTGAACAATGGACGTTACATTTCAGATGTGTTACGACCCGTGGCTCTACCCTTCATTCGATCCCTGCCAAACCCTATAGGATAATGCACGACCGCATGTTGCAGGTCCTGTACGGGCCTTTCTGGATACAGAAAATGTCCGACTGCTGCCCTGGCCAGCACATTCTCCAGATCTCTCACCAACTGAAAACGTCTGGTCAATGGAGACCGAGCAACTGGCTCGTCACAATAAGCCAGTCACTACTCTTGATGAACTGTGGTACCGTATTGAAGGTGCATGGGCAGCTGTACCTGTACACACCATGTTCGACTCAATGCCCAGGCGTATCAAGGCCGTTATTACGGAGCCGGCCGCGGTGGTCTAGCGGTTCTAGGCGCGCAGTCCGGAACCGCGCAACTGCTACGGTCGCAGGTTCGAATCCTGCCTCGGGCATGGATGTGTGTGATGTCCTTAGGTTAGTTAGGTTTAAGTAGTTCTAAGTTCTAGGGGACTGATGACCACAGATGTTAAGTCCCATAGTGCTCAGAGCCATTTGAACCGTTATTACGGCCAGAGGTGGTTGTTCTGGGTGCTGATTTCTCAGGATCTATGCACCCAAATTGCGTGAAAATCTAATCACATGCCAGTTCTAGTATAATATATTTGTCCAATGAAGCCGGCCGGAGTAGCCGAGCGGTTGTAGGCGCTTCAGTCTGGAACCGCGCGACCACTACGGTCGCAGATCCGAATCCTGCCTCGGGCATGGATGTGTGTGATGTCCTTAGGTTAGTTAGGTTTAAATGGTTCTAAATTCTAGGGGACTGATGACCTCAGATGTTGAGTCCCATAGTGCTCAGAGCCATTTGAACCAATTTTTGTCCAATGAATACCCGTTTATCATCTGCATTTCTTCTTTGTGTAGCAATTTTAATGGTCATTAGTGTACCTCCTGAGTACTGCTACGGCTCACATTTTACTCCGTATTTTCCTCAGTCAGAACTCATGTAGTGATTACCCCAGTCTTGCAATGTACGGCGGCTTGCGGAGTATGTATGTTGATTGCGAGGAACATGAACATCGTGATTCAAGTGGATGTAACTGATCTGAAATAGGCCACTTTGGCTTTTGTGTCAGGGTGTATCATTCACAAAAGCCAGTAGTTGTGACTAATATGTGCTGAATATACAGGGTGAGTGACCTAACATTACCGCTGGATAAATTTCGTAAACCACATCAAATACTGATGTATCGATTCCACAGACCGAACGTGAGGAGAGGGGCTAGTGTAATTGGTTAATACAAACCATAAAAAAATGCACGGAAGTATGTTTTTTTAACACAAACCTACGTTTTTTTAAATGGAATCCCGTTAGTTTTGTTAGCACATCTGAACATATAAACAAATACGTAATCAGTGCCGTTTGTTGCATTGTAAAATGTTAATTACATCCGGAGATATTGTAACCTAAAGTTGACGCTTGAGTACCGCTCCTCCGCTGTTCGATCGTGTGTATCGGAGAGCACCGAATTACGTAGGGCTCCAAAGGGAACGGTGATGGACCTTAGGAACGGAAGAGACTGGAACAGCACATTACGTCCACATGCTAACGCCTTTTTATTGGTGTTTTTCACTGACGCACATGTACATTACCATGAGGGGTGAGGTACACGTACACACGTGGTTTCCGTTTTCAATTTCGGAGTAGAATAGTGTGTGTCCCGACATGTCATGCCAATAGATGTTCAATATGGTGGCCATCATTTGCTGCACACAATTGCAATCTCTGGCGTAATGAATGTCGTACACGCCGCAGTACATCTGGTGTAATGTCGCCGCAGGCTGCCACAATACGTTGTTTCATATCCTCTGGGGTGTAGGCACATCACGGTACACATTCTCCTTTAACGTACCCACAGAAAGAAGTCCAGAGGTGTAAGATCAGGAGAACGGGCTGGCCAATTTATGCGTCCTCCACGTTCTATGAAACGCCCGTCGAACATCCTGTCAAGGGTCAGCCTAGTGTAAATTGCGGAATGTGCAGGTGCACCATGATGCTGATACCACATACGTCGACGCGTTTCCAGTGGGACGTTTACGAGCAACGTTGGCAGATCATTCTGTAGAAACGCGATATATGTTGCAGCTGTTTGGGCCCCTGCAATGAAGTGAGGACCAATGAGGTGGTCGCCAATGATTCCGCACCATACATTTACAGTCCACGGTCGCTGTCGCTCTACCTGTCTGAGCCAGCGAGGATTGTCCACGGACCAGTAATGCATGTTCCATAGATTCACTGTCCCGTGGTTTGTGAAACCCGCTTCATCGGTAAACAGGTAGAACTGCAACGCATTCTCTGTTAATGCCCATTGACAGAATTGCACTCTATGATTAAAGTCATCATCATGTAATTGCTGATGTAGCGACACATGAAACGGGTGAAAGCGGTGACGATGCAGTATGCGCATGACACTACTTTGACTCAGTCCACCGGCTCTCGCAGTGTCCCGTGTACTCATGTGTGGGTTCATGGCAACAGCAGCTAACACACCAACTGCACCAGCTTCTCCTGTGAGGGGCCTGTTACGGACCCGTTTGCGTGCTACGACCATACCTGTTGCATACAGTTGGCGGTAGATGTTTTGCAATGTGCGGCACGTTGGATGCTCTCTGTCCGGGTACCGTTCTGCACACACTCTGCAGGCTTCAGCTGCATTTCGTCGACACTCGCCATAGATGAGTATCATCTCCGCCTTTTCAGAGTTCGAATACACCATGGTCACAGTTTCTACAACACTACACTATCACAGACGTCTGGTAACACGGTGTACTACAGTTGGTCTGCGTGCGGAGACGAATGCAGAATAACAATAGCAGCAAGCGCTACATGCGGACACTGCGACCGTGGCCCGTGTTTGTTACAACACGCAACTGAACGTCGGAGGTTTCAAGCTTCAACTTTAGGTTACAATATCTCCGGATGTAATTAACATTTTACAATGCAACAAATGGCACTGATTACGTGGTTGTTTATATGTTCAGATGTGCTAACAAAACTAACGTGGTTCCATTTAAAAAAACGTAGGTTTGTGTTAAAAAACATACTACCGTGCATTTTTGTATGGTTTGTATTAAACAATTACACTAGCCCCTCTCCTCACGTTCGGTCTGTGGAATCGGTTCGTCAGTATTTGATGTGGTTTACGAAGTAAATACAGCGGTAACGTTAGGTGACTTACCCTGTATACTGCCTGACAAAAGACGTGAGGCACCTATTAGGGGGGAGGAGGGAACGAAGCGAAACTTCACTGGTATGCGTTGTTATTTCAGTGATTACAAAATCAAGTCAAATTTACAAACAACTTTGGAGAATGAGCCCACTTATCAGCAGGCGTTGCATATCCTCTGGCTCGGATGAACGTAATAATTCGTTTGAAAGTCGTTATAAAGCCTTTGCGTTCTCTCCTAAGGCAAGGCGCCCCACAACTATTGTAACTAGTTCTTGCTTTCCTTGGTTGACGTCCGAGCTGGTCCGACACGTGTCCTGTTGGGGATGGATCTGGGGATCTTCCTGGCCATGGCAGTACTCCAGTATCGCGAAGACAGATCAGCGATACGTGGTATGTGTGAACGAGTACTGTCCCGTTGAAAAATGTCACCACGAATTGTCAAATGACAGGTAACACATGAGTAAGTAGGATATCCATGATATACTCTTGTTCCATCAGTTCCCCGAGTCACTACCAGCTGTGCCCTGAAGTCACACCCAATGGCTCCTCAAGTGAGACGTGGTATTGATGTGCTTCTCCAAAACATTGGAAGAAGGGACCCCCATACTCGTCGACGTTGTCATCCAGCGTACTGGAGAACTGAGAGTCATCGCTGAACGTGATGTGACGCCAGTCATCAGCAGTCGATGCTTGACAGTCCAGTCACCCGAATTGCGGTCGTCTGTGTTGTGTTGTTGGCAGCTTATGCAGGGTATTAAGTCACTAACCAAACTCTGTTAGTTGCTCATAACGCTGTCTCACATGAGCATGTGGCATCTCCTTCACAGTGACCACTCAACGTTTGTAGCTGTTCATGCCTCTTCTACACCCTACCACGCCTGGTAACAACAGTAAACTTCAACAGCACTAATTCTCTCATGTGGCCGCTCTTTCTGTCACAGAGAACTGCAATTATAATTACTTACATACCCGCAGACGGTGTGTACGTGTGTAAAATTAAATTGACGTCCAACCAAGTCTTCTGGGTGCTTCAATTTTTTTTTCTGGCGGTGCATGTTCATTATTGCGGCTTCAGCATTCTGATTTACACTATCCAAACCTCTGTGAAGTGCGTGTAGGGGGTACTTCGTATGTACTACATACTAGTTTTTCTTCCTATTCCATTCTGCTATGGAAGATGGGAAGAATGCAGCTTAAAAGCCACTGTGGGTGCTTTAATTAGTCAGTCCTGTTTTGCGTACCCTGCAGGAACGATATGTCATAATTGGCCCTATTTCCTGTGAGTCCAGACGCTTAAGATATATGCTATTATGGATCGCACAAATGATTTGTTCAAATGTTCAAATGTGTGTGAAATCTTATGGGACTTAACTGCTAAGCTCATCAGTCGCTAAGCTTACACAATACTTAACCTAAATTATCCTAAGGACAAGCACACACATCCATGGCCGAGGGAGGACTCGAACCTCCGCCGGGACCAGCCGCACAGTCCATGACTGCAGGGCTTTAGACCGCTCGGCTAAACCCGCGCGGCAAATGATTTGTAAACTATCTCTTCTGTAAGCTGATTGCACTTTCCTAGTATCCCTTCAGTTAACCAAAGTCTGCCACTTGCTTACGTTGATCAGCCAGAACATTCTGATCGTCTACCTACTTATCAATATAAACCCATCTAAGCGATAGTAGTGTCACCTGGCGAGGAATGACTGCTAGTCAGAAACGCGCACGGTGCTTGTATTATCAGTGAGCGTGCTGTCCGTGTGTAGAATGGGGAAGGGTTGGAACACTTGCACGGAGTGACATTTGCACGGACTAGCACGTACGGACGGAGCCTGGAGCTCACGGCTACCTCACCCGCTTTTCACAGGTACAGGCGCACCAAGTATTCTAGCATTTCAGCACAGCTGCTCGTGCGACGTGGCTATCACACATAACAGCCGTGAGCGAGCGTGTATCGCTTCAGCATCGCTCATTAACACGGTTAGTGACAAATTTATTTTAAGGCTCTTGTATTTATGAGAACTCACAATGAAATTCAACATAATGAGAAATGAGTGTGAAATTCAACATCTCGTTTAATATTTTGACGATGCAAAGAACGGGGGCCACCTAAGTGAGAAACAAGCTACTTCTTACGACTCTTGCAGCCGTATGATGACTGCCGTTTTAGGACGAAATTTAAATTGACAGATTTACATTTCCTTAGTATTTTATTTAAACGTTAAACATTAAAAACACATAATTTCAATGAACAGTACTTATTTTGCTTTTCACTAAACAATAAATGTCGGGTACCACTTTTCGAGTAATACTAATTCGAAGAAAAGCTCTGAAGTTGAAGTCTACCAGTGAGGACTGTGGGTGGATTTCATTCTCTTCATTACGCAAGAAAGCAACATACACATGTAAGTCTAAACGTCGTAGCCGCAAACTTGTAAAGTCATGCAAATTTACATTGAAGAAACAGAAGTATACGAGACTAATTTTGCTCTGAAACTAATCACACCAAACTTCACACTGTAGGTGTAAAAGTTCTGGCTGTAGCCGAGTTTCCATACTATCAACATATCACGAAAATCGGTGAAAGTGCGCAACCCTTTGCAAGCTGAAAAGCAGTACGGTAACTTGATCGAACTGCAGATTCATTCTTTGAGTATTCTTTTTTTTCTGTTTCCCAAAGTTTTGAAGCACATTAATAGAACACTACCCTAAATCGTCAATTTTTTTCAAAACGAAAAAGATTAATGGCTGTTTCACATCTTAGGAGTATCTACTCTTAGATCCCGAAATGATTTGGCTGTATTCGAATTACAAGTAAGTCTAGGAAATGTTTGAAATACGGATTGCGTAAGGGGCTGTGGTACACCGAAAGATGACAAAAATAATTTTTTATTTTTGTCACCATCAAACAGAGCCATCTTTGCCCCGAACTTGGCATAAACGCAAACTGGAAAAAACGAGTTGCAGGATTTCCAGGAAAACTGAAGCGACACAATTGGTCGCCAGTCGTTGGAAATCAGTTTCTTTGCCTGTTGACTGTAAATATAACTTTAGGGAGTATTGTATTGTATTTTATGTTAACCGGGGACCTAGAAACGACGGAGAGACTCCGTCCCCGCCGCAGCCGCAGTGGTCCACAACCCCACGACGACTGCCGCAGTCCACTTCACCCCTCCGCCGCCCCGCACCGAACCCAGGGTTATTGTGCGGTTCGGCCCCCGGTGGACCCGCCAGGGAACGTCTCACACCAGACGAGTGTAACCCCTATGTTTGCGTGTAGAATAATGTTGGTGTACGCGTACGCGGAGAACTTGTTTGCGCAATAATCGCCAACATACTGAAGCTGAGGCGGAATAAGGGGACCCAGCCCGCATTCGCCGAGACAGATGGAAAACCCCCTAAAAACCATCCACAGCCTGGCCGGCTCATCGGACCTCGACACAAGTTCGCCGGGCGGATTCGTGCCGGGGACCAGGCGCTCCTTCCCACTCTGGAAAGCCGCTGGATACTGCTGCGATCCACTTTGTCCTCCCCATAAACAGGGAGCAACTTCCTATGAATCGAAGTGGCAGAGTCATCTCCGGCCTTGAAGAAGAACTCCATCACCGACCATTGTCGCAACCTGACATCTACTTCACGGTCAATTATGGCTCAAATGTAAATAAAAGAAAATACTTTTATATACCAACTTATAGCTAAATGTTCCTAATATTTTCACAAAACATTTCATTCTCCTCCTGCAAAAAATTAAAAAAAATAGAGACGACTGGCAAAACTTTTCGAACGCCCATTGCACAATCAACAGGCTCCAAGGAAATAGGCATTGGCTTGCAATCAGACATCCCCACCATTGCACCTCCTCAGGAAGACTGTGAGCAGATCTTTAGTCCGAAAATTCAAGAAAAAACTACTCTGATCCGAAGCCTCATGTAGTTAGGAAGGAAAAATGTTATGGTGCCGGTGAATTTTAATGGGTATGTGCATTGTAGTAACATTCACTTTTTGATATGATGTTAAAATCGATTTAACCGTAAGTTTGTTTTTCTAACCTCAGTGCCAACTTTTTTTATCACAAATGTTAACCAATCTGAATGAAAATTTTGCAGGAAGTAGTGTTAATACGTTTGCATGCTTCTGTGCATTAATATTATCGAAAATATACCCGTAATTTGTTTATTTTATCATCACATTTATGTAACTATAATTAAAGAAAATTTAAGGCTGAAATTTGAAATAAGCCTTAAAACAAATTATTAATATTTCTCGTAAAATGTATGCACAGAACCGTTGCACTATATTTTTGTGACTGTAAAAATTGTGATGTGAATTCCAAAATTTTGTTTTTAAGAATACCATTAAAATCATATTTAAAAATTCAAAACTTGAAAACCAGTAAAGTTATGGACTTCAAAACTTGGGTATCGCTACAGCTGTACGTAATAGGCACGATTGTAAAATTGGGTTGTTCTCAGCAAAGTAGAAGAAATGTTAAATTTTTGGATGGAGCCTCCCCTGTACACTGATGAGCCAAAATACATATTATGACCACCTTCTTCATAGGTTGTTTGTCCGTCTTTAGAGCGAAATACATCCCTGATTCTGCATATCAGGGATCCGGCAGTCGTAGGTAGGTTTTTGGAGATATGTGACATTAGATGTTTACACGCAGGTCATGTAATTCGCGCAAATAAAGGGCCGTTAATTTGCGTACGCGGTGATGGCGCCCGATAACGACCCAGATGGGTTCCATAGGATTTACATCAGGCGAATTCTGCCGCCTAGACATCGCCGTGAGTTCACTGTAATACTCCTCAAACCACTGTAGAACGGTTCTGGCCCCGAGACAAGGACAATTATTCCGCTGAAAGGTAACATCGCCGTTGGGGAAGACGTCAAGAATGAACGGATGCAGGTGGGTCGCAACTGTCAGCGTGTCTTCGATTACTACCACAGATACACTGCATGCGCAGGAGTATATTTTCATTGCTGACTTTTTTCTTCTTTTCCCGTTTTCGGTTCCACCCTTCTGAGCTGCCATACTTCTTCAAAGTGGACTAACGAAACTGTAGCGCTAGCTTTGCGCTGGCAAAACTTCACGTGCTGCTTCATCTGAGATACAAACATTGTTACCTTCCCCTAAAACCGTGTTTTTTGGTGGATAGCCTTGCTTTGCATTTATTCTTTTTAAATTTTACAAACGCCAGTAAGTAATTTCTCGTTTGTTTGTGTAGTCCACGGTATACTGGTGCCCATTGTAAATCAGTAAAGGCTTCCCTATGGTGGTCTCGGTGAATTCCATTATCTCAGAACTAAAACACGGAACACTGCTTGTCCGTCAGAGGTGAACTGCAGAACTGAACTCTGGGAGAAAGCGACGCACACTACGACCTGGTGTGGGGACAGGGAGCTTCGTGCAGGAAATGTGCTTTGGCGTTCCCAGAATAGGTCGCAGGTAGCGGCAGACGTGTCGGTGTAGCATAAGCATACTTCTGGAACACCCTGTCCGCTACTTACAGTGTCCTGGGCTCTATGCAGATTTCAACACATTCCTTCTCCGTACAAGTGTCACTCCCTGCAACTGTGGCAAACTCAAGGGAATGACGCGCGATTTATCTGAGTTTGACCAAGGGCAGATGTGATGGCCCAGAGGCTCGGCACGAGCATTTCGAAAACTGCACGACGTGTCGGGTGTTCGAGGACAGCTATGGTGAGTGTCTTTAACGCGTGGCAAAATTAAGATTCCGCACCGAACACTCCTGACGATGGGTCACCGCAGCCGACGACCCATGCATGTGCCAATGTTAACATCACGACATCGGCAGCTACGACAGAAATGGGCACGTGACCATCGACACTGGGCGGTGGCGCAGTGGCAGAGCGTTGCATGGTCTGATGAAATCCAAAACCTTCATAACGCCGATAGTAAGGCGCGAATCCGTCTTCTTCCAGGGAAACAATTCTTTGACATCTATACACGGGACAGAGACAAGCTGGCGGCTGTCCATTATGCTCTGGGAAGATTCAGATTGGCATCCATCCGTCCAGTGCAGCTCGTGCAAGGCACCATGACAGCCAAGGGATATGTACACTGGTTGCAAACCACGTAGACCCCTTCATGACGATCATGTTTCCCGACGGCAGTGGCATTTTTCAACAAGATAATGCGCCATGTCACAAGGCCAGGAGTGTGACGGAGCGGTTCGAGGAACACCGTGGTGAGTTCCAGTTGATGTACTGGCCCCGCAATTCTCCAGATCTGAAGCCAATCGAACACATCTGGGTATTGATTCAACGTGGCGTCAGAGCTCATCGCCCCCTCCCCGGAATTTACGGAATTGGGTAACTTGTGTGAGTAGATGTGGTGCCAACTCCCTCCTGGGACCTAACAAGTCTCCATATCATGATGTGTCGCCGCTGTTACCCGTGCCAAGGTGGACATACCGGCTGTGATCATAATGTACTGGCTGAACAGTGTATGTGACCATTCCATTTCATATCGCTACATCCAGATTTTTCTATGAGTTGGTAGATTTCATTTTGAGTCAGTGAAATTGTACTCACAGAGAAGCGCAAAGATTTACATTTCCCAACAGCTGCCAGACTGTGCACCACTTTGACATATTGCCGAGGTCTGACTGAATTTTAGTGCAGCTTTTTCGGACAATACTTCATTATAGACAATTGCATCATCTTGACAAATCTGAAGTAGATCACATCTCCGTTCTACATCAGTTAACTGAGAGAACATAATAAAGGACTGCACATTTTGTTTCTTAATTTCAAGAAGGCCTTTCATTGCAAACATCACAAGAACCTGTTCAGTTGTCTAAGAGATGAGGATGCCACATGAACTCATCGACCTCGTAGAGATCGGCCTGAGTGAAACACACGATAAGGTGAAAATGGAAATCCTAGTAACAGCATACTTTAAAATTGTGGCAGTCTCAGGCAAGATATCATACTTGACAATACAAGAGACTTTTAAAAAGAAATTAGAAGGGATCCAAGTCGAAGGGAAGAATATGGCATATCTAGCCTACAGAGATATCTGCTTACGCAGCAGCTCAGAAGAGTAAGTGAAACGAATGACTAGTCCACTGAAAGATGGCCACCATAAACCATACCAAGGTGGATTACCTCGCTATGGCTCGTCGTCAAGGCAAGGTACAAGACAACTACAGTCACCGCTTGTGGGAGACTGGTCTTACAAGAGGGTCCTCGAATTTAAATACTTGGGAGAGCTTTTTACGGAGAACTCGTCATGCGAAGCAGAATTCAACGTCAGGATCCAGGCATAAAACAGATCCTTCTGCAGCGTAACACAACCACTTCGGTCCAGACATCTCTCGAGACGGTTCAAGATTCGGCTGTATAAAATCCTAATGTAACACATGGTACTATACAGCTGCGAGACGCGGAGTATCCGAAAGCATGATTTTGATAAACTCTCGTACTTGAGAGAGGGGAAAAAATCTCGTATTTGAGAGAAAAATGCTGTGGAAGATCTTAGGTCCGATGCTGGACTCAAAAACGTGTAAATGGAGGATCAGACACAACCATGAGGAAGATGAACGGCACCGAGATGCCAATACAGCAGGGATCAGTAGAAGCAAGCGAATACAGTGGACTGGATATGGGCTCGGATGAAAGACGACCTGTGGCCACAGAAGCTCCTGGATTTCATCCCCACACGTAGGCGGCCCCCGGAAGGCCAAGGAAGAGGTGGTGGAATGGCCTGAATGAAGGCCTACAACAGTCAATGATAGATGTGGGCGCATGGCAGATGGCAGAGATGGATAGAAGACGATGGTGAAGGAACCTTTTGCAGTATGCGGTCCTTCCGGACTGATCGCGCAAAAGTTAAAGTAAGTAGGTGATTAACATACACCATGGACAGAAGGATCCCAGAACACTTTACTGGGGCATGTCTGAAGTTATTTCTACTTAACTCGATGAACCTACGTCCAAGATAGCTTACTGCATCCTCCCTAACAAAAAATTGCTTACTTAGTCGAAATCTTTGTTTGATACCTCATATAATCGCACCTGTTAATAAGCGTTAGTGAGATGCTGTCCTCAACCCGAAGTTTGGTTTGTACACGCTAATACGTTACTGGACACAGTCGTATTGAAAGTGGTATGCTCTTGCCTTGGAAAATTTGGAAATTTGTGGTAAGTTCCTGTGGGACCAAACTGCTGAGGTCATCGATCCCTAGAGTTAGACACTACTTAATATAACTTTAACTTACGCTAAGAACAACACACATACTCATGTCCGAGAGAGGACTCGAACCTCCGACGGTAGTAGCCGCGCGAACCGCTGCAAGGCGCCTTAGACTGCGTGGCTACCCTGTGCAGCCATATTCCTACCTTTGATGTTGAACTGACAATCTAGCCAGCTGCAAGAGAACAATTCCACGTAGACTTGGAACTTCGTTTTACGCATGAACATACCATCATTACCAGTGATGTAAGAATGGATAAGAGACAGAAATTAATCGCATGAACGAGCCTTGATAGAGATCCGGAGCGTAGGACTAGCACTCTGACACTTGCCCGCTTATAAAATGTAGTTTTTGTGTACATACTGAGGATGTGTACCAATGGTTTACTGCGTAAGGTAGTCTATAATTATTTTAACTTTTATTTTGTTACAGCAGTACATCACATTGCCTATCAGGAAGACCTATGTCAAAGATTGGGAAATGACGAATAACGCATCTCTAACCGAAGTGATCATTGTTCACGGCAAAACTATGATGTGACTAAATGACGTGCTGTCTAGACACGTTTCATCCATTCTGATGTATAAGAGATGTTTTCATACGCCTTTTCATCGAAATCGGCACACAGTTTATACTTCCTCATTCATTTATGACACTTAGTAATACAGTGTCCACTCTCATTAATGTGGCCACCTTTCAAAAGCTGAAAAACCGCCTTTTCCAGTGCAAGCCGTTGCGAAACGTGCAGGAAATGAGTCGAAGTTACCGACAGCGATAGCGGTCCAAGCCGACTCTAGCCATTATAATAAATAAGATAAATAAGAGAAATCAGAGCTCGAACGGAAAGATTTAGGTGTTCCTTTTTCCCACACACCATTTGGGAGTGGAATGGTAGAGAAGTAGTATGAAAATGGTTCGATGAACCCTCTGCTAGGCACTTAGGTGTGAACTTCAGAGTAACCATGTAGATGTAGATATAGTGGCATGGCCAGCCCTGCTAGGTTCCTCGGGTGAGGATCGATGGCGCGAATAGGCCGATCGAGCTTGTTAGCCAGGGGAGCACGGTAAATTGAACCAGGTGCTCTCCGAACCACGCATGCATACTACAAGCTGTATGAAATGTTACATTGTTTACAAAATCAGCCATATCGGAAATGCTTACACTCTTGGCCCGAAAGCCAATGAACATGCCCTTCTGGACGTCAGCGAAATCGCTCCTTTTCCGCATTACGACAATGACTGCACTGTTTTCCGCGTCCCAACTGATACTCTTGATATGGCTTCCACTGCTAATGTTCCCACCTGCCGTCTTTCAGTGGTTATTGCACGTTGACGTCGATCATAGGCGATGGCCAGATTAATCTGACTCGACCGTGTAGTAACGCCCCTGAGAAAAACAGTTTGCGCGTGGCGCGTGCCTTAGTATGAGATTACATCTGAGTGAACGTATCCTTATCAGTGCTAAGTGTGTGTGTGTGTGTGTGTGTGTGTGAGTGAGTGAGTGAATTCCTAAGGGACCAAACTGCTGAGATCATCGGTCCATAGACTTAAACTCTACTTAAACTAACTTATGCTAAGAACAACACACACACCCACGCCCGAGGGAGGACTCGAACCTCCGCCGGGAAATTCAAATGGCTCTGAGCACTATGGGACTTCTGAGGTCATCAGTCCCCTAGAACTTAGAACTACTAACCTAAAGACATTACACACATCCATGCCCGAGGCAGGATTCGAACCTGCGACCGCAGCGGTCGCGCGGTTCCAGACTGTAGCGCCTAGAACCGCTCGGCCACAGCGGCCGGCCCGCCGGGAGGGGCCATACAGTCTGTGACATCGGAACTCTAACCGCGTGGCCCAATGCTAAGGCTCTAGTAATAATCTGCACATGGCTTGCGATTTATTATGCTGTGCACAGGGCTTGCGCTTTAATATGCTGCAAATGCAATGATCCGAAGATGCTTGCAGGTACGTGAAAACTAACCCGTGGAAAACCAATATTTCAAACGAATAAATCGCAGTTGCTCTATACACTAGACTCTCTGTGAATAACAAAGCCCACAAGAGACAAGGTAAACGTCTACCTCAGCATGCACACTCTGCAAACCACTGTGAAGTGCATGGCAGAGGGCACGTCCAATTGTACCAATTTATATTTTTTATTTATTTATTTATTGTTCCGTGGGACCAAATTAAGGTGAAGTCTCCATGGTCATGGAACGAGTCAATACATGAAATTATAACACGATAGTAGAAACAGATAAAATGAAATATAAGAAACTTATTCAGTCGACAAGTCGTAAGTTTAAATAAAGAAAATCAACAATGTAACACTAGAATTTGCTTAATTTTTCAGCTCTTCCAGGAGCTCCTCGACAGAATAGAAGGAGTGAGCCATGGGGAAACTTCAGTTTAGACTTAAAAGTGTTTGGGCTACTGCTAAGATTTTTGAGTTCTTGTGGTAGCTTATTGAAAATGGATGCAGCGGAATACTGCACTCCTTTCTGCACAAGAGTCGAGGAAGTGCATTCCACTTGCAGATTTGATTTCTGCCTAGTATTAACTGAGTGAAAGCTGCTAACTCTTGGGAATAGGCTAATATTGCTAACAACAAACGACATTAAAGAAAATGTATACTGTCAGGGCAGTGTCAGAATTCCCTGACTGTTGAATAGGGGCCGACAAGAGGTTCTCGAACTTACTCCACACATAGCTCGAACAGCCCGTATTTGAGCCAGAAATACTCTTTTTGAATCAGAAGAATTACTCCAAAAAATAATACCATAAGACATGAGCGTATGAAAATATGCGAAGAAGAGTACTTTTCGTGTTGAACTGTCACTTATTTCAGATACTGTTCTAATGGTCAATAAAGCAGCATTTAGTTTCTGAACAAGATCCTGAACATGGGCTTTCCACAACAGCTTACTACACTCCTGGAAATGGAAAAAAGAACACATTGACACCGGTGTGTCAGACCCACCATACTTGCTCCGGACACTGCGAGAGGGCTGTACAAGCAATGATCACACGCACGGCACAGCGGACACACCAGGAACCGCGGTGTTGGCCGTCGAATGGCGCTAGCTGCGCAGCATTTGTGCACCGCCGCCGTCAGTGTCAGCCAGTTTGCCGTGGCATACGGAGCTCCATCGCAGTCTTTAACACTGGTAGCATGCCGCGACAGCGTGGACGTGAACCGTATGTGCAGTTGACGGACTTTGAGCGAGGGCGTATAGTGGGCATGCGGGAGGCCGGGTGGACGTACCGCCGAATTGCTCAACACGTGGGGCGTGAGGTCTCCACAGTACATCGATGTTGTCGCCAGTGGTCGGCGGAAGGTGCACGTGCCCGTCGACCTGGGACCGGACCGCAGCGACGCACGGATGCACGCCAAGACCGTAGGATCCTACGCAGTGCCGTAGGGGACCGCACCGCCACTTCCCAGCAAATTAGGGACACTGTTGCTCCTGGGGTATCGGCGAGGACCATTCGCAACCGTCTCCATGAAGCTGGGCTTCGGTCCCGCACACCGTTAGGCCGTCTTCCGCTCACGCCCCAACATCGTGCAGCCCGCCTCCAGTGGTGTCGCGACAGGCGTGAATGGAGGGACGAATGGAGACGTGTCGTCTTCAGCGATGAGAGTCGCTTCTGCCTTGGTGCCAATGATGGTCGTATGCGTGTTTGGCGCCGTGCAGGTGAGCGCCACAATCAGGACTGCATACGACCGAGGCACACAGTGCCAACACCCGGCATCATGGTGTGGGGAGCGCTCTCCTACACTGGCCTTACACCACTGGTGATCGTCGAGGGGACACTGAATAGTGCACGGTACATCCAAACCGTCATCGAACCCATCGTTCTACCATTCCTAGACCGGCAAGGGAACTTGCTGTTCCAACAGGACAATGCACGTCCGCATGTATCCCGTGCCACCCAACGTGCTCTAGAAGGTGTACGTCAACTACCCTGGCCAGCAAGATCTCCGGATCTGTCCCCCATTGAGCATGTTTGGGACTGGATGAAGCGTCGTCTCACGCGGTCTGCACGTCCAGCACGAACGTTGGTCCAACTGAGGCGCCAGGTGGAAATGGCATGGCAAGCCGTTCCACAGGACTACATCCAGCATCTCTACGATCGTCTCCATGGGAGAATAGCAGCCTGCATTGCTGCGAAAGGTGGATATACACTGTACTAGTGCCGACATTGTGCATGCTCTGTTGCCTGTGTCTATGTGCCTGTGGGTCTGTCAGTGTGATCATGTGATGTATCTGACCCCAGGAATGTGTCAATAAAGTTTCCCCTTCCTGGGACAATGAATTCACGGTGTTATTATTTCAATTTCCAGGAGTGTATCTATCCGATCGCCTAGGAACTTGAACTGTTCCGTCTCGCTTATAGTATGCCCATTCTCTCTGATCAAAATATCGGTTCTTGTTGAATTGTGAGTTAGAAACTGTAAAAACTGAGTCTTACTGTGAATTAGCATCAAATTATTTTCCACAAGCCACGAACGTATTTCATGAACTGCAATATTTGATACTGTTTCTATATTACACACAAGATCCTGCACTATCAAGCTGGTGTCATCAGCAAACAGAAATATTTTTTCATCACCTGTAATACTGGAAGGCATACCATTTATATAAATAAGAAACAGCAGTGGCCCCAGCACCGACCCTTGGGGAACGCGCCACTTAACAGTGCCCCATTGGGACTGAACATCAATACCACTCTCAATATTGCGGAGAATTACCTTCGGCTTTCTGTGCTTAAAGTAAGAGGCGAACCAATTGTAAGCTACTCCCCTTACTCCATAATGGTCCAACTTCTGCAGTAATATTTTGTGGTCAACACAGTCAAAGGCCTTCGTTAAATCAAAGAAAACACCTAGCGTTCGCAACCTTTTATTTAATCCGTCCAAAACGTCACAGAGAAAAGAGAATATAGCATTTTCAGTTGTTAAACCATTTCTAAAACCAAACTGTACATTTGACAGCAAATTATGTGAATTTAAATGCTCCAGTAACCTTGTATATACAACCTTCTCGATAACTTTAGCAAACAACGATGTCGTAGAAATAGGTCTAAAATTGTCAACTTATCCCTGTCTCCCTTTTTATAAAGTGGCTTCACTACCGAGTACTTTAATCGGTCCGGAAACTGATCACTCCTAAAGGAAAAGCTACAGATATGGCTAAGTACTGGGCTAACATACATAGAAAAATACTTCAGTATTCTGCTAGATACCCCGTCATGTCCATGAGAGTTCTTGGTCTTTAGTGATTGAATTATTAACTCAATCTCTCTCTTGTCAGTATCATGGAGGAGCATTTCAGATAACAGTCTCGGAACACTTTTTTCTAAGAGTGCTATATGATTCCCTGTTGGGACTAGGTTTCTATTTAGTTCACCTGCTATATTCAGAAAGTGATTATTAAATACTGTACATATACGTGACTTATCAGTAACACAGACATTCCCACTACGCACTGATTCTATATCTTCGACCTGGCTCTCCAGACCAGCCACTTCCTTTACGACTGACCATATGGTTTTAATTTTATCCTGAGACTTAGCTATTCCATCTGCATACCACTTCCTTTTTGCCTTCCTAATAATATTTTTAAGCACCTTGCAATACTGTTTGTAATGGGCTGCTGCATTTAGGTTTTGACTGTTTCTAACGTTTTGATATAATTACCACTTTGTCCTACAAGATATTCTTATCCCTCTAATCAGCCACCCAGGCTGCCTGTTTGTGCTAGTATCCTGTTTTGAACGTTCTAACGGAAAGCAGCTTCCAAAGAGCACGATAAAAGTCTTGAGGAAAGCATTATATTTATCGTCTACTGTATCAGCACTATAAACATCTTGCCACTCTTGTTCCTTGATAAGGTTTACAAAGGTCTCTACAGCAACTGGATCAGCTTTCCTAAACAGTTGATAACTATATTTAACATGTGTTGCAGCACAAAAATCTTTTAGAGCTAAAATATGTGCATCATGATCTGAAAGGTCATTCACCTTTTTGCTAACAGAATGCCCTTCTGGTAAGGAGTAATGAACAAATATGTTGTCTATGGTTGTTCTACTGTTCCCTTGCACTCTCGTTGGAAAGAATACGGTTTGCATAAGATTATATGAATTAAGGAGGTCTACCAGCATTCTTTACAGGATTAGAGATTTCTCCCGTTCCATTCACGTACGGATTGCAGGAAGAATGATTATCTAAAAACCTCTGTACGGATTGTAATTCATCTAATTATGTTTTCGCGAACCCTGTGAGAGTGATGCGTAGCAAATTGTAATATAGTCAAAGATTCATCACTTAAAAGTTGATTCTAGTAACCTTCTAAGCTGGTTTCCACCTCTTTTCCGGCATTTGTGCTGATCACATACAGTGAAAATATTCGCGGCTTTTGTGGGGTTAGAAAGCTGACATCTTACCGTGTTGAGATGCGGACAGTGCCCATAGTGCCACTATTAATATGGGACACTGTATGGGACTTAAAACAGGAAGCTCTCGGCCGAGCATGATAGCATGCACTTCATTTTCGATTAATTTTTTTTAAAATATTTATTTTTCTTAACAGAAGTACATAGTCATTAATATTTCTAGCTTGCAAGTTCAGTGTTGATATTTTCCTGATTGCAGTTCTCGATTCATATATGCGCCTTGGAATTATTCGGCCTAAAGTTGACTATTTTAGTCACAATATATGTCGATTTTCATTTAATAGATATGAAGAGAAGTGTAAAAGCTTTAACCCACCACAATTGTGCGATGACTATAGTAACTTTGGTAGCAATGGGATTAATAAAGTCACGATTAATGTAACTACAGTCACTACAGTAGGTCGCCCAACTCGACGCGATAATGCTGAAGATATATATATATATATATATATATATATATATATATATATATATATATATAAAATTAGCAGCTATATTAATTTAGACAGTTACAATCTGTACTACATCGGGTCTGGTGATTTAGCGGTGAAGTTGATGTCTGGAGAACGAGAGATAGCTGGATCGGGTTGCAGTCGGATCATGGAAATTTTGAACCTCTCAGTGAAGTGAACGACACAGGATCCAGATTCCTAGTTAAACCTGTTTCCCTTTCCCCCAATTGGGTATGTATGTCGGCACCTACATTCAACAGACTTACTCAAGCACACGATATACTGTAACGGCATCAAACTCAACTGTACACATTACACATTTGACTAAACAGTGCGATGTGGTCAAATTAAACGGTTTAAAAACACTACAAAATCCCCTCTAGCAAAATTCGTCGGGCCGGGCCGCGGTGGCCGAGTGGTTCTAGGCGCTTCGGTCCTAAACCACGTGGCTGCTACGGTCGCAGTTTCGAATCCTGCCTCGGGCATGGATGTGTGTGATGTCCTTAGGTTTAAGTAGCTCTAAGTCTCGGCCGGTCGGAGTGGCCGGGCGGTTCTAGGCTCTACAGCCTGGAACCGCGCGACCGCTACGGTCGCAGGTTCGAATCCTGCCTCGGGCATGGATGTGTGTGACGTCCTTAGGTTAGTTAAGTCTAAGTAGTTCTAAGTTCTAGGGGATTGATGGCCTCAGAAGCTAAGTCCCATAGTGCTCAGAGCAATTTGAACCATTTTCTTCCAAGTCTAGCTCAGCTGTTTTAAGTCCCATAGTGCTCAGAGTCATTTGAACCATCTGATTTGAACAAATTCGTCGGGCAATAGACCGTGCCGCTCGAACTGTGAACACAACTGGTAATGCTAAGAGTATCCTACGACTTCGACATCACTAGCAACATGTTATACACGATGCTGGTGACTACTTTGAAGGTCAGAAAAATTTGAAACACGTATCTGTTTAGTACGAGCTGTAAATAGATAGTTGCCACTACTAAAGTTCCAACCCTCCTACATAGACTTGCCGGTAGCATCAAAGCACCAGCCACCACGATCATCATCTGTGTGTGTTACGATATTATCAGAATAATCATTTATTGTATTTTACGCGTGCTATTTTATGCGTTTTGAATTTAAAAATTACGTTTTATTTTGTAATATCAGTTTGCTGAACAGCCTTAGCAGCCAGCTGCCCGAGTAGAGAAAAAAATCAGTTTCGTAGTTTACTAACAAATGCAGGGTGTGTAAGCCTCGGGACAATCGGGAAAAACCCTGGAATTTTTTCATTCGGGAGAAATCCGGGAAAAAACGCGGAAATTTTTTAGAATTCCGGGAATTTTTCGTTGTTTTAGTTTTCAGTTAAATCTCTGTAATTTTGACTGGTAAGGACTGGTACTCCACCAAAGAATTTTACTTAAGCCCGCTACTGCAGAGTAATACTACAGCAATAAAACATAAACTAGAGAATAACACCGAAATAAAATTTAAGCTGCAAAGAAAATGCGCCATTTCCAACAACAAAATAAAGTGCATATACAAGCCGCTGCCTTAGCAAAGTGTATCACAGACTATGCAACACTTCGTAAGAACTAGTTGCTTTCGATGTGTCTTTCTCGTAGGCTCATTGCAATGAGCGTGACGCCACAGCTGTGCACATTTCTAACAGGTCGCGGGACAATATTGCGAATGGTGGTTTGAGAAACGCTACTTTCAAAGAAAATTTCCATTTACGCAGTGTTAATTATGTTATGTGTGAGAATGTGCGATGAATTTCTTAAACCATGGAGCGTAGACTCTTCAGTCGAGGATCAGCCACTTAGAAGAGTTCCGCGTCCAAAGGAACGGCCGTTGCGCCATTACTTAAAATTTTACTGGCACAGATGTGTTTCATATATCTCAAAGAGTAACAAACGCAAAAAGAAGACCAAGTTTCAAGATTAGTTTTTCGTATTAATTTTAATTCTTTCGTAGATTGCAAATTAAACAATAATGATGGGAAAAAGTATAATTATCTTTAAAAAAAAAGTGCTATGTGAGTTCATGAACAGTTTCACATGTAAATAGCTGTTCTTTGGAAAAGTAAGTGCTTAACGGAACATACATTCAGCCAGGTAATCCACGAAAAGTTCGGTGCACAGCAGTGAAATTTATATCGTGCTCGTCAGAAATATTCAGCTGCTGCTGCTCTTCATATCCTGCCTAACCACATCCTTGGAAACGTTTTTGTAGCTATATTGTATGTATATTCATTTAAACCACTAACTTCTCTTATTTGTGTGTTCACGCTTCGTAACAGTGATGTTGGTAGTGGCTGACCACATCACATATCCTGTGCTCCGAATATCTGTTGTCACTGGCTGGTGAGATCACGTGATATGAGTTACACTTGGCGGACAAAAGAGCGTCACAATGTAAATTTCAGTGCTTCGAATACACCCTGAAATGATGTGATTTACGTTCTACGCTACACAGTTGCAAAACACGTAATTGAAGTTGAGAATGATTTGTTATCAAAAACTTATTGCAGTGCCTCAGTATTGTGTTACGGTATTACAATGTCATGAATCTTCAGTATGGTGAGTTACTTGTCCGCCAGTTTAATAAATCGTTATCGGAAGTTAGTAAATCGTTATCGGAAGTTTCATTCAACCTAAATTGACATATGTCATCTGTTTCCGATATTGTAGCGAACTGAAAACTGGAGATAACTTCCAAAGCTGACCGTATATTGTACACTCTCCCGAGACCGCGGAGCTCGGGAATGAATATTTCCCAAATCGATATTGCTCAGCCGGTGCGTTCGTGTAAGCTGTCGGCGTTGTGTCAGCAACGATCACGTCGCAAGGGGCGTCCGGTTTCAATGGCCGAACAGCTGGCCGTAACTCATACATCATACTAACAGGCGCTAAGCGCTGCATCGCGTGATGCGTGGAGACGCGTCGACTGTGGAATATTAGGAAGCTGTCTCGTCTCGTGATTGATCACTCTTATGTGTAAATTTGCTGTCGAAAAGTCCAGACTGGCAGAATGTTAAGTGGGCGCCGCGTAGAAGATGGTATTACAGTGCGGCCCTCCTGGTCAGAGGAGAGGGGCTGTTGTTTACATCTGTATCCTGATAGCCAGTGTGCGGTAGAGTCGTAGTTTGGTAGCACTCTCATGTACCCTCTTTTGTTCTGTTCGCCTATGGTGCTTGAGAAGGACAACGGTCGATATGCATCCGTTTAAGCTCTAATTTCTCCCATAGTCGTCATTTCACGAGATGTAATTATATGGGAGGAAGGAAGGAGTTGCTACACTATTCACGATATGTATGCTCTCGAGGTTTTACAGTAATACTGTTCGTGATCCTGAAAGCCTCCCTTGTAACGTCTGCTACTGCAGTTTTAACACAACATCCAGTCCCCGAACGGAGAAAATCTCCCACAAGGCCGGGAATCGAAACCGCGCCTCTCACATGGCGTTCTGCCACGTTGGTCGTTCAGCTATGGAGACGAAGTCAGCATTGCTGAGAAAGTGGTTTGATGCGGTCCGCCACGAATGACTCTCCTTTGCCCAACTTTTCATGTCAGAGTAGTACTTGCAATCTACGTCTTCAGTTATTTGCTGGCTGTATTCCAATCTCTGCCTTTCGCTACATTTTTTACCCTCTACAGCTCCCTGGGGGCTACTCCCTGATGTCGTAACTGATGTCCTACAATCCTGTCCCTTCTTCTTGTCAGTGTTTGCCATATACAGGATGTTACAAAAAGGTACGGCCAAACTTTCAGGAAACATTCGTCACACACAAATAAAGAAAAGATGTTATGTGGACATGTGTCCGGAAACGCTTAATTTCCATGTTAGAGCTCATTTTAGTTCCGTCCACCTACGCTCAATGGGGCACGTTATTATGATTTCATACGGGATACTCTACCTGTGCTGCTAGAACATGTGCCTTTACAAGTACGACACAACATGTGGTTCATGCACGATGGAGCTCCTGCACATTTCAGTCGAAGTGTTCGTACGCTTCTCAACAACAGATTCGGTGACCGATGGATTGGTAGAGGCGGACCAATTCCATGGCCTCCACGCTCTCCTGACCTCAACCCTCTTGACTTTCATTTATGGGGGCATTTGAAAGTTCTTGTCTACGCAACCCCGATACCAAATGTGGAGACTCTTCGTGCTCGTATTGTGCACGGCTGTGATACAATACGCCATTCTCCAGGGCTGCATCAGCGCATCAGGGATTCCATGCGACGGAGGGTGGATGCGTGTGTCCTCGCTAACGGAGGACATTTTGAACATTTCCTGTAACAAAGTGTTTGAAGTCACGCAGGTATGTTCTGTTGCTGTGTGTTTCCATTCCATGATTAATGTGATTTGAAGAGAAGTAATAAAATGAGCTCTAACATGGAAAGTAAGCGTTTCCGGACACATGTCCACATACCATCTTTTCTTTATTTGTGTGTGAGGAACGTTTCCTGAAAGTTTGGCCGTACCTTTTTGTAACACCCTGTATACCTTTCCTCGATGATTTTGTGAAGAATATCCTCCTTATGAGCCTTATTAGTCCACTTAATTTTCTTGTGTAGCACCACATCTGAAATGCCTCGATTTTCTAATTCGGCTGTTTTCCCGCAGTCCCATGTTTCACTACACTAGAATGCTGTGCTCCAAGCGTACATTCTCAGAAATTTCTTCGTCAAATTAAGGCCTATGTTCGAAACTAGTAGACTTTTCTTGCGTGGAAATGCCCTTTTTGCCAATGCCAGTTGATTATTTTGCTGTCTAGGTAACAGAACTCCTTAACTGCGTCTACTTCGTGATACCCAATTCTGATCTTAAGTTTCTACCTATGCTCGTTTCTTCGATTTACTCTCATACAATATTCTATACTCATTAAACTGTTCATACCATTCAACACACCTTATAGATTTCTCTTCACTTTCACTAAGGATAGCAATGTCATCAGTGAATCTTATCCTTGTCCGCGGCTCGTGGTCTTGCGGTAGCGTTCTCGCTTCTCGTGCACGGGGTCTCGGGTTAGATTCCCAGTGCGGTCAGGGATTTTATCTACCTCGAGATGACTGGGTGTTGTGTGTCTTTTATCATCATTTCATCCTCATTCACCCACAAGTCGCCGTAGTGGCGTCAAAGAACTTGCGGAGCGGCGGCCGAACCGCCCCGCGAGGGGTCTCCCGTCCACCATTGCCATATATTCATTCATCTTATCCTTGATATTCTTTCACCTTGAACTCTATAATCGCACTCTTGAACCTTTTTTTCATTTCCGTCATTGCTTCTTAGATATATAGACTGAACGGTTGGAGGTGAAAGACTACATTCCTGCTTCCACCCTTTTTAATCCGAACGCTTCGTTCTTGGTCTCGTTCCCTCTTCGGTCATGTACATATTGTATCTCACCCTTCTTTCCCTATAGTTTACCCTTATGTTTCTCGGAATTTCGAATATCTTGCATCATTTGACATTGTCGAACGCCTTTTGCAGGTCGACAAATCCGATGAACGTGTCTTGATTTTCTTTTAGTTTTGCTTCCATTATCAACTGCAACGTCAGAATTGCCTCTCTCGTCCGTTTACCTAACCCGAAACCAGACTAATCGTTATCATACGGATCATAAATTTTCTTTTTTAATTGTTCTGTATATTATTCTTGTCAGCAATTTGGATGCATGAGCTGTTAAGCTGAGTGTGCAACAATTCTCACATTTGTCGGCTGTAGACCTCTTCAGAAGTGTGTCGATGATGCTCTTCCAAAAGTCTGATAGTATACTGTCAAGAATTCATTCTACACACCAACGTGGATAGTCGTTTTTTTGCCACTTTTCTAGCAATTACTTTTGAAATTCTGACGGAATGTAATGTATTCCTTCTACCTTATCTGGTCGTAAGTCGTCCAAAGCTCTTTTAAGTTCTGTCTCTAATACTGGATCCACTACCTCTTCGCACCGAGCGAGGTGGCTCTGTGGTTAGCGCACTGGACTCCCATAAGGGAGGACGACGGTTCAAACCCATGTCAGGCCATCCTGATTTACGTTTTCCATGATTTCCCTAAATCGCTTCAGGCAAATGCCGGGATGGTTCCTTTGAAAGGGCACGGCTGATTTACTTCCTCATCCTTCCCTACTCTGATGGAACCGATGACCTCGCTATTTGGTCCCCTCCCCCGAATCAACCAACCAAATCTCTTCCATGTCACCTCTTGTTTCTTCTTGTATTACATCGTCATGCAAGTCCGCCCCCTCAAATATGCCTTCAGTGTACTCATTCCACCTGTCTGCTTTCTCCTCTGCATTTAACGGAGACATTCTCCTCATGTAACACTCAGTTTGTTTGTCTGACCCGTGAACGAAACATATATTTAAGAAATTAGATGGGCTCTATCGTCTACCTGAAATATTACTAAAATAAATTCGTGTGCAACCCTGCCAACTCGTACGGTTCATCCGTAAAATGTACGAAAATTGCAGCATTTTACGGTCTTACGGATGGACGGTGTCATTTTACAACTTCACGGACAAAAATTTGAAACGTTGACATTCGATAATCACCCCACTTTCGTGCAACTTATTGGTTGCGTGTGTCGAAGGCAAGCCTACGATAGTCGATAACTCATTCTTTGATATGACTGGTACTTTTAAGCGTGTGATGTCTGTGTCGTCATTGGAATCGAATTTAAAGCTGGGATAACAGTTCTTCCATGTAAATCTTACATGTCGACAGGCTCTGCTCCGCAAAGTCTTTGTTCCGCTCCGTTGGCTTGTTGTGATTTAACCCATATTCTTTGACCACGTGTGGACTAATTATATTTGTTCCACGAGCATGTGTGTGTTTTGTGTGTGTGTGTGTGTGTGTGTGTGTGTGTGTGTGTTGCCATCCTAGGTTGCATTTGCCACTAGATTAATCCAGCAGCTGAAAAAGGGTGCTGGAAGATTACCATTTGAGTGGATGAACTCCTTGATGATATATTTTATTTCTTGGAGAAGAGTGTCAAAAGAAAAGAACGCCTTCAGAAATTGCAGAATGAAGAGACAAAGAAAATACTGAAGCATGTATGTACTAGGTGCTTATCTTTAGGCAGATGTTTATATAGAGTGCTGGACCAGTGGGATCCGCTTCTTTCTTTCTTCAAGGAGGAAGTAATAATTTGTACCCACAACATTCCCACAAGCTTGATATCTTTCAGAATACCTAGAGCTGAACACAGTGGATCCCTAAAAGAATAGAATATTCTTCCAAATGCGACGTACCCATCCTAAAAAGTAAGACTTTGGCAACAGCATGTGAGGAAAAATTGTTTATGTTCCTGTCCTCCAACTTGCACTTTCCTTCGTGTAACTATTCCGGTATTTGACAGATTGAATGTTTCCCTTCAGACTTCTTCCCCACAAGTTCACTTTTTATTAGAACATCTAATGGATTTACTAAAGCAGTTGTTCAGCAAGTGTGTTAAACCCAAAATTGTCTAAAGCTCCTCATTGCTTGAAGTTAAATACAACTTGATTCAAAATCAAATAAGTGATGATGAGTTAGTTATAGGCATTCAGACTTCGACCTTCGTGAGGTGTCTCCAGGATATAGTGAAATCCCTTTTCGACAGTGAGAAACTACTTTTGTGCTGCCTGTGACTACATTATCAACAAGTGATGTGTTAAAGCATGCTCAAGCTGCTAGGTTAGACCAAATTGAAGATGCACAGTTTTCTTCGATTCGTTTTTTCTTGCAAAAGTTTCCCGTCTTGTTACAAAAGGAAGAGAATGAAACTGCAGATGACGTGTTGAATGAGCTTAAGAGGCAGTTTACAGCTCTTCAGGTAGATGACACTCTGGTAGCAAATCAAGATGCTGCAAGTGGGCACAAATATCAAAAATTGGTGGAAGCATTGGACTCCTTAAGCATAACCGAATTTCTAGAGTAATGCTCTCTATTCTCGCCATACCCCATAGCAATGCAGAATGTAAACGTGTTTTCAGTCTTGTAAAATAGAACTGACTTCAGGCCATCCACGTCCAATGAATCTTTGCAGAATGTTTCTGTTTTGAAGACCAGGAGTCCCTGTTATGACAAAACATTTTCTCAAGACTTTTTGCAGGAAGCTGAAAAGGTCAGAACTATGACTAGCATGTGATTTGCAGTATGTATTACGTTATTTATTGTTTGTGTTGCGTTAAATAAATTATATTCCGTAAAGCATAGTTATCGCATATCTACTTAATTCATGTAGGAAGCCCTGTTATGCATGCTCCAAACCAATATTCACCAAGCTTGCTGCTGTTTAACATGGATTTCTTCTTGATTGTTATGTTCATCTACAAATCATTGGCCTATGATATAAGTAGAGGTGATTTCATTGAAGTATCCTTTTTAAAGCATGAATTCTTGTATTTCGTAGCCCGGAAGCAGTATTATTTTCGTTAAGCCGGGGTACGTCGGAAATCATTAAATTTTTGTCGCGCTTGAGTTTTACCGATAGGCCACTTCAAAAGTTGGCAGGTGTGCATATGGCATGATTGGCTAGCAATCCGTCAGGAAAAGCATGATCAGCCGCCTGTTTGCAAGTTCTCTCAGTCGCACCCAACTGTGACGACTTGTGAGGCGTTAACCTACCCCACTAATCCTACCAGGGAAAGTGAAGCAGCAGTTTGTCGTGGAATCCAAACCACCTGTCGTTTCCGACTTATCTTCAAATCTTTGCAAGGTGAAAGCTACTTTAAAGCTAGCCGGAAAAATTCCTGTCTCTGACAGGGATTCGACCCCGCGACGTCCCTGTCTCCATGCTCACACTGCACCACTAGACCACCAAGCCTAACTGAAATATTACTAGCTCGGCTCAAAGGGATGCAGACTGGTAACTTTATTAAGAAACTACTGTCGTGGTTTACAAGTCAGCGATAATTTTTCTATCTGTGACAAACGTCTTCAGTATCGATCTAATCCAAGTCTCTGGACGAGCAAGCTGTCGCGTGGATGTTCTTGCTCTCTGCTGGAAGGCAAAAGCAGCAGAAATGAATCATAGCCTCAGGCTAAACAACATGCGGAAATGGAACTTTCTGGCAGATTAAAAATATGTACCGGAGGCCGATTAAAACTATGTGCCGGAACCGGAGCCGGAGTCGAACCCAGAGCTTTACCGATCGCGGGAAATGCTCTTACCTACTGAGCTATCCTGGCACGGCTCACGTTACACGTTCACACTTTCTTTCACAGATACCTTTCTTCTGCCTCCCTAAACGTTCGAGTTAGGGTCCCGGTCCAGCAAGCATCTTTAATCAGCCAGGGAGCTTGGGTACAGCGCAAACTCCGCGGCAAATGAAGCATTCATTCTCGAAACGCAGAAATAGTCTGAGGAGTGGAGGGGACGAATGCAGACGTGTGTGGACTGAAATGGATGTTACTTCTAACTGAAAGTTTTTCCTAAGTACACAAATTTGCAATATTACTCTCAGGCGGACCTCAAGAACGCAGATGTGTGTGGACTGAAACGGATCTTACCTGTAACAGAACGTATTTCGTAAGTACACTAATCTGCAGTATTACTCTCCAGCGGACCTCAAGAATACGACTGCAGTTAATTTCAGAATGAGATTTTCATTCTGCAGCGGAGTGTTCGCTGATATGAAACTTCCTGGCAGATTAAAACTGTGTGCCGGACCGAGACTCGAACTTGGGACCTTTGCCTTTCGCGGACAAGTGCTCTACCAACTGAGCTACCCAAGCACTACCCACGCCCCGTCCTCACAGCTTTACTTCAGCCAGTACCTCGTCTCCTACCTTCCAAACTTTATAGAAGCTCTCCTGCGAACCTTGCAGAACCAGCACTCCTGAAAGAAAGGATATTGCGGAGACATGGCTTAGCCACAGCCTGGGGGATGTTTCCAGAATGAGATTTTCACTCTGCAGCGGAGTGTTCGCTGATATGAAACTTCCTGGCAGATTAAAACTGTGTGCCGGACCGAGACTCGAACTCGGGACCTTTGCCTTTCGCGGGCAAATGCTCTACCAACTGAGCTACCCAAGCGCGACTCACGCCCCGTCCTCACAGCCTTACTTCTGCCAGAACCTCGTCTCCTACCTTCCAAACTTTACAGAAGCTCTCATGCGAACCTTGCAGAACTAGCACTCCTGAAAGAAAGGATATTGCGGAGACATGGCTTAGCCACAGCCTGGGGGATGTTTCCAGCATGAGATTTTCACTCGGCAGCAGAGTGTTCGCTGATATGAAACTTCCTGGTAGATTAAAACTGTGTTCCGGACCGAGACTCGTGGTAGAGCACTTGCCCGCGAAAGACAAAGGTCCCGATTTCGAGTCTCGGTCCGGCACACAGTTTTAATCTGCCAGGAAGTTTCATTGCAGTTGATTTATTTTCGAGAACCTTAATATACCACAGCCAACTGTTCATTTTGTGTCAGGGTGGTAGTATTTACAACCGAGCGAGGTTGCGTAGTGGTTATGACAGCCACCAATGTTTGACCAACAGAAAGAAGCCTGCCGAGGTATGTTAACGACACCGTGTAGTCCACCAAATTCCAAAGCTCCCATCGCTGTCTCAGTAATGTTGTTAGATCTCTTCCCACGGTCCGTCTGTGCGGTTTCTTTTCAACTCTCTACCGAGCAATACCGCACATTGATCAATACATTGTTAGCAGTGCATTAAGGCGGACGGCGGCAGAAATCCTCGCATGGCCATCCACCTTAAGGTTTTCCGCTTGAGGGAACAGCGAGAATGGCTTCTTTGAAAAGGACACTACTGATTTCCTTCCCTATTCATCCCTAATGCGAGTGTGAACCCATCTCTAATGCCTTGTCGTCGAAGGAATGCGAAACTCTAATCTTCCTTCCAGAGTAGCCAGCTCCCAAATATTCTCGTAACGACTGTAGCAGAGGTAACTGCAGCAGAGGTAGCTACCTCAAACATCTGTGCAGTATTCGCGCATAGACCACACGAGGTATGCACCATCGGCATTGCTACTAAACTTTCACGGAAATGTCCATTAAATGGGAACCTTCGACTCCTCCTTCTCCAACCCATTTCAACTGATAGTAGCATATTCGTTCCACTTTTTACTGCTTTGTCAATACTGTACGGAAGACTGGAAAAGAAAACTAAAGATCAGTTGATCATTTTGGCTTTCGTAATGGTAAAGATAATGCAAACAAGATTGAAGACACATCCATAGGATTCGACGTAAAATGGTGCAAGACGGTAGAAACTCTGAGAAAAATGTGGGAATACTATCGCTAAATACGCCTTATGTACAATAACCAAGAAGGCACAATAAGAATGGAAGACCAAGATCGAAGTGCTCGAATAAAAAGGCCGTAATGCAGGGATGTAGTCTTCAGAGCCTAGCTGTACAACGACGGAGCAATGACGGAAATAAAAGAAAAGTTCAAAAATGCGATTAAAATTCAGGAGGAAATGATATCAGTGATAAGATTCGAAGACGACATTGTTGTTGTTGTTGTTGTTGTGGTGGTGGTCTTCAGTCCAAATACTGGTTTGATGCAGCTCTCCAGGTTACTCTATCCTGTGCAAGCCTCTCCACCTCCGAGTAACTACGGCAACCTACATCCGTCTGAATCTGCTTAATGTATCGATCTCTTGGTTCCCTGTACGCTTCTCTCCAGCACTACACTGATGGTCCCTTGATGACTCAGAATGTGTCCTACCAACCGATCCCTTCTTCTAATCAGGTTGTGCCACAGATTTCTCTTCGCCGCAGTTCTGTTCAGTACCTCCTCATTAGTTACGAGATCTACGCACCTAATCTTTAGCATTCCTCTGTTGCACGACATTCCAAAGGCTTCTATTCTCCTCTTGTCTACACTGTTTATCATCCATGCTACACTTTCCTTCCTGCCTACACTTCATACAAATATTTTCAGATAGGACATCCTTACATTTAAATCTATACTCGATGTCAACAAATTTCTCTTCTTCAGAAACGCTTTTCGAGCTCCTTGCTAGTGTACATCTCATATCCTCCGTATTTCGACCATCATCAGTTATTTTTCTTCGCAAACAGCAAAACTCATCTACTACTTTAAGTGTCTTATTTCCTAATACCCTCAGCATCACCTGATTTAATTCGACTACATTCCATTGGGATACGTGAGGCAATACTCACCTTACGACTTATCTTAGAAGAAAGATTAAGAAAAGGCAAACCTACGTTTCTGGCATTTGTAGACTTAGAGAAAGCTTTTGACAATGTTAACTGGAATACTCTCTTTCAAATTCTGAAGGTGGCAGGGGTAAAATACAGGGAGCGAAAGGCTATTTACAATTTGTACAGAAACCAGAGGGCAGTTATAAGAGTCGAGGGGCATGAAAGGGAAGCAGTGGTTGGGAAAGGAGTGCGACAGGGTTGTAGCCTCTTCCCCATGTTATTCAATCTGTATATTGAGCAAGCAGTAAAGGAAACAAAAGAAAAATTCGGAGTAGGTATTAAAATTCATGGAGAAAAAGTAAAAACTTTGAGGTTCGCCGATGACATTGTAATTCTGTCAGAGACAACAAAGGACTTGGAAGAGCAGTTGAACGGAATGAACAGTGTCTTGAAAGGAGGATATAAGATGAACATCAACAAAAGCAAAACAAGGATAATGGAATGTAGTCAAATTAAATCGGGTGATGCTGAGGGAATTAGATTAGGAAATGAGACACTTAAAGTAGTAAAGGAGTTTTGCTATTTAGGGAGTAAAATAACTGATGATGGTCGAAGTAGAGAGGATATAAAATGTAGACTGGCAATGGCAAGGAAATCCTTTCTGAAGAAGAGAAATTTGTTAACATCGAGTATAGATTTAAGTGTCAGGAAGTCGTTTCTGAAAGTATTTGTATGGAGTGTAGCCATGTATGGAAGTGAAACGTGGACGATAACTAGTTTGGACAAGAAGAGAATAGAAGCTTTCGAAATGTGGTGCTACAGAAGAATGTTGAAGATAAGGTGGGTAGATCACGTAACTAATGAGGAGGTACTGAATAGGATTGGTGAGAAGAGAAGTTTGTGGCACAACTTGACTAGAAGAAGGGATCGGTTGGTAGGACATGTTTTGAGGCATCAAGGGATCACAAATTTAGCATTGGAGGGCAGCGTGGAGGGTAAAAATCGTAGAGGGAGATCAACAGACGAATACACTAAGCAGATTCAGAAGGATGTAGGTTGCAGTAGGTACTGGGAGATGAAGAAGCTTGCACAGGATAGAGTAGCATGGAAAGTTGCATCAAACCAGTCTCAGGACTGAAGACCACAACAACAACAACAACAACAACAACAACATTCCATTATCCTCGTTTTGCTTTTGTTGATGTTCATCTGATATCCTCGTTTCAAGACACTGTCCACTCCGTTCATGTGCTCTTCCAAGTGTTTTATTGTCTCTAACAGAATTACAATGTCATTGGGAACCCTTAAAGTTTCAATTTATTCTCCATAAACTTTAATTCCTACTCCACTGGAGGCGGGCTGCACGATGTTGGGGCGTGAGCGGAAGACGGCCTAACGGTGTGCGGGACCGTAGCCCAGCTTCATGGAGACGGTTGCGAATGGTCCTCGCCGATACCCCAGGAGCAACAGTGTCCCTAATTTGCTGGGAAGTGGCGGTGCGGTCCCCTACGGCACTGCGTAGGATCCTACGGTCTTGGACTGCATCCGTGCGTCACTGCGGTCCGGTCCCAGGTCGACGGGCACGTGCACCTTCCGCCGACCACTGGCGACAACATCGATGTACTGTGGAGACCTCACGCCCCACGTGTTGAGCAATTCGGCGGTACGTCCACCCGGCCTCCCGCATGCCCGCTATACGCCCTCGCTCAAAGTCCGTCAACTGCACATACGGTTCACGTCCACGCTGTCGCGGCATGCTACCAGTGTTAAAGACTGCGATGGAGCTCCGTATGCCACGGCAAACTGGCTGACACTGACGGCGGCGATGCACAAATTCTGCGCAGCTAGTGCCATTCGACGGCCAACACCGCGGTTCCTGGTGTGTCCGCTGTGCCGTGCGTGTGATCATTGCTTGTACAGCCCTCTCGCAGTGTCCGGAGCAAGTATGGTGGGTCTGACACACCGGTGTCAATGTGTTCTTTTTTCCATTTCCAGGAGTGTAGATATTGGAAGTAAGATGGATTGTTAAAATAGGGAATGAGGAGATTCTCCGCGAAATCTACGATGAAGGGAACATCTGGAAAACATTGACAAGAAGTAGGAACGGATGATAGGACATGAGTTAAGACATAAGGGAATAGCTTCCGCGGTACTAGAGGGAGCTGTGAAGGGTATAAATTGTTAGGAGAAGACAGAGGTTGAAATAAATACAACAAATAATTGAGGACGCAGGGCACAAGTAATGAAATATTTGGCAGAGGAGAGGAATTCGTGGCGGCCCGAATCAAACCAGTCAGAATATTCATGACTTAAAACGTTTTACGCCCATATACTTCATGTCTAGAGGCAAGACAGTTCCGAAGTTACATTTTTGCGCATGATCTTGTATTACAGTACATTGTAAGAAAGCTACTTTCCGCTACGTCAAGTGGGAATTTGCTCTTAAATCTTTATACATTCCTCCACGAAACTTAATGATAACCCCTGCGCAAATTTATCGCTAGCAACGAATAAGACAAAGGAAGTTCGCCGACATACAGTATGACTGACGCACACTATTAACTTGAAGTATGTGTTTGGAATTGTTAAACATACTTGTATCTGTGTAGGGTCTTTGGCTAATACGTCTTACCAGGAGGGCGACTGTATGGCCAATGCTCTTAATTTCATCTGCCGATATATTGGATAGATGTGGATTTTTAAAATGGAATTATGTAATTTCTTCACTAGTGTTTATAGTCCTATCAAAAGAATAGTATGTCGGTCTTCTAATGGCACGCATAAAATTTCGATAAAAAAATGAGCAAGGAACGTAAGACGGTGAATCCCAGGACTGCCTCCACAGCACGTGTTGCTCTCTATTATGCGGTGTTTACACGATAAAGCAGGCGCTGTCTGCGGCCAATTGTTCAGCAATCTATCGACTTGGCAGCTGTCGGTTTAGGTACAGCTGGATGTCCGTTTGTCAGTATTGTCAGGCCCCGTCCTGTTGGAAACTGCACTCTTGTCTCTCATTCTTCGCCATGAGTTGTTACGTTACCAGTGTTCCAATATGTCTAAGCACACGTGTACTGTAGCAGTTATCTCGGGAAGCAAAACTGGGACAGACCCTTGACCTGGTTGGCATAGCTTTAGCAATTACAACTTGATCGGGATTCACAGAAGTCGGTTACGTGGAATCCTCGTAACGGTTGATTTTGGTCACTGCTTCTATGTCTGGCTGTAGCACTTTGAATATTCCACCTCTGCGAAAAGGGTAAGTACGTAAATGGAGGAGTCACGGGACGCGGGTCTGTTTTAATGTTGTCCGGTGCGATCACCCGCTAATTCTGTCCCATCGACGACAGTAGTAGACAAAAAGCGATTGCATGGTAGCAGTTTTAATGGCAGAGAGAAAAAAAGTGCCATGCAAGCGTCGTGAGAAAAACATTTGCGGCAGTCCGGGCGAGTAGACCTCTGATGACATACGCAGCTCCAGTCTGCAGTTACGCAGGTCTAACACGTCTGTGCAGCTCGCAAGACATATAGAACAAGGTGTTGCGGATCATACTCCACGCTCCAAGATACACAAGCACCGTGGACTTACATAATGAATTTCGCCTCGATACTGTGAAGGAGGTATTCAAAAAACTTGCCACACTACTGTACAAGAACTTAAGACTCCCGAACGTTACCTTCAAGTTAAATTTAGGGAACTACACTCAGAACCACAGATGGAACCATAACCGCTCAAAAAAACTGTTCCTTACGAAAAATTAACTCTGGTAGTCTTAAAGTAAGCACACAAACATTGCAATATCGGCGAACCCCCGTATTATAGCAAACAGACTGGCATCGCCAGATGCGCTGATACAGCCAACTAGTCGGCACTGAAGGGAAGCCAAATACACGAAACACAAACCCCACACGAGTCTACAGGACGGGCGGCCGATTTTATAATCAAACTGACCTCTCTGGTAACGGCTATGGTGTGCTATAGGTACGGTGACGCAGCTGGCGTAGGAGATATCGTCGGTCGCCGTCTACAACGGTTAATACCTCGCCACTAACATTGCAAACACCCACGCATCAACTGTCGCTACTGAAACAAATCAGCCATTAGCTCTGCTTTCAGTGTGCTTCGCCTGTTAAGCGTCAGGGACATTGAGCCTCGTCTGTGCTCTGTTGGCGATGCGATGTGTGGGGTCCCCCCCGTGTGACTTTCCGATCCAGCTAGACACCGGGGTATCTGACTTTTTCACAGAAACTTATTTGGCATGTATGTAGAGTATTTTGCCTGCGGTATTGGTGTTTATTCAGTTGTTTCGGTCTTCTGTAAACAAAATCGCCTCACAGTTGTCGAGGTTTACCTCGATACACCATTTATCCAACCAAGGCTCGACGGTTGTGAGCGCTGTCTGTAAGTCGCAACTTAATGTTTGATAGTTTGCCATTTGTGAGGTATGAGTATATGAAACATATGAGTGTGTGGGGGAAGCCAGCGTCGCTGAATTTGCGGATGAGGCCTTTTTGCCAAAGACGATGTCCAGGAGCATAGGCTCCGTTTCTTGATAGTGTTGTAGCTACCTGTTATGTGTTCCACTATGTGGATGAATTGTTGCGTTCTAGAGTGGTGATTCCTGGAGTCGAATTTCTCAGGTATAAGGGTGTCAATTGTTGATGCATTGCCCAGTGAGTCGTTTTAGACTCAACCTCGTAACAATCTAACCGAACGAGCTCATCAGCCTGATGGGTCGGTAATTATGTGGCAGAGAGTGGTCTTTCGCTGGCTTTCTTAATGTCTGGACGTAGCCGGCCTTCCAAAAGACAGGGGAGTGTTGGTGTCGTAAGATGAATTCCGTGTTTTTTTTGTGCAAATAAAACCATCTAGATCGCTTATTTATTTATTTTTTTTATTTATTACGAAGTTTCGGCTGCTGCCATCGTCAGATATAAAAAACCATAGAACTTATCCCATTAAGGCATAGTTGTTAGTACTCCTCTTGTGAGGGATGTAGACGGTTTTGTTCACAAAATATTCACAGGAAATTCATTTTCTGTGTTAATAAATTGGTGATATGTGTTAAATATTCAGTGACATCATCCGTTAACTTGTTGAGCACACGGTTTTGAATGCCATGGGGACCAGGTGATTTCTTAGCTGAAGTGTGCTTTATAGACCATGTGACTTCGCGTGTGCTAGCACGTCTAATTTCGTCTCGTACTGGGCTCGTTACAAGCCGTGTAACTTCCTGGCTCGTTTCAAGTTTGAATACTGTGTCCAAGGTAACCACATTCGGTACGAAATAGGATGCTAGTGTTCTGATCATTAGGACTGCCTTCTTGTCCGCGAAGTAGGCAAGACCTTCAGGCCGTTGTACAGTGCGTCGCTCCCTGGTGAAGTGTCGAACTGAATTCCACCTGGTCGCGTGGTATCGCAGCTCAGCGTGCTTCTGACTCCACTGAATGTTTGTACCTTCTCCCGTATAATTCCCCGGAGCCCGCCGACATGCAGTTTTCACAGGGGACGCCGGGTGCGCTGCTATTAGCTGCTGAGACGATTTTTCATATTTTTTATTGAGATAAGGTCCAGGACTTCCTGGGATGGCCGTTGGTTGTTGTCATGGTGTGAATATTGGAATGGCATCGGGCCATTGCGTCCTGGACCTGGGAGGTACTTGCTTCGACAGCATCATTAATTGGTTCTGCGTAAGTAATTTCGTGTGTTTTTGGGGTACGATTGTCAAGCGTTTCCTTGAACAATACCCAATCGCGCGTTTACAGTTCACTATGTGGCATGGTGCTGTGTCCTGCCTCGTCCTTTCATGTACAGTATTCCTGACATGTGGTCGGAGGCCAGATCGTTTCAAATCGCAACGTTGAGTGTTCTTGTGATGCCTTTGGCGAGGCTATGTCTATCACTTGTGACCTCTGTTGCCTGTGGCTGCGCACGAGTGTGGGTACGTCCGGCCCTAGTGTGATGCAGTTTCCGCCTAGTGTGTGTTGTAACGTGGCTACCCAACGCAACCTTTTACTTTCATGCCGGTTGTCTTCTCTTTCGCGAAGTTGAGGAACTTATAAGCCACACCGAAGTTCCTAGAAGCGCAGTGATACTTATTTCTGCCCGCACTTTCAGATATACACCAGACGCTAACATTTCCTGATATACACCAGCCACTAACGGCCAATAGCAGCAGAATGGCATATGCTAGATAAGCATATGTTATTAAACGACGACGTGAAACAGCAAACTCTTCTGTGTATAGATCTTCATACTCGCTGATAAGAACTCTCTGACTATAGGCGGATGGCATCGCTAAAACTTTATGGAAGCAGCACATCAGTTTCGCATTCGTCTAAACTCGTCAAATTTCTACAATAACACCCACCTGGAAACAGGAAAGCTTCTCTTCAAACCTGTCTGTTCGCGACGGCCAGAAAATAAATTTTTTATTTTTAGTATTTATGAAATCGTCAAATATTTCTTAATAACCCTGTAGATATAAATTATGAATATCGCTATCGCGATTGGGTTGTATTCTTTGGCGTTTACGTTCACTGTCAGGGTGGATGAATGAGAGCTATACGCTGAGATACAGAAGGCAGTGGATACCTCCTAGTATGGTGTCGGTCCTCCTTTTGCACGGCATATTGCGGCAGCACGAGGTGACATGGACTCAACAAGTCGTTGGAAGTCCCCTGCAGAAATATTGAGTCATGCTGCCTCTAAAGCCGGACGTAATTGCGGAAGTGTTGCATGTGCAGGATTTTGTGTAACAACTGACCTCTTGATTACATCCCATACATGTTCTATCAGGGTTGTCAGATCATTTCCTCTAACTGTCCAGAATGTTCTTCAAACCAATCGCAAACAATTGTGATCTGGTGTCACGGCGCTTTGCCATCCATAAAAATACCATCGTTGTTTCGGAACATGACGTCCAGACGGTCTCCAAGTAGACGAACAAAACCATTTCCAGTCAGTGATCGATTCGGTTGGACCAGAGGACCCAGTCCACTCCATGTAAACACAGCCGACACCATTATGGATCCACCACCAGCTTGCACAGTGCATTGTTGACAACTTCGGTCCATGGCTCTTTGGGGTCTGTGCCACCAACGAACCCTACCATCAGTTCTTACCAACTGAAATCGGGATTCATCTGACCACTCCACGGTTTTCCAGTAGTCTAGGGTCCAACTGATATGGTCACGAGCCCAGGACAGGCGCTGCAGGCGATGTGCTGTTAGCAGAGGCACTCAAGTTGGTCGTCTGCTGCCATATAGCCCATTAACGGCAAATTTCGCCGCACTGTCCTAACGGATACGTTCGTCGTACGCCCCACATTGATTTCTGCTGTTATTTCACGCAGTGTTGCTTGTCTGTTAGCACTGACAACTCAAAGCAAACGACGCTGGTCTCTGTCGTTAAGTGAAGGCCATCGGCCACTGCATTGTCCGTGGTGAGAGGCGGTGCCTGAAAATTGGTATTCTCGGCACACTCACACTGTGGTTCTTGGGAGTATTGACTAACGATTTCCAAAATAGAATGTCCCATACATTTGGCTCCAACTACACTCCTGGAAATGGAAAAAAGAACACATTGACACCGGTGTGTCAGACCCACCATACTTGCTCCGGACACTGCGAGAGGGTTGTACAAGCAATGATCACATGCACGGCACAGCGGACACACCAGGAACCGCGGTGTTGGCCGTCGAATGGCGCTAGCTGCGCAGCATTTGTGCACCGCCGCCGTCAGTGTCAGCCAGTTTGCCGTGGCATACGGAGCTCCATCGCAGTCTTTAACACTGGTAGCATGCCGCGACAGCGTGGACGTGAACCGTATGTGCAGTTGACGGACTGAGCGAGGGCGTATAGTGGGCATGCGGGAGGCCGGGTGGACGTACCGCCGAATTGCTCAACACGTGGGGCGTGAGGTCTTCACAGTACATCGATGTTGTCGCCAGTGGTCGGCGGAAGGTGCATGTGCCCGTCGACCTGGGACCGGACCGCAGCGACGCACGGATGCACGCCAAGACCGTAGGATCCTACGCAGTGCCGTAGGGGACCGCACCGCCACTTCCCAGCAAATTAGGGACACTGTTGCTCCTGGGGTATCGGCGAGGACCATTCGCAACCGTCTCCATGAAGCTGGACTACGGTCCCGCACACCGTTAGGCCGTCTTCCGCTCACGCCCCAACATCGTGCAGCCCGCCTCCAGTGGTGTCGCGACAGGCGTGAATGGAGGGACGAATGGAGACGTGTCGTCTTCAGCGATGAGAGGCGCTTCTGCCTTGGTGCCAATGATGGTCGTATGCGTGTTTGGCGCCGTGCAGGTGAGCGCCACAATCAGGACTGCATACGACCGAGGCACACAGGGCCAACACCCGGCATCATGGTGTGGGGAGCGATCTCCTACACTGGCCGTACACCACTGGTGATCGTCGAGGGGACACTGAATAGTGCACGGTACATCCAAACCGTCATCGAACCCATCGTTCTACCATTCCTAGACCGGCAAGGGAACTTGCTGTTCCAACAGGACAATGCACGTCCGCATGTATCCCCTGCCACCCAACGTGCTCTAGAAGGTGTAAGTCAACTACCCTGGCCAGCAAGATCTCCGGATCCGTCCCCCATTGAGCATGTTTGGGACTGGATGAAGCGTCGTCTCACGCGGTCTGCACGTCCAGCACGAACGCTGGTCCAACTGAGGCGCCAGGTGGAAATGGCATGGCAAGCCGTTCCACAGGACTACATCCAGCATCTCTACGATCGTCTCCATGGGAGAATAGCAGCCTGCATTGCTGCGAAAGGTGGATATACACTGTACTAGTGCCGACATTGTGCATGCTCTGTTGCCTGTGTCTATGTGCCTGTGGTTCTGTCAGTGTGATAATGTGATGTATCTGACCCCAGGAATGTGTCAATAAAGTTTCCCCTTCCTGAGACAATGAATTCACGGTGCTCTTATTTCAATTTCCAGGAGTGTATCATTCCACGTTCAAAGGCTGTCATGCGATCATAATTACGTCAGACTTTCACATGAATCACCCGAGTACAAATGATACTCCCCCAATGCACTGCACTTTCTCACTTTGTGCATGCGACACTACCGCCATCTGGGTATATGCGCATATCGCTATCTCGTGACGTAGTGAAATTCTGCTGTGGCTGTACTAGTGATGATTTTGACTCTTGATATTTTCGCTGTGTTTATTCAACTGTAATACGTAGAATACAGTATCCCTTACATGTTACGTGACAAAGCATCCGCTATCAAGTTGCAAATAGTGATAAAGCTCCACTATTTGAAACTTGATACTGCATGCTTTGCCATTCGAAACCGATCGTCAGTAAAACGTAACGCACATACTGACCACTTCTTGTGTCTCCGTGCCACCATGCGAATATTTCCGTTACTGAATTGTATTAGGAATACTGCAGCAGATTTATGACGGAGGCCAGGCTACGAAAGCACCTTATGCGGTGCGGTGAGAGTATATACACGGTGGAAAATGGAACGTTGGAAGAAACTACGCTGCTAGAGAAACGCAGAGAGAAAGAAGCGGAGAGGGAAGACTCTTTTTGGGAGTAAAAATAAGAGTTTGAAGCTCTAATATGCATATAGCTGAGAAAGTTGAAATTCACACTCTGAGATTCAGATCATAAGACCTCAGTGCGGTTCTGGGGCCTCATATTTCATCAGATGTAAAAGCTAGATGTTTGGAGGCACTAAACATTTTAGGTTGTTTAGTGGTGACAGTTGGGGGCAGATCGGACCAGTCTGCTCACGTTCTATAGAATCTTCGTTCGCACACCGCTTGACTATGGCACTGTAGTGTACGCCTCGGCTAGGCCTTCCTCTTTGAAAGATACTGGATGCTGTCCACGATGCAGGCATTAGACTGGACACAGGAGCCTATCAAACAGTCGCATTCATAGCCTGTGTGCAGAGGCTAGTGGGGCGCTTCTTATCGTCCAGTGAGAACTCCTCATTATTTGACACGTATACAAATATGAGGTCCATCTGCGACCATCCATTAGTCGTTACGGTGGCTGGACAGTCCATACGGCCAAGGTTTACCGGTGGCTTTTTCTGTCGCCGCGCGGAGTGGCCGCGCTGTTAAGAGGCGCCCGTCACTGATTGCGCGGCTTCCCCCCGTCGGAGGTTCGAGTCCTCCCTCGGGCATGTGTTGTTCTTAGCATTAGTTAGTTTAAGTAATGTGTAAGTCTAGGGACCGATGACCTCAGCAGATTGGTCCTTTAGGAATTCACACACATTTGAACATTTCTTTTTCTGTTCGTGCACGGGACTATCTCGAGCAACTTGGTGTGGTTGACATACCAGTTCTCTAACAGGGATGGAGCAAATAATCTTCCTGGATGATTAACAAGCGCACTCTCATTGAGGACATGACGAAGAACAACAAGCTCACCACTCCGCCAATAGTTTCAAAAGCGGTAAGTGAAGGCATAGTATCACAATATCGCGAGCACCTGGTGGTTTTTACCGATGTGCCTAAACAAAGTGACAGTGTCGGGTATTCGGTTATCTTTCCAATTTTTATCATTAAAATCCGCCTACCAACCCACTTCTCGGTGTACAATGCAGAGCTTGGACGATCAATAAGGCACTGCAAGAGCCTTGCGCGGGATGGTGTAGGATAGAGAGCTGCATGAAACCAGTCTTCGGACTGAAGATCGTAACATCAACATGCTGTCGATTCGAGCAGATCTGCGTGTTACATGTGATGGTCTTTATGGTTAAGGATCTGACCTTCTTGTCCAGTAAAAACAGATATTCTGTTAGTCTGATCTGTTTCTTTCTAGCCCTGCCACAACTCCTCCCCCCCTCCCGCCTCTCTCTCTTTCTCTCGGTACCTCCTCCAACCCCCCCCCCCCTCCCACACCCCACACATACACAAAGTAAGTAACTTCTTACTAAATAAAGGAAAGTAATACAAGTGTTGGTTCGTGTAGTCCGTGTGGTGTTTGCCGCCACGACTGCACTCGCGTCGGCGTTGTGCACCTCGGAAGGCGGCAGTGTTGCAGCTTGTAGAAGGCAGCTGCTCCTGCTGGGCGGGCCACCGGTCGTCTTATCTCCACAGCTGTCGCCTTGCACACCTGCCGGCCACTTCACGCAGCCACCTCGCAGCCCGCTGCAAGGACAAGCACTCCCGTATATAGCAGGATGTGGCCTCCACTTTCTTACTCGGAGAGTCTTCATTAGCTCATAACTGCCGGTACTAGGTCGGCGGTAACTGGCGTCAAGTGGTTTCTAGGACAGAGCTAAACAAACATACTCATCTGCCACTTGCAGGAAAAGACCCAAACAATCTAAGAAAACGCAAGAAAGGCCCCACCCCGGGGGTATTATCCAAATGGGATGGAAATCGGTAGATGTGACGTACGTGTACAGACAAACAAATAACTACAATTTCAGAAAAATAGAATGATTTATTCAAGAGAAATAGCTTTACAAATTGTGCAAGTCAATAAAGTGTTGGTCCACCTCTGGCCTTTATGGAAGCAGTTCAAAAAATCAGATCTGTGTGAAATCTTGTGGGACTTAACTGCTGATGTCATCAGTCCCTAAGCTTACACGCTACTTAACCTAAATTATCCTAATGACAAACACACACACCCATGCCCGAGGGAAGACTCGAACCTCCGCCGGGATCAGCTGCACAGTCCGTGACTGCAGCGCCCCAGACCGCCCGGCTAATTCCGCGCGGCTGTGCAAGCAGTTGGCATTGATTGATAGAGTTGTTGGATGTTCTCCTGAGAGGTATAGTGCCAAATTCTGTCAATTTGAACTTTTCTAGCCAAGTTAGGGTTTGGCACGCTCGAAGACAAGCAGTAGAAACACTTGCTGTGCCATCGGGCATTATCTTGCTGAAATGTGCCTCCGGAATGGCTTGCCATTAAGGCCAAGAAAACTGGGTGTAGAATGTTGTTGGCGTACCGTTGAGCTTAAGGATGCCGCAGGTGAGAACCAAGGGGATCCTCCTATGAAATAAAATCGCACATCAGACTACCACTTCTGGTTCTCGGGCTGTATGGCAGGCGAATGAAGCTGGTATCTTGCTGCTGTTCGGGGTGTCTCCAGACCAGGTCTCCGCCGGTCATCGGCGAGCAGTTTGAAGCAGGACTCATCAGTGAACACAATTCTACTCCAGTCAATGAGTTTCCAGGCTCAGATGACAAGTGAGGACGCGTGGGGAGACGCCCTGGACAGCGGTGGGGTACCAACCTGATTCTCACCCGCCATACGGCTCAATATCCAGGAATGATGGTTTCGGATGTCATTTCATGTCATTCCAAAGCGAGACACCTTCGGTTGTCATCAGAGACACACATACAGCACAGCTGTACGTCAACGATATTCTACGCTCCCTTTTCTTTCCCTTCATTGCAAGCCATCCTTGTATTACATTTTAGCAAGGTAATGGCCGCCGCCAGGACGAGAGTTTCTATTGTTTGTCTTAATGCTTGCGAAACCTTACCTTGGCCAGCAAAGTCATCGGATTTTTCCCCAGCTGAGAACGTTAATCATTAAGAGCGGGTCCTACAACCAGCTCGCGATTTTGATGTTCTAACGCGCCCATTGGACATAATTTGGCACGCTATTCCTCAGGGGGACCTCCAACAACTCTATCAATCAGTGCCAAGCCGAATAACTGCTTGCAAAAGGGCCAGAGATGGATAACGCGTTATTGACTTGCTCGATTTGTAAAGCTCTTTCTCTTAAATGAATCACCAGTTTTTCCGAAATTGTAATTATTGTATCATTTGTCTGTACATGATGTACGTCACAACTACCGATCTCTGTCCCATTCACGTAATTCCTTTGTGGTGCAAGTTTTTGCGTGTACTCATAAACCTTTCTGTTTAGTGTTCTGTAATGGATTTGCAAGACGGGAGAGAAAATGTGTGTGTATTGTGAAGATATTCTTATGAAGTGGAGTGGTACGTGCTAACTGTCTTGTTCACATGGCTTAGTGTAGACTTGAACATTTGATGTTACTCGATGGAAATTATTTTTTAGTCATTTATTTGCCATCAATGCGAAGTTTGCCCTCTAGTGGGTGTGGTGAACTGTGTTAACTACTACAGAAGAGGAAAGGTACATTAATATTTTAATTATAGGCCCTCTGTTGCATTCTAGCATAATGTGATCTTCATCAAGATGTAAATATTTTTCTCATTGTTTTCTTGTTTAGTTGAAGCAGCATTAGAACTGCATATAATTTCTAACTAATAAAAACTACAAATTATACCTCCTACCTCCAAGGCGTCTTTGTACCAGTGAACTTCAGATACCATTTGCAGAGCAATCACAGCTGAATTGCTCCTGTTAACCGCGTCGTCAGATTATTGGCTGATTAGCTCCAGTTCTGGCATGATGTCTTCACTTGTCGTAAGCTTCTGAAGCTGGGAATAATTATTTTGTCTTACTGGTTGCTGATTATTTCAACACATCTGCTAATATTTACCATTTGTTTGCCAAGTCGTATCTTAGGAGTCCCTGGTTTGTCAGTTAAGAGGTGGGACTCCGTCACCTCCAAAGGTCCGAGGCATTTTGCTCTGATTGTTGCCAGCATCATATTTAAAGTGCCAGGGAAGCAGGTTGCTAGCCTTACTTGCCCCGAGTCCCATTGAGTTTTACCCCTAACGGTTGGGGGACTAACCGGTGGATTTGGTAGTCTTTGCCGTATGAGCACAAAGGTGACCACAACTCAGAATATGTCCGAGATGCCCAGCCTTATTCCAAAGTAACTGGTATCCCGACTGTCGGGACCACTTACTTGGCCACTCATACGTTGCCAGTGGTACATGAACTAGGACATGACTACAGGAACCCACACCATGTCGGGGCAGACCAAGGAGAAGGTACCAGGATTCGGTTAAGAATGATTTTGAAGTAACAGGTGTAACGTCAGAAGAGACACCAATGTTAGCACTGAATAGGGGATCATGGAGGAATTTTATACGGGGGCTATGCTCCAACTGAACGCTGAAAGGCATAATCAGTCTTAAATGATGATGATGATGATGCTAATATTTACGACAGTAAATTTCGTAACATTTTTCGTCTCTAGATTGTAATACATTAGTAACAGTACATGAGAACATTAATCCTATGTCTTTATCATTACCAATTTGGTAATGAAATATTACAACCTGAGCGCAACGGCGCAAGGAACATTTAAACCTGGAACAAAGCGCTGCTACTTGGTGGGCCTACTAGATCTCTTTATAAAGTTCCCTTGCAGCAATTAAAGATTATTACATCAGTTATTTTCTTCAGGTGTCCGAGGAACAGACAGTCACTCCGGGTTTATCCACGTACCTGACGTTCCTCGACAGATCCCTGTAGAATAAGAAAATGGCTAAATAAATAGATGTTTTCTTTTCAGTGATCAGTTTACGTCAGTAACTACGTATAGAGAAAGTAGCTATAACGTTTTATTACTTGTTGCGTTCTTGTGACTTATGCTTTAATGCCTCAGTCTGCATCGTTCTTCCAATATCACCTACCCAGGATTTCCAGTGATAAGATGAAGGAATTTAACGTCCCATCCACGATGAAGAAAATAGAGACGGTATACAGTGTAGGATTAGAGAACGATATGCAAAGAAATCGGCCGTGTGCTTTCCAGAGGCACCATTCTGACATTTGGAACAAGTGATTTAGCGAAATCATGGAAAAGATAGATCTGGACAGCCGGAGAGGAATTTGAGCTGTAGCATTCCTGAAGGCGAATGACCCGCCAAGTTAGCCGAGAGCGCTAATGCGCTGCTTTCTGGACTCAGGTAGGTGCGCCGACCCTGGATCGAATCCGCCCGGCCGATTAACGACGAGGGCCAGTGTGCCGGCCAGCCTGGATGTGGTTTTAGGCGGTTTTCCACATCCCAATAGGTGACTACTGGGCTGGTCCCCACGTCCCACCTCAGTTGCACGACATTTGAAGCACGTTTGCACTATTTCATGATCGCCTAACTGTAGAGGATGCAACGGCTTTGTGGCACCCTTTCCATCTGAATCAATGACTGTGTCCAGGCCAGAAGAGTTGTAACGTCATACTGATAAATAGACTCAACTGTCACGTTCTTTATAATTTTGACTTGATTTTGATTGAAGTATGTATTGTGTGAACCCATGATGTTTCATCTCATTTCCTTCTTCCGTCTGGGTTCTTTTTTATCGGGTAGCATATTATTGTCGTTATTATTATTATTATTATTTTTATTATTTTAACAGCGGCGGCAAACCTACGTTTCTAGCATTTGTAGACTTAGAGAAAGCTTTTGACAATGTTGACTGGAATACTCTCTTTCAAATTCTAAAGGTGGCAGGGGTTAAATACAGGGACAGGGAGCGAAAGGCTATTTACAATTTGTGTAGAAACCAGATGGCAGTTATAAGAGTCGAGGGACATGAAAGGGAAGCAGTGGTTGGGAAGGGAGTAAGACAGGGTTGTAGCCTCTCCCTGATGTTGTTCAATCTGTATATTGAGCAAGCAGTGAAGGAAACAAAAGAAAAATTCGGAGTAGGTATTAAAATTCATGGAGAAGAAATAAAAACTTTGAGGTTCGCCGATGACATTGTAATTCTGTCAGAGACAGCAAAGGACTTGGAAGAGCAGTTGAACGGAATGGACAGTGTCTTGAAAGGAGGATATAAGATGAACATCAACAAAAGCAAAACAAGGGTAATGGAATGTAGTCTAATTAAGTCGGGTGATGCTGAGGGAATTAGATTAGGAAATGAGACACTTAAAGTAGTAAAGGAGTTTTGCTATTTGGGGAGCAAAATAACTGATGATGGTCGAAGTAGAGAGGATATAAAATGTAGACTGGCAATGTCAAGGAAAGCGTTTCTGAAGAAGAGAAATTAGTTAACATCGAGTATAGATTGAAGTGTCAGGAAGTCATTTCTGAAAGTATTTGTATGGAGTGTAGCCATGTATGGAAGGGAAACTTGGGCGATAAATAGTTTGGACAAGAAGAGAATAGAAGCTTTCAAAATGTGGTGCTACAGAAGAATGCTGAAGATTAGATGGGTAGATCACATAACTAATGAGGAAGTATTGAATAGGATTGGGGAGAAGAGAAGTTTGTGGCACAACTTGACCAGAAGAAGGGATCGGTTGGTAGGACATGTTCTGAGGCATCAAGGGATCACCAATTTAGTATTGGAGGGCAGCGTGGAGGGTAAAAATCGTAGAGGGAGACCAAGAGATGAATACACGAAGCAGATTCAGAAGGATGTAGGTTGCAGTAGGTACTGGGAGATGAAAAAACTTGCACAGGATAGAGTAGCATGGAGAGCTGCATCAAACCAGTCTCAGGATTGAAGACAACAACAACAACAACACGTATGATTAGAGTCCATGACATGATCTCGAAAATATATGTATGCGGACATCCTTTTGTAACTGCTTTCAGCATACCATTGCAAGTGAAAGAAAGTTAGCCTGCCAGTCGCTTAAACCCCATTTCCAACCGATAATGACTTTCACCATGTTATCAAACTTCTTTTTGTTAATCGTGTGGCTTGGAGACTCAGTGGTAAAGTGCTAGACCAAGGAACCAAATGTCTAGGGTTCGATTGCAGGTCAGACTTCGGACTTTCAAGTGCCACGTATAAAGTTTTTCACTGCCGGCAACGTTTGATGCCACCTTGGAACATGGGAGTGTCTAAAGAACACTCATCATGAAGGTGTGGACTACAGGGAAACTTATGGTTACGAGAATACGGAAATGAACATCCTTATTCCTGTACAGGATAACTCGAAAAAGTGGGCCCAAGTCATGGTTCATAAATCATCCCCGGAACATCATAGAAGCGCCTCTGTCATGAACTCAACGTCTTTCATTGTTTGAAAAGAGGCTAAACCGCGATTCGCCGGATCACACTGCTCGCTACTTCCCAATTTCTGTATTGTCTGGCCATTGGAGCTGCACGTGCTGTGAGCAGTGGCCGTCTGCGAGTTTCCCGAACATTGTCCATTGCATGCTGTTCACTTCCCCAAGTTCGCTCTAAAACTGGTTGAGATGCAGCTGCAATCCTGCGTTCACTGACCGCAACACTTTCTCTAGGGTTTGCAACAGACTTTCACTGACAAGCGGGATACTCTTTCCGTTGTCTGCCGCTTAGGATCTTTTTACGAGCACTGCTCTTTCGCAGTGTTACATGGTTGCAAGTGGTACGCCATTCCTTGCAGACAGCCTTGTTGATACACCAACGAATCGGACAACTTCATTCACAGAGTGATCGTGGGCGTGCCCGAACACGATGACTCCCGTGCCGTTCTGTCACTTCTCGATATCGAGCCACCTTGTTGCACTCACTTAAGCGAACGACTAGTACCTATACACCACTTCGCTGCCGTGATTTAGGACAGTGGTGGTTTGTTGAATGAACGCGTGGTTCCAGTTTCACAAGATCTACGGCGCTTGAAAGCGAGCAGCGGCTCTATTAAGAGGGTGACAAATATTTTGTTGGATGAACTCTCTGTATACTGTAATTAGCTATCGAAGCCACGTTTATACTATTATTTCCAAATTGGTTTTTCACATTTTTGACATATCGGGGCGAGTGTTTCGTTTATGTTGAGGTTGCTATGAGCGCGTCATTGCCTGCTGAAATAATAAAAAGAAACGGGTCATGGTTTTTAGTAAATCGCCAACGTTGTAAACGATTTACAAGAATCATATGAACAAATACAGGGTTATTACAAATGATTGAAGCGATTTCACAGCTCTACAATAACTTTATTATTTGAGATATTTTCACAATGCTTTGCACACACATACAAAAACTCAAAAAGTTTTTTTAGGCATTCACAAATGTTCGATATGTGCCCCTTTAGTGATTCGGCAGACATCAAGCTGATAATCCAATTCCTCCCACACTCGGCGCAGCATGTCCCCATCAATGAGTTCGAAAGCATCGTAGAAGCGAGCTCGCAGTTCTGGCACGTTTCTTGGTAGATGAGGTTTAAACACTGGATCTTTCACATAACCCCACAGAAAGAAATTGCATGGGGTTAAGTCGGAAGAGCGTGGAGGCCATGACATGAATTGCTGATCATGATCTCCATCACGACCGATCCATCGGTTTTCCAATCTCCTGCTTAAGAAATGCCGAACATCATGATGGAAGTGCGGTGGAGCACCATCCTGTGGTACGTTTAGCTCCCTGCTTGCTTTATTCGTCGTCTTCCGCGGGCTACGCGTGAAACTTGCCCGCACACGTTCAACCGTTTCTTCGCTCACTGCAGGCCGACCCGTTGATTTCCCCTTACAGAGCATCCAGAAGCTTTAAACTGCGCATACCATCGCCGAATGGAGTTAGCAGTTGGTGGATCTTTGTTGAACTTCGTCCTAAAGTGTCGTTGCACTGTTATGACTGACTGAAGTGAGTGCATTTCAAGCACGACATACGCTTTCTCGGCTCCTGTCGCCATTTTGTCTCACTGCGCTCTCGAGCGCTCTGGCGGCAGAAACCCGAAGTGCGGCTTCAGCCGAACAAAACTTTATGAGTTTTTCTACGTATCTGTAGTGTGTTGTGACCATATGTCAATGAATGGACCTACATTGAATTTATGAAATCGCTTCAATCATTTGTAATAGCCCTGTAATACCCATTAATTGACAAAATGCCCATGAGATCTACACATGTGCAGGGTGATTAAGTTGTCCCTATCTCTGTCGTTTTATGCAACATGCAATGTTATAGCTGGCCCTTGTGACTACGAAACTACAGTGCTTGTAAGTATTAAGTCTGGATCGAATTGTCAACGTAAATATTTTTAGTCTGACGTTCAGGAAAGTTGTTTTTCGTTCATTACACTTATGGGAGCATTTAAATTAATAACGTTGACGAAGTAGCCGCCTATGCTGGTGCCGTAATAGGCCAGTCAGTAGAGACCAAACAAAGTCAAATTGGGGATGGTTCGTGTAATCTGGACTTTTTGTACAGTGGTAGGAGGGAGTGCTACGAACAACGTCTTAGAAATCCAGGATTGATGAGAAATGAGTGTAAGGTCGAGGTGTATTTGAAGGTCACTTTTGTGTGGTGTTCTTGAATAACTCGAAAACTGTGGCCTCCAGCGAAAACGTATCCCGCAACAAAATTTAACTGTATTAAATTTCCTACAAAATGTACTGCTCATTTTTTCTGTAGAATTTGTAGTAAGTGCATAGCGGGCGAGAGAATGTGAAAATCTCGCGCTTAGTTTGTGAAGGTGTTGCGTGTTGCATAAGACCTATCGGGGATAGGTGAATCATCCAGTACATAATTTTAAGTTCCCCGTCGCGTTTTCTTCCTTGAATCTGAAGGCTAATCTCGGGAACTACTTTAGAGGTTTTTATATGGTTTTTATCAACAGATTCACGAGGAAGATTTGTGTATATAATTTATAGTTACACTAATTACGAATGTTCCATATTTCATTGGCGTTTTGAGAGTTGTCTCGTGACAATGATGAGAGCTACGAGCTGTTTAGTTTCAAACGAGGGGGTATCTGGCGGGAAAAGCAGTAAAGTTTTCACTGAAACGTATCCTGATTCATGTGCGAGGGTGTGTGTATATGATTTGTTATCGCTACGCCAGACAAGTCGTCAGGCCGTAGACAGGTAATGCTACCCGTGCGAAGCGGAAGCGAGTTGCTAGCATTTATACACTGATCAGCCAGAACATTATGACCACCTATTTAATAGCCCTATGCCCAGATAACAGCGGCGACACCTCATGGCACGGAAGCAGTGAGGCCTTGATAGGTCACTGGAGGGAGTTGGCACCACATCTACACACACAAGCCACCTGATTTCCGTAAATTTCGGGGAGGGGGGCGATGAGCGCTGACGCTACTTCCTTGCACATCCCAGATGTGTCCGGTCGGGCTCAGATATACTTAGTTGGGGAGCCAGCATATTAACGGGAATTCGCCAGTGTGTTCCTCGAACCACTCCACCAAATTCCTGGCCTTGTGACTTGGCGCATTATCTTGTTGAAAAAAGCCACTGCCGTCGGGAAATCTGATCGTCATGAAGGAGTGTACGTGGTCTGCAACCAGTGTCCGATACGTCTTGGCCGTCGTTGTGCCTTGCACGAGTTCCACTGGAGCCACGGATGCCCACGTGAATGTACCCCAGAGCCGCCGCCAGCTTCTCTCCGTCCTGCTGTACAGGTGTCGAGGAGCTTTTCCCCTGGAAGTCGACGGACTTGCGGCGTCCCATCGGCATGGTGAAGAAGGTACCGGGATTCACCAGACCATGCAACGCTCTGTCACTGTGCCAACGTCCAGTGACGATGGTCACTAGGCCGTTTCAGTCGTAGTTGCCGATGTGGTGTTAACATTGGCACATAAATGGGTCGTCAGCTGCGGAGGCGCATCGCTAGGAGTATTCGGTGCATTGTGTGTTTAGACACACTTGTACTCTGCCCAGCATTGCAGTTTGATGTTAGTTCCGCGCCATAGTTCACCACCTGCCCTGTTTTACCAGTCTGCCCAGCCTACGACGTCCGACATCTGTAACGAGGGTGGCCGCCCAATCCCATGACGTCTGGGCGTTGTTCCACCGTGATTTTGCCACGTGTTGAAGATACTCAACCACAGCACTCGTCGTACATCCAACACGTTGTGCAGTTTCCGAAATGCTCGTGCCAAGTCTCTGGGCCATCACAGTCTGCCCTATGTCAAACTCAGATAGATCGCGCGCGGATTGTACACACGGACAGCATGTTCACTGATACCACATGCATCTTGTGCGTGTCTGACTAGCAGTTATTCCACGCCAGGTGACGCTGCTATCGCCTGTACGGGTTTATGTCGATAGTCGATCGGTGGTCATAATGTTCTGGCTGATCAGCTTATATGTACATCTGCTATTTACGCAATCATTGTATTAGACAGTAGTTGTGTTGGGGAGAGAGAGAGAGAGAGAGAGAGAGAGAGAGAGAGAGAGAGAGAGGAGAGAGAGCTGCTAATGTAGGGCGAATGAAACAGTTGGGCTGCATCCGGCAAATCAGTGAAGGATGGCCGTCGTCCTGCGTGAGCGAACTGTTAGGAGCGCGGCGTAGTCCGGCGACTTCGCGAAAATATCTGACGCCTGTGGTTGAATGGCCCTACGTGAGCGCACATGTGCAGGGCACCGTGCACCGTGCGATGTGACGAAGCGGACGCTATCAATTGGTTTGATATTTTTGCGCGAAGTGGGCGCTGTTTATGTTTAATGTTACGGAGTCTGAAGTTTTGATCAGTGCTGTTCAAGAACGCGTGTCTATACCTTCCAAACCACTGTGAAACGCATGGCAAAGGCTACATCCCCGTTCCATTCATATATTTAGTGCAAGGGAGCTTTTTCTTTCTGACTTCAAATATCATGCAACCATATGCAGGCCGATCAAAGAGGACACTAATTTCATATCAAACTATTTTCAGTTGTTATCTGTCTTAGCCATGCAGATTTATGAGAAGCATTATTCGGTATTTTGGGAATCGCGTGGCGAATGCTAGCGTCGTTATCATTACAAGTGAAGTGGACTCGTTAAAGCTAACTACGGTCCTACGTAACTGCAATCAGTAGACAAATTGGCAAGCTGATATCATTACACGTTGCTATAAAGTATTCTTATGTTTGTAAATTAAGAAAAGGGCTTGATGAAAACTGAAATAATTAAAACATGTAGATTCCAGTTGAATGGAAAACAGCATTAATCCACCCGCTATATAAAAAGGGAGACAAACAAAATGTTAATAATTACAGAGGAGTGTCACTTGTGTCAGCGCATTCAAAATATTATGAAACATTCTCCTGAACAGAGTGGTAGATAGTTTAGACAAACAACTGGGAGAATATCAGGGTGGTTTTAGAAAGGGAAGATCCTGTGCAGAACAAATTTTTAACTTAAAGTCAATAAATCACCATAGAATATTAACCAGCAAACCAATAATAGTGTCATTTATTGATTTCAAGAAAGCATTTGATTGTATAGACAGAGAAACAATAGATGAAGTCATTAGAGAATTTGGTGTTAAATCAAAAGTAGCAAATATAATTCGTGAAACATTAACAGGTACAATACCTAAAGTCAGATTTATGAGAGATGTATCTCAGCCATTTGAAATAAAAACAGGTGTTAGACAAGGTGATGGTTTATCACCTTTACTGTTTGTGTTCTAGAAAAAATTGTAAGGATCTGGAATTCGGAGCTAAAAAATCACAAAATCGAACCAATAACTCTGGGAAGGAAAACAGATGGAATTAAGATAAACTGCTTGGCTTTTGCTGATGATTTTGCAATACTTTCAGAAAACCTGACAGAAGCAGTTATTCAGATAAACCATCTGGAAAAATAGCAAACAAAACTGGTCTCAATATTTCAGCTGAAAGAACAAAGTTCTTGACAATTATAAAAAATGCGCTAAAATTCATAGAAATACAAATAGGTAAAATAGAGCCACTAAATAAATTTAAATGTCTTGGAGAGACTATCCAAGAGAATGAACTAGAAAAATCTGCAGTAGATGTAAAGTTGACAAAATGGAAAGAGCATATGGTTTGACCAAAAATATTCACAACGAGAAATGTATATCTAGAAAAACAAAACTAAAACATTACACCACAGTGGAACGACCAGAATGTTTATATGGATCTGAATGCCTAACGATGAACTATAAGATGGACAGACTAGAGAATTATTAGAAAAATAATGGGTGCATTAAAAAACTGCAGGTGGTTGGAAAATAAGGAGTAATGAGGAGACCTACAAAAATATAGAGAAAATATCTGAAGCAATGACCAAACGAAGGTTAACCGTTTTCGGACACCTCTACAGAATGGATGGAAATAGACTAACAAAACAAATAATCCTATATTTCTGGCAGAAGAAATCGACAATAGCATGGGTTACAAAAGTAAGGAAAGATCTAGAAAGAAACAACATCAAGGAATCAGAAATAGCAGAAAGAAACCGTTTTAAAAATATAATACTAAGTTTGGAAGGCTTTCAAAGCAGAAGACATAAAAAATCTGGTACAACATGGACAGAAGAAAGGTAGAGACATCATTGGGAGGAAATGAGGGAATACTGGAAAATAGGAAAGAGCAACAAAGGAAGAAGAGGAACTGAAGTTGTTAACTTGATCCTAGTTGGTCAGTACGATTGGAGGGAAAAAAAGTAGTTACTTAGCGATTACATCTTGTGACTTAACAACAAAGAAATTTCAGACACAGTACACTTCTTTTATGTGATTTTTAAAAAAGTAATCGTTGCATTGAAAAAAACTATACTTCTTTCCGTATATCGATAGACAAAAAGTTTCGAGTGTTAAACATATGAAATACAGTGAGTGTTACAATCACATGATTCTCATTGCGCGTGGACAGAACTGAGTGCACGGCGTCCTACGCTCTCAGTTTTAAATTCAGTATCGATATGTTAGCTATATTACATACACAGCTATGTATGACCTACAATGAACCATATACGAGGTCTGGGATCGCTTGAATATTCGCGCTGGTCCTGCACCACGACGCATTTTCATCAGGCCACTCACATGAGATGAGATGATGGGGAAGATATGCAAGATCTGCATGTTCCATTGCAGCTAGATTGTGGCTGCCCAACTTACAGGACTTCACTCTGAGATGATGCGAACACTGAGCATTTCTGTCCCATTTGAAAGGTTTAGTGTCAGTACGTCCTACTGGGAAATCTAATCGACGCGAGAGTCAGCTACCATGGGCAAAAATGTGTGTTTGACAGGAATTACAGTCGTCAATCGTAGATTGTAACACCGAATAGATGGATCAGAGAACAGCAAATCTCTTTACATTTTTTCATTGTTGCACGATAACAAAAGGTGACACTCATACCGTTGAGAACCACTTTCGCGTTACGGCATGCAGCAGCCTCTGCCCCAGCGTTTTCATTTCCTCACAGCACAAGAGAGAGATATGCATGGCCTCAAGAACGTTGTCACTGAACTTTGAACGGATGTGTTGCAGTACACTTGAAATAGACTGAGTATGTGGTAACCATTTAAGTCGATGCATCCTGCTGTCTGACAGGGCAATGTTCAGGCAAATGGCAAGATATATACTCATCAAGGAAAGTCTATGTGGAGCGGAATGGGGATCCTGATAGGTCTTGGACTTCTCTTACGGGAGAATTATATGTGCGCCGGTTTCTCCGTCTACAGTGCCTGTCTTGGCCCCTGTAGTAAGGCAATGTACCACCTCATCGTCCCTGAATTGGTTCAAAATGGTTTGAGGAACACGACAATAACATTAGGTTTCTGAATATCTGTGGATTAGTGGCAGATTGTTCTTTCTCAGGACCCCAAAGCAGAGAAGATAGTGATGTTGGACGCCGAGTCCTGGAAGGCAAACGACACTCTGTCTCATCCCAAAGGAGTGCCGCTGCGCTTAGGTGGGGACTCTGGGCAAGGCGGCTCATTTCATTTCAGAAATGTTATTTTCCACAAGCCATTGCCTCACAGATGATGCTTAATGAAAGGGTGCACTGTCTGGCTGACACAAGCAACCATCATCAATCGACTGTTTCTCTGCTGTATGCAGCTCACAGTGCTGTAAAATGTGTTCATACCCATTCACATTTAGCGTGTTTGTAAGGGTAATAAGGAGACCACACCGCAGTCACAAAGAAACTCCCATACTGTAACACCACCTTATTCGTACTTCGCTGTTGGCGCTACACATGATGACCAGTTAACGTTCTCCAGGCATTCCCCAAACCAAAACCCTTCCACCATATTGCGAAGTGGTCCAGACCACTCGTTTCCAGTCATTGACTGTCCAGTGGAGTTGTTTTTTCCAGTACCTCAAATGCAGCTTACCATTGACTACTGAACCGTGTGGCTGTTTGACCATTGTACCCCATTCTTTTTAATTCCCTACACTGTATCAGTATGATAGCCGGGCTGCTGGTAGCTCTTTGGAACTCACGAATGCTTTCTTATGTCGATCTCGTGCGACTTTTTACAATACCTTCCACAGTGCTTGACCAGCCGTATCCATCAGTACATGTGAGCTCTTCCTGATCTTGTTTTCGCTTTGGTTGTTCCTTCGTTTTTTCACCTCACCGTCACATCACCCATACTCGACTTGGGAACTTTAGAAGGGATGAAATGACCCTGATGGATTTATTATTAAATTGTCATCCAATGACTTTTCCACGTTCGAAGTCATTGAGTTCTCCCGACTAGCCCATTCTGCGGTTACTGCTTCTTTACTGACAACACAATCTCCCCCCCTCATCCTTTTGCACTGGTGGGTCCACCTCTCCGTAACATATAGTGATCAGTTCCGCATTACATCGCTGTTTCCGAATGCTTTTGATCAGATAGTAGGTGTCATCCGGCCATCACCTCACTGAAGACACCTGGGACGGCCGTGGTGGCCACGCCTAGAATGCAACCCGCCCAGTCTTCGTGTGTAGTGGTCGGCGGATAAGCGAGCGGTAAGAGCTTAACAGATCAAAACGCTTTCGGCGTCTTACCGAGTTCTCGCCATGACCCTGAGCTGCTGTCAAAAAGACAAAGGGGAGGTGCTAAACATTGCTATGTGTTGAGAATACTCGTGAGTGTTAAACGGTTTAAATTCAAGTTCTATTAATTACGTTACAGTCCTTTTATGTAAAAGGAAATAAGCTGTCCTAAGTAGAAAGTTGGTTCCAACACTGCCGTGCTGTACTAGGTACGGCGCTATAGGAGATGGTGTGCCGTTATCTTCATTCAGTCTCTGAACGAACTACCAGCTTACCGTGTCACGGTGCGACATGGCACTCCTTCCCATAGCAATCACTGCTTCAGGTGATCCGGCAGTAAGTTTTGTCACTTGCACTGTGTAACCACGAAGTCTTTCGCAACAGATTTATCGTATAAACTGCTCTCGGTATACTTGCGTTAATTCACTATTAAAATCCGGTATTTAGACAACTACCATTATTTTCTTCATCAGAAGAGATATTGGCTGACGACAGTCATATTCATACTGAGTTAGTTAAATTTTTACTTACTTACTACTATTGTTCCACTCCCACGCCCACAAATAGGGTTGCTTTATCGTCTTACCCCAGGGCAATGGAAGACACCGGCGGAAGAGAGTGCAATGCCTCAGTTTAATAAGAATTATTCTGATCACATTATCTATAGTATTTTAGAAAGCACCACATGCTGCTAACAAGTTTCTCCGTATGTATCGCTAGAAAGAGCTGTCTACCACATAATTTGTTTTCCCTTCTGTATTTATGTTCCTGTCTTCGAATTTAATCAGACATAACACTAAGCAACTCTTTTGGATTAATACTTTTCACCATCGGTGCCTTCAGTTCTCTCGTGATACTATCAGTACCAAGTCACTGAAATTACTCCAGGCGGAACATGGGTCCGAGAGGGCATACTTCCTGAGATACGAACACTTGTTCATAATAGGCGCTGAAAGATGTTTGGTTGTGGATATGACCACAGTCAACAGAATGTATTAATGTCTTCGGGCCGGCCGGAGTGGCCGTGCGGTTCTAGGCGCTACAGTCTGGAATCGGGCTACCGCTACGGTCGCAGCTTCGAATCCTGCCTCGGGCATGAATGTGTGTGATGTCCTTAGGTTAGTTAGGTTTAATTAGTTCTAAGTTCTAGGCGACAGATGACCTCAGAAGTTAAGTCGCATAGTGCTCAGAGCCATTTGAACCCTTATGGTTTCTCCAGAAATCAACGTCCAGTGCAGCTAATCAGTTGCGAATAAAATAATTTCTCGTAGTGTTTCTTCGAACTCATAACTCGAGAGGTAATAGCAGTAGAGTCATGTTGGTGTTCTACATAAGATTTAGATACTTCCTTATTTAAATGCTTATTTCTTTGAAACTGTTGAGTGCAAGCCACGTAACTCAGATTTTTATTGATTTTCAGGATTTTTATTGATTTTTTGGGCTCTTTACTTCAATCAGTAAAAATGGAACCCTCGCAGGATTGCTTCGTTGTCCGTCCGTCTGTCTGTCTCAGTATACCAAACTGTTAAAAACCCTTTTTCCCAGGAACAGGCAGACGTATCACTTTGAAATTTAGGTTACTAAGAAATATGGCCACTTGGGAGTGAAGAAACTTAAGCTTGTAAGTCAGTTAAACAAAAAGATATGGTCATTTACGTCAGATGTCCGCCCCCGGTAGCTGAGAGGTCAGCGCGACAGAATGTCAATCCTAAGGGCCCGAGTTCGATTCCCGGTTGGGTCGGAGATTTCCCCCGCTCAGGGACTGGGTGATGTGTTGTCCTAATCGTCATCATTCTATCCCCATCGACACGCAAGTCGCCGAAGTGGCGTCAAATCGAAAGACTTGCACCAGGCGAACGGTCTACACGACGGGAGGCCCTAGTCACACGACATTTATTTATTTTATTTACGTCATATATTTTGACACTCGCAAACTCACTCATGAAAACCGATAGCTTACTTCCCGTTGACCTAGAATCATGAAGAGAAGCAAGGTTTCACTATACAGGAATATTGTTAATTTTTAATTATATAACACAAACAATATATATTTTGTCTTTTGTTATCCGAATCCAAACTTAAAATTAAAACATTCTCGAAAATCTTTAGATTCCCGGGACCGTTACCTTGTCAGTATCAATGTCGATAACAGGGAAAATTGTCGAGATTCTCGATTTCCGGAGTAGATGAACAGCTGTTCGCTTAATTAAGTCCGTATGGGACCTTCGCAGCCAGTTTTTGTTAGGGGTTATTAATTAAACAGTTACGCTTATATGGTACAATGAAAACTTATTCAGTATTTTTTGTTTCTAATAAATTTGTTAATTGCCGGTCTCTGGCTTAGTACGAAGCTCAGGAAAACGCTTGGGGCCAACAGTAATTTCAATTTTAGATGTCACGGATCAATGGCCACATAATTTAGTGTTAGATATAACAACGCCTGTCTAAGAAAAATTTTATCCGACTTTGTTACACTATTTCAGATGGAATGGGTTTGACAGAAATAGTGTACTAATTTCGCACTCCACGTCCACGAACTCTTTCACGTCCGTGTGAGGACGGCTTAAAGTCTAGCTACATCGGAATTTCCAAACAAACAAAAAATTATTGTTTCGAGGATTATTTTCCCCAGTGCTCTATCCAAGTACCACTTACAGCATTGGCTCTGGCTAACCTACAAAAATCTGTGCTCAGCTAACCTTAATTATTTTCTTGACCTGCAGAAGGTGTTTCCGTTTCATTCAGACCAAAATTAAAAGAAAAATGTGAAAACGTACATTTACGACCTTTCTACATTACCACAGCGTAAACGTCTGCTTCAAATCAGCTCTAAACGGAAACTGGGACAGTCTAATAGCACTTTTCGAACTTCTGGCACATTAACGATAAGAAGTCACAAATGTTACCAAAATCTCTCCAGCCCCAGCGTGAGTATTTGTAGAAGTTTTGCTAGCCTTTCGCAACAGGCGCAAATTTCCGGTGTATTTGCTGGTCTAGCGCTGCTATGCTATCCACGAATGCCCGGTTTGTACATCCTAAATCTTTGTACACATTAAAGGAAATTTGTAAAAAAATATAAAAATGATTGATTGTATTAACCTGTTGATGCTCCACAAACAGTCGCGCCACCTCACGACCTGTCTCCCACAGCTCGTGCGATCCCTAACGAGGACGAGTTACTTTGCCCAACTTACAGGGTGGTCAGAAACAGTCTGAAAAGCTTGTAAGGGTGTTGCAGGGTAGGTTACTACTTAGCATTAAAGTTAGCCGATCAGACCGTTGCACGCTCAAATTCAAGCAGCATGCCAGAAACGATGTCGGCAAATGTGTTCTTCGTTTGCTTTCCTAAAACCGAACAAAAGAGCGATACAAATCTTCGACCTAGGACGGTACTAACGATCGAACCCGAGCCGAAGGCTGAGCAGTCTTCTGCGCTTTCATCTACGCTATGACAAAAACTGACACTAATTGTATCTGCGGGCTGTTTGAATTTTGCGGGCAACAGCCTAATTGGCTAACTTCAATGATAATTAACTCGGAAACTACGCAACGCATCGAACTTTTGTCTAACAATTATTTATCAGCACAACCTACCCTGTAACAACCTTACAAGCTTTTCAGACTGTTTCTGACTACCCTGTATGTTACCAAGAAGACACGAAATATGCCGGCGTACTCAAGAAGCCATCATGTGGTAAGTCTTCTGGCCACCTCTTAAAAACATGATGCCATGATGCTGAAATGTTTCGTAGCTAACTATGTGCTACAGTCACGTATTTCCTATGTTTATTCCTGAGGATATGGTCGGGCGTACTCGCTATTCCAGAGTCGGTACAAGGTCGCTCGCTGTACTTGTCCCTGCATACGTATTACGTCAGATGCTGGGCAAAACATACGGTAGCTTATCTTCTGGTAAACCTTCCGGGATGTAAGGTCGTGGTCCATGAAACTCTTCAGCTCCTAACGTTTCGTCCAGAGCTGCGCTGGACATCTTCAGAGGGGTGTTTCTCCTCCGGTGAGTCTTGCCGACTGACGGGTCGGACGTCTGAGAGCGACTTATGTTTCGTAGAAAGTGGGCGTGACCAGAGTTACACGTGATGTGCAGAGATAACCTTTGTCAGAGATAAAACTTAACTATCGATCGTAATCTCGTCACGGATAAAACTGTCTAGCAATTCTGTAGTGCTACTGTCCAAATATCACTAAGTTTCATGGTCTCTTCTTTCCGATTAAAATTATCCCTATGTTTATATATTTCAATTGCTTCCCTACAAAGCCGTGGGTAATAGTTCGTCGTCGTAGATAAAATTTTTGTTTCGGAAAACTTCACTTGATGATTTCCTGGCTGAAAAGCGTGTTCTGCTACAACCGATTTATCTGTTTTTCCTAATCGGCAAAGACTTCTGTGTTCTTTTAACCGTGTATTTACGCTTCTTTTTGTTGTTCCAACATAAACTTTACCACATGTACACGGGATTTTATATACGCCACTGGCTGATAGAAATAAAATAACGCACACAGACAGATACTTACATAAAAACTCTAACCACCATCCAAAACAAAAAAGAGGTGTGATTACAAGTCTCGTTGACAGAGCCAGACGGATTTGCACGCCGGAGTATCTAGACGACGAATTAAAACATCTGAAGCACGCTTTTGAGAAAAATGGCTACTCAAAGAAAGAAGTAAGCAGAATTCTGCACCCAAACAACAAAAAGCTTAAGGACAATTCCGAAAAACGATGGAAGAATACAGTCTCTCTCCCCTTTATAAAGAAAGTAACGGATCAGATTGGAAAGATTTTAAGTAAACATGATATTAGACCTGTTTTTAGACCAACGAAGAAAATTTGTCATGTTCTTCGGTCTGTAAAAGATAAACGCGCTCCTCTATCAGCCAGTGGCGTATATAAAATCCCGTGTACATGTGGTAAAGTTTATGTTGGAACAACAAAAAGAAGCGTAAATACACGGTTAAAAGAACACAGAAGTCTTTGCCGATTAGGAAAAACAGATAAATCGGCTGTAGCAGAACACGCTTTTCAGCCAGGAAATCATCAAGTGAAGTTTTCCGAAACAAAAATTTTATCTACGACGACGAACTATTACCCACGGCTTTGTAGAGAAGCAATTGAAATATATAAACATAGGGATAATTTTAATCGGAAAGAAGAGACCATGAAACTTAGTGATATTTGGACAGTAGCACTACAGAATTGCTAGACAGTTTTATCCGTGACGAGATTACGATCGATAGTTAAGTTTTATCTCTGACAAAGGTTATCTCTGCATATCACGTGTAACTCTGGTCACGCCCACTTTCTACGATACATAAGTCGCTCTCAGACGTCCGACCCGTCAGTCGGCAAGACTCACCGGAGGAGAAACACCCCTCTGAAGATGTCCAGCGCAGCTCTGGACGAAACGTTAGGAGCTGAAGAGTTTCATGGACCACGACCTTACATCCCGGAAGGTTTACCAGAAGATATGTCATCCGGTCGTGAAAGCCTTCATACTATGATACGGTAGCTTCTTAGTGAACGTTGTACATGTTCGCTGTAACATTTGGTAGGAATCAGTATGCCCGCTTTCCAGTGAGAACCCGAACTCGTACATTGCCACGAGTTCATGACATACTCCTGTGCGGTAAATATCAACAGACCGACGGCAGTTTAAATTGTTTCCTATCCACTATGAGGCCGTGTAAGGCGTCGGCGCCGGCCGAAGTGGCCGAGCGGTTCTAGGCGCTACAGTCTGGAACCGCGCGACCGCTACGGTCGCAGGTTCGAATCCTGCCTCGAGCATGGATGTGTGTGATGTCCTTAGGCTAGTTAGGTTTAAGTAGTTCTAAGTTCTAGGGGACTGATGACCTCAGCAGTTAAGTCCCATAGTGCTCAGAGCCATTTGAACCATTAAGGCGTCGGCAGCGTTCCTACTTGCAGGAGGTCGCTTAGTTGCTTGGATAGAGGGAAATGTTGCTGAACGTTGGTATCGTCGTTGCTGAAGTAATGTGGAAACTTCAATACTTCAACAGTGAGGTCATAAACAAAACAATTTTTATGCGTCAACGGTTGTCAGCTCATCTCAGTGAGACTACCTGAAGTCATGAATTTGCGAAACTCCTTCTAGAGTCTATTTTATTTCTACATCAACTTCTCTTTTTAATTATTGAACGTCCCTCGTACGTGGGAGGCTGGGCGGCTCGAGCCTGCCTACGGAGAGATAGTAACTGACCACTTCCGTCTTCCATTGGTACAGTAGCGCAATTCCAACCAACTCGACTGCTATTTTCACTATATTATTATGCCCCCATGGTCAGGAAGAGGAACGTCGTAAAATTTCAAAAGAATGGTTCAAATGGCTCTGAGCACTATGGAACTTAACTTCTGAGGTCATCAGTCCCCTAGAACTTTTTATTTTTTTTAATTTTTTTGCTGGCCCTTCACTTAGTATCGCTGCAGTATATTCTAAGGTGTTATCCTATCTTCTACATCTAATCTAATTACATACGTCATAATCGGTGTGCATTCCAGTCCGGTGTTTATGTACCCCCCTCCCTCCTAGTCCAGGGCAAGGCGGATTCCAGCCGTGAAGCGGCTGGCCAAGTCCTTACCCGGCGGTACAGGAAGGGCGCACGAAGTCTAAGTCGGTGAAAAGTTTTTGCCTTTAATGATGATTGTCCCTTAAAAAGTTCTTAAGTACTTTTTTTGATATTTCATCAGTGAGTTTATTTAGGGTGTTAAAAGTATTGTCGTGCCTTAATAAGTGGTACCTGTCATTGTTTGGTAGCTGTTGTCTTAGATCATGGGATACATCATCGAAGAGGTGGCACTCATACACCACATGTTCTGGGGTACCTTGTACTGCACCACAGTCACACGCTGGTGTAGCCTTCTTCCCAAACCGACATAGATATGTTGGGTATAGTCCATGTCCAGTAAGAAAGTGCAGCATTCCTCTCGTAGGTGTGAAAAATGTAAGTCCTATCCTTTCCTCTATATCCGGTAGCAGCTCATAGGTTCTGCGTCCCGTATCCTCATTGTTCCATTGTTCTTGCCACAGTTCGATCCCTCTCTTTTTGATGGCGTACTTATCCCCAGCATAAACCCCAAGTATCTCCCTGATTTTGTCCCTGTTCTCCTTCTTCGCCCAGTACCAGGAGGCCTGCTCATGAATTTTTATGTCCAGTGGACAGATCCCCATTAGCACTAACAGCGCTCCCCCAGGTGTTGTCCTGTAGGCCCCTGCTGAACGTAGAAGCATGTTCCGCTGCACTCTTCTTACGGCCATGGCAGGCATGACCCTCGTGAGTCTGTGTGCCCAGACTCCTGATCCGTATCCTACTATTGAGGTCAAGATACTATTATGGTATAATTTGAATAAGTTGGTTGGAAGGTGAAACCGCTTATGACCAATTCCAATGAGATTGTTTAATAAAGCCAAAGATTTTTGAGATACGGTATCAATGTGTGATGCAAAGTTCCACCTCTCATCGATGATTACACCCAGGTATCGGGCCTCGCAGCGCCGAAGAACTGGTGTGCCATTAATTCTGACAGTGGGGTTTCTGACCAGTTGGCCTTTGAGAAGTAGGTATGTGGATTTATTGGGCGCAATCGTCATTTTGCTTTTATGACACCACGATGTAAGTATGCTTAAGGCTCTCTCCACTTTCGGCTCTAAGTCCTCCCGGCTTCGGCCGCCGACCAGCAGGAGGAGGTCGTCAGCGTATGCTATGACCTCTAGCACATCGTCACAGTTCTTTAGGTCTTCACGTAGTGGCTCCATGTTGATGTCCCAAAAGAGAGGTCCTAGGACAAAGCCTTGAGGACATCCTTTGGTCACAGTCTTCCTGACTATGCCGCTAGGGGTCGACAGCCAGACCTCCCTGTCTGCACAATAGCTCCTCAGACAGCCGTATAGTTGCCCTGGGCAGTTCTTCTCCCGCTAGCAGGAAAAGAGTGAGGGCCACCACAGGTTGTCGAAGGCGCCACTGATGTCCACCATGATGCCGACGACATACTTGTGCGGGGTGGAGCCACAGACCTCGGCAGCCAGGGCGATTGCGTCAGACGCAGAACGCCCAGACCGAAAACCGAATTGTCTGTCACTCATCCCGCACAGCATGCGGTGTGCTGTCAGTCTGTTTGCCAGTAGCCTCTCAAAAAGTTTGCCCAGGATGTCTAACAAGCAGATGGGTCTGTAAGACTTAATTTCTGTGGGATCTTTGTCTGGACCCTTTTTGATGATGATTACATTTGCCTTTTTCCATATTTCTGGGAATTTCCCGAGTTTCAGGCACTCGTTGTATAACTTAGTGAGAGGAGCTACGAGCTGGGGGGCAAGGAATTGCACCACTTCCGCAGTAATGCCGTCCGGGCCAGGAGCTTTTCCCCTTTTGAGGGCCTTGATCTGGGCGGCAACCTCCTCCTCAGAGAAGGGGTAGGTTCTAATGTTATTGTTGTAGTCCCTTCGGTCTTCTCTCCTTATTCTTTTCTGTTCTTCTGTCTCGTTTTCCTCCACATCGTCAGGTAACAGGACCCGAAAGAGGGCCTCAGCAGTTTCCTGCCACGTGCCCGTAATCCGGTCCCCGTCCCTGACGGTGGATAGCACCATAGGTGATCTTATTTTTTCCTTATCAGTTTGTACGGGACTCCGCATGGGTCTGTAGACAATTGGCTTTTCACGTAGTTTTCCCAGCTTCTCAGTCTGACTGCCCTAAGCTCCTGTTGAAATTGATCCTTGCTTTCTCTATACATCTGCAGCCATCTTTGTTTTTCTCTCCAGACGACACTCCGCTGGTAGTACCTCCTTGCGCTCCTCACAGCCTGGCGCATCTGTCCTATTTCGACCGACCATGGTGTGGGGGTGGCCGCAACAGCTCTCCTCCTGGTTGGTGCAGCAGCTCGCACCGCCCTGGTGATCGCCTGTACCAGTTCTTCGGCGCACTCTTCCACATTTTCGTCACCCTCCAGCAATGTCGGGATGTTGCACTCTTCCACGAGACGGTCCCAGCTGGTCTTGTTATAATTGAGCTGCAGCTCCCACCCCATGTCCCAGTGTGGGACAGAGCAACCACCAGTGATCATAACCTAATCACATTCACTATTGGGGACAAGGAGTGCCCCTAGAACTTAGAACTACTTAAACCTAACTAACCTAAGGACATCACACACATCCACGCCCGAGGCAGGATTCGAACCTGCGACCGTAGCAGTCTCGCGGTTCCAGACTGCAGCGCCTAGAACCGCTCGGCCACACCAGTCGGCAGTAAAATTTCATCAGTTTATAACAGTTGCCTCCATTTTGAGTGAATTATGAACTGTTCTTAAAATGACGGCAACCGAATTCTGTTTCCAGATTTCAATTCATCAGCATGTTAGGAACATTATGATGGAGTGTCTTCTTGCCTGGAAATTTTGTTAATGTTTTGAATCGCGATTGAATTCTCAAGTAACTGGAAATAAAATTGATACGGAATTTGTGGATGCGCTGGTGGGTTGTTTGTAACAAGTGAGTCCTGAATCGGTCACGTGACTGGTTGGTTGTTAATTCAAGCTCGACTGTCTTTTTCATTTCGGCCTTGTGCGGTCGGCCACGCCTACGCCTCAGCACGTGGTGGTCTCACGTAGGTTCGTAAGACGTTATGTTACAACATCTGACTTACTCTGACTGAAACAACTGCTTGAAAGAAAAATGTATACTGTACCCACGCAATGTTGTTTTGCGATATAGTTTCAGTCGTGTCATGTTACTCGTCTCGCAGAGCTCTATCAGCGAGACGAAAAACTGAACGATGCCGCTCCAGTCAGCGATGTACAGGCGCTACAGGATCGCATTCCAACACGTGCAGCTACAACCAAGTGAGCTTGAAATTGTGTGCGGTTACTTAAAAGCCGTCGCCACACGGTCCGTACATTTGAACGTCAACAACGTTGAGCGTGCCGAGTTTTTGACGTCATAATGTTGAAAAAGCACGTTGGTGACTCTTTCCGAACGTTTAGAGCAGTATCAAGCATGACAGATATTCTGAACGTGCATTTGAGCGAAGACCAATGAGATGGAAGAACGCCACTTACGTCACATGCACGCCACCTCATTTAAGTGCAGAGTTTGTTTACGCCATACTGGCTTTCAGTTGGAGCTCATGTTTGATGGATTTTGTAATATAACTTACGATCTGTGGATATATGCCCTTTCAGACACCAGCAAACAACCAGTTGTTTACTGGTACGATTTGTTGTAATAAAATGACGGGAAACGTCATATCCGCGGTTAAAAGAATTTTCGAATATAAAGTATGCCGTTACAGGGCATCGGCACGTTGAAGACCCAACAAACCGCGTTGTTCTTGGTACGGTTTGTTATAGTTAAATGTCAATTATCAACAAATCGGTGGTTGAAGCCTTCAGGAGACGATAACATATAAAATTCCGTCGCATGTTACAGACGTTCAGCGTACTGTAATGACTAGAGACGCGAAATTGCGAAGTCGTGTGAACAAATGGTTCGCTTCTCTTTAAATCGGCCTGTGTGGCCGAGCGGTTCTAGGCGCTACAGTCTGGAACCGCGCGACCGCCACGAGGAACCGCGCGACCGCTACGGTCGCAGGTTCGAATCCTTCCTCGGGCATGGGTGTGTGTGATGTCCTTAGGTTAGTTAGTTTTAAGTAGTTCTAAGTTCTAGGGGACTGATGACCTCAGAAGCTAAGTCCCATAGTGCTCAGAGCCATTTTTTTGAACCATGTTCCGTATGCACCACCCGCGTCGTTTGAGAAGCGTTCAGCAGGACGGTGGAGACCACGTCAGCGCGTGTGAAGATGGCTGTAAGGCTGTCGCTGAACGGCTAAAAGGTGCATTGCCGTGGATGGACGTCGCGTCGAACACCTCCTATGAACGAGTTTTCAGATCTCAGAAAGTATAGGTTTCCAGACTTTTTTTATCTCGTTTCCACCTCTCAGAATATTTGAAGACCTTATACAGAAGATACGGATTGCAGTAGAAAGCAGCGTAACGCCCAAAAGAATTCTGGGACGGTGTCGCAGAAGATGACGCGCGGGGCGTGCGCCGACGCGGCCGCCGCCGGTGGTGCGCGGTGTGGTCCTTGGGCGCGGCTGGTCCGCGTTTTACTGCCTCTCCGCTGCGCCGGCCGCTTTTGGTCTTATTGTGCGCCGCCTTTTGCCCATCTGCCCTTGAACGCGCGTGCGTCCCTCTGTTAGCGCGGACGCTCTGCCCAACTGCGTGCCACTCTTCTCTTCCGCCCGACAGCTCTTTGTTTCACCGGCGTGCTCTCTGTGGTGCCAAAGGACTCGATCTTATCTGCGACTTCACTGTACCTATCATGTCGCACGAATCAATATCCTGCACAGTATTCGAGCCGGGCGTCGCGTGAGCATCCATTCACCCGTATGAAACTGCCAGTGTAGTTTCGTTAATCACCAGCCCTATAAAAGTGTATATGTGCACGTAAATTAGGCATATGGGCAGATTACCAAAAAAAGCAGTAGCTCGGGAAACCGTATAAGAGATGGCACGAAAGATGTGCTTGTTGTCACCATTGGCGTCGTTGGCTGTAACGCTATTCCGAATATGCATAACTACTTCCTGCAGAATGAGTATGAACTCAGGTTCTGGGTTTGTTTCCGACGACTGAACAGACTGAAACAAAACTACACCCGCACAAATCGCACTGACTAGTCGGAGGAGGGCTATGTAATTGACTGAGCTTTCTTGCTTGCCGCTTGGCCTTTTCATGTCAGGATCGCTCTCCTTCAAACAAGTTGACAGCGGTGGATATAGTGCTCCACCACAGTGAACGGTCCACAGCGCATTCTTCCCAAGTTAGTATGAACCAGTCGTCTTCATGGTGTGTTTCAGCTGGTCCTCAAAACTGTAACGAGGTTCTCCATGATGTCTGCTGTCTCCACCACAGTGAACGGTCCACAGCGCATTCTTCCCAAGTTAGTATGAACCAGTCGTCTTCATGGTGTGTTTCAGCTGGGCCTCAAAACTGTAACGAGGTTCTCCATTAAGTCTGCTGTCAAAGTAGAGTGCGCGCCATAAAGGATAGGTTCAAATTGTTCAAATGGCTCTGAGCACTATGGGACTTAACTTCTGAGGTCATCAATCCCCTAGAACTTAGAACTACTTAAACCTAACTAAACTGAGGACATCACACACATCCATGCCCGAGGCAGGATTCGAACCTGCGACCGTAGCGGTTGCGCGATTCCAGACTGTAGCGCCTAGAACCGCTCGGCCGGCCATAAAGGATGGGGCGGGGACTCCTGGTATCACTGATGCAGTCAACGTGGCCTAACCATCTTACTCGACGAAGGATGATGGTTGCCTCACTGTTGCTTACATGCGCTTTCTCGAAAACCGTAGTGTTGGTCACACCATCGCGCTCCCACTTACCAAGACGTATCTCATTTCTGGTGGTGGAAGTGCTCATGTTCTTTGATATCACATCATAAGTGTGTCCAAGTTTCACACCCATACAGGAGCGTGGATGTGACAACTCTGTACACAATGAGTTTGGTATGCAGATTTAGGTCTTTACTCGTGAAGGCTCTGTGCGTTAACCGTCTGTATTCTGCATGGGCAGCCCCAATTTTATTTATCAACATCGTGTTGGCAAGTACAGTGTGTTTCAAAATGAACATATCGGTTTTAAGGTGTTGTAGCTTTTATTACGTTCTACTCACAATTGTAAATTATACACCAAATGAAAGAGCAACTCAAATAGTTTTGTATGTATACCTGTGCGCAATGGGAAGAGTATGGAATGATAAAGAGTGACTGAAAATACCTTTGAACGAGTGGGAGCCTTTCACGCTTAGCCCCAAGAAATGTCCCCGCGGAAGGTTTATGGGCCCTTCTTTTTCGGTGAATCAACTTTAACTGATGTTTCTTACCTGGAGTGCTACAGCTATGGCTCGTGCCTCAATGGGAAGAAGCTGAACAACACGTCTTTATTTGGGAGCGGGATTGTGCGCCGCCTCACTGGCGTAACTCAGTGCGCGACTGGTTGAACGATGTTGTATCCGACCGGTGGATTGGGTGCAAAGGGCCGGTTGACACAGCATTTTATGCATGACCTCCAAGTTCACACACGATCTGACGCGATCATGTGTTTGTGCCTCCGATACTAATACTCCTGACACGTTGATCAAGGTTTGGGAACAGCTCGCCTATCGACTCGATGTGTGATCGGTGTTTCTCTTTCATTTGGTGTATATTAATAATTGTAAGGTGAATGTAACATGTCCTACAAAGCCTTAAAATCCGTATATTCATTTTAAGCACCCTGTGCACCGTTTAGACAAGATGCTTCCAAGGTATGAAAAGTGATCAATTTGCTCCAAGATGGAGACATTGAACTCACGAAGAGATAATCCTGGGGCGGATTTTGCTAGTACCTTCGGGTTTATTTGCTGCATTGATAGGGTAAGATGAAAGGGATCGCGTGCAGTTTTCAAGCAGTTGATTGGCTGTTGCAATTCTGCAGGTGTTAGAACAGGAGATGCGTTGTCATCGGCATACTGTTGTTCTGCCACCCGGGTAATCTGGGAACGTCTTTGTGAACGAACGAGCGATGTGGCTGAAGGGTCGTGGTGGAAACTGCTTTTCTTATATTACCGTGCCCTGAAGTTTGACAAGGACTTCCGTGACACTATTCCGCTTACTAAACGATCTTGGCGACGAAAGGCGCATTTCCTCTGTGGAGTCTCTCTGCCTGCCTGTTGAAGGTCCCAGACTGACGAGAATACTCACAACAACTGGACGACTGAGAGTAGGATTCGTACCCTGACGGTTCCGTACAAACGTGATTATGTACATCTACATAGTTCATCTATAGGAAGTATACGAGTATCAAAATATATAACATAATTGGCCGTGTCTTTTGAGTACATTGACTCAGAAGTTCAAATTTTTTGCACCGCCAAGTGACGGTATACCTTAGTATTTGACATAAATCGCAACTTGGTACCTCTATCCGTTCCTTAGAAAGAGGGTTATTAACAACGAACTGACGGACAGACGGACAACCAAGTGATTCTAAAAGGGTTCCCTTTTTACCGACTGAGGTACGGAACCTCAAAGAGAAAGTTTGTAAGACACTCCTTCCGTGGATGAGCACATATTCTTAGGATACTTCCAGTGAATCTCAACTTGGTATTAGATGTTCCGGCGACTATTTTTCTAAGACTGTGTCACCTCAGGCTGACTGGCAGGTGCCCAATTTAAATATTTTGGTGATGTATTAAATGGCGACCGGCTGCAAGCTCGAAATGTGTTTCAAGAATTAGTTCGCCGAAAAAATTTCAAAATTTCGCAATTACGGTCCACCTATTTATTCGCAGTAGGCTACTCTACATTTATGTATGTTGAGGTGCCTCCTCCATCTACATCTATATTTATACTCCGCAAGCCTCCCAACGGTTTGTGGCGGAGGGCACTTAACGTGCCACTGTCATTACCTCCCGTTCCTGTTCCAGTCGCGTATGGTTCGCGGGAAGAACGACTGTCGGAAAACCTCCGTGCACGCTCGAATCACTCTAACTTTACATTCGTGATCTCCTGGCAAGCTATAAGTAGGGGGAAGCAATATATTCGATACCTCATCCAGAAACGCACCCTCTCGAAACCTGGACAGCAAGCTACACCGCGGTGCAGAGCGCATCATCTCTTGCAGAGTCTGCCACTTGAGTGTGCTAAACCGCTCCGCAACGCTATCACGCTTACCAAATAACCCTGTGACGAAACGCGCCGCTCTTCTTTGGATCTTATCTATCTCCTCTGTCAACCCGACCTGGGACGGATCCCACACTGATGAGCAATACTCAAGTATAGGTCGTACGAGTGTTTTGTAACCCACCTCCTTTTTTTTTTGGTTGATGGACTACATTTTCTAAGGACTCTCCCAATGAATCTCAACCTGGCACCCGCCGTACCAACAATTAATTTTATGTGATCATTCCACTTCAAATCGTTCCGTACCCGTACTCCCAGAGGAAACTGCTACCAGTGTTTGTTCAAAAAAGTGGTTCAAATGGCTCTGAGCACTATGGGACTTAACAGCTGAGGTCATCAGTCCCCTAGAACTTAGAACTACTTAAACCTAACTAACCTAAGGACATCACACACATCCATGCCCGAGGCAGGATTCGAACCAGCGACCGTAGCGGTCGCGCGGTTCCAGACTGTAGCGCCTAGAACCGCTCGGCCACACGGCCGGCCAGTGTTTGTTCCGCTATCATATAATCATACAATAAAGGATCCTTTTTTTCTCCAGACCCTGTACCAAGCGTTGCAACAGAAAGCTAAATATTATGTGCACCTCGTTCAGAAACGCGACTGCAGATAAAATTTAACGACATGAAAGGGAGACAACAGTCGAGACGGAAGTGAGATAGCGTTGTAGCCTGTCTCTTATATTATTTAATCTGTACATTGAGTAAGCAGTAAAAGAGCCCAAACAGGAGTTTGGAAAGGGAACTAGAGTTCTGGAAGAAGGAATAAAAGCTTTGAAATTGGCCGATGAGTTTGTAATTCTGTCAGAGACGGCATTGGAGTTAGAAGGTGTTTTGAAGGGAATGGATAATTTCTTAAAAGAGGTTAAAAGATGAATATTGACCAAAGTAGAACAACGGTAGAGGCATGGAATCTATTTAAGAGACGATGTCGACAGAATTAGATTTGGAAATGAATCACTGAAGTAGTAGCCTAAGATTTGTTTTTTGGGCAGAAAAATAACTGACGATGCGTGAAACACAGAGGATATAAATTGCAGACTGGAAATGCTAAGAAAAGCATTTCTGCCGGCCGGTGTGGCCGTGCGGTTCTAAGCGCGTCAGTTTGGAACCGCGTGACCGCCACGGTCGCAGGTTCGAATCCTGCCTCGGGCATGGATGTGTGTGATGTCATTAGGTTAGTTAGGTTTAAGTAGTTCTAAGTTCTAGGGGACTGATGACCTCAGTAGTTAAGTCCCATAGTGCTCAGAGCCATTTGAACCATTTTTTGAAAAGCATTTCTGAAAAAGAGAAATAGAGGGTGTATCAAAAAGAATCACCCGATTTGGTACTCTGTGTTTCTGAAACTCATAAACATATATAATGAAATTTGTTTTTTGATGAACGGTAAACTCTGAACTTTTTTCATACCTTTTTGTAGGTTTTCAACCATTGAGGTGCACGGCATATGTCAATGCGGTATTCAAATTGCTCCCACACAGCAGTGAGCAGGAGTTAAGCTACAGCTTCCGCAGCTGCTGTTATACGGTGTCTCTGTTGTTGGTAACGGATGGATGCACATAAACAGAGTCTTTCACAGACCCCACCCCCCACCCCTACAAGAAGTAATCACATTCAGTCAGGTCCGGTGACCTTGGAGGCCAGTAACGTAAGGCTGAATCATTCGGCCTAGTGCAACCAATCCGTCTTTCGTTCAGTAACCCTCTGATTTAAAAATTCCCGCACTTCCCAAATGCCAGTGCGGCGGTGCCCCATGTAAAATTCGAGAGGTTGCTCTTTCCAACAGAACAGAATAGTTATGTTTTTTTAAAATCGGATAATTCTTTTGATACCCCCTGTATTTTAACATTTGATATAAATTTAAACGTTACGAATTTTTTTATGAAAGTGTCTGGCCAGAGTGTGTTGTTACAGGACGATGGTGAAAGTTAGAGAGTTAGATTGGATAACTAATGAGCAGGTACTGAACCGAAATGAGTAGAAAATAAATGTATGGTACTACTCTGTTAAAAAGAGGCTCGGGTGAGAGGACACATCCTCAACCAAATGACACGCGGGAGTAACAAGGTTTCGTAAAAGACTGTTAAGGATATCCTCATGTTCAGATGTGGTGTGTATTTGTAGTAACGAATATGACATTAAATTATCTTGTTGCGAAACTGTTAGATCACTAAGGTAGGCAATGGCCGGCTACAGCACGAAGATTACCCATTTGTAACGATCGTAACAGTGTAGGCAGGGGGACTTAACGTTGTGCGCAGACTGTAGCAGTCGCTTATTGCGTCATTCAGCTTTGCCAACGTCAGACGCTGCGATGAAAATTTGTTGCATAGTTTGTCTATGAAATAACTAGGGCAGGCCACGACGTTCGCATCGCGGATTTACATCAAACTTCGTACGCTTTTAGTAGTCCATTATGACAACATGATGTGCAAGTAGTAAGGGATACTATTTAGGCAGTTTCGAGAAAATCGCAAGAGATGTTCGACGCGTCGCCTATATACCGGTGCGTTGCAACTCTTTTGAGTATGAGATGGCGGCGATCAAGTGGCTAGCGTTCAAGCTCTGTAATTTGTGGATAGCTGGCTCGAATCCCGCTGAACTATTTTTAACGCTATTTTTCTAAACTCTGGTCATATTATTTCGTATATAATGCTTGAAAGGTGAAAGAAGGAAAAGAACACGTGTATTTGCATTAAATTTGTAAAGTATGTGGATACCACGTGGCATATTCTTTATCCAGCCTCACTATTTTTATTTTTGTCTCCAACGGAATATATCCAGGTTTTGCCTGCTTTTAGGCTGGCTCATTATCCTCATCATCGGGCAAAACTTCACGGAATAGATCTTTTTCAACTAAATCATCGGAATGAATGAGGTCCTCGTCAGTAATAAGTATCATTTGTCCGAACATTTCAACGATAAATCAATAAAGATTTTCTCCAGTCGCCACTTCATCTGCTAAAATCGTTCCTGCCGATTCAGTACCAATAACGTCCGTTTCTTAAAGAAGGCTATCACATTACACGAACACAACTTATAACTGGCTTTTGCAACGGCATTATGCCGTGAACTTCATGACATTCATCAAAGATTCGGGATCATCCGGCCGGCCGCTATGGCCGAGCGGTTCTAGGTGCTTCAGTCTGGAACCGCGCGATCGCTACGGTCGCAGATTCGAATCCCGCCTCGGGCATGGATGTGTGTGATGTCCTTAGGTTAGTTAGGTTTAAGTAGTTCTAAGTTCTAGGGGACTGATGACCTCCGATGATAAGTCCCATCGTGCTCAGAGCCATTTGAACCATTCGGGAGTAGTCCGAATTATTTTAGTAAAAATGTAAATTTTGTGATTTTTGTAAAATGCGGACGTAATCTATTCATTCTTGCTATATTAGCAAGGTCTCACAGCTATGCAAGTTAACTGCCGCCCGTCTCTGTGATTGCAGATCGAAACGTCTAGGTTCAAAGCAATTGTGGATACTTTACCCTGTTATGGCAGGTATAAAGGATTTTAGTGATAAATATTTTTTTTAATAATCAAAATTAGTAAACAGCGAATACCATAGGAAATTTCAATAAAAGGTCATGCAAATACTGATGTTGTTTTACTCTATTACCTTTTAAATATCATAGATGAAATAATACGACATATGTTGAAAAAAAATTACATTAAAAAAAAGAAAAGGTAAGTGGGACTCGATCTAGTGATTCACCGGTTACGGAACACGAACGCCAACCATTTGACCGCCGCCAGCTAGGACTCGAGAATCGTTACGCACCGGTACGTATTCGAGGCGTAAAACTTCTCTTGCGATTTTCTGTAATGTGCCTAACTAATGCGTGTTTCTACTCGCACATTACGTTGTCCTAATCAACTACTACAAGCGAACAAAGGCTGAAGTAAATTTGTGATACAGACGTCGTGGTCTCCGTTTGTCAGACGAATCAAAATTCCGGACATTTTAACAAATTTTAAAATTCCTTCCGGAAACAAATATAGGGCCCAAAATGAGTAGATATCCGAAAAATCTGGACGTATGGTAGCCCTGCAATAGTTGTACAGAGATGAATAGGCTTACACGTCACAGAAGAACGTGGCTAGCTGATTAAAACCAAACTGGGGATTGAAGACAACAATAGTATAAAGTTAAAACGTATTATTAAGTGAGCCAGGATGGTTCAAAATGGCTCTGAGCACTATGGGCCTTAACATCTGAGGTCATCAGTCCCCTAGAACTTAGAACTACTTAAACCTAACTAACCTAAGGACATCACACACATTCATGCCCGAGGCTGGATTCGAACCTGCGACCGTAGCGGTCGCGCGGTTCCAGTGAAGCGCCTAGAACCGCTGGGCCACACTGGGCGGCAGTGAACCAGGCAGAAGACAGTAGAGTTACTATAAAACCGAGTCCAGTATTATGTGGTGTCTGGGCACAGTAGTCTGGGATACGGCAGTGGGACATTTGGCAGTAGATTGTGGGGCGGCTGCAGAGTGGTGCCCTTATGGTGAGGCGAGAGGGCTCCCTCTCCGCGCCTCGCCCGCCCGTCGTAAATTATTGCGGGCAGGGAGTGCGTGTGGCTGCGCGGTCCGACAGTTCGCGCCGGCGAAATTAGTCTGGGAGCCGGCAGCGCCACAGCGGACCAGGCACGCGAGGAATGTGCCGCTACCAGCAGCAGCAGCAAAGCGGCGGGTCGTCGGCCCATCCGGCGGCCAGCGACTGCGTGTGTGCTGTGCCCGCCGGGAAGGCGCGGCCGCCGCCTCTGCGAGCGCACGTCAGGCAACACCACCTAGACTACAGGCCTGTGCGCACACTTGTGACGCCACATACTGATGGCCAGGTCTGTTTCGGAACGCTGCACTCTGCAGCTATACGAACTTTACAAGTTTTAGAGCTGAGACCGCATAGGCATTTCCCGTGCTTTCCTCTTCTACATGGCGTTGTAATGAAAGTATGGAAATTTATATCACTGCGTAAAGTAACTGAACAAAACTGCCCTATGATATTTCAAGATGTAAAATTATTTTGACGATTTGCCTTAAATACGCGTTTCTAGGCTTGAATACAAACTGTAATTTTAAATTCTGTCTTTTACCTCAGGATCTACGTTTTCTTGCAGTAAAAAATCGGCAATATGCAACAACAAGCAGCCGTTTTCGGTTTTAAATAAAGCAGCTGCAGCTCCTACAGAATTTAAGAATTTGTTTCCCCGGTTGTTTTCGTAAATTTTCCTCTCCATTTCAAAATTTGCTGACCTCACACGAAACTCAGATCATTCGACGAAATGGAGCACCTCCTGACATAATGTTTAATAAATCAAAAAACCCGAAAAATATTTTATTTGCCTGTTTCTCCAGAACTTTAGAACCTTAACCATGAAAAGATTGTTTCTCCTATATCCTTGACTGAAAGTCGTGTCACAGAGTGCTGTTAATTTAATCACAATGCACTTACCTCGAAATTCTGATTTATATACTGCTTAATCTGTCGAACACTGAATTCATTAAAACAATTTTCTAAGTTGGTTTACTCAAATTGAAATTATTTCCGAATATCTGTATATGTAAAACTGAACAAAATCATTCTGTAGCTCTTCCAAATAAAAGTACTGGAAACTCAATAATCTGGTAGGAATGATAAGGAATACTAAACATTTTCGAGTCACACTAATTAATATAACTATTCTGTGTGACAATAGTCGCAAATATGAGAGACATTTCACAGCCAGATTCATATTAAACTCGCAGCAATGGTCCAGAATTAAGAAACAAATTATACTGGTACATGATACGTAACTGCTTTTACAAACAATTGTCAAATGTGGTGCAATGGAAACAAATAACACGCTATAAATTTTTTGTCATTTACTTACCCTTGAATGATGCGTCTGTCTGGGAATAGCTGCAATCTAGTGATTTCTCAACTTCATACATTTGGGAAATCGAAATATGTGCACTTTCATGCCATTATGGGATTTATAATTTCCCTGGCAAAAGGGTATGCAACACTTGTATTCCATATTTCGAAGAACTGTAGGAGAATACTGTATGAAATCAGTTGCACGTGGCACACACTTTCAACACAACATACACGTCAACAGGACTGCCGAGTAAAGATAAGATGGGCAACAGTTTGTGACGTCACGTGCCAATATGGCCGTTGTGCGTAGGCCTTGCATCTAGAAGGCTTTGCTTCAGTCCGCTGCAGAGCACTGCCGTGTTGTTCTAAGCCGCGCCGAGAACAGGGGATACATAGACTCGAGTACAAAGATGTGTTTCCTTCAGAGAGCGTGTCATGAAATCGTGGCGAGTTACGCGGGACTGTTATCACCCTAGAAGCGACCATGTTGCTTTGTTGTACATGATACGAGCGAAGCCCTATATCACTCATTTGGAACCAACCGATAGTTTCGTCCACTAGTTGATAGAACTCGTATATGGCATCAAGTACAGGAAGCAGCCTAGCACCGACTCTGAAATAGCAAGTACATCCAGTTCCATCGGCCGGAATGTCTAATATCAAGAAACGAGAAGAAGTAAGGAAGAATAACTGGAGCAGTTTGTTGCCTACAGCCCATTGCTCGAGTAGGCAAATTTCAGCATCGTTGACTTCCTTCTTCTTTCGTTTCACCCTCTTTGGGGTACGCTGGATCAATCATTTCTTTGTGCATTGTTCTTTTCTTAGGGCCCAGTATTTCTTCATTCTTTCTAAACTTCTTTTCCTCTCTTCTTCCGAGATGAAGGGTTTGGACTTTTGTGTGGATTTGTCTTGGAACCTTACGTTTCATCTTTAGTAATTAATTTAGCTGTTCGCTCAATAAGTGAATTTTCTGAAATCTTTAATTCTACCAGGTCTTTCTCAGTTTCTATAAACCAATTGGGTTTCGTTTTTCGATTACGGAAAATGTCAAATATTTGTTTAGTTAATCTGTCGGAATTCATTCTGAGAAGATGAACATAAAATTTTATTTTCCTTTTTCGCATAGTATCTGAAAGTTTTTCAGTTTTCTTGTAGAGAGTTTCACTTTTGATATACATAATCTTATTGTCTTGAAATTTTGGCCCTATGATTTTTCTTAAAATTTTTCTTTCCTTTAGCTCAAATTTCTCCATTTGGCATTTGAAATTCATGTTTAGTGTTTCTGCTGCATACACTGCTTTTGGCTTAATCACTGTCTTGTAATATGTAATTTTGAACCCCCATGAAAGGGATTTTTTGTTGTATGTAATTTTTGTTAGCTGGAAGGCCAATTCAAGTTTATTTTTTCTGGATTCCATTGCTTTGCTTTCCCCACATTCCAGCTAATCCATTCTCCGTGATATTTGAATTCTTTTACTATTTCAGTCTTCTGTTCTTGAACTTTGGGGTATTTACATGAGTGCTTGATGTTTGCCAGTATCTTAGTTTTTTCAAAGGAGATGTGAAGACCTACTGTAGCTGCTTGTTTCTTTAGTTCAAGGACTTGCTCCCGTGCTTCTTCCATTGTTTCAACAAACAGGGCCATATCATCTGCAAAAGCAATGCAATTTACTTTAAGGTTCTTCTTTTTGCAACCCAGTCTTATACCACTCTTAATATTTATGTTCTCTGACTACTTTCTCAAGCGCACAGTTGAACAGCAACGGTGAGGGCCCATCCCCCTGTCGCACTCCCATTTTTATTTCAAAGGGTTCCGATAATTCGCCCATGAGTTTAACTTTCGAAAATGTATTTGTAAGGGTCACTTTTATAATATTAGTTCTTTTCTTATCCAAACCCATTGCTTCCATGACTGATAATAGAGATTCTCTATCAATCGAATCATATACTTTTTTGAAATCAAAAAATGATTCAAATGGCTTTGAGCACTTAACATCTGAGGTCATCAGTCCCCTAGAACTTAGAACTACTTAAACCTAACTAACCTAAGGACATCACACACATCCATGCCCGAGGCAGGATTCGAACCTGCGGCCGTAGCAGTCGCGAGGTTCCGGACTGAAGAGCCTAGAACCGCACGGCCACCGCGGCCGGCTGTTTTGAAATCAATGAAGGAGATTACGTACGTGTTTGCTATTGATGTTTGGTATGCCATAATGTTTTTGAGGTTTATTATTTGTTCCGAACATGATCTACCCTTTCTAAAACCTCCCTGGTATTCCCCGACTTGAGGGTCCAATTGCGGCTCTGCACTGTTCAAAAGGACTTTAGAAACAATCTTGTATGTTATATCCAGCAGTGATATTCCTGTGTAATTGTTGGGGGCGTGTCTTCAAACCTTTCTTGTGGATAGGGTGGATGAGAGCTGTTCCCCATTCTTTGGGGAACTCTTCTTCTTTCCAGATTTTATCGAAAACACACTTAAGGGATGTAATTGGATTTTTGTAAGCCTTTTTCCATAGTTCGGCCACTAGTTGGTTTTCTCCGGACGCCTTGTTGTTTTTAAGTTCTGAAATGACCTTGTGTAGTTCTTCAGTTGTCGGTGGTTCTGAATCCGGCTTCTCACGGTTATTTGGGATAGATTCAAATTTTTCAAGGATAGGTTCACAAGTCAAGAGTTTCTCCAAGTAGCCTTGACTTTATTGGCACTTTTTTTTCAGATGTGACTAGCAGACTTACTACGTGGTGGTTATATGGTGGCGTCTCGAGTATGCCGCCATTTCTTCGTGCTGTTTGGTTAAATATGTTTACAACGTAGCTCCGATTCCCCTTAGATCACCGAAGTTAAGCACCGTCGGGCGTAGTCAGTGGTTGGATGGGTGACCGTTCAGGTACAGCGCGTGCTGTTGCCAATTTTCCCTTTGTCTTTACGACAGAGGGGACAGGAAGGATGATATCATAAACTCCATGATAGCCAGTCTTTGGGAAAATGCCCTGGATTCTCTTCCAAACTTCGTCACAGTCTCTCATGAAGTGAAGACATGTACATGTAACCCTGTTGATGGTGATCCCGGATAGGGACGTTAAGCTCGGTGTGCCTCTTGTACATCTACATCTATATGACTACTCTGCAATTCACATTTAAGTGCTTGGCAGAGGGTTCATCGAACCACAATCATACTATCTCTCTACCATTCCACTCCCGAACAGCGCGCGGGAAAAACGAACACCTAAACCTTTCTGTTCGAGCTCTGATTTCTCTTATTTTATTTTGATGATCATTCCTACCTATGTAGGTTGGGCTCAACAAAATATTGTCGCATTCGGAAGAGAAAGTTGGTGACTGAAATATCGTAAATAGATCTCGCCGCGACGAAAAACGTCTTTGCTTTAATGACTTCCATCCCAACTCGCGTATCATATCTGCCACACTCTCTACCCTATTACGTGATAATACAAAACGAGCTGCCCTTTTTGGCACCCTTTCGATGTCCTCCGTCAATCCCACCTGGTAAGGATCCCACACCGCGCAGCAATATTCTAACAGAGGACGAACGAGTGTAGTGTAAGCTGTCTCTTTAGTGGACTTGTTGCATCTTCTAAGTGTTCTGCTGATGAAACGCAACCTTTGGCTCGCCTTCCCCACAATATTATCTATGTGGTCTTTCCAACTGAAGTTGTTCGTAATTTTAACACCCAGGTACTTAGTTGAATTGACAGCCTTGAGAATTGTACTATTTATCGAGTAATCGAATTCCAACGGATTTCTTTTGGAACTCCTGTGGATCACCTCACACTTTTCGTTATTTAGCGTCAACTGCCACCTGCCACACCATACAGCATTCTTTTCTAAATCGCTTTGCAACTGATACTGGTCTTCGGATGACCTTACTAGACGGTAAATTACAGCATCATCTGCGAACAACCTAAGAGAACTGCTCAGATTGTCACCCAGGTCATTTATATAGATCAGGAACAGCAGAGGTCCCAGGACGCTTCCCTGGCGAACACCTGATATCACTTCAGTTTTACTCGATGATTTGCCGTCTATTACTACGAACTACGACCTTCCTGACAGGAAATCACGAATCCAGTCGCACAACTGAGACGATACCCCATAGGCCCGTAGCTTGATTAGAAGTCGCTTGTGAGGAACGGTGTGAAACGCTTTCCTGAAATCTAGAAGTACGGAATCAACTTGAGATCCCCTGTCGATAGCGGCCATTACTTCGTGCGAATAAAGAGTTAGCTGCGTTGCACAAGAACGATGTTTTCTGAAACCATGCTGATTACGTATCAATAGATCGTTCCCTTCGAGGTGATTCATAATGTTTGAATACAGTATATGCTCCAAAACCATACTGCAAACCGTCGTCAATGATATAGGTCTGTAGTTCGATGGATTACTCCTAATACCCTTCTTAAACACTGGTGCGACCTGCGCAATTTTCCAATCTGTAGGTACAGATCTATCGGTGAGCGAGCGGTTGTATATGATTGTTAAGTAGGGAGCTATTGTATCAGGGTAATCTGAAAGGAACCTAATCGGTATACAATCTGGACCTGAAGACTTGCCCGTATCAAGCGATTTGAGTTGTTTCGCAACCCCTAAGGTATCTACTTCTAAGAAACTCATGCTTGCAGCTGTTCGTGTTTCAAATCCTGGAATATTCCATTCGTCTTCCCTGGTGAAGGAATTTCGGAAAACTGCGTTCAATAACTCCGCTTTAGCGGCACAGTCGTCGGTAACTGTACCATCGGCACTGCGCAGCGAAGGTATTGACTGCGTCTTGCCGCTTGTGTACTTTACATACGACCAGAATTTCTTCGGATTTTCTACCAAATTTCGAGACAGTGTTTCGTTGTGGAACCTATTAAAGGCATCTCGCATTGAAGTCCGTGCCAAATTTCGCGCGTCTGTAAATTTTAGCCAGTCTTCGGGGTTTCGCGTTCTTCTGAACTTCGCATGCTTTTTCCGTTGCCTCTGCAACAGCGTTCGGACCTGTTTTGTGTACCACGGGGGATCAGTTCCATCTCTTACCAATTTATGAGGTATTAATCTTTCAATTGCTGTTGCTACTATATCTTTGAATTGGAGCCACATCTCGTCTACATTTGCATAGTCACTTCGGAAGGAATGGAGATTGTCTCTTAGGAAGGCTTCTAGTGACACTTTATCCGCTTTTTTAAATAAAATTATTTTGCGTTTGTTTGTGGTGGATTTGGAAGAAACGGTATTGAGCCTAGCTACAACGACCTTGTGATCACTAATCCCTGTATCAGTCATGATGCTCTCTATCAGCTCTGGATTGTTTGTGGCTAAGAGGTCAAGTGTGTTTTCGCAACCATTTACAATTCGCGTGGGTTCGTGGACTAACTGCTCGAAATAATTTTCGGAGAAAGCATTTAGGACAACCTTGGAAGATGTTTTCTGCCTACCACCGGTTTTGAACAAGTATTTTTGCCAACATGTCGAGGGAAGGTTGAAGTCCCCACCAACTATAACCGTATGAGTGGGATATTTATTTGTTACGAGACTCAAATTTTCTCTGAACTGTTCAGCAACTATATCATCGGAGTCTGGGGGTCGGTAGAAGGAGCCAATTATTAACTTAGTTCGGCTGTTAAGTATAACCTCCACCCATGCCAATTCGCACGGAGTATCTACTTCGACTTCACTACAAGATAAACCACTACTGACAGACACAAACACTCCACCACCAATTCCGCCTAATCTATCTTTCCTGAACACCGTATGAGACTTCGTAAAAATTTCTACAGAACTTATTTCAGGCTTTAGCCAGCTTTCTGTACCTATAACGATTTCAGCTTCTGTGCTTTCTATTAGCGCTTGAAGCTCAGGGACTTTCCCAGCACAACTACAACAATTTACAACTACAATTCCGACTATTCCTTGATCCAAGCGCGTCTTGTATTTGCCATGCACCCTTTGAGATTGCAGCCCACCCCGTACTTTCCCGAGGCCTTCTAACCTAAAAAACCGCCCAGTCCACGCCACACAGCCTCCGCTACCCGTGTAGCCGCCGGCTGAGTGTGGTGAACCCCTGACCTATTCAGCGGAACCCGTTACCACACCACCCTATGGCGCAAGTCAAGGAATCTGCAGCCAACACGGTCGCAAAACCTTCTGAGCCTCTGATTCAGACCCTCCACCCGGCTCTGCACCAAAGGTCCGCAGTCGGTTCTGCCAACGATGCTGCAGATGGTGAGCTCTGCCTTCATCTCGTAAGCAAGACCGGCAGCCTTCAACAAATCAGATACCCGCTGGAATCCAGAGAGAATTTCCTCAGATCCAAAGCGACACACGTCATTAGTGCCGACATGTGCCACCACCTGCAGCTGGCTGCACCCTGTGCTCTTCATGGCATCCGGAAGGACCCTTTCCACATCAGGAATGACTCCACCCTGAATGCACACGGAGTGCACACTGGATTTCTTCCCCTCCTTAGCCGCCATATCCCTAAGGGGCCCCATAACGCGCCTAGCATTGGAGCTCCCAACTACCCATAAGCCCACCCTCTGTGATTGCCCGGACTTTGAAGGCTGTGAATCATCCTCTGAAACAGGGCAGGCAGCTGCATCTGGCTCAGCCAGAGACAGTGCCTGAAACCTGTTTGTCAGACGAACCGGGGAGGCTTTCTGATCAGCCTCCGGGGACGTCTTTCGCTGACTGCCACGCCTTGGAACGACCTCCCAATCAATCACAGGCGAGGGCTCAGCCCCACTGCCGGCAGCAACCGGGGCAACCACAGCGGCAGACCGATCTGGGGACAGACGGGACGAGGTTGACATCCCCATGATACCCGAGTCCGGCTCCCCACAGCGGTGCCCATTGGCAACAGCCTCAAGCTGCGCGACCGAAGTCAGCGCCGCTTGCAGCTGTGAGTGAAGGGATGCCAACTCAGCCCTCATCCGAACACAGCAATCACAGTCCATGTCCATTCTAATCGATGTTGAACAACAGTTACTGAAACACGAGTCCGTGCCTAGATAACGCAAGGGAAACACGCAAAGAATGTATTAACTAACCTGTACAAATGACTAACGACTGCGCTACAATCTGCCTGAATTTACGATTACAGTAACTAAAACTCGAAATTACACCTCCTATACGAAACTCACACGCAGTTTAAGTAAGAATTTACGAAGTAAACACTAAAGCGCGATGCTACAACTCTCAAATACTATAATACGCCCGAAATTTATGAATTAAACAATGCAAGTACCCAAAAACACGCAAAGAAATTAAGAATTAAACTATGTAACGAATAAGTAAGCTAGGGGGGGTATACGACTTGCTGCTGCAGCTGCTTATCCAACGGCGGCAGGGAGCACACTCCTGCTGCTGTTCGAAAGAAGTAGGTCATGTGCAGTCACCGGGTTCCACCATCTCCGTTCTCTCATCATCTCCAGCACTGCACACACAACATTACAATGACCTACGTTTACCAGATACGCTTCCACACCCAACTCTCTTCTCGAAGGGACGCTATCTGCAGGCGCGGAGGATAGGAAAAACCTTTCTGATGAAAGAGCTGAACATGCCCTTCGTGTCTCCGAGCCATTCATGCCATACAACTGTACTCATTCTGAGAATCAGATACATTCTCACATACTGAATATCCCAGGGATCCGATTCAGATTTTAGATTGTTGGTATCCCCGCTGTAAATTAGTGTGGCATGTGGTGAACGGTTCTGGTGTGCATAATACGAGGGCAGTTCAATAAGTAATGCAACACTTTTTTTTCTGAAACAGGGGTTGTTTTATTCAGCATTGAAATACACCAGGTTATTCCCCAATATTTTAGCTACACAACACTATTTTTCAACGTAATCTCCATTCAATGCTACGGCCTTACGCCACCTTGAAATGAGGGCCTGTATGCCTGTACGGTACCATTCCACTGGTCGATGTCGGAGCCAACGTCGTACTGCATCAATAACTTCTTCATCATCCGCGTAGTGCGTCCCACGGATTGCGTCCTTCATTGGGCCAAACATATGGAAATCCGACGGTGCGAGATCGGGGCTGTAGGGTGCATGAGGAAGAACAGTCCACTGAAGTTTTGTGAGCTCCTCTCGGGTGCGAAGACTTGTGTGAGGTCTTGCGTTGTCATGAAGAAGGAGAAGTTCGTTCAGATTTTTGTGCCTACGAACACGCTGAAGTCGTTTCTTCAATTTCTGAAGAGTAGCACAATACACTTCAGAGTTGATCGTTTGACCATGGGGAAGGACATCGAACAGAATAACCCCTTCAGCGTCCCAGAAGACTGTAACCATGACTTTATCGGCTGAGGGTATGGCTTTAAACTTTTTCTTGGTAGGGGAGTGGGTGTGGCACCACTCCATTGATTGCCGTTTTGTTTCAGGTTCGAAGTGATGAACCCATGTTTCATCGCCTGTAACAATCTTTGACAAGAAATTGTCACCCTCAGCCACATGACGAGCAAGCAATTCCTCACAGATGATTCTCCTTTGCTCTTTATGGTGTTCGGTTAGACAACGAGGGACCCAGCGGGAACAAACCTTTGAATATCCCAACTGGTGAACAATTGTGACAGCACTACCAACAGAGATGTCAAGTTGAGCACTGAGTCGTTTGATGGTGATCCGTCGATCATCTCGAACGAGTGTGTTCGCACGTTCCGCCATTGCAGGAGTCACAGCTGTGCACGGCCGGCCCGCACGCGGGAGATCAGACAGTCTTGCTTGACCTTGCGGCGATGATGACACACGCTTTGCCCAACGACTCACCGTGCTTTTGTCCACTGCCAGATCACCGTAGACATTCTGCAAGCGCCTATGAATATCTGAGATGCCCTGGTTTTCCGCCAAAAGAAACTCGATCACTGCCCGTTGTTTGCAACGCACATCCGTTACAGACGCCATTTTAACAGCTCCGTACAGCGCTGCCGCCTGTCGGAAGTCAATGAAACTATACGAGACGAAGCGGGAATGTTTGAAAATATTCCACAAGAAATTTCCGGTTTTTTCAACCAAAATTGGCCCAGAAAAAAAATGTGTTGCATTACTTATTGAACTGCCCTCGTATATAAACATAGGATGATTTGGTTTCTCAAGGAGTACCTGTTGGTGATGATGACGAATTTTTAGGTTAGTGCAGACCATTGGTACCGAGCGAACTGGCACAATGGTTAGCACACTGGAACTCGCATTCGGGAGGACGATGGTTCAAACCCACGTCCAGCCATCCGGATTTAGGTTTTCCCTGATTTGCCTAAATCGCTTCAGGTGAATGCCGGGATGGTTCCTTTTAAAGGGCACTGCCGACTTCTTTCCCCATCCTTCTCTAATCCGATGGGACCAATGCCCTCGCTGTTTGGTCATCTCCCCCAAATCAGCCAACCAAACAGAACATTGGTACCCAGTCTGGTAATCTGTAAGTGTGTATCATGAGATCATCACCTGCAGGGAGCTACGTTGATTATCTTTCATCTGAAGTGACAGGAAATAAGACTGCCGGACAAAAGAAGTGAAGCTCCCAGAAGGGGAGGGCGAAAGGAAATGAAACTTCATGGGTTTATGGGGTATATGGTGTGATTACAAAATCGATTGTCAGTATGTGACTACTTATCAGAATGACGTTGCATCCCCTCTGGCCAGGATGCGTTGCACTGTTCCAGTTGTGAAGGGTGCTCTAAGGACATTTTATCCTCTCCTGAGGCAACGCGGCCCAGACCTGTTGTAAAGGGATCTTGATACACTGGGACTGGGGCGAAGCTGACGTCCGATCTGTTCGCAAACACGATCTATTGAAGACACATCTTGAGTATCTTGTTGGCCACGGGAGTATCTCAACATCGCACACACAGTTCTTGGAGACACACGGCACGTGTGCAGTAACATTATTTAGAAGTACCACCACGATACTGTCGCTTGAGAGGTAACACAGAAGTAGTGGGATGACCGTGACGTATCGCTGTGTGGTGAAAGTTCCCTCAATCACTACGAGCCGGTACCTACAGTCATACCGGATGGCTACCTACTGAAGGAGTAACATCGCTGTGTGTCAACGGAACGTTGTCCGCCCCTGGTAGCTGAGTGGTCAACGCGACGGAATGTCATACCTAACGGCCCCGGTTCGATTCCCGGCTGGGTCGGAGATTTTCTCCGCTCAGTGACTGGGTGTTGTGTTGTCCTTATTATCATTATTTCATCCCCACCGACACGCAAGTCGCCGAAGTGGCGTCAACTCGAAAGACTTGCAGCAGGCGAATGGTCTACCCGACGTCCCAAACTACACGGCATTTCCAGTTCCAACGAAACGTTGGAAGAACTGTACTTCCCGCCATAATCGCCGACCATGATCAACAGGGGTAGTGCAGAACCGCGTCGCATAGCTAAACGCAATGCGATGCCATTTCACTAGCAGTCCAGCCGTTTGTGATGTGTTGACGGCAGCCTTCGCTTGGAACATTAATTCCACATGCAAATTCACCCAAGAAAAAAAAAAAAATTCAGAACCACACCTTCTGCTGGAAAAGATATGGCTACTGTGTTTTTCAATTCCGAAGGACTCTTGCTTGTGGACAACATGCCAAGTGGAACCACCATAAATTCTGATGCATATGTGACGACACTGAAGAAACTGCAAGTTCGACTGAGTCGTGTTCTACCACATCGGCAAAAAGCAGGATGTTTTGCTGTTGCAAAGACAATGCATGGTCACATGTCAGTCAAAAAACCATGGAAGCGATCACAAAACTCGGATGAACAACACTGAAACACCCGCCTTACAGTCCTGACCTGGCCCCATGTGACTATCATCTCTTTGGGAAACTGAATGACTCTCTTCGTGGAACAAGGTTTGAAGATGATGACTCCCTTGTGCACGCTGCCAAACAGTGGCTCCAACAGGTTGGTCTAGAATTTTACCGTTCGGGTAAACAGGTGCTGGTTTCAAGATGGCGTAAGGCAGTTGAGAGGGATGGAAATTACGTGGAGAAATGAAAATATTGTTCCTAAAGGATATAACTACAAACTGTAAAATTTTCAAACATGTAGAAAAGATGGATTAAAAAAAATAGTGTGCATTTCTTTTGGAGTGTGTGTGTGTGTGTGTGTGTGTGTGTGTGTGTGTGTGTGTGTGTGTGTGCGTGGATGCATTGCAATGTGTTTTCAGACACGTCACATCTCCCACGGACATCAGTCTTAAGCATTTCATATAATAACAAATAAATACACCTTAAAGGATACTTTGACTGTAAAATAAATACGCCTTAAAGGATACTTTGACTGTAATTATGCAGGTGCTCCTAACAGCAAGTGACTAAAATCAACATTCTATCAATAAGAATAAACTTCATGTAGGAAAACAGTAAAATTTTATGATGTTATTTTAGTGTGAATTAACAAATCTACGGATTTGATTTTAGTACTGGATGCACAGTTATATTATTTTCAATGTGTTCGAAATTGTTAATATCTATTGCTGATACACATCAACTCTACAAATAACCAATGATTAATTACAATTTAATTTTCAGGTGTTGGTTTAAAACGCAAGCTATGGTAAGTACAGAAATATGAGATACTGTTTCTGTGTGTAATGCTTATGATTTATGTAGTGTTTGCCTTTTGTGCCAGTTTTGAAATGAGCATCGAAGTACTTAGGATATGTATACTTTAAATTTACGTACAGGTAGTACTGCAACAGCCACAACGTGCAATTTTACCAAACTATTAGGACAGATGCCTTTGACAGGTTCATGCTGTTAAGTGGAAGAGATGCGTTTCGCTGCTGTAATTAATAATGATCTCGTCTTCTGCAGTGTGACCCACGGCAAATAGTACATTTTCGATTGGGCACACTGCTACGAGTAGATACATTCGGTTCATCTTCCGCATCTAATGAACCGATGTAGTGTTCGATTCAGTTCAGTTTGGAATGTTAGCCACTGCAGGTGCGTACTGAGACAGTGGAGGAGGTCTGCCGTGAGTAGAGCGTTGCGGCTGCCCAATGCGCAATGCGAGGAATCGTCTTTTCCATGTTACAGGCAGAAGGACACTATCCATGTGGATAATGACGTGGGGAAAAAATAGTGTTGGCTTTCGGGCCGTGTCCACTCACTCATCTCAATTAAGATGATACAAACGTGAGCGGAATCTAACGGGAATCGAACACAGGCCTCTTCGCTTATCAATCCGTCGCGCTGAGCAGCTGAGCACGCAGTTACCGAGGCTGACTTCAAACGGGTTCTGCAACCAGTGTGAAGCGTAAGAGACCCGAAATTGACAGTTTGAACGCCGGAAAATAGCCAACCATTTCATCTGTCCGTCAACATTCCATTCCATTACAAATCCATCGCAAGTCTTTGCAAAGGATTGAGATTTAATGTTTAACACGCGTAAATTCTGCCCAACATTATGGACAGAATTTATCTGGATGACGCATTTCTGAAAAATCTTGTGAAGTCTGATAGTCAAACTTTCATGTTAATGGGTTTATCAATAAACAGCACTACCGACAGTAGACACAAACCCACAGCTTATTCACGAAAAGGCCCGGGGTAGCCCAAAGGTCGTCGTCTGGTGTGGTACTGGACGGTCAATTGGAATAGTTCGGTCATACGAGTGGCGTTTTAAAAGTTCGTGCAAAAATAAAAACTACTTACGTGTTTGGGGTAAACCTTTTAGACTTATACACTTCGTCCAACGCTGTTCTAATTTGTTGATCCCTTCCGAATAATAGGAATTGTCCAAGTCTGCAAAATAGCTATTAGCTGCGGCAATCACCTCCTCATTTGAATAAAATCTTTGTCCCGCCAGCCATTTCTTCAAATTGGGGAACAAATAGTAGTCAGAGGGAGCCAAGTTAGGAGAATAGGGTGGATGTGAAATGAGTTGGCTTCCTATTTCCATTAATTTTGCGACCACAACTGCTGAGGTGTGTGTTGGTACACTATCGTGGTGGAAAAGGATTTTTTTGCGGTCCAATTGCTGGCGTTTTTCTTGCTGCTCGGTTTTCAGACGGTCCAATAACGATGAATAATATGCACCTGTAATAGTTTCACACTTTTCCAGGTAGTCGATGAGGATTATCCCTTGCGAATCCCAAAAGACAGTCACCATATCCTTTCTGGCCGAAGGAATGGTCTTCGCCTTTTTTGGTGCAGATTCTCCATTGGTAACCCATTGTTTAGATTTTCTTTGGTCTCAGAAGTATAGAAATGTATCCATGTTTCATCCACAGTGACGAAACGACGCTTAAAGTGCTGCAGATTCTTCCTGAACAGCTGCAAACCATCGTTGCAACACTTCACACGATTCCGTTTTTGGTCAAGTGTGAGCAATCGCGGAACCCATCTTCCGGATAGCTTTGTCATGTCCAAATGTTTATGCAAAATATTATGTACCCATTCATTCGAGATGCTCACAGTGCTAACAGTCTCACGCACCATAACTCTTCTGTCATCCATCACCATATCATGGATTTTATCAATGATTTCTGGAGTCGTAACTTCCACAAAGCGTCCAGAAAGTTCAGCATCACTTGTGCCCATATGGCCACTCCGCAAATTTTGAAACTACTTATCAGCTGTTCTAATCGAAGGTGCGGAGCCACTATAATGTTTATCAAGCTTCTCTTTACTCTCCTGAGGCGTTCTGCCTTTCATAAAGTAATGTTTAATCACCACACGAAATTCTTTTCGTCCATTTTTTGGCTATCTCTCGACTTCCTTGATTCACACGAATGCCAAACACAAAGAAATAGACCAATATGGCTGAAACTTGGTGTGCATTCTTTCCAAAGATGCTACTAACTAAAAATGGCCTCGATACGTGCCGGTGGTGCCATCTCTCGGACTTTACATTGACTTTTCAAACGCCCCTCGTATTTTCTCGAAGACTAGACCGGCCGCCCAGTGTCAGTTCCAAGCGGTATGCGGCCATGATTAATAATTTCTTTATTCTACAACTGCAGGGACATTGCCATCTAAAAGCGAAGTGTTTTCAGCAAGATTAGTCGAAAGCCTATACGGCCCGTAATTCAATGACTACACGTAGGCTCCACTTTCCAAATAGATTACCGTCACGATACGGTGATATCCCATGATCAGCCTTTAGTTTTTTTTCTGGGGGAGTCATCTCGAGAATTTTTATTTTATTTTATTTTTTATTTTTCTTTTTTTTTATTTTTTCACTGCGAGTCCACTATTCTTATTAGCTGACAGCTTCAATCCGGAAAGAGATAGAGGCCGTTCTTCAACAAATGATTGAGAACACAATGAAGAGGTTCCGCGAACGTTTCACCAATGCGTCGCCAATGATGGAGACCATTTGTGTAATCTACTTTTTAAGAAGTAAATTTGTGTTTGGCCTTACAGAAATGGCAGTGTGTGCAGAATAGTTACCTGTAAGTTACATTTGTGTAAATATACGCCAAGTCTCGTAGTAACCAAATGAAAATGTATTACTTCACGTGGGTCATCCTGTACTATGCGGCAAATGCCGAAATAAACTCCCGGAAGATATATTACAATAAGAGTGATGGAGGGCTGGCCCTTGTTGTGAAAGTGACAAAGGACAAATGAGCACCGTTGACGGTCGATACAGTGCTGTGCTCGATTTATCACACTGTCTCTGCCTGAGAGATAGCAGCAATAGCGTTTTCACTGATCGGCTGTAGCTCTTCCGGAGTGTATGGATTATTTGTTTACTCCTGACCATTAGTTTGCCGTTCGAGTAAAAATCACAGCTGGAGAGATCAGGCGAGCGAGGTGGCCAGGAGACTGCACTGCATGTGTTGATTGTCCCCTCCTCACACAGCACCTGGCGCACTCGTGACAAGGACCTTGTCAAGGCGATGTGTGCTGCTGCCTCCGTCTTGCTGAAATATCCGTACAGTCGTTCATCTTCAGCGAGTTGATCCACAAACGGATTAAACAGTTTCCGCTCATATGGTCAGCATTAAATGTTTCGTGAAAGAATCGTGTTGTGGAATGGTTCAAATGGCTCTGAGCACTATGGGACTTAACATCTGAGGTCATCAGTCCCCTAGAACTTAGAACTACTTAAACCTAACTAACCTAAGGACATCACACACATCCATGCCCGAGGCAGGATTCGAACCTGCGACCGTAGCGGTCCCGCGGTTCTAGACTGAAGCGCCTAGAACCGCTCGGCCACACCGGCCGGCTGTTGCGGAATAATTGCGCACTAAATAAAGCAGTTTTGAGATTATGCAACGGCTCTTCAAAGAACTGATTCGAATTTTTTGATGCATCATGGCGCATGTTCTGTGAGTTCACTTTCCCTGACAGGCTGAATCGGGCCTTATCTGAAGAAACAAAAAACTTAGGATCCAAAAGCCCTGATTTCACTTCAGTAATAAATGACTGGCAGAATTCAACAAACGAAAGTTCGTCTGTACGCGTTAACTCATGCTCAAAACTCTTTTCTTCTGTTCATTAATAAGGGTCAATTCTTCATCAACCATATAAAAATTGTCCGGGTCAGGTTTATTTTGTCCAGCCTGTTTATCTGTATTACCAATTCACCAGTGATAGTTGTTGCTACAGAGAACTGTATAATTTGTACTGCTGTGCTACTTCATGCAGTGCCGTTTTCCCGCCAAGGCTGGGAGCGATCAAATGACAAAACTATCCGGCCCGAAATCTTCGCTAGGCACCTATTCAGGACTAAAGGTTTCGTATGCACATAGTACATATTGCGGTTAGTTACTAAGTAACATGCGATTTCTAAGTTTACTGACAGTTTCGGCCTTGCTGCAGTATATTTAGGAAGAGGGACAAGTTACTGAGTATAAATTAGTGGCTCTTTGACTGTTTGCATCGTTTGCTTTTTGGTCTTATTGGGAAGAATGTTCTGCTTGGAGTTTGCTGTGAACTGAAGTATTTACTTTTACGTTCATAGTGCAAAGGATAGCAACATTTTTACGGAAATTCCCCAAAAACTGCGAGTGACGTAACTGGTTGTTTATTTCTGATGAGCGTTTACTATAACGTAAATGCTGTTAACAGAACCATCTCTACATTACGACGACACGCCTATGGAACTGTCGTGAAATTTCACTTCAGGATAATCCAGTGCGGCTGCTACTTCATAGTGCAACTCAGTAGTTGCTGTTCTACCTGTGGCTCGTCATGTCACAGATAGTCGTAAATCATGTTACCCTCTTTGGTACCGACGAAGTGAGAAATAGCGTCGAAAACGGGCGACATCCTCTATTAATACTCAAGTTGATATTACAAGTACATTACTTGAACTTTTATAAGGTTGTAATTATCAATTGGAACAGCAAGGCTTTGTCAGCCCCAGTAACGCCTATTTACCGGCATCTATATTAGTAAACAGCTATCCCAGAAGGAGGTACAAGTTTCAGGTCGCTTATGTTAACGACCTACACGGGCAACAAAAATTTGATTTTCAATATGCCGCGTTGTTAAAAAATTTAAAATGTTGCCATAATCTACTCATTATGAGCTATAATCTTATGTTAAAAGTTTGACACAATCAGACAACTGTCACAGTTAGAAAGAAACGGAGGTTTACTGGTTAAATTTAGTTTACAATACGAGACGTGTTCGTACTTTCTTATACCACATATATGATATTCGTTATTGTCGCTTGGCAACCTTAAGAACGCCAAATTTGACAGGGTTGACTAATCGTTTGGAATCTTGGAGTTCTCTGTGGTTATCCTCAGTATTTCATTAGAGGGAATGGCGACTGATTAACTAGTTGGTATTTGATTACAACTGTCTAAACTACGTGTATGGCATAAATTACGTTTGAAATACTAAAGTGCAATTAATTTGCTGCGATGAGAACTGTTATTTTTTCACAAATACAACCTGCGGAAGATGGCTTCCTAGGAATTTAAAGTCGACAGCATTAAATGTATCCGTATGATCTTAATGTTTTAAGCAACGGGAAAGCCTGACAAACGACCGTTGACCTCTGTAGCGAAAGTGCAATAAACGTGTTTGTATGTGCGTGGGACGTCCAATTATCTTGGCAGCGCAGTGATTGAGAAACATTCAGCACTGGCAGACGCATCGATGTCTACATCACTGTAAATGCTTTTTTTTTGGCTTGAAGTGTTAGAGGGGGATGGAGTGAGACTCATGTTGGCCTGCATTTCCCACGGCTATCGGCTATTTCAAGGCTTAAGACTGATAAAATTCTAACAAGGGAACCTCCCCATCGCACCCCCCTCAGATTTAGTTATAAGTTGGCACAGTGGATAGGCCTTGACAAACTGAACACAGATCAATTGAGAAAACAGGAAGAAGTTGTGTGGAACTGTGATAAAATAAGCAAAATATACAAACCGAGTAGTCCATGGGCCGCATAGGCAACATCATGGAGAGCGGCATGCCAGGAGCGCCATGGTCCCGTGGTAGCGTGAGCAGCTGCAGTCCGAGAGGTCCGTGGTTCAAGTCTTCCCTAGAGTGAAAATTTTACTTTCTTTATTTTTGCATAGTTATTATCTGTCCGTTCGTTCATTGACGTCTCTGTTCACTGTAATAAGTTTAGTGTCTGTGTTTTGCGATTGCATCGCAAAACCGTGCGATTAGTAGACGAAAGGACGTGCCTCTCCAATGGGAACCAAAAACATTTGATCGCAAGGTCATAGGTCAACTGATTCCTCCACAGGAAAACACATCTGATATTTTCTATACGACACTGGTGACGGCATGTGCGTTACATGACAGGAATATGTTGTCGACCAACCTAACTTGTACACTTGGCGAATGGGTAAAAAGATTCTTCTACCTTGCCCGATTTACGTTTTCTTGTGAATGTGATAATCTCCCAAAAAAGTGATGGAATCATAAGAGTTTGTCACATATACTGAAAATAAAAAATTAAACTTTTCGCTCGATGGAAGATTTGAACCAAGGTCCTTTCGTTCCGCAGCTACTCACGTTACCACGAGACCACGACGCTCGTGCGCTTCCAGTGTCCTTGATGTTGCCTATCTTCCATGAACTACTCAGTTTGTATATTTTGCTTATTTTTTCACAGTTCCACACAACTTCTTCCTGTTTTCTCAATTGATCTGTGTTCAGTTTTTCAAGACCTATCCACTGTGCCAACTTATAACTAAATCTGAGGGGGGTGCGATGGGGAGGTTCCCTTGTAAGAAGTAGCCCTTGGACACGTAGGTTAGGTCTCCAACATGCGTAGTGCAGTTTCTTTAGCCCTAGAGCTGCACTGTCGGCCACAGATAGTAACTTCGCGTACAGAAAGGACTCTTGTATTCTTCAGTATTTTGTTGCTGAAATCCGACAGTGCTTTTCTTGCTACTTACCGCCGGTGTCCGGATGGAGAATCTACATTTCCAACGTATGTTGTTTAGGTAAAATTTTTGTCTTTATCTGGACTACAGATTGTAGTGTATTTCAGCAGCGGTTTTCTTGTATGACAGTTACGGGGCTTGTATTACCGTCCTCATTAGTCCAGTTTGACTCTAATAGAAGTGTAGTGTGATACGTTTAGTAGTTGGTAAGAATTCCTGCCATGTTGATATTTTGTTCCCTCTACAAATGTACCTAGGATTTTCTCGAGTGGTTCGAAAAGCAACATCGTTGGCGGCACGTCGATTTCAGTGAAATTTGGTCCGCGTATTCTGGATAATTGAATCGTTCTCATTACTCCACTATGGGACCGGCTCTCAGCCAACCTTAAGAAGCGACGTCGGAACGGCCAGTTCAGCAGTGCAACGGATGATGGTAATAATGTATTCTTGCTGGCTGCTGATTTGGGCCGGCCGGGGTGACCGAGCGGTTCTAGGCGCTACATTCTGGAACCGCGTGACTGCTACGGTCGCAGGTTCGAATCCTGCCTCGGGCATGGATGTGTGTGATGTCCTTAGGTTAGTTAGGTTTAAGTAGTTCTAAGTTCTAGGGGACTGATGACCTCAGAAGTTAAGTCCCATAGTGCTCAGAGCCATTTGAACCATTTTTTGCTGATTTGGAATTTGCATGAAGCACGTTATTGGGCAATGCTGATTTGTCTGTAGATGGATCTGAGTCGGAAAACGGTAGCTAGACCGCAAATTCTACGCCTCTAGCCAAAAGAGAGTATCATCTAATAAAAAGGAGCAAAGTCGTACGCCAGTGACCGAGGATGGCCCAGTTGTAGTGCTGACTTACGTTGCTTTCATCCCGTGTTGAGGAAACAGCATTTGGCATGAGCAACCTCTTCACTACTTGACCCCTGGCACATGTGTTTGCGGAACCATATTGTAAGTGATATTATCAAAATTTCCAACCCCTGGGACAGGTGATTGCAGAACCCTATTGCAAGTGACAACGTAGTGAAATTTCCAAGTAGGTGGAAGGTGCGGTAGTGTTCATGGATATGGTCCTTGAGAGCCTCACTCTCAATAGGCTCGTACTAGCAGCAATTTCTAATGGCCGTTTACACCTGAATGGCTACCTTTTGAAGGTGAGTAGTTCGGTTAACAGACATGGAGTGATACGTACTGTGAACTATTACACCCCTAGCAGTCCCACTATGGACAATACCTTTCGTTTGGAGGTGTAGTCTATAAAATATTTCTCTATCAAAGATTTTAAATATGCCTGTTGTGTCAAAAGCTTGAATTCCTTCCCATGTATTTGTAACCATATGTGTTACACTTTGGACGGAGAGTGAGGTCATAGGATGATGTCATGGGATGATGGTCATTTTGCCAATGTATCTTTCCAGCTCATCAAATGGTTTCATGCCATCTTGTCGTGGAAGAATTCTCGTCTTAGAGTAAGAACGATCCGCTGTAATGATCCAGCCAACGAATGCCCCATCCACAACATCATAATCTTTGCAAGGGATTGCTGTTCTCAGAGAGTGGCAATATTTTCTTTAGGTTGTAAGTCATGGTGACCATACATTGTACACTGTGTGTACACTGGCTGAAAATGACTTACAAGCTCGTGGCGCCCTCCATCGGTAATGCTGGAATTCAGTATGGTGTTGGCTCACCCTTAAGCTTGATGACAGCTTCCACTCTCGCAGACATACGTTCAGTCAGTTGCTGGAAAGTTTCTTGGGGAATGGCAATGGAAGCAAGAAGATGCTTAAAACATCAATGTAGGCCTGTGCTGTGATAGTGTCACGCAAAACAGCAAGGATGCAAGCCCCCTCCATGAAAAATACGACCACACCATAACACCACCGCCTCCGAATTTTACTGTTGGCACTCTACACGCTTGCAGATGACATTCACCGGGCATTCGCCTTACCCACACCCTGCCATCGGATCACTACATTGTGTACCGTGATTCGTCACTACACACAACTTTTTCCCACTGTTCAGTCGTCCAATGTTTACGCTCCTTACACCAAGCGGGGCGTCGTTTGGCATTTACCGGCGTGATGTGTAGCTTACGAGCAGCCGCTCGACCATGAAATCCAAGATTTCTCATCTCCCACCTAACTGTCATAGTACTTGCAGTGGATCCGGATGCAGTTTGGAATTCCTGTGCGATGGTCTGGATAGATGTCTACCTATTACACATTACGACCCTCTTCAACTGTCGGCTGTCTCTGTCAGTCAGCAGACGAGGTCGGCCTATACGCTTTTGTGCTGTACGTATCTCTTCACGTTTCGACTTCACTATCACATCGGAAACAGTGGACCTAGGCATGTTTAGGAGTGTGCAAATCTCGCTTACAGACGTATCACACAAGTGAGACCCACACCTGACCACGTTCGATGTCCGTGAGTTCCCCAGAGCGCCTTTTCTGCTTTCTCACGATGTCTAATGACTACTGGTGTCGCTGATATCGAGTACCTGGCAGTAGGTGGCAGCACAATGCACCTAGTATGAAAATCGTATGTTTTTGAAGGTGTCCGGATACTTTTGATGACATAGTATATAAAGAGATGCCACTTTTAATTGTTGCTCTGTTTGTGAGCTATTCCACTAATGCCAAAAGTGTCGTACAATGGAGTGAACTGCAAAGATAACAATAACAGAACCCATCTATCATTATATTCCAATATACTATTGTCTTGACAGTGAACAATCTAGACTGATCACATTTGTAAGGAAGTATCTGCCATGACTCGTTAGTACGCATTTGTTTGCGACCTTGAAGCATCCCCTTGCGCAGTAATAAGTAGCTTCAGAATCGATCCACTCAGCGTTAATGCACTACAGACTAATATGCCATGATAGTGTGTTCCCCAGCAACTTCAGCACTCTTGTTCCTTTTTCTTAATGTACAAATTAAAACTTACTTTTATGCTGTATATCTCGATCCTCGGCGGAAAAATGAATTCTGCTTCGAGGATGTGATCGTACAATTTCAGTGGTTACGCTTGATACTTGAAAGGTGGCAAGCCATTCTCTCACTTTAACTACTCTGTCAGTCATATTGGTTCAAATGGCTCTGAGCACTATGGGACGTAACATCTGAGGTCATCAGTCCTCTAGAACATAGAACTACTCAAACCTAACCAACCTAAGGACATCACACACACCCATGCCCGAGGCCGGATTCGAACCTGCAACCATAGAGGTCGCGCGGTTCCAAACTGAAGCGCCTAAGAACCACTCGACCAATGCGTCCGGCCTGTCAGTCATATTAATATTCATATTTTAGATCATGATCTCTGTGTTCCACAATACTACATTTGGCGTGTGTGGCTGTTTTTTTTTTTTTTTTTTTTTCCTGAGGAAATTGTGAGCAGTATGTTCTTATAACTGCATGTGTAACCTGTAGAAAACATGTACACTAGGCGGGTGTGGTGGATGCGACGGAGAACAGGGAGAAAGATGGATTGTGGGCCATAAATGTTGCGTCCAGCGACCTGGCTATGTGAGTGATTCGGGGAAGCAGCGCTCTGTGAATTGTACCTGCAGAGGGACCTCAGGCCGGGGCAGTTCACTCTTCGGAGCAGAAGAGTACCGGCTCGCAAAGCATATTACCTGGGCCAGGCAACAGTCTGTCGCAAAGGCAAGAGATGGCGGAAATTGGATGGAGAAAGACATTTAAGAGAGACTGCTGTAATCTGAGCTTTTGTGCATATGGCGGGAGGGTCATAAAACTAAAGCATTCTCATGTTAGAAGCTGGGACGATATGATCAGAGCGGCTGGTGCATGTGTTTAGTGGAGGCAAGACTGTAACTCCCATGACGCCAGGAAGTCATCAGGTTCTTTTAGCGAGCGGAAAAAACATATATTTCACATGCACGACTGTCTGAGAAGCTTAATATCCTTCTTTCCGAAATTTGAAATGATCGACCTGGAAGGATTAGATCTCTTTGTAAATGAGGCGTTGTGGTCCTGTCCAGGTAGACGTTTTTCGCCGAAACATGGCCATGCGTACCGCGGGAACGACGCCTCCATAATCTAACATATTCTTTTTCCAGGCAAGAGAGATTTTGAGTTGCTGATTGGCTCCCCTCAGGATATGCAAAGCAGAAGCTTGTTCCCGCAGCTTGGGAATCCTGGTGCTGTGTCTAGATTCGCTACCGGGTCAGTAAATCAGTCAATGAATGGGGGATAATTCGATACTTGTACGAGGCCTGGTAGATGTGATTCTTTGCATGCTTCTCCTGCGTGGTTCTTCTCTGGTGTAGAACTTCAGATCTTTCCCTAGTGGGTGAGACTAGTGGTGCACAACTTGTGGTGGACGAAGAGCCAGTGACAGTTTCCAACTGTGCCACAATGGAACTGTATATCATCTTGGACATATCGTGTGGCACGAAGGTGAAATTATTCGTCCTGAGTCGACCGTCTGACGTGTGACAATTCCAGCACGCCCTGACATTCCTGTGAGTCAAATTGGTTGGCCAGACCAGCAAAACGGGCTCACTTCCCATTGAAATCTGCAGGGATTTCAGGGCTCTGGTAGGAAAGGTTCCCATGTTCTAATAATCAGAAAGCCAGTCCGAGTAGTTCGCAAATTTTCGAAGGCGCGTCAGAAAACTACTGGTGCCGCTATGCACCGCCCCTCGCCCGCAGTGTGCTGTTTTCTGCTGCCCCCTGAATCAACGTGAAAGGGTAAAATATTGCTGCACGGGCGTATAGGGTTGTTAAATGATATTCACAGCTCCCTGTTCTCTGTGAACCATAGGTTGTGGTGTACTTGGTCGTAGTTGATTTCATTTAATTAGAATGTGGCCTCACAGTGGATTTATGTAAACGAAGTCTGATTACATACAAGGGAATAACTCAGGGGAGAACTTGTAAATGTTCCATCCCAATGAATGCTTTGCCAATCAAGCACCATACCTTTCCTGATTTGTGTTTGTCATTTATTTGTAAGATTTATCAGCTCGATTGTAGTAATAAAAGGATGAGTAAAAACTTTTCATCATTTTTGCAAACTTAAATACGCCATTGTTCTCATCCATACGTCCCCAGCCATTTTCATACTCCCCTAGCCGTTCACTGTTTTATTTTATTGTGGTGATACGTGGATATACCAGAAATTCAGAATGCAGTCGTACGAAATTAGTTAATTTGATGATTAATTTGACTTCTGAAAGTGACCGCAGGCAAAGACTGTCATGAGTAAATTCACGAATTTCACGTATAAAAATTAAGGCCGTAGCTCACGATTTTAAGATTGTTGAGAAGATAATACTTTTCTATATGTAAAGATAATAACATTTCACATCACTTGGACATATATTTAAGGTAAAGCAAGCGACCGCTTGCATACTCGCTAATCTGGTGGTTTTAGCCTGGAACCATATTCTGATGTATTTCCGCCTCCAGTTCCTGAGCATCTCTCCATCGCTTTCAGTGATATCATACGCTTCTGGAAGTTTCGTACCGAATAGAATGTTTGAATGCGTGTGAATTCTTATGGCACTAAACTGCTGAGGTTATCGGTCTCTACACTTACACACTTAACTAACTTATGCTAAGAACAACACACACACCCATGCCCGAGAGAAGACTCGAAACTCTGGCAGAAGGGGCCGCGCAGTCCGTGACTTGGCGCCCCAAACCGCGAGGCGACCGAAGAGAGCTTGACGAGGTTATCGCACCACAGAGTCATACACATCATCGCTCGGTGAAGCGGGAGATGCACGGCAAGATTCATCACATGGTAGCTTTTGAGGAAGGACTGAAGGGGACTGAAAGTCAACAATGCCTCAGGCTAGTACACTTTATTAATTAATCACTTACAGTTGTCAGTTGCCAAGTATCAAGTGTTATCTTCCATTAAGGTGAAACGATCTCGTATTTTGGTTACGGAAAATGCAGATGCCCTGCTCAGATTGTGTAGAGGAACTCTAAGATAAAATTATTCATTTACTAAAGAACGCCAGTTTGCAACTGATTCGCGAATTTGGTTTGGGGCGCTTACCAAGATAGATTAAATATGTATATAAACTGAAGTGCCGAGTGAAAATTTGTACCGTGGCCGGATATCAGACCCGGGACTCCTGCTTATTAGGCAGGTGCGTTAGCCACTAGGCCAGTTTTCCAGCTGCTCGGATTACTCCGGCACTCCTCCATCCTCGATCCAAATTGTCACTGCCGCCCCACTCTACTTTGAATTCCTCGTTACACACGAACAGAATTTCCGTGGCTCTCCATGTTCTGGAATAGCGCATCAGCATCAAACGCAAATGGGTTACCCAGCCTGAAATTCAGGTGCAGGTACTTATATCCCAAATAAAACGATACAATTTCAGAGACTTTGCTAGCCTCATACAGATATGATTTCCTTTATGTAGACAGAAGCGGCGAGTGAAAATTTGTACGAAGGTGGGGGAATCGAACCAAGTTCTCCTGCTTACTAGGTTAGTGCGTTAGGCGCTGAGGCACCTAGGCACAGCGTTCACACAACTGCACGGATTAACGTGACACGCATCCCTCCTCGATACATATTCTCTCTATCGCCTCAGTCTACTTTAAATTCCTCCTACACACGAACTGAATTGTCGAGGCTCTCCGTGTTCCGGAATAGCACCTGAGCTTCGAACGTAAATAAATGATCCAGCCTGAAGCCCAGGTACAGGTACTTAACTACGCAAATTAAATGACACACTGCTCTCATACAGATACGATTTTATGTTTACTGGTACAAATTTTCACTCTCATCACCAGTCTATATACAGAATAGAACACTGTACGAAGACGGTTAATTAATCAGAAAGACATTTTTAGAAACTACAGGTTCGTTATTTTATAGTTTCAAAAATAAAACTGAGATAATGTTTGCTATTAAATCTGTACAGCTTTCTCCAAATCCAGTAATGAGGAGGGCTGAGGTGACGTTGCTTCACAACTTAAAACCGACTATGATCACTGCAACTACTTTTCCGCTACAGCTTGAGTCTAGGTCCAGACTCTTCTCTGCATTGCGCACGAGACGCGCGGCTGTGCCTGGTCGCCCCGCAGCGCCGGCCGTGCACTACCGCGCCTGCGCCGCCTTTGTCCGCGCTGGCTTCGCCGCTGTTTCGCGGCCCGGAGCGCGGCCACCGTCCCCTGTCCACTAAACCCGTGCGCTCTAGCTTGGGTTTCAGAAACCCGACACTCGCACCGCTGTCTTGGGTTGCAACGCGTCCATATTTTCGGGAATTATAGCAGCGCGCGCCACGTTGGCGCAAACAGTGATAAACGCTGTTCCTGGGGCCGAGCTTTACAACCAGCTTGTGCTGCTTCTCTGCTGTCACAGATTGGAACTCTTGTGCTGTGTTGTCGAGTTGTTCGAGTTCAGAGCTGCCATTCTGTTGTAGGTTGTCCGCAATGCTGCTACATCACAAACGCAAAATTCTGTCTCATAACGTGAAATTTAATGAGAGAGCTTGAAAGGAAAAGAATTATCGGGGCTTATGCATTATATGAAAATGTATACAAGGCAGAAGATTAATGTTGTTGTTGTTGTGGTCTTCAGTCCTGAGACTGGTTTGATGCAGCTCTCCATGGCCGGCCGTGGTGGCCGTGCGGTTCTAGGCGCTCCAGTCCGGAGCCGCGCTGCTGCTACGGTCGCAGGTTCGAATCCTGCCTCGGGCATGGGTGTGTGTGATGTCCTTAGGTTAGTTAGGTTTAACTAGTTCTAAGTTCTAGGGGACTGATGACCACAGCAGTTGAGTCCCATAGCGCTCAGAGCCATTTGAACCATTTTGAAACTCTCCATGCTACTCTATCCTGTGCAAGCTTCTTCATCTCCCAGTACCTACTGCAACCTACATCCTTCTGAATCTGCTTAGTGTATTCATCTCTTGGTCTCCCTCTACGATTTTTACCCTCCACGCAGCCCTCCAATACTAAATTTGTGATCTCCTGATGCCTCAGAACATGTCCTACCAACCGGTCCCTTCTTCTTGTCAAGTTGTGCCACAATCTCCTCTTCTCCCCAATTCTACTCAATACCTCCTCATTAGTTACGTGATCTACCCATTTAATCTTCAGCATTCTTCTGTAGCACCACATTTCGAAAGCTTCTATTCTCTTCTTGTCCAAACTATTTATCGTCCATGTTTCACTTCCATACATGGCTACACTCCGTACAAATACTTTCAGAAACGACTTCCTGACATTTAAATCTATACTCGATGTTAACAAATTTCTCTTCTTCAGAAATGCTTTACTTGCCAATGCGAGTCTACATTTTATATCCTCTCTACTTCGACCATCATCAGTTATTTTGCTCCCCAAATAGCAAAACTCCTTTACTACTTTAAGTTCAAAAAATGGCTCTGAGCACTATGGGAATCAACTGCTGAGGTCATTAGTCCCCTAGAACTTAGAACTAGTTAAACCTAACTAACCTAGGGACATCACAAACATCCATGCCCGAGGCAGGATTCGAACCTGCGACCGTAGCGGTCTTGGGGTTCCAGACTGCAGCGCCTTTAACCGCACGGCCACTTCGGCCGGCTACTTTAAGTGTTTCATTTCCTAATCTAATACCCTCAGCATCACCCGACTTAATTCGACTACATTCCATTATCCTCGTTTTGCTTTGGTGATGTTCATCTTATATCCTCCTTTCAAGACACTGTCCATTCCGTTCAACTGCTCTTCCAAGTCCTTTGCTGTCTCTGACAGAATTACAATGTCATCGGCGAACCTCGAAGTTTAATAAATAATCAAAATAGGGCATGTACCTTATCTTATGCTTTTTATAGCGAAATTTTATTGGATTTCAGAAAAAAAAATTGCAAACAGTGAAGCAACCATTGTCTCCGCACGAGATTGGACGCAATTTTACGGTAAATGGCATTTAAAACCAATTCCTGTAGCAATTTATAATGTATTGATGGACTCAGTACAATTATATGCCGCATACAGCCCACGGACATCAATGGTGCATCTGATAGTCTCCTTAAGAACCAGTTGCCATAGAAAAAGGCAACTTTCTATGAAACGGCTCCTGCTCGATTGACGCCATAATGACGGGAGAATGGGAACAGGCAAACTACGAACTCTGACATGAAAAAACACGATACGCAACACATGGTTTCCACTCAAAGTTGTGCCAAAACAAGAGATTCCGCTAGCCGAATGTCGACCGTGTAATGAATACTGTGAAAGAAGGACTAAAGTAATGTAATTCACTTTTGTGTTTGCACGTTATGCGCTTTTTCATCAATAAAAAAAATAGGTTCTGCATTAGACAAAGTTCCAAATTCCGCAGGTCACTTTCACAAGGATGTTGGAAATGTCATGCCATTACTATTCAAGAACAACAAAAATACCGTATTTCATATTTACAGGTCTAGTTTCACAACGACGAGACAGGCAGTTGTCCTTCTACATCTACATCTACATACATACTCCGCAATCCACCATACGGTGCGTGGCGGAGGGTACCTCGTACCACAACTAGCATCTTCTCTCCCTGTTCCACTCCCAAACAGAACGAGGGAAAAAATGACTGCCTATATGCCTCTGTACGAGCCCTAATCTCTCTTATCTTTGTGGTCTTTCCGCGAAACGTAAGTTGGCGGCAGTAAAATTGTACTGCAGTCAGCCTCAAATGCTGGTTCTCTAAATTTCCTCAGTAGCGATTCACGAAAAGAACGCCTCCTTTCCTCCAGAGACTCCCACCCGAGTTCCTGAAGCATTTCCGCAACACTCGCGTGATGATCAAACCTACCAGTAAGAAATCTAGCAGCCCGCCTCTGAATTGCTTCTATGTCCTCCCTCAAGCCGACCTGATAGGGATCCCAAACGCTCGAGCAGTTGTCAAGAATAGGCCTTATTAGTGTTTTATAAGCGGTCTCCTTTACAGATGAACCACATCTTCCCAAAATTCTACCAGTGAACCGAAGACGACTGTCCGCCTTCCCCACAACTGCCATTACATGCTTGTCCCACTTCATATCGCTCTTCAAAGTTACGCCCAAATATTTAATCGACGTGACTGTGTCAAGCGCTACACTACTAATGGAGTATTCAAACATTACGAGATTCTTTTTCCTATTCATCTGCGTTAATTTACATCTATCTATATTTAGAGCTAGCTGCCATTCTTTACGCCAATCACAAATCCTGTCCAAATCATCTTGTATCCTCCTACAGTGACTCAACGACGACACCTTCCGGTACACCACAGCATCATCAGCAAACAGACGCACATTGCTATCCACCCTATCCAAAAGATCATTTATGTAGATAGAAAACAACAGCGGACCTACCACACTTCCCTGGGGCACTCCAGATGATACCCATATGCTCGTACCTTAGTTAGGAGTCTGCAGTGGGGCACCGAGTCAACCGCTTTCTGGAAGCCAAGGAATACTGCATCCGTCTGGTACCCTTCATCCATGGTTCGCAAGACATCATGTGAAAAAAGGGCGAGTTGCGTTTCGCAGAAACGATGCTTTCTAAAGCCGTGCTGATGCATGGACAGCAACTTCTCTGTCTCGAGGAAAATCATTATATTCGAACTGAGAATATGTTCGAGAATCCTGCAACAAACCGATGTCAAGGATATTGGTCTGTAACTTTGAGGATCCGTCCTTCTACCCTTCTTATATACAGGCGTCACCTGCGCTTTTTTCCAATCGCTCGGGACTTGGACTTGGACTTGAACTTAACAGTAGGAACCATACTGCCACTTGCGATAATTTAGGGAAACCACGGAAAACCTAAATCAGAAGGCCAGCTTGTTTAAAACACGGGTACCTTATTCGGATTATCCCTAGTGAACAATACTGTTTTATTATAAGAAACGCCGGTCGGGGTGGCCGAGCGGTTCTAGGCGCTTCAGTCCGGAACCGCGCGACTGCTACGGTCGCAGGTTCGAATCCTGCCGCGGGCATGGATGTGTGTGATGTCCTTAGGTTAGTTAGGGTTAAGTAGTTCCAGGGGACTGATGACCTCCGATGTTAAGTCCTATAGTGCTTAGAGCCATTTTAGAGCCATATTATAAGAAACGTTTTTTAATTCGCTAAAGGGATAGTGTTATCCTATCCATTTCTCACTCCCAGTCACTGCACAAGTTACACACGCTATAGACACATTGTTTCATAATGTTAACAATACGCGCACATCAGCTGACGTGAGGACCATAGCAACGATGTTTTGTTTCCCCTTTTGTGTGCCACAACTTCCCATTTCCTGTCCTGAAACACTGCGTTAAAATAAATGTACAATGTGTGAGTTCCATGGGATACTAACGTAATCTGTCCCAGGCAAGGTCTGAATCCGTTGTGAACATTTCTAAGCACCATTCTACGGGCGTCCATGTCGTGCTCTTTCAACAGAAACACAACGATCTCGCCGCTTTTCCGATGTAAATAAGAGACCAAACTCAACGATTTCGATTGCTACATCATTTGCCACAGTCTAGCTACGCAGTCCCTTTAGAACTCTTTATCTAGTGAGCTTCCACATTTATTAATACCCTGTACTCACATCCGCGCAGATCATAGTACAATTCTCGTTTCCACGATGTAGGTGAAGATTTTCCGTGGCTTCCTTTAATAGCTTGAGGCTATAGCATTACAATAGAGTCCTTAAGAACTAGCAGAAGGTACACCAAGAGGCTTTGAAGAATCTAGAAATATTAGTTGCGCATGTCAGTTGCTCCAACGGCAGTTTTCAGCTTTTGGGCTTTTTGATTGGACTGTATCCAAGCGCTACAGATTACGGAGAATTTTTTTCTGTGATGTTCCACAGTGGTTCGTAACATCACACTAATTTACTTCTGGAGCCGCGCGGAGTGGCCGCACGGTTATGGGCGCCATGTCATTGACTGCGCGGCCCCTCCCGTCGGAGTTTCGAGTCCTCCCTCGGGCATCGCTGTGCGTGTTATTCTTAGCGTAAGCTAGTTTAAGTAGTGTGTAAGTCTAGGGACCGATGACCTAAGCAGTTTGGTCCCTTGGAAATTCACACACATTTGAACACTTAATTTACTTCTGGGATATTTTATTAGCCGTTCGCAGTATCAACACAGCATAGCCATGTAGTCTAAGTTTGCAAGGCCAGATCAGTCAGTTGTACACACTGTTCCTTGTAAGTACTTATGACGCTGTTGCCCCTGCCCACACCACAGATACCCTTCATTTGTGGCTGTACCCACGCTGTTATTATCTGTGTCGATGAGACATGCGAGCCGACCCACCTCCACGGTTATGGGATAGACTTTTGGAATACTGGGAGTTTTTTCGTCGACACGTCGACCTTCAGCAAGTCCTCTAGATCACAAGCAGTCTGAACAAATAGCGACGTAACAGCTTTTCAAATAGTTATTCAAAGTCTGTAATCCACTGCGGTGATGGTCGACACGATGCTCCTGCTAGCAAAGTCGGGCGCCGAATCGGTCTCGTCGAGATTACTCCTTACGCGCGTCTAACGTCCAACGCTTTGTGGTGTTGATTCATCGAGGGCGTTACCGTGCGCTTCTGCGACGTCACAATGCATTTCATATGATGTTCTATGCCATGCATTCATAAACGTAGTTCCTGATCTCACCTCACGCGCGGTAAGGTTGTCAACTGAATCGTTCACCTTCATCACACGTGCCTTAGTCACTCGCCAGAAGCACAGACAACAAACGACGACAAATGACTACATGTGTTGTTATTTCTGGGAGGATCTTGCCACTTTCATTTAGGTATGCTCGCGAATAATAACGAGATTTAGTATGTAACTTAAATGTACCCTACGGTACTGCGTTCATTAGCGCAGTGCTGTCTGGAAAACCATTAAGTCCTACTTAAAGACATGACATATAAGAGATAACTCTGACCTTACGTTTCGTTACTTGTAAGCAATCTGTGGTCCTGTTGCGACGAGGATGAGAAAGTAAAAGCGATGCGTGTAGTTTCCACGCAGTAAAGCGTGCAATAGGCAGAGAGTTAGCAAATAAAAATGTAGACGGGTGTGGCATGTGCCTTTTTCCAAGAAATGGGCACGGTGTTTTGTTCGAGGGACCTACGATAGATTATAGTTAGAAGAGGGGCTAATTCAGCCGAAAATTCAGTATAAAATGTGACAGGGATTCCATCGGGACCTGGAGCTTTGTTCAATTTTAACGATTTCAACTGTTTCTCAATACCACTGACACTAAAACTTATTTCATTCATCTTTTCACTGGTACGAGGATTAATTTGGGGCAATTCTCCGGGTTTTCCTTTGTAAAGGAACATTTGAAAACGGAGTTATCATTTCAGCTTTTGCTTTACTACACTCAATTTCAGTTCCTGTCTGATTCGCTAGGGACTAGACACTAACTTTGGTGCTACTAACAGCCTTTACATACGACAAGCATTTCTTTGGGGTCTGCGAAAGATCGCTTGACAGTATTCTGCTAAGGTAGTCATTGAAGACATCATGTATTGCTGTCTTTACAGCCAAAAGCGTTTCATTCGGTGTCCCTATGTCTGTAGCCCCACGCTATGCAGTAATCTCTGTTTCTTAAGAAGTTTCTCTACATTGACTGTATACCATGGAGGTTCCCTCCCATTATTAACTGTTCTACGCTGTACATATCTATCGAGTGCGTGGTCAACAGTATTCTTTTTACCTTGAGCCATAGTTCCTCTGTATGCTCCTGACGTGTGCGGAAAGTTTCAAGTTCCTCATTCAGATACGACACTACTGATCTTTTATCTAGTTTACTGAACATATATTTCTTTCTGCTTGTTTTAGTCGGCATTTGGAGTTTGGTAATCATTGTTGCCACAACCGCGTCATGTTCACTGATAACAGTTTCGATGTGGATTGGACATCCTCAAAGACGTCAGGTCTGTTTGTTGTCATTAGATCCAATATATTTCCATCATGAGTGGGTTTCCTGTCTGTCTGTTCTAGGTAGTTTTCAGAGAAGGCCTTTAGTAAACTTTCACAGGATGTCTTACCACACCCACCACGAACAAAACTAATTTTCCGAATTAATTGTTGAATGACTAAAGTCTCCATCGATGATTGCAGTATAATGTGGAACTACGTACCAGTGAACTAAGGTTTTCTCTAAAGTTTTGGTTTGCATCAGGAGATGAGTCTGATGGGTGATAGCTATGTCTGACAGATTTACAATGTCACTGACAAACTTCATAAGTTTTTATTTCTTCCCCCTTAACTTTAATTCTTGCTCCAAATTTTTCTTTTGTTTCCTTTACTGCTTGTTTAGTGTGCAGACTGAATGACATCGGGGATGCGCTATAACCCTGTCTCACTCCCTTCTCAACCATTGCTTCCCTTTGCCCCTCGACTCTCATAACTCCAGTCTGGTTTCTGTACAAGTTGTAAATAGCCTTTTTCTCCCCGTATTTTACCCATGTATCTTGAGAATTTCAAAGAGAGTATTCGAGTCAACGCAGTCGAAAAGCTTTCCCTAAGTGAACGAATGCTATAAAAGTAGGTTTGCCTTTCCTTAAACTATCTTCAAAGATAAATCATAGGTGCCTTGTGTGTTCCTTCATTTCTCTGGAATCCAAACGGATATTCCCCAAAGTCGGCTTCTACGTTTTTCCATTCTTCTGTATAGAATTCGTGTTAGTATTTTGTAACCGTGACATTAAACTGTTAGTTCCGTAATATTCACACCTGGCTGAACCTGCCTTTTTCTTTCTTTTTTGGAATTGGAATTATTATTCTCTTCTTGAAGTTAGAGAGTATTTCGCCTGCATCATACATTTTGCACACCAACTGGAAGAGTTTTGTCTTGGCTGGTTCTCCCAAGACTATCGGCAGATCCGACGGAATGTCGTCTACTCTCGGGGCCTTATTTCGATGTATGTCTTTCAGTGCTGTGTCAAATTTTTCTCGCAGTAGCATATCTGCTATCTCATGTTCGTCTACGGCTTTTCCCCTTTCTATAATATTGCCTTCATGTTCGTCTCCCTTGTGTAGGCTCTCTATGTACCTTCAAGTTCGTCTCCCTTGTGTAGGCCCTCTATGTAACTCCTTCCACCTTTCAACTTGTTTGCTTGGTACTGGTTTTCCTTTTGAGATCTTGATATTCGTTCAGCTGCTTCTGTTTTCTCTAAAGATCTCTTTAATTTTCCTAAAGGCAGTATCTATCTTTCCCCTAGCGAAATGTGCTTCTAAATCCGTACATTTGTCCACTAGCCATTCCTCCTTAGCCACTGTTTACTTCATTGTTACTTTAATTTTTTTTTAATGTTTGTGTTTCCTTTTTGCCTGCTTCATTTGCTAAATTTTTGTATCTTCACCGTTCTTCACTTAAATTCACTATTTCCTGTGATATCAGTGATTTCTGCAAAGTCTTGTCCTTTTAACTATTTGAGTCTCTGCTGTTGTTTCTTCTCTCAAAGGGACCCGTTCGTCTTCTACTGTGTTCCTTTCCCGTGATGTAGTCAACAGTTGCCTAATGCTGCTTCTAAAATTCTCAACAACCCCTCGTTCTTTCAACTTATCGACGCCCCATCTACGTAATTTCCTAACTTTTTGCCATTTCTCCACGTTTAATCTACCGTTCACAACCAATAAACTGTGTTCAGAGCCTACATCTACTTCTGGAAATAAGATTAGGTTACCAGGCGCAAAAATGCACGCGGTACACTGGGAAACACGTTCTGCCATGCGCTTCTCACTGGTTTTCAACAGTATGGATGTAGAAGGAGATTAAAATTTCTGTCGCTCACTTGCTTCATCTACATCTATATCTGCATTTATACTCCGCAAGTAACCTTACAGCTTGTAGCGGAGGGTTGTTCAGGTCCAATTATCATCTGCCCCTTCCCTGAGCCATTGGTGAATGGTGCGTGGGACGAACGACTTTGGGTAAGCCACCGGACGAGCTCCAGTTTATGTGATATACCGGTCGTGTTGTCCGCCCCCGGTAGCTGGTCAGTTTGCCTTCGGCAATGACGAAGTGCGGGCCGTGTTGCCATCCGGCCGCGCTGCGGTGGCCGCGCCTGTTCGTTTACGCCGGAGCAGCTTCGCGTTTGCGGTGTTTTGCGTCCTGAACGAGATGACACACTCGTACAGAAAAACGACTTTGAAGTTCGGTTTTGTGAACGACTATACACGACCGAAGGCACACGAGATTGAACGTTTTTTAAGACTAGACGTTAAAATCGATCCACGGGAAATGGTGGAATCCATGTATCGATCGTTTCAAGCGTCGTCTGCGTCAAGCTTATCGACGAGGCAGCTTGTGGAAAACTTCTCCAACGATCCCCGAACGGATATCGTTTCTGTCATGCCGGCGGGAATGTTTGTGCGGTTACAGTCGACCACGCAGGAATGGGGATACGCACCATACGGGTGTTCGAGCTTCCGTTTGAGGTCCCGTCCGAACTTGTGATAGACGCCTTTCGACCATACGGCACAGTTCTATCCCATGTGACCGAAAAATGGGCGAGTTTTACCATATACCCCGTCCTAAATGGTGTGGGACAAATACGAATAGAACTGAGAAAGCACATCCCCTCTTATTTGTATGTAGATGGTTGTCGAGTGATTATAATGTATGATGGACAACCTCGCACTTGCTCAGGGTGCGGAAAAAAAGGCCACGTCCGCTCGGAATGCCTCCAGTGTCATTTAGCGCAAACCCCGCGGGATGACGTTCAGGCGCCACAACAGATGACTGTATTACCGATTACCTTTGTGGAGGCCCTGAGAGAAGAAGTGAGGGAGATTTCCGATGGGCGCCATTAGCTGCATGGACTCCAACGGATTGGAACTCCGGCCACCGGTTCAACCGGAGCAGACACCGGACCCCTGGGGCTCAACCGTGGTGGCTGCCAGTGCTTCCACTGAGAGCATGATAGACCAGGCCCAAGACGGAGGATACGCAGTCCAAACAGCTGACGCGGAAGCAAGACAACGGAAACAGCGTTCGCCGAAGAGAAGAAAGAAGCGACAACTGACTTCTGCTGACGATAGCCGTAGTCCAGAGGGGACAGTGGACGACAACGACAGCATCGACCTGCGAGCAGTGGATTCAACAGATACCGAGATGGCGGTGCAGGAGTTGCAGAGCGACGATAACTTGACTTCTCCTTGTGGACACCAGGAGGCAGAAGTGGCGATGACGATTGTCCAACATCAGATCAGTGACACCGCTGTCTGCCATCCTTCGGCCGGCTCTGGAAATGTACTGGGGGATTGCGCGCAGGAAGTGGATCAACAGGAGCAGGATGAAGACACGGACACGGCGATCGAGGATAGTCCTGGCCATGCGCCGGGAGGGGACGAGGAATGTTGAACAACTTAGTGTGGTGAGGATCGACGGGGGCGACGACGACCGACGGCAGTTCAGTTTTCAACACCATCGCTTGATGACACCCGCCTCCAACTGATGAACACACGCCAGGCGTACCGCATTGCGACGATCAACATTAATGGCATTCGGACATCACTTAAAATTCAAATGCTGAAAGATATGTTAAACGCCGCAGACGCGGATACTGTACTCCGAGTGGAGGAAGTCATGTCTCTTCCTTCGGCACGTGAAATAGCGATCATTGTCGACGGCGTTCGTTTCATCAATGTACACGCGCCGTCTGTCTCCACAAGAAGAAGGGAAAGGGCGACCTTTTACACCGTTGTTCGCCGGCCAATATGACAATTATGTAGTGGGCGGCGACTTTAATTGTGTCGTCTCACAAAAGAACCAAGTACTCATTTGCATGGAATTGCGCGCTTTGATTACCGAAATGGCCATTCTAGATGCCTGGGAACTGCAGCATGGCGATAGAACGGGTTACACGTATGTTACGGGACACTCGGCGAGTAGATTTGATAGAGTGTATGTGACGCGCTCTTATACGGACGGCGATACTGGATGCCGAAATCTGGCCAGCGGCTTTTACGGATCATATGGCGCACGTCTGTACGATTTCACTAACGCGGCAGGAGATACGGCGGCGTAAGGGTCACTGGAAAATGAACAGAGCACTTTTACGTGACGCTTCATGTCGCCGATCGATAGAGGTCTGGGAAACCTGCGTTCGCTGCCAACGGGCGTACACCCCGGTTCTCCAATGGTGGATCAAATGCGCAAAAGCAACGTTACGGATAACGTTGATACGATACGGGCAGGACAAATCGCAGTTGATACGATACGGGCAGGACAAATCTCAGTGAAACCGCGCGACGGCGGATTGTGATCTTACAGCTCTGAGGGGGCTGATTAGCCAACAACCATCGCCGGAAAGGCACACGGCCATGCGCAGGATAAAAGCCAAGTTATTACAGCTGACGAGACTACGAATGGAAGGGATAATGGTCCGGGCGAGATTGACGGACACAGTTTCTGCCGAAGCCCCCTCAAATGCCACGTAGTACGTGAACGCCAACGACGACGAAGGACATTGATCAGGGTAATAATCTCTGAAACTGGCGAGCAAGCTGTGACCCAACGTGACATTGCGCAGGTGTTTACCGACTACTTCCGCCAGTTATATGGACCTGTACAAGTGAACCACGAGACACTAAATGATGTCATCTCCGAAATGCCAGATACAGGACCACCACTGGATGCAGCAACTTTCATCACAGCGATGACGGAGGACGAGCTGACAGACGCAATTGCCAGGGGAGCTCCGAACAAGTACCTAGGACAGGACGGCTTCCCAATTGAATTTTACCGCGCCTTTGCATACATCATGGGACAGACGTGGATTCAGATGCATAACGAACTCCTGTTACCGCAGACTGAGATACCTGTCGAATTCACGGAGGGTATCATCATTCCAATACCCAAACCACGCGGCGACAGAAGGCCAGGAGACTATAGACCACTAACTCTCCTGAACTGCGACTACAAGATTTTCGCGGGCATCCTTGGGGCTCGCCTGAAGTCTTCAATTTCTGATGGACTCCTCACAGATCAAACATGCCTCGGCGGTAAGAGTACTGTCCATACGGCGCTTGGTGATTACCGAGGTATCGTCGCATTAGTAGCGGCGTGCCGACGGCGCGGAGCACTAGTCTCTATTGACTTCGATCTTGCGTTCGACAGGGTGGATCAAATCTTTTTGCACGGCGTGATGGGCAGTTTGGAAATCCCACAGGCCTTCATTCTAGTGATCATGCGACTGTTAGACGTCGTGCGATCCAAGGTCTCAGTGAATGGACGGAGCACTGACTACATTGTCATTTCACGGTCAGTTCGTCAAGGTTGCCCCGTTTCGATATTTTTGCATGCGATGGCGTTGGAACCGTGCCTATATGGTCTCCGAAGACGGCTGGAGGGAGTGCCGTTGCCACAACTGACCTTTCATTGCCGTATATGCTGACGATGTGGTGCTACGAAGTACGTACGGCTTTGGCATGGATACAGCGATACGGGATGGCGGCGGGGAGCGTGCTTAATCTACACAAGTCACGCTGCATGAATGTCGGTCGAGGATTACGACCGGGGGAGGAAGGCCCGCTCATGTTAGTTAACACCATAAAATGTTTAGGTGTCACGTTCCACTCAGTTTTGCAGCGGACAGCAGCGAATAACTACCGACGCATATTGAAGCTGATGCGGACAATGGTGCTGTTACAGATATTAAGAGCGTTGGATATGATGCAGAGGGTGGCCCATGCTAACGTGTACGTAGCACCGAGACACGTAGCGGATGTCGTGCCTTTAACGCGCACAGTGGCAACGCGGATACAAGCAACTTCCGGAACTTACGTGAGTGTGGGACACTGTTTAAGGTCCAATGCACAACGCTTACGCTGCCACCTGGAGAGGGTGGACTTAGTCTGGTGAACGTATACGAAAAGGCACGGGCGCTATTCGTCAATACGATTTTTCGACAGTGGCGCGATTAATTTCGCAGTATCTCGGGTGCGTTGGCCGATGCACTGGCGCCCACTTCAATGGTGCCCCCAGTCAACGTGGGCCGTATTTCACCGAAGATGTCACATTTCAAGTCTTTCTTTTTGGAACTTAGCTGTGTCAGAGAAGCCTTCCCAACAACACGACTACTGACGACGCGAGATGTATACCAACTCTTACTGAGCCTGTGCCTCAGGAATACCCTGGAAAAGAAGTACCTAGACAAGAACTGGCGACAGATATGGCGCATTATACGGAACGTTTACCTCCCAATGTCGGTACGCTCAACATGGTATGTGGTGGTAAAACGGCGGCAAGCGATTCATTTGGCAGATACTCCTTTATGTTTAAGCTGTGCAACAGTGAACTGATGAACATCGTTTAGCATGTAGTGGGGCGGCTCCGGTGTGGCACTTGGCACGACAGATATTGGCGTTCCTGTTACACACCGCCCCTCACACAATTTCATCGGACACACTCCTTTTCTCCCAAGAATCTTATTTTCCGGTCCATAAAACAAATGCAGTGACGTGGGTACAGAGAATGGTTGTGGGCTACGTCTATAACGAATCGGTAAAGGACAAAATGGATTTTTGGCATTTTCTCCTGGATGGACACTCGAAGCTGCAACAGCGTAAGAAATATAGGCCAGACTTCGCTAAGTATCTGCGGCGGACATTCACCGACCCGCCGGCCAGATGGGATGTGACGGGTGAGAGATGAGATAGACGAAGTAAGCCGAGACAGACGTCGATCGCACTTAACGGAACCTTAGTTAATTTTCGAGAAGACGACCCAGTAATACGCCAACGTCTGGAGAACGGGTCAAAGGATGACTCTATTGCTCTATCGAACGTCGGGTGGTGATCAGGTGGCGCCCTCCGACTTGAATTCCATTTCATTGCTAGAGGAACATGTTCCTTTTGTATTTGCACTATCAGCGATGTCGTCATGTCCTTTTCATTTGGAAATTTTCAATTTTATTCATTTCCTTACTTAATCAAGTTCTAATTAGCCACTATTTGTCAAAATTTGGACATAATAAAAAGTGGTCATCGCGACAGAATGTCAGTCCTACGGGCCCAGGTTCGATTCCCGGCTGGGTCGGAGATTTTCTCCGCTCAGGGACTGGGTGTTGTGTTGTCGTAATCATCGTCATTTTCATCCCCACCGACGCACAAGTCGCCGACGTGGAGTCAAATCGAAAGACTTGCACCCGGCGAACGGTCTACCCGACGGGAGGCCGTAGTCACACGACCGGTCGTGTTGTTGAGAGATAGGAAGTATGAGTCTTCTTGGAATGTGCGTTATCGAAATAGCAACTGCAAACTTCTCCGTGATGCACGCTGCTCTATTTTAGCGTCCGCCACCGGACTTAGACGAGCGTCTCCGTAAGACTTTCGCGCTTACTAAAGGAACCCCTCATGAAATGCGCTGCTCTGCTTGTTTCTTCTGTCTGTCTCCTCAATTGCTCCTACATGGTAAGGATTCCATATTGACGAGGAGTACTAAAGGACAGGGTCTTCTGTAAGCAACTTGTTTTGTGGATGAATTAAACTTTCGTAAGAGTCTTCCAATGAATCTGCCCCTTGCTCTGCTTTTTCTATAATTATTTTTATGAGATCATTCGACTTAAGGTCGCTCCAGGTGGCTACTTTCAGATATTTTACGTTCGTTACTGCTTCCAGTACTTAAAAGACCCATGACGTTGACGTCAGCAGAAAACCCACTGTCATGATTTGTATCTTGTTGTAATGTTCCTCTCTTCCTTTGCTGGTGCAGTCTTACTTGCTGCTGGTGACGTGTGGCGTGCGCGAGATTGTTAACCACGAACTACGTCTCTGTCCGCCGAGGAAAAAGTTAATCAGCGCATCGGGATCCTCTTCCTGCACTGGTGTTTTTCCTAAATACTTTTGATTATCGTTGATGTTGTACAGCAGTAACCAGCCATAACTTGCTTTTCAATTTAAGACTTGATTGGAGACTGCGGCTTTTGTGGGATACAAAATGTTGATGGTGCACACCAGCACCTAACCACAAACTGGTTTCCATTTAAAGACGTGAGTGCGACTGTTATGCGACACTAACTGTTGACAGTGTACAACAACCAGCCACAAGTTGATTTTCAAATAAAGACTTCATATTCTCGTAATTAACTGCTTGATTGTGAACGAGCTGATATTTTTTTGTCCGTCCCATCTGGTGGCACACAGCTAATTAGGAATTTAATCCTGTTTAATATTATCACAATAAAAATTAATCGCTGAAGAAAATGGATAACGTGGCAGGTTCTTCGTTCACCGCAGTTACCACGAGCTTTAGATTCTTGTCTCATCTAATTGGCGTTCCAGAAAAGGTATAATTCGGTTATATGGTATAATTTCTGAATTCACACTTACTCCTTCATGAAGGACAGTGATTCCAAGTAATTATTTATATTATTTGAACTGTAAGGAATGCAATAAGAACGGAGTACACGATTCTTATTAGAACACTAATTCACTTTTATTATTTTGAAGAATACAGATATCTTTTTTAAGTCGACTGTACCCTTCCCAAAGCTACGAATGCGTGGGACTTTACAGTGCACGTAATTAATTTTATAATATTATTTAGTGACCAACTAGTCATGTCAATATTGTTAAGGATTCATATTCCACGCGTAAGATTTGTCTTTATTGTTTCATAATATGTGGCCAACACTAGAGGTAAAGCGAATTTCATGCTATTTTGTAAGACACATGTTACGTTGCTCTAATGGCAGAGGACTTCATTTATGCAAAAACGAGGTTGACGCCATTGTGACATAACTCTTTGGTTCTTTTGAAGGAAATTGTCGATAGCGTACTGCAGTAACCAGCCTCAAGATGATTTTCAAATAAAGACGTGACTGGAGGTGGTGGTGGTGGTGGTTAGTGTTTAACGTCCCGTCGACAACGAGGTCATTAGAGACGGAGCGCAAGCTCGCGTTGGGGAAGGATTGGGAAGGAAATCGGCCGTGCCCTTTCAAAGGAACCGTCTCGGCATTCGCCTGAAACGATTTAGGGAAATCACGGAAAACCTAAATCAGGATGGCCGGAGACGGGATTGAACTGTCGTCCTCCCGAATGCGAGTCCAGTGTGCTAACCACTGCGCCACCTCGCTCGGTGACTGGAGTCTGTCACCATTACGTGATACAATATGATGATGGTGCACAGTAGCAACTGACCACAAACTGGTTTTCGAATGAAGACGTGATTGTGAGACATTGGCTGTTGTGTGACACAAATTGTTGTTGTGTACAGCAGGAAACAGCCACAATTTGCTTTTCTAATGGAGATATGACAGGAGGCTGTGGCTGTTATGTGATACAGAAGTTTGATGGTGCACACCAACAACTAGCCACAAATAGGCCTTTAAGTAAATATATGAGTGGAGACTGTGAGTGTTAAGTGAGACAGATAATCACGGAACACAATTACTTTAGATTCAACAACAAGTTCTACCCACAAAACAGAGGCTTGGCACTGGGAGGTAGCTTGGGTCGGATATTAGCTGACGTTTACGCCAACCATATAGAACAAAAATACTTCTCAACTAATCATCATATCACGAACAATATTATCTACTACAGGAGATATGTTGATGATACAATCATGCTTTCTGGCGGTGCAAACATTGAAACTGACGTATTGGCGACAGACTTCACTAAAACACATAAGCTGTTGAGCTTGAAACAGAAAAGAGCATAAATTTTCTTGATCTTAAAATTTGTAATAGTAACTGTCAAATAAGCACAGATGTCACCACTGACATGTCACCTCGGCCAGCACGAAGTTACCATGATACAACTTGTACAAGAAGCACCTATGAGTCCCACAGGTCAACAAAATGAAATCAGTGTAATTAAAACTGTTGCTTATAATAATGACTATTGTCCTACGATAATAATAGACAAAGTACACAACAAAATAAAAACAAAAACCGCAACAGCAGGTCATACGACGTTCGCTCCAAAAGGAGTCAATCTCCCACGCCTAAATATACCGTTATCCCAAACATAGGTCCACTATCATACAAAATAGCAAACTTATTTAAAAAAGAAGGGTACTAAAAATAAGCTTCGCTATTAACAGTAAATTACAACAAAAAGTAATCCATGGTGTAAATCCTTCCAAGGCCCCTCACGATAAATCAAGAATATAAGAGTTAAGATGTGAGTCATGCACAAAATTCTACATTGCTCAGACACGCAGAACTTTTGTGATTAGAAACAAAGAAAACCTTAATGCTTTAACAATTGACAACGTAAACAAATCTGTATTTCCAACAGTCAATGCTGAAGAAACTCATTCAGTGAGAAACTTTGAGAATAACATGAAAATACTACACTTAACAGAAAACGGAGTCAGTACTAATGTGGTAGAAAAGGAGTCAGTACGAATGTGCTGCATGCACATATACGTACCCACACATGTACACCTCCCCTAACTGTATCCTTAATTAACTGTTTGAATTGGCATATGATTCTTTCTTGATAAACTTCCAGAAAATACTTTCCACACTGCAGTGTTAGGAAAAAGAAAAGTTTCTCTAACTACCTGAAGATCAAGTAACAAATTTTATAATATTGTATGTCTACTGTAGTCAGTAATTTTCATGTCACTACATGTTAATAAACTTTAATTAACGTCGTCAGCACTGTTCAAATAGTGCACAAGGCCTTCACGTATCTTCGAATCCACATTTATTTCTATAACATTTTGCAAAAAAGTTTTTAGTGCTATGCTTCTCAAAATCCCATTTATTTCTCGGTACTTAACGTCCTATATTTAATATAAAATAAAGTTTTCAATTTAATATAATAGTAATATACGTTTCCCTTTCGAGAAATGCAGTATCTTTCGAATGTAACTTTCTAAGTGAGTCAACATTTGTGATGCACATCGGTAATTTGTTTTGTGTCTCAACGATAGTTTATAATAATGAAAACTAACTTGTGTATGTATGTGTGAAAATACGAACAACGTCAAGAATTTTCGACGAACGCATGAAAGTTGTATGATGATGAACGGTATGAGTTCGAAACCGATAACGGTACTTCTTCAATAAAGTAACCCAAAACCAATTTGCGGCACGTTTCTGCTGTATACCATCAACAACTTTATTCACCTTAATCGTGCTTCACCAACTCCATTCCCTTGGCCAACAGCTCCTCCAGTTAACCATTATTACATCAAGGCTGCCTACAACCACCGCGAGCATCTACCCTAAATCACACAACGCGTCACGAAGTTGTCGATAAACGGGAAGTAACTGCCACACAATCAAACAGCAACGACGCGTGGTTAGTTTGCGCGCAGCATGGTGCTGTTAAGCTCGGAGGACGCTTGTGGAGCCAGTAGAGACAGGGCATCGGAGTGCTCCCTCTCTCTCTTCCTTACATTACCATAATTATCAATAACAGTAGAAGCAGGACTCAACCACAGCACACACAGTCGTTCAGACTCATTGCAGTATTCCAGTATATCCCATAACCATCTCTGAAAACGATTCTGGGTAACTCTTCACTTAGGTACAAAATATTCATTGGGAAAAAAAAGAATGATGTATGGGTTCACATGCTTGTATGTTACAGGCATCTCTTTCAGCATCTGGGAATATTAGCCACAGCCTCAGTGTACATTTATTCACTTACGAGATTTGTTTCCGGCAATCGATTTGAGTTTGAGTGTGACAGATATTCATATACACAGCGCTAGAAGAAAAACAAAAGATCTGTCCTATCTTTTAATGAATTTAACTTTGGCAGAGAAAGTTCTGAGATATACAGCTTTAAAACTGTTTAACAGGTTACCCATGGAAATAAAATGTCTGACTGAAAACAGAAGTATTTTCAAATGAAGATTGAGGATGTTTCTCCTTACTTCTTCTACACCACAACAGAGTTCTTGAATATAAATAATTACCATTGTCATTTATACAGAAAAAAAGAACCTGTAAATGGCAGCATGTAGCGATCTAAATATATTTTTTAAATGTATGTCTTGTGTTTCTTCTGTTGATACGCTCTGCATCATAACTTTTATCGTGAGTATGATCTAGAGAGCACATCACTAGCTAACGTACGAATGACTAGGCATATACGAGGGTGGTTTGATAAGCCCGGTAAATATTTGAGAAAGAGTGACACATTTTTGTTGAGCCTTCATGGCTGGCAAGCTTGATTATTCCAAGGATCGCATAAGGCAGGGCTTTCCAACGTGTGGTCCGCGGACACCTTAGGGTCCGCCGGCTCTTTCTAGGGGGTCCGCGGCCACCTTTCACCAAATCGTGTAAAATAATGAGTAGAATTATTGAATAAAAATGTGAAAATCAAATTCATCACTATTTTTTGTCGTGTGAAAAACGTGTACTTTTACTTCAGGTCGTATTCCCAAGCAGCCTTTGCGGTTCCTAAGTGAGAACGCATACACGGTTTAGTGCCGGAGAATGCGGCTTCTCTGCTCTACTGTATCGCAACAATACGGGGGTCGTTTGTGCGCCGATCACGGCGCTAGATGCGCTGAAACCTTTTACGCATGCGCGCAGAAAGCTTCGTCGACCAATCACAGCGCTCGCTGGCACCTATGCGGCCCCAGGCTTAATTAAACGTTAAACTTGCTTTGTCAGTGCACTACCTATTTAATAAGTCGATTTTTGACCAGTTTATTACTTGCAACATGGAACGGTGGCTGAAGTCAGGATCAATGAAGAAGGGTGCAGTTTCTCCATCGCCTCCACAACAAGGGAAGTTTCCAGTTGAAATGAATGAGGAGGGAGGACGACCAAAGGAAGAACAATAACAAGAAGCTCCACAGCCGGATTTATTATGTGAAAACGCTGCAAGTACCCCATTGGTTGCAATATCTTGTGGAATAACCAAGAAGCGTAAGTACAACAAAGCTATTTAGAAATGGGCTTTATGGGGACAAAGGACGGTAAAGCTCAGTGTGTAATTTGTGCGCGAGTCCTTCCGAGCAGTTCAGTGGTTCCAGTTACATTGCGCCGTCATTTTGAAGGTACTCACCCAGATTTTCAGGCTAAAGACATCGATTTTTTTCAAAAGGAAGAGTGCTCAACTAGCTGCTTCTCAGCATTGCATGAAAAAATGGTTCAAATGGCTCTGAGCACTATGGGACTCAACTGCTGAGGTCATCAGTCCCCTAGAACTTAGAACTACTTAAACCTAACTAACCTAAGGACATCACACACATCCATGCCCGAGGCAGGATTCGAACCTGCGACCGTAGCGGTCGCGCGGTTCCAGACTGTAGCGCCAGAACCGCTCGGCCACCAGCGGCCGGCCATTGCATGAAAACTCATGCAAAAACAATTAATGAAAATACATTAAAAATTTTGGGATGTGAGATCCAAAAATGTTTAACTGCAAACACAGCCAATACAAGGAGCTGCATATCAAAAGATGGATAATACATTAAAAGCTTCTTTCTTTGTTAGTTATCGAGTGGCAAAAACAGGCAAAGCTCATACCATTGCAGAAAATCTCATAAAGCCGTGTGTTAATGATATTTTTTCTTGCATGCTAGACGAAAAGGCAGTAAAGCTTGTATCTTCGGCGCTATTATCAAACAGTACTGCCAGGAGATGCATTGTTGACATGTCAAATGATGTGAAAGACACTCTTGTTTCTCGCATCCAACACAATTCATTTTCTCTGCAGATAGATGAATCCACTGATGTTGCAGGATTAGCGATTTTATTGGCTTTTGCCCGTTATGAATATTCTGGATGTTTTGAGGAGGGCCTCTTATTGTGCAGACCACTACCTGCCAACACAACAGGTGCTGATATATTCCGTCTATTGGATGATTTTTTAAGGACTAACGAAGTTTCATGGTCTCATTGCATAGACGTGTGCACAGATGGTATAAAAGCTATGACGGGTCCTACAGTCGGAGCAATAACGAAAATAAAAGAAAACGCCAAGAATTGCAGCAGTAGTCATTGTGCTCTCTACAGATACGCTTTAGCTACGAAACAAATGCCTGTTTCGTTCAAGAAAGTTTTAGACGAATCTATTCAAATCATTAGCTACATAAAATCAAGTCCGTTGATGTCAAGACTTTCACAATACTGTGTGAAGATATGGGAAGCCTTCATCGTTCCCTGACGTGAGGTGGCTGTCACGTGGGAATGCACTCTCTGGGTTGTACAAATTAAGATTAGAAGTCTTAGCTTTCCTTTTGCAGCATAACACCAAATTAGCAGACCTTATTAATGACGAAAATTGACAGTGTATACTTGCCTATTTGTCAGATATTTTCTCCAAAACGAACGAAATGAATATTTCACTCCAAGGGCAAAGTGAAACAAAGGTCACTGCTATCGACAAAGTTCGAGCATTCGAGAGGAAAACCAATTTTTGGGCAGAGAGTGTCGAGGAGGGGGAGGTCGAGTGTTTTCCTCTTCTCAAGGAGTTTTTGAAAAACAAAACATTGGCGCTTGGGAAGAATTTGTTTCATCAAATCCTGGAACATCTCTGGAGCTTGATGTCATTGTTGGAGCATTATTTCCCAACAGCTGAAGATGAGACGCTGCAGAAATACGAATGGGTGCTCAACCGATTCACTGTATCCAAAACGCTTTGTACTGGGATACGGATGAGGTAAATGTGAGGTGACGAGAATCAGTGGCGTCCCAGGACTCAGTGAATGCGTCACTTGCGAGAAGCACCCGCGAGCTTCAGACAGCCGCAGCCGCACCTACGCCCAGGCCTGCGGCGGCTGCTGCTGGTGGTGCGGAATGCGCTGTTATCTGGCGGGCCGGAAATGACGCCGGCGCCAGACTGGGCCCACAGCCGCGCACGTACCCCACACAGATTACCGCTCCTTACCCGGACACGGCGCCGCTGGCCTGCCCATTTCCTTCATGCTCTCTCTCTCTCCATCAGGGTCTGACTGAATTTGAATACGGTCTTCCGGAGAAGTAGACTGCATCTTTTTGAAACTAAAAACAACTGGAAAACCGATGTTTCGACCGTCTTTGCTCTTCGCGGTGTCTAAAGCCATCGAGGGCCTGCAGAAGATCGCTGCAAAGACACTCTAAATGTCGGTTGTAAGTGTTGTTTTTTGTTCCTAATGACGCTGTCTAAAGTCCTAAAGGATTTTATTCAAATTGACACAGGCCGTGTAGGCCTGCGCACTTAGTCTTGTTGCTGATTTGATGCGGGCCGCCATGAATTCCTCTCCTCTGCCAGTCTCCTGATCGTGGAGTAGCACATACCTCTGACATTCTCAGTTGCATGTAGATATTCTAATCTCTGTCTTCCTCTGCAATTTTTGACCTGTATGGTTCCCACTGTTAGGATGTATCACATCCCTTGATATCTTAGTGTTTGCCGGTGAATACCTTACTTTTTCAGGAATCGAACTCCCCTGTATAAGACGGCTTCAAATTTCTGATTACTTTACAAATGCGTTAATGTGCTAAATATTTGACGTAAAGCGTGTAAGTGACAAATAGAATGAGATTGTTACTCTGCAGCGGAGTGTGCGCTGATGTGAAACTTCCTGGCGGATTAAAACTGTGTGCCGGACCGAGACTCGAACTCGGGACCTTTGCCTATCGCGAGCAAGTGCTCTACCACTCACTTGCCCGCGAAAGGTAAAGGTCCCGAGTTCGAGTCTCGGTCCGGCACACAGTATTACTTACATGTATGAGATACATTTAGAGACTGAGCGTTCCACATTCACCTGGGAAGCACGTGAGAATATGGTTAGTTAATGGAGCTTTCGTTTTCCCATGATATTCGAATTACCAAGACCATTATATTAGCAGGACAGGAAGCTACATTTTGATATTGGCTCTGTTGACGAACTCGTGCAATAGACTATACATTTCTATATCCATGGCTGCCTGGGAGAGATCTGACTTCATCACTGGAAATTCAGACTAAGCGCAGGCCTACCATCAGAACTAAGACCTGCGGAATGAATTAAAGTGGTTTACTATGACAGCAGCAGATGAGAATGTATATAAAGACTTTCCGATACGAGATTTGCACATGCAGATAGCATTTCTATTATCCGCGCAGACCTCTACCAATCATTCTGCGCCTTTACAAATCATTCTGCCCTTTTGCTCTAGTCAGTGTTTGCCACGTATTTCTTCCTTCGTCGATTCTTCGGAGAACCTTCCTCATTCCTTCTTTTCTCAGTCTACACAATTTTCAGCATCCTTCTGCCGCACCACGTCTCAAAGGGACACTATCTCGTCTTTCCTGGATTTCACACAGTCCATGATTCTCGTACATGCAATGCTGTGCTCCAGGCGTACATTCTTAGTCTTTCTTCCTCAAATTGAGGTCTATGTCAGATAGAAATAGACTTCCTGCAGCGAGAAAGGACCTCTTTACCTGTTCTCTTTCACTTCTTACGTCCTCCTTTCTGCGTCCGCCATGCGTTGCGTTCTTTCCAAAATAGCAGAAATGTTTCACTTCGTCTAATAAGTGGTCCCCAGTTTTGATACGACGTTTATCGCTAGTCTCATTTCTGCTACTCGTCATGGAATTCGCCTTTCTTTGATTTTCTGTCTCAATCAGTCCACATTCTCTGCGCATTACACTGTTCATTCCATTCAACAGCTCTTGTAATTCTTTCTCACTCCGACTGAAGGTACTAATGTCATCAGCGAATCGTCCACCCTGAATTTTATTCCCATTTCCTAGTTTTTATTTTATTTTCATCGTGGCTTCTTCTGTGTTGAGATGAACAGAGAAGAGAAAGACTGCCATACGCCAGTTTTAATAGCACTACACACGAACAACATTGTAATGTACTCTGGTGCAACTCTAATCATTTACATACCCGATGGTGTATATGTGTATGAGGTGACATTGACGTACGACCATGTATTGTGGGTGCTTCATATTTTTGTCAGGCTCTGTGAAAGTAACTTCAGGCATCCTACAAGGAGGTGTGTCGGGAACCTAACTCTTCATCTTGTACGTTAATGATTTGACAGACAATATTAACAGTAATATCAGCCCTTTTGATTTTCTATGATTAAATACTGTCTAAAGAAAAGCTATACAAATGTCCAGTCAGATCGTGATAAGACTTCGAAGTTGCATAAGAATTGGCAACATGCTTTAAATGTTTATAAATGTAAAAGTATATACTTCACAAAACTAATGTAGCGTCCTGTGACCATAACATCATTTAGTCGTAACTTGAATCAAGCATTTCACGTATACCAGATGTAACAAAACCCGTTTTACAGACATTGAGCACATATAGGGACCAAGAACTCAGGTCTAGAAACTTACCATTATTCAGCTACATGCAAAATACCACAGCACATGTTCAAATCTCCCGAATTTTCGGGGTCATTGACTAGTGTATTACGTGCGTCATTTGCCATCACCTGATGTCCCATGCCCACTACTCGTGTGTGTACATCAGGTGAGTGTATGATCTGCCCAGATAGGTTTGTACGTGCTGTTGTGCTGGAGGTCTTTGTTCATAATATACAACTGTGCGGTAGTAATCATTCGTTACAGTACAGAATGCAAGCTGCACGTAAATTCCATTTTTAGTGTGTTTATGTTGACCATAATGAACTACACATATGCAGAATACGCCGACGGCGATCTCGGTGAAGTGGGAGGGTTGCTCGTCAGTTGTATGCGGAGCGTTTTCCACGCAGCCAGACACCTTCGAATTCCCTCTTGGCTACAGTGTACCAGTGGGCCTCGAGACGAGTACATTCACCACCGGTAGGACCGACTGTGGTGCGGCACCGCGGACCCGAGTTTGAAGAGGCTGTACCCCTTACAGTGGAAGAGAACGCGGCGACGAGGGCCAGAAACAAAGCAGGTAGATTGAATGTGGACCACCGAACTGTCCGGCGTGTTCTGCATGGGCAGAGCTACACCCATACCATTGTCGGAAGTTACAGACAATGCAGCCACGAGCGCACTCCTGCAGGTGGATCTTGCACCGCAGTATGGACGAGCCCGACTTCCTCGGCGGATCCTTTGTCCAATGATTCCAAGTTCACCAGGAAAGGTGTTCGCAGTTCCTGCAAAATTCATGTATGGGCTGATGTATTTCAGCTGCGATTAGGTATGAACGATTTGGGCAGGATTCCTGGATGGATGCGTGATTGGGCCGTACCTTCCTCCACCATATCTCACGGTTGTTGCGTAATTGCGGTTCATTGACGACGTATTCCATGGGCTCTTGGAATATGTGTGCACTACATGTGCGTCAAAAGATGATGGTGGTTACAGCACGATGGCGCACCACCTCATTTTTCACGTGCGGTCCGAAATCATCTGGACCAACAATTTCGGCAACAGTGGACAGGTCGCAGTGGCCCATTGCCCGACCAGCACGTTCTCCCAACTTCAACCCGTTAGACTACTACGTGTGGGATCACATGAAAGTTTTTATTTACGAGACGACCCCTTGGGGTGTCCGAGAAAGAGCTGCTGGCTCAGGTTATGACTGCGGCGGATCCTGGAGGACCATGGATGGTCATCATGTGTACCGGAGTATGGTACGGAGGTAGCGTATTTGTATTGCCGTCGATGGTCATCACATTGAGTCCTAATTGTAAAGTGGTCACAGGAGACAAGTACCTGGAGTCAGAGAGCAAAATGTGTTGTGGTATTTTGCGTATAACGGAGAAACAGTATGTTCCCGGACAATATAAGTTCCTATGCTAAACTTAACCACCTTGGTGACCACTACAAGTCTTCAAAGTCTGAGAAGGGAATTTTGTTAAATCTTTTATTCCTGGGTGTAACAGTTTGTTGGGATATATAATGGAATTATTACATGGGCACAGTCGCAGATAAAGCAGTTGGCAGGTAGGTATAGGTTTATTCGTAGGATACCTTACTGGGAAGTCGAGGAAGGAGACTGCTTACAGAACACTTGTGCGACACGTCTTAGAAGACTGTTCCAAGTATTGTGTATGTTGTGACTTGGCAAGACAGCCAAGCCACTAGGAGGAGGAAGCCGAAAGGCACGCGCTTAAGCTCACGCAGGCTGGCGTGAGGTCTGGAACAGTTAAAGGAGTTGAGTCTAGTAAAAAAAGTACGTAGCTTCTGGAATACTTAACTTTAATCCACAATTGGTGAACATCGTTCTTGACGGTACATGCATCACAAGATAAATAGCAAATGATAATGGCGCCTTGCTAGGTCGTAGCAAATGACGTAGCTGAAGGCCATGCTAACTATCGTCTCGGCAAATGAGAGCGTAATTTGTCAGTGAACCATCGCTAGCAAAGTCGGCTGTACAACTGGGGCGAGTGCTAGGAAGTCTCTCTAGACCTGCCGTGTGGCGGCGCTCGGTCTGCAATCACTGATAGTGGCGACACGCGGGTCCGACGTATACTAACGGACCGCGGCCGATTTAAAGGCTACCACCTAGCAAGTGTGGTGTCTGGCGGTGACACCACAGTGTACACTTACTGAATAGGACTGTCACGGGATATTGAACGTATGCAAAGAAGTTGAGCACTAATGATCACATGTTTGTTTGATTCACAGTAGAAACTTGCGTAACGTCAGCTACCCCGCGAAAGCCTATTTGTGAAGCTTCAAGAACAAGTATTAAGTGAGGAATTAAGAAATTTGTTACAGCCCACTACGTATCGCCCCAGCAGGAGTTGCTAAAATAAAATTTAATTACTACGGGCACAGACACAGAGATATTTAAGAAGGGATTCTTCCCGCGCTTCGTGCTTGAATGGAACGGAACACACAGTACATTGGATCATCTCCCGTACCATGCTCAGCACGTTGGTTTCCGGAGCATGGATGTAGTTCAAGACTGAGACAAGTTTGCAGCGAGTGCATCATATGCCTATAACTTTCTTGCATTTGTTGACAATGTCTGTATTTTTCACTGCCTTATTTTAAAAACTTGATTTCTCTTTCTGGCAGAGATATAATTTGATTCATTTCCAGGGTTACATCATAGGAAACTGCTGAAATTGGATTTCAGTGTGTTTTACCTGAACTGAAACTATTGGAAGATAATGGATCTCTTGTTCAAGGAATTTGAGTAGCAACAAGAATCGATAATATCTTTTGATGAAAACATTTTGTTACAACATATACCAAAACCGCATTTCACTGTGTTGTGCCTAAAATAAAACTGAGCACAGTTTTATATCGTGATAGCGATGTGGGTGTTATTGAGAGTTTTATGGGAATGTCAAAAGCGATTGTGATGGAATGACAGCATTGAATCATGAGTAAAACTTAAATAATACGTTGCATGCTGTAGTACTCATTCTTAAAGAAGCTTAATGTGAGAAGTAAGAAGATTTTGTCACTTAACGTTTCCTGTTGACGTTATACATCAGTTTTAACAATAGGAGAGTCGCTCCTGTGAAAGAGAGTCATATCGCCATTAAGATATTGTATAAAACAGAGAAACAATGAAATGTAATAGTGTTGCGAGGTATCAGTCACATCTAACGACATCACAGAAGCGCATTACACATTCAAACAAAGCAATTATAGAGCCTTAGTATCTGCATCAGCTGTACGTATATCACGTACGCGTTTTTGCCCTAAACAAACAACTGTGTGTGTTTGTTCTTTTGATGGCATCTTCATATTCTTCGAATTCTTGCGACTAGACTGTCATCAATCTTTTGGAAATATCCTTCTTTCACTATGATGAGTGCATAATATTTAGATACTGAGTGAGCTGCAAGATGTTCCGGCATGCGTAAAGCTTGAAGTCAGCTTGACTCAGCACTTGTTAGGTCGTTATGAATGAGCGAGGCGCGTGTACAGCCGCTACTACCGCCGTCAGAATGACTTCCGTGATGTGTAACATTTGTAAGCAAATAATGACACAAATTGTTAAGAAACACCACTTTGTACGAAATAATCGTTTATTATTCTCCGTGGACGATCTATGGCGTTCTATCTTTGACTATGTAATACCTCTGTAAATCTCTTGTTTTTGTTCGTTTGCTGTTATCAGCGTCCACTGTGAACAGTAAATTGTGTGTGACATTTAATATGTATGAGTTTCTGCATAAGATATCTACAAGAAAACGTGATATTTTTTTTTTTTCAAATTCGCCATAACTGTATATAAAGATCACTCGTAATTTGTATTACAGTAAAGGCAACAGAACAATGTAGCACCTCACAAATCGAAAACATCACGAATAAATGGCAGAATAATGAACTTGAAAATGAAATCATTTTCCGAAAAGCATCCCACGATTAGCTTGTTTCATGTTTCTTGGATCATTTTGCACGATAGATCATACTGATGTGGAACGAGCGATTTCATATTCACATCGCAAATTAATTTGTACATATTGTTAAATTCGGAACATTCAAGATATACAGATGTTGTGAGTTAATAAGTCTTACCCATGATCTCTTACACATAACAATAGAAATTCTTCTACGGAATAGAATGACTTGTCAAGGAGAATCTTTTTCAGCTTGTTTTCAAATTTTTCTTTTCAGTCTGTCAGACACTTTATATCTTTGGGCAAGTAATGTAAAATTTTTGTTGCAGCATTGTGCTCCCCTTTTGTGATAAAAACAACAGTAATGTGGAGTAATGAAAGCCATTTTTCCCCTCTGGTATTGTAATTCATACATCATTGTTCTGTTTGAATTGTAGTAGATTATTTACAACAAACTTTATGAGGGAGTAAATACGAGTATACTGTGAAACAGTTGTCAGAATGTCCAACTCCGTAAATGGATGTCTACAAGACTATCGTGGGTGAGCACAGCATATTATTCTTACAGTAAATTTTTGCGCAACGAAGAGTTTCTTTCTTAACGTTTAGCTACCCCAGGACATTATTGAATGAAAATATGCAAAATTGTCAAATTACTGATTTGCCTCTTCCCAGGATTTTCAATGATTCTAAGTGCAAATGTGGTTGAAGTAAGTTGTTTAAGAAGTTCTAAAACGTGCTTTTCTCAATTTAAATTCTCATCAATATGGACACACAAGAATTTTGAAATTTACACACTATTTATTATTTCCTTGCCATGTGTTACGTTTATCATTGGTGCAGTACCGACGGATGTGCAGAACTGAATACGTTGTGTCATTTTAATATTGTGCGTCAGACCATTCGCGGAAAACCAGTCAGTGATACCCGTAGCAGAAAGTTATTTTACAAAACAAACTCTTAATTGCAGAGTAAGAAAGAAAGTGTAACGGGAACAGATACACTGTCTGACCTAAAGTATCTGGACACATTATGTAATGCGCAAGTGAGCACAAGAGAGACGAACATCCACTATAGAAACAGGCAGGGAGCATTATGTTTTAGTAGATAAACAGTAGCAGTAGAATGAGTCGGTCAGGAGGGGTCATTCACTTCAGGGAACGTGAATTAATCACTGGAAGTATTTTGGGTAAGCAGTCCATCAGGGCATCTAAATTCTTCTGAAGTCAGCTTGGGAAGTTGAGTGATGGTGATGTGATCGCAAAGTGGAAACGCGAAGGAACAGCCACAGCGAAACCAAGATCAGGAAGACCTTTTGCAGTGATGGACTCGGGCCGCCGAGCATTGTGCGTGAAGTCAGCGGAGTTGTGAAGTGAAGAGCTACCAGTAGCCAGGGAGTTGAACAACAACAGAGCAGCTCCTCATAAGCCACCAAAAAATCGTTCAATTGGCTCTGAGCACTATGGGACTTAACTTCTGAGCGCATCAGTCCCCTAGAACTTAGAAGTACTTAAACCTAACTAACCTAAGGACATCACACACATCCATGCCCGAGGCAGGATTCGAACCTGCGACCGTAGCGGTCGCGGAGGTTCCAGACTGTAGCACCTAGAACCGCTAGGTCACCCCGGCCGGCCATAAGCCACCGTTTTTGTAGTAAATACTAAGCAAGTTTGAGGTGATGTAAAGAGCCAGTGGACAATGAATGACGGGAAGAGAGCCATACGGCCACTTCATGGAAAATGCCACAGCACAGTTCAAGGCTTTATAGTGGAGAATGGTGGACACAACGCACGTTACTGTCCGCTAAGGAGGCGTCCGACTGAGTAGTGTAACGAGGAATAGCTATTCGCTAGACATGAAAATTCAAATTTGAGGGGACATGCTGTAGAGGAAGTGCAAGGATTCTGCTGGTTGTGAATGAAGACAACGTAATATCTCTGAAGCTATTAAGATTTCAGAAATATAATAGCGCAAGTTTTCTTTTAAAAACTTCATTACAATGCTGCAAAAGTGGGCGTTAAGGAAGATGTTCCTGAAGCTGTACTTGAAGCACTTCGTTGTACACTCATGTTCAGAAAAACAGAACAACTTGAATCACTGGAGATAGGACGTTGGTATTCACAGGACATGTACATTAGTATCTTCTGCAGAAATGATCAGCACTGCAGTCGCCTCGGCTCTATATGTGTCCTGTTGCCTAGAACGCACAGGGTGCGCCATGGGCCCTGATAAATAAGTGCGTGACTCCATCGACGCGTATAAAGCGCAAATGGCGTCCAGTGGAATACCCATTCATGCTGCATTCACCTGGTTCCAAAGTTTTCTGTAGTGTTCGGCATTGGGTCACAGTGCTGTACCCATCGTTCCACCATATCCCACACAAATTCAACTGGCAACAAGTCTGGTCATCTGGCGGGCCAGAGAAAAAGGTTGACTTCCTGTGACATCAAGAAGCCATGTGTTCGTACAGCAACAAGTGGTCGTGCGTTATCTTGATGAAGAATGGCGTCTTAGGTGTTGTGCACAAAGGGTTTGGCTACGGGCCGCAGAATGTCATTCATGTTAGTCACACTGGTAACAGTGCCCTAGACACGCACCAGCTGTGATTTGTGGTTGTATCTAATAGCACACCACACCATAAGGTCTTGAGTTGGCGCTCTCTATCTTGTGCGAATGCAGTCACTGGAGCCCTGTCTGTGGCGAACTAAAATGCGCGCGTCATCTTCAAACAAACATAACCTGGATTCCTCGAAAAACATCATCTGATGCCATTCCTGTCCCCAGTGACGTCTGTCCATTCACCACTGCCGTCTAGCACATTCGTCAAAGGTAGGCGGACAAATGGACGACGCACATCCTGGTGACGGGTTGTCACCCCTGATAGTGTACGATCTGTTCCACTTCTGCGCCAGTGTCGACGAGGATGCAGATCTGTTCTGCCAAGCCCTTTTCAGTAGTTGCAGGGGGAACAGTCTGGATGATTGACTGAAGTGGCCTTGCAACACTAACCAAAACGGCCTTGCTGTGCTGGTACTGCGAACGGCTGAAAGCAAGGGGAAACTACAGCCGTAATTTTTCCCGAGGGCATGCAGCTTTACTGTATGATTAAATGATGATGGCGTCCTCTTGGGTAAAATATTCCGGAGGTAAAATAGTCCCCCCATTCGGATCTCCGGGCGGGGACTACGCAGGAGGATGTCGTTATCAGGAGAAAGAAAACTGGCGTTCTACGGATCGGAGCGTGGAATGTCAGATCCCTTAATCGGGCAGGTAGGTTAGAAAATTTAAAATGGGAAATGGATAGGTTGAAGTTAGATATAGTGGGAATTAGTGAAGTTCGGTGGCAGGAGGAACAAGACTTTTGGTCAGGTGAATACAGGGTTATAAATAGAAAATCAAATAGCGGTAATGCAGGAATAGGTTTAATAAAAATATAGGAGTGCGGGTAAGCTACTACAAACAGCTTAGCGAACGCATTATTGTGGCCAAGATAAACACGAAGCCCACGCCTACTACAGTAGTACAAGTTTATATGCCAACTAGCTCTGCAGATGACGCAGAAATTGATTAAATGTATGATGAGATAAAAGAAATTATTCAGATAGTGAAGGGAGACGAAAATTTAATGGTCATGGGTGACTGGAATTCGATAGTAGGAAAAGAAGGAGAAGGAAACGTAATAGGTGAATATGGATTGGGGGTAATAAATGAAAGAGGAAACCGCCTGGTAGAAGTTTGCACAGAGCATAAGTTAATCATAGCTAACACTTGGTTCAAGAATCATGAAAGAAGGTTATATACATGGAAAAACCCTGGTGATACTAGATAGCTTATATAATGGTAAGACAGAGATTTAGGAACCAGGTTTTAAATTGTAAGACATTTCCAGGGGCAGATGTGGACTCTGACCACAATCTATTGGTTATGAACTGTAGATTAAAACTGAAGAAACTGCAAAAAGGTAGGAATTTTAGGCGATGGGACCTGGATAAACTGACAGAACCAGAGGTTGTACAGAGTTTCAGGGAGACCATAAAGGAACAATTCACAGGAATTGGGGAAAGAAATACAGTAGAAGAAGAATGGGTAGCTTTGAAGGATGAAGTAGTGAAGTCAGCAGAGGATCAAGTAGGTAAAAAGACGAGGGCTAGTAGAAATCCTTGGGTAACAGAAAAAAATATTGAATTTAATAGATGATAGGAGAATATATAAAAATGCAGTAAATGAAACAGGCAAAAAGGAATACAAACGTCTCAAAAATGAGATCGACAGGAAGTGCAAAATGGCTAAGCAGGGATGGCTAGAGGACAAATGTAAGGACGTAGAGGCTTCTCTCACTGGGGGTAAGATATATACTGCCTACAGGAAAGTTAAAGAGACCTTTGGAGAAAAGAGAAGCACTTGTATGAATATCAAGAGGTCAGATGGATACCCAGTTCTAAACAAAGAAAGGAAAGCAGGAAGGTGGAAGGAGTATATAAAGGATCTATACAAGGGCGATGTACTTGAGGGCAATATTATGGAAATGGAAGAGAATGTAGATGAAGATGAAATGGGAGATATGATACTGCGTGAAGAGTTTGACGTAGCACTGAAAGACCTAAGTCGAAACAAGCCCCCGGAAGTAGACAACATACCGTTAGAACTACTGACAGCCTTGGGAAAGCCATTCCTGACAAAACTCCACCATCTGGGGAGCAAGATGTATGAGACAGGCGAAACACCCTCAGACTTCAAGAAGAATATAGTAATTCCAATCCCAAAGAAAGCAGGTGTTGACAGATGTGAAAATTACCGAACTATCAGTTTAATAAGTCACGGCTGCAAAATACTAATACGAATTCTTTACAGACGAATGGAAAAACTGGTAGAAGCCGACCTCGAGGACGATCAGTTTGGATTCCGTAGAAATATTGGAACACGTCAGGCAATACTGACCCTGCGACTTATTTTACAAGATAGATTAAGGAAAGGCAAACCTACGTTTCTAGCATTTGTAGACTTAGAGAAAGCTTTTGACAATGTTGACTGGAATAATCGCTTTCAAATTCTGAAGGTGTCAGGTTTCAAATACAGGGAGCGAAAGGCTATTTACAATTTGTACAGAAACCAGATGGCAGTTATAAGAGTCGAGGGACATGAAAGGGAAGCAGTGGTTGGGAAGGGAGTGAGACAGGATTGTAGCCTATCTCCGATGTTATTCAATCGGTATATGGAGCAAGCAGTAAAGGAAACAAAAGAAAATGTGGAGTAGGTATTAAAATCCATGGAGAAGAAATAAAAACTTTGAGGTTCGCCGATGACATTGTAATTCTGTCAGAGACAGCAAAGGACCTGGAAGAGCAGCTGAATGGAATGGACAGTGTCTTGAAAGGAGGATATAAGATGATAAGATAAGGTTGCAGTAAGTACTGGAAGATGAAGAGGCTTGCACAGGATAGAGTAGCATGGAGAGCTGCATCAAACCAGTCTCAGGACTGAAGCTCACAAAACAACATACTAATGTACAAATACCGTGAAGATGAACGTCCTATATCTAGTCAAATGGTTCAAATGGCTCTGAGCACTATGGGACTCAACTGCTGTGGTCATCAGTCCCCTAGAACTTAGAACTACTTAAACCTAACTAACCGAAGGACATCACACACATCCATGCCCAAGGCAGGATTCGAACCTGCGACCGTAGCAGTCGCACGGTTCCGGACTGCGCGCCTAGAACCGCGAGACCACCGCGGCCGGCTCCTATATCTAGTCGTTCAATATGCTCTGTTTCTTGTGAACATGAGTGTATGCAAGTCAAACAAGGTCAGTGGGAAAATAGGTGCGGCGTAAACTGGACGCAGTTGAAATGTTGCAGTTGTATTAAATATTTGATCGACAGATAAAGGACGAGATAGGAGCAAGAGTCGGTCAGGAATGCAAGCAGTGGAAACCTTTATAAGAAGAAGGGACAGGTTAGTGAAACATTTGCTGGCTAAGGCACCGAGAAGTCGCTAACTTTTCATTGGAAGGAGCAGCCGTATAGTTTCTTGCTCGTTTTGAAAGACGGGAAAGTTGCAAAGGTCACACAAATATATGAGAATGGAAACAGAAATAATCCGCTGAATTATAGACCCACCTTTATTTGTAGTAGGATTATGGAACACATATCAACGTTATGAAATACCGCGAAGAAAATAATTTGTTGCCACGTAACCGGCGCGGACTCAGCAAATCTAGTGCTTGTGAAACACACCTGGCCTTTCATTGGTACGAAATAGTGAGTGCTGTCGACGGGGGACCTCAGCTTGAGCTCATTGTGTCTAAATTTCCAGCAGACCTTTGACACCGTTCCTCACAAGCGGCTTGTGGTGAAATTGCGTGTCTATGGAGTATCGTCTAAGCTGTGCTACTGGATTCGTGATTTCCTGTCGGATTTATTGTAATACATGAGAAGTCATTGGTGAAACCGACGTTATATCTAGGGTTTCACATTCTCCGCTTTTCGTAATCTATATCAACGATTTAGGAGAGAGTACGTGCAGTTCTCTAAAGTTATTTGCAGCTGATGCTGTCTTTTACGGTGTAGCAGTCTTGAAAAGATGAAAACGAATTACAAAATTATTGAGACGAGATATCTCCGTGGTGCGAAAAGTGTCAGTTGGCCTTAGCAATAAAGAGCGTGAGGTCCTGTATCTGAGTATTAAAAAAAATCCATTGAATTTCGGTTTCAAGATAAAGAACTCAACTAAATTCATAAAATCAGATAAAAAATCGCTTCAGTAGTACATAGTTTTATTGGGCAATCACGACTGGTTTCTGGCGATTATAAGCCCATCCTCAGGTGAGCAAGACTGCACTAGGAAAATGGAGAAACTATAATCAGAGATTGTTCACCACTTAACACTTGTTTGCTATAATAGTAAAGAGAGTTCACTGACCAGTTGTAAATATGAAGCTGACACGGTCAGGTTAGTCAGAATGAAACAAGGGCATCGCGCCATTTGCTAGCGATCGGGCTACTCGGCTCTGACGCTGTTCTTCTCTAGACGAGTTTGCTTCCCCTTGCAATACGACTGTCGCTAGTTTCGTGGGCGGCCGCCTTCTAGCGCCGTGTGACACCGTGTCTCTGCTTCATGTGCGGCTGTCACTCGCCCGCAGCCTGGTGTCCAGTGTGCAGCGGCCACGTGCCTCGTCGTCCAAGTTCTCATATGTTGTTCATTGATTTTCTCTTGTTTCTTTTCCTCCTTTTTTTCTTCCTCTGATTACCTGATGCGATACCCGTGTTTCATTCTAACTCGACAGTATCAATTTCATATTTACAGTTGGGCAGTGAATTTTCGCAAAACAAACAAGTGGATAAGTGGTAGACAGTGTCTTATTATAGTTTCCCCATTTTCCTATTGCAGTCTTGCTCACCTGAGAATGGTCTTATAATCGCCAGAAAGGGTTCGTGATTGAACCAATAAAATTATTTACAACTGAAGTGATTTATTATCTGATTCCACGATACTCAGTTGCGGATGTCCTGTTAACCAAATTTTATAAATTCGTAGGGATTACAGGTAGAAACAACTGGAACCATCACATGGAAAATGTTATGGGGAATGCGAAGCAAATACTACAAGTTATTGGCGGAACACTTAGAAGATACAACAAATCAATTAAAGAGACCGCCTCACTACTTTTGTATGTCCTATTCTGGAATGTTGCAATGTTGTATGGGATGTTTACGAGTTATGATTGACGGAGAATATCGAAAAGTTCGAAGAAGAACAGCTGGTTTAGTTTTATCGTGAAATAGGCGAGGGTATATCACGAAGATGATAAGCGAGTAGGAATGGTAATCATTAAAACAAAGGCTTTTTTCGTTGCGGCGAGATCTTTTCGCGAAATTACAACCACCAATCTGCTCCCTCGATGACAAAATGGTCGAGATTGGAACGGTAGGGAAATAGCCTGAAAGTTGTTCTACGAGTGTGTAAGCGTTGCAGAGTGTCGTGTTGATACAGAAGGTGTGAGCAGACTGTAATGAATCAAACAAATTATGGAGGGTGTTGTATTGCGGTGTGTAGAGGAGAAAACATTAACATAAGCCATGAAATCATTATGCTGTGAATCAATTCACTCCCACCTCCCACCCCAGTAACGTTTGTAACTCCCTGCTGTTGGTCTTGCTGCATCCCAGAAGTCCCGAATAGCGCTGCATCGACGTGGAACTCCAACCCTCATCGAATCTAGGTGTTGCTTGGAACTATGTCATTCACTTGACAGACGTGTACTTGTTTAAAAAAAGTCCATGTTCTGGGGTGTTTCTCGATAACGGATAAAGATTTTTGAAAATGTTATGATAGCGTTTCTAGATAGATACGTCAAGAATGTACCGTTAAAATTTGAGCAGTTTGCTGCCGTTAGCTGTTAAGGTATCCGCTGCTGCCGGCGATGATGAAAACGCTTTTTTCAGGTTTTCTCAGCAACCGCCTCTAAACTAAATAGTCCCTCCAAAAGCTGCTTAAGGCGCTTTTAATGCAAAAAGAACCAACCGATTTGCTGCATTTGCTTAAGCTGGAGGAAGTGCGTAATATTGAAACTTTGACCCTATACTGTAGGGTAGTTACAGTAAAACGACGATCTTCTGTTGTTTGTGTAAATGGTCCCTAAGCCAAGGGCTATCCAAAATACTTCACTCTACCTTTTTATCAACAGTAGAACCCGACGTACGAGCACAAGAAAAATCCTATTTTTATGCATGGCGTTTTGGGGCATATTGGTAGCGCATGCTGTTGCATGCGTACCGACAGTGCATGCTGTCGCAAGCGTACCAAAATGGTTCAAATGGCTCTGAGCATTATGGGACTTAACATCTGAGGTCATCAGTCCCCTAGAATTTAGAACTACTTAAACCTAACTAACCTAAGGACATCAAACACATCCATGCCCGAGGCAGGATTCGAACCTGCGACCGTAGCAGTCGCGCGGTTCCAGACTGAAGCGCGTAGAACTACTCGGCCACCGCGGCCGGCTGCAAGCGTACCGATGAAGACGTTTCACAGCAAACACCAGAGTCGAAGTGGCATTATGTTAGCGCTCTACTAATTTATACGGGTCGTCATTGTTTCTATAGATGGCTTTCGACAGTTTACTGTACATGCTTTCCTGTCACCTGCGATTCCCGTGCTCACAGGAAGTACGTTGCCAATGTTTCCGTAGTTCTGATATGGAGTTAATGCGATACATAGGAAAAACTGCTTCCCAATTAGGAAGTAAACCCAGATGCTGTCGTTTTGCTTTACTATACTTTCCTACGACAATAAAGCGTATCTTAAGTTCTAAAGCAAAGATGTAGCTGATGTTAGGCACCATGTGACTATGTTGGTCACCGCTCCAAAATAAAAAACAAGGTCATTAGGCACGGAGCAGAAGACCGAATAGTGTAAGGAGGAGGAGGAGACTAGTGTTTAACGTCCCGTCGACAACGAGGTCAGTAGAGACGGAGCGCAAGCTCGGGTGAGGGAAGGATGGGGAAGGAAATCGGCCGTGCCCTTTCAAAGGAACCATCCCGGCATTTGCCTGAAGCGATTTAGGGAAATCACGGAAAACCTAAATCAGGATGACCGGAGACGGGATTGAACCGTCGTCCTCCCGAATGTGAGTCCAGTGTGCTAACCACTGCGCCACCTCACTCGGTGAGTAGTGTAGGGAAGGGAGATAAATCGGACGTGTTCGATTTAGGGAAACCGAGGGAAAGCAAAACCTGTAACGCTGGACGGAGGATGGAACGCCGCTTTTGGCAACATGAGAATCCAGTGGCTACGCCACTGGCTACGTATCCGGGTATCATCGCGTCGTGTTGTCACGTTGTTGCGACTATCACAGGTCATCTTCAAAATCTGGTACATCAAGCAGCATGGTACGACAACTTTTAAGTATGCACAAGTCATGGCTTGTCACAATCACAAATTGTTTTAATTACACTTTCTTTGAGTTGTCAAGGCTGTACGCCTGCTTGGTTAGGAAGGAGTTGAAGTTTGTGGTATGTAACTAATATGACCAGATCTCATTTCCTGTAACGTTGAGAGGTGATGAGTGTGCTGTTCCCTTATGTTTTGTACTTTTTTGTAACAGATGTCTGAAGATGGGTGTAATCCCGAAACGCGTAACATGTTCTAATAAAAGAGTCGGTTGAACGTCTCATGACTTTATTGCGATTGTACAGCATTGGTTGCCAATTATTATTCTAATTACATGCATTTACTAAAAAAATCAGAACACACATGAAATCATAAGATATTAATGGCATTTCGTTCATATGGACCCTAAAAAAAAGAACATTGATACATATCGAAATTTTGTATTCGACGAAAAAGCCACAGGAAGTGATAAAATCTCCACAAATCAAAAGCAGTTGAATTAGATCAGGCAGGAACTGAACATATTAGCGAGAGATGGTAATCCAGATAGCTCATCGTCTTTAATGACATGACGGGCGATTCTAAAATAAACTAAACTGAAGAACGTCCTCGCAACTCACGCCTTCTATTCTGTAGGGGAGTTCCTGGTAAGAAATTAAAGCTGATTCATGTTATATTGTCGATTATGCTAATATACGAGAGGCTTTCTGTAAGTAATGTTACACATTTTGTTTTCGGTTCAGAAAATGCAGAATTTGTTGTGGGACGTTTGTGGAATATTCCCGTTTCAGCCCTGTAGTTTCATGAGGTTCCGGTAGGTGGTGGCATTATAAGTAGCGTTAAAAACGGCATCTGTAGCAGAGGAGCGTTTTAAGCAGAGAGCTGTCGCTAATGTTTTCTGGCGGAGCACCAGAGCATTGCAGATATTCATAGGCGTTTGCATAATATCTACGGAGACCTACAGTGGACAAAAGCACGGTGAGTCGATTGGCGAGGCGTCTTGTCATCATGGCAACAAGATCGCTGAAACCTGCCTGATCTTCCATGTGCCGGCCGGCCGCACACAGCTGTGACTCCTGCAATGTTGGAACGCCCGGACTTTCTCATTCATGGTGATCGACGCATCAGAACAAAATATCTCACTGCACAACTGGACGTCTCTGTGGTAGTGCTGGCACACTAGTCTACCAGTTGAGTACTCAAAGGTTTGTGCCCGGTAGATTCCTCAGCGCGTAACAGAAGACCATAAAGTGCAACGAAAGATCACCTGTGCGGAAATGCTTGCGCGTTACGAGCCTGATCTTGACACTTTTTTGTCGAACATTGTCTCTGGCGATGAAACATGGGTTTATCACTTCGCACCTCAAACAAAACGGAAATCCGTGGAGTGGTGCCAAATCACCTCTCCTCCAAAGAAAATGTTGAAAACCGTCCCATCAGCTGGGGAAACTCACGGCGACGGTCTTTTGGGACTCTGAAGAGATTATTCTGCTTCATGTCCTCCCTCTTGGCGCAACGAGCAACTTCGAAGTGTATTGCGCTACCCTCAGAAAATTGAAGAAATGACTTAAGCGTGTTCGTCGCCACAAAAACGCAAACGGACTTCTCCATCTCCGTGACAACGTGAGGCCTCACGTAAGTCTGCGCACCCAATAGGAGTTCAAAAACCTCCATTGGACTGTTCTTCCTCGTCCATCCAACCGCCTGTATCTCGCACCTTCCGACTTCCATCTGTTTGGCACAGTGAAGGATGCGCTTCGCGGGAAGCAGTACGTGGATGATTAGGAGGTTATTGATGCAACAAAAGGTTGGCTCCAACGTCCTACGGAAACGGACATGTAAAAAAAAAAAAAAAAAAAAAAAACAGAAAAGAAATAATGAATGGAGGGAAGGAAGATAGATTTCAGTATCTTGTCAGCCACACAGTGATTACGACTGTAGCTCAAGGGAGTGGGAATGTTGAAGGAAGAGAGTGTGGCCTCTTTAACGGACCAAAGTGATCATCGGGTTGACAGAAACCCGTCACGATGGCAGAGTGGAGATATGAGCCCTGTTCCTTCTAATGCGTGGAGTGTTGTCTTCGGTAGCTGCTGTCCGATTCCACAGGTCGGTACTGGACCATGACGAGACCCAAAATCACGATCATTCACAGTACTCTTCGGAATCCTAGAGCACTGTGACAGAGTGCACAGCGTCTCACAAGAATACAAATTTCGGTATAATTGAAATTCAAGTGAAAAGGCCGGTTCTTCTTAGTTATTTTATCTGCTATGTGCTATCTGCTTACAACGTTCCGTTTCTCGTCGGATAAAATTAATATGGCTTCAGCCACTAAAATCTTTATGGTTAAGTTTTGAGTTCAGTCGCAGTTGCCTTCTGTTTATATCAAATTATCTAATCGCCCAGAGTCTTGCAAATAATCTTCTTACTATCTAAAATGATTCCCTACGGAACTGAACACGTTTGCTCATTTTAAACCGCTATTATGGCAACAGCCTTTTATATTGGGCCTTTTTACTGATGTGGCAGAAGTCATGGGATAGCGATATCCTTACACACAGATGGCGGTAGTATCACGTACACAAGGTATAAAAGGGCAGTGCATTGACGGAACTGTCATTTATACTCAGGTGATTCATGGGCCATTCCATTTCGGAAATCGTTACGGAAATCAATATTTCGTAATCTACGGTGCCGAGAATACCAAATTTCAGGCATTACCTCTCACGACACAGTGGCCGGCGGCCTTCACTTAACGACCGGGAGCAGTGGCGTTTGCGGAGAGTTGTCAGTGCTAACAGACAGGCAGCACTGCGTGAAACAATCGCTGGAATTAATGTGCGACGTGCTACGAAATTTGGCGTTAATGGACTTCGGCAGCAGACGACGACAGCACGACGTGGGCTGCAGCGCCCTTCCAGGGCTCGTGACCATAACGGTTGAACTAGAGACGACTGGAAAGCGGTGGCCTAGCAGATAAGTTCCAATTTCAGTTGGTAAGAGCTGATGATAGGGTCTGAGTGTGGCGCGAACCACACAGAGCCATGGACCCAAGCTGTCAACGAGGCATTGCGCAAGCTGGTGGTGGCTACATAATAGTGTGGGTTGTGTTTACATAGAATGGAATGGGTCCTCTGTTCCAACTGAACAGATCATTCAATATAAATGGGTGTGTTCGGTTAGATGGAGACCATTTGCAGCCATTCATGGTCTTCATGTTCCCAAACGACGACGTAATTTTTATGGACGACAATACGCCATGTCACCAGGTCACAGTTGTTCATGACTTGTTTTTGAAGATCATTCTGGACAAGTCGAGCGAATGATTTGGCCATCCCATCGAACATTTATGGGAAAAAGTCGAGAGGTGTGTTCGTGCTCAAAATCTTGCACTTGTAACATTTTCGCAGTTATGGACGGCTATAGAGGCAGCATGGCTGAATATTTCTGCAGAGGACTTCCAGCGACTTGTTGACTCCATGCTATTGTGGGGTGGGAGATAGTAATCAAGTTTTTGTCACTTCGTTATGTTATCAAAAGACTCTTAAAGTGTCTGTGCGTGCTTTCCACCTACCTTCGCCTCTGCAGGACCCTGGAAGCTGTTTTTACGGTCAGCCAGGAATAGACGAGGAACATAACTGACCGACATTTCCAGTCTCCAAGCCCATATTACTCTTTGTGCTCAGCTGGGTCAGGAGTTATGATTCGCGCGACTGCTACGGCCGCAGGTTCGAATCCTGCCTCGGGCATGGATGTGTGTGATGTCCTTAGGTTAGTTAGGTTTAAGTAGTTCTAAGTTCTAGGGGACTGATGACCACAGATGTTAAGTCCCATAGTGCTCAGAGCCATTTGAACCATTTTTGAGTTATGATTATAAATAAGTGTTTTGAGTTCTAGCTGATTGATATATTCTGTAAAATTTCACACGCACAAAGTATGAGTCTTAGTGTTGTAACTAATATCCCTATCTGAAACAGCACTGTTAACAGTTTAGAGGCGACCTCTAACTTCCAACTAAAATGGTCTATCGCCCTGACTTCTAATCACAAAAAGTTAATTTTTCGCCTTAAAAATGGAAAACAATCTTGCCACTAGCCACGCTGTTTTGTCAACATTATGGGCGGCAGACAAACAGTTACTTCCGTGAAATATAAACGATCTAGGACGGTGCACAGTCTCGTGAGTTCACTTCCTTCTCTTACCGAAACTGCGTTCAAGTCCCCGGTTCTGACATAATCCGAGGCACAACGCATGCGGGCATTTGACTGACGTGGACTGTTTGATATGTCGGTTCTAAGTGTGTCCTACCACTGCGTCTCGGGCTATATTTATGCAGGGGCGCAGCAGACCCCAAACGGGGTATCTAAATGTACCTTTCTCGGCCATGTATTAAATAATAGCCCCGACGGTTTAACAATTGACAGTCTTCTTAATTTTTGTGTGAATAGAGTTATGTTTGCTTTAGTTACTGAAAAATGTTAGCTGGACTGTATTTAAGCTTTGTTGGTTAGGGGTTTTAGAATGGTACTGACAGTAGAACATGACCTCTGAACTGCCTCTTGAAGATTCCTTGTAACCATCTTTATTTACAATACAATCTTGAAACTTCGTACAGCTTATTATTTCATGAATATAATCGAGTGCTGTAATTAGAACTATCTATTACAAATATTTTTACAAATGTTTCTTAATCTACCACCAATAAGGACGTTTTCGTTCCAAATTTGGATTTTAGCAAATAGCTTGAAAACTAATAGGAGTAGCTTATTAGTGTCACATATTTAATGATTTAACATGAAACTGTGGCTACATACGAATTTTCAGCTTTCTTGAGTCTAAATTTAGCGGCTTTACTTTTTCGTAAAAACGCAGATTTCAGCCAAAATATTGCTCTGATCAAGTTGGGACCTGTAACATTTAATTGTGACATACATTTGCATATTCTGATCAGCATTTAGCTTTCTGTTTTTATTATTCAGCGCCACTTATTTTTTCTTGAGATCGAATGTTTCGCATAATGTATTCATTTGATCGTTCTGAGACATTACATTGTTAACATTATTAAGCTTATGGATACACTGACGAGGTTCAGAAAAGTTATTTTAATTTTTAATTTCACTCATAAATTATGGTGCAGTCCTTTGTATGCTGAGCACAGGTCGTTGTGATGACACGGCGCTGGTAGCAGTGAACTCGCCTCTGTAGTCGCTACCTCTCACAGTGCTTCAGCGCTTGTGTCACCTCACCATGTCGAGTTACTACACAACGCTGGGCGAAACATTACGAGGTATCTCATGACTTTTGTCACATCAGTGTTACGTCATGTATTTAGAGTTTTGTATTTTTCAGCAACCCTTCATCAGCATAGAGGGTAGTCATCTAGTAACCGCTGACCCAGTTATTAGGTGTTCTAACACTACACAGGTATCACAGACAAACGGCATCATAACTATAAACCCGAGGTAAGCTTATCCCGTACATTCCCGAACCGGACATCGACAAATTAAGGTCTCTTATAAATACGGTTCCTCTATTTTTATAAAAATCATGTGTTATTGTTTCATTCTTATCTGCCTAGTATTAGTTAGCCTTTTCATTCTTACCTGCCTAATATTAGTTTCCCTTTATCGCCGTTCAGTGTAATCCGATAACTTACGTACTTTGTGACTGAGCGGCGTCCTAGTACACGTCTGAAGTGTAAAAACTTTCGTAATACGTCACAGAAATTTTTCCTGCAGAGACCTAAATTATGTTTACCTATTTTCTGAAACTTCACGTATTGCCACGTGCAAGATTCGATGATACTAGCGTTTGACGCTTTTCTGTACGAGCTGTGAAGTAGGTTAGCCGAAGGCCGCGCCACGGTGCTGTGTCCGCCTATCCGTATTCAGTTTCCTGCGTCACAATTGGCTGCAGGCAATGAGGGCCATTGGGACGTGGGAACACGACTCCGCGAATCACAACGCCCACTGCCCGTGCCCGGCGTGACGTGTTGAAGACGCCCTAGCCGTGAACACATCCGCAGATCTCTCTCACACCACCATCTGTTGTAGTCTGCAAATGTGTAATGTTGTACGATTATAGAAATGCATTACAGAAGATTTCAAACGTTGTAAGAGGGAGAACTCCTTTGAAATCCCGAGAGAACTACAGAGACAAATGAGTAGAGCAGAATATACTGTTACCAATGACCAGCCATAAAACTGGACGATAAATGAGAAACTAAGGTGGTAACGTAGCGATCCGCTTTATCGCGTAATGTTTCGCCTTATTGAAGAGTGTTATCGGAAAGACTCTGTTTACATCCGCAATAGTACATTTTCCACAGTTTTCGCAAATAATTTTTAGCATAACTGCGCTGGTCCCATAAATAAAGCTATGACGTACTTTTGCACAGATATTTTTCCACCATTAAGCAGGGCCATCCCTCCTAGGTCGTATGTGGACAAATTTCAACGAGAAAATGTAGAGTTCTGTTTCTTTCTGAAGGTATGTGCCGTGCACTCGTGAGGATTCTAGTATTATATACGTCAGACGTTCAAATTTTTACGCTCGCTTTAGTTTCCTATGTGCTACTAAACTGTTGTCAGAGGTAATAAGTCTGTGTACTACTGTTTACTACCACATTTCTGCGAGTTCTGTGACAGGTAGGAGGCACGTAACCACAACACAAAATGCAGGGAATGTGTGTTGCATTTCAGTATCTCAGTCGCTACCACGTCGCTATCGCGAAATGTTGTGAGGCTTAGGTTCACCATTAACAGTCCTAGATAAGGGGGTGTAAATGTAGTGGTAGACATCCTGAATCACGTACGAAAAAAGTATAATGTGAGACCAGCATTTTGATCCCAACATCACAACCATCAAGGAGCAAATCGTATGTGGTTGGTGTAACGCCGTATGCAGTGGTGAATCGGAGAAGAAATGGGCTTCAAATCTGCGACCTTACAGTCGGACTTGGTTCCCCTGAATAAGTTAATGCGATTTTTGGGGCTGATTTCTTCTCTCAATCCGAGTAATAGTTTGTGACGCGTCTGTAATGACTTTGTCGTCGGTGGATCACGAACGATAATCTGCCTTCATTTTTTTCGTAATGGAGTGCCCACAGGATACTTCGTAAGGTCAGTCAGCGACAACAGCATAATCCTCAACCAAAGGGCGTGTTGATTCTTGTGTGAAGAAGGAACTTGCGCCAACAACGAAAGGGAGACGGATGCGAAGTTTGTTTTTAACATCGTTTTGATTAGATGAACATTTATCTGGCGATGTAGCTGTAGCAAGAAAAATCGCGGTCTCATTCCGAGGGCAGCTGCAAGATTCTTGTGCTGCTCATTCACAAGCACTTGTCAGGCAGTGTAACATGTTTACTGTGTACAGTCGAAACACATACAACAAACGTATTGTTAAAATATTGTTCAATTGGAATGTGTTCGAAAACGCCAAAAACTGGTCATTTCGGTGTACATAGGACTACTAAGTAAAACTCCGGGACGTCCCATACAGAAAAACAGGATCACAAAATCGCTAATGAAGATGCTACTAATGAAGCGAAACGCGTGTAGCACAAAAGAAACAGCCTTTCACTTAGTTGCGCAAACGGACCACATCTACAAGAATACTGAAACAACCAAGGAACGACGGAACACACACAAAAAGAAATACTTAGTTTCGAAAAAGGTGCAATACATTAGATTTTTAGGGGAAAAGTCTCAACTCTAGCTGTCAGCAGGGACACATTTTCCGACACTATATTAGACGAAATCTATTTTGCTGCCTGCATATTCTACCATTTTGGTCTGTCTACCGTATTATAAAATGCCATGGGGTGTAAACTAATAGAGCTTTTAGTGTGAGTAAAATTGAAATAACGATATGACAAAGTGCCTAACCTCAGAGATCGATGTAGACACTACTGCGTTGTGCTAAGTGATCTGAAGACCAAAATTTAATTTATCGAAACGAGTTAGCAATGTGCAAATATTCTCGATCTTGACTACAACGTGTTCACACAGAACAACTACAGCATTGAAAAAAATGAAGCATCAGTATTAATAATGCGATTGATTTATTCAAACAATATTACGTTCTGAGTAAATATCACAGTTATGATACAATTTCATGGTAAACTGACGACTATTTAGCAAAGTCGATCACCAACACTAGCAACAAATTTTTTGACGTTAACCTGTACTGATAGTAAATAATTTCAATAATTTTGTAACACTAGCACTATATTGCTAATCGTTTGCAGATCCCATAGAGTCCTTTTGAAATTATATTTTTGACTTCATGTAAGAAGTCAGCATTTCGAATGTTGAAACCAGTTGTATTCAGCACCTTACAGTCTGTTACCGGTTTTGTGGGGCAGGAAGTCCTTTGGCTAATTCCAAATTTGTGCCAAGCATCAACGAGTGAAGCTGTGATGTCGTATAAGAAATCGGTAAAACGACTATTTTGGAAAGCAGTGCTCATTCAATTAATGCTAGACAACAAAAGAATATGTTTTAATCAAACAACTGTAACATAAACGCATCGGTTGAATTATTATTAATAAAATATTAATCACAGTGAAGCTCTCCATAACTTCGGAAATATTGCAGACAGGCAAAATCGGAGAACAATTTTGCGATCAGTACAAAATTTCCTGTAAGCTGAGATATTTTGCACGCCATTTAGCGAAGTTTTGAATTTTATAAAAATTACATTTGTTTCGTTAAACGATTTGTGCAAGGAATAGATGACTCAAATATGGTTTCTTCTACCTTAACGTACATTACAATTACTGTAATACACCCAGGACGAACTGTATATGTAAAAACTAATATAAATTAAATTAATTCTAGCTAGCAGGCAGCATACCTGTACGATGAAGTACTATTTATTCTTTGTTTTTGTGATCTCTGATAGTAGATTTTTAAGGGAAGCCAACGGCATTTCAGGTTGAGGCTGTCAATATGTGTGACCGTATATGTGAACTGTGTTTACGTAATACTTGTGAAAACTTGTTTTGAAATCATTTGGAATACGGTGCCAGCAAAAGTGAAACCTGGGGCCAAACTCCTAACATGGACTGCATCCAGTTTAATTAATGCTTCATCGATTGTCTATGATATCGACAATATGGATTTGTAGCGTTCGCTAATTTAATCTATGTAGGCTCAGAATTTATTTGTATTTAGACATCAGGTGCTAGGAAACGTCACAGCTGGAGGCTCAGCTGGGATTACTTTGTGCTGATTTACTCTGCTCAAAAAAAGTAAAAAAGAAAAACAAATAATTCGCGGTTATGTTGTCCTCGAAAGTAAGACTAGGAAGAAGTACAGTTTGAAGAGAAGCCCAGCACTTACGTATGGATGGAATATTCGCAATTGATGTCAGCTACAGCAACAGATTACGACAAGGTCAGCCAGCTGATATACGTGGATGGAATCTTTGAAAGTAAGTCGACTAAATACAATGAACAGCCGAAAAATGCTACTATTGGAGCACAAAAAAGGCGAATATGTTTGGCATGCAAACATATTTGCGCTTTTTCTTTTAACATGTACCTCACCTTTCACTCCCACAAAGCTCCCCTAACTGTAACTCACTTACACCCACTAGTCCATCGCTGTACGTCGCTGATACCATTCCACTCCCACTTTCTCTTTCTCACTCGCTCACTCATTCATTCATCTCAACTCATTGTCATTCCTCTTTATATCTCTCTGTCATTGTCTCTGTGTCACAGCCAAGGTCCCTTCGTTCATAGCCTCACTGTCACCGTTTCCCTCTTGCTCTCTCGTACTGCTGGTATCTTGTTAATGCCTTCCTACTGTAGCTTCTTCTCAGTGTCACTCTCTCTCTCTTCCTCGCGGTCATTGTCATTAATCTGTCTCTTATTATCACTGGCTCTCACGCACTTCCGCTTTCTTTCTCTTTATTCCTCCCTCCGTGGCACTGCCTCCTCACTCTGCTTCCAGCACTGTTCTGTGAGTGTCATCTAAGTTCCACTATGTCCCTCTCTTTTTCTCGCAATGCTATTGTCTCTGTCGCTCTTTTTATACCACAACCATTGTCTATTATTACTTTTCAGTCTCTGCCACTGCCGATGTCTTCTTCTCTCTCAGTATAAAAAACCGCGAATACGGTCGCATGCCAAATTTTTTGGCAAAATTTTTAAAGGTGCTGAGGAAGGTACAATGAGGCAGCTAGTACCCCACTTTTCGGTCAGAGCCTTTTTAATAAACAGGAACATATTCGCATTTTTTGTGCTCCGGTTGGAGAATTTCTCTGCTAGTTCCCTTCTTTTCTTTGCTGCAGTAGGGCATGTAACTCATATGAAAAGAAATTTATTGGTCAGTAAAATTTATATAATTTACTTATTTGAAACTGAAATAACGCAGAACTAATTCTACATCTCAGCACGGATTATAAGTGCAAAAAATTTTGGAGGTGCTTCAGTACTTGAATGTAGGTTTCCCAGAACCCTTCTGATGGTAACGGAAACACTTACAGCATATTTCTCCGTGTTACGTCACATTATAAACTACGTTTTCGCTTCACACTGGATTTCACGTGCGGTAACGTAGGATAACTTTGAATGAAGAAAATGTTCAAGGTTGTTCGAGATTGGGATTTTTGGAGTATATCACAAAAAATTAGACCCATATGCTGTGCATAGCCGTGTAAGGAATACTCGGCTGGGTTTTAGTGCCCTGGTAACGGCGAAAATATGCTAAAGAAATCCTTTTTGTGAGGTTTCCAGAGGAACCGCTCGTGAACTGATGGTGGCCCCATAAGTCCCATCAAGTTCACCGTAGACCACATCAAATGCAAAAAGGAACCAACCGATTTGCTCCCTTTGCGTAAGCAACAGGAAGCGTAAGAGTCATACTTTGATCCCGTACTGTAGGGTAGTGACAGTAAGATGATCTTCGTGTTGGCTACACAAATAGTTCCAAGCCCAAGGGCAATCCAAAACAGTTGACCCAACTTTTTTATCACCAATAGAGCTCGACGTATGAGCACCGGAAAATCCAGTTTTTATGCTGAGAGTTTTGGAACGTAGTAGGTAGATTTGCTGTCACATCATACCGATAATGTGCAAGGAGTATTTTCAACCAAATATTGCCGGTGATTGTTCAGTTGTGCTGCGCTAGGCACTGACCTGTGACAACGCTCCGCTTGTAGGAATATTAGTGTTAGCCTCTAGTAGCTGCCACGCTGGCCCGGGTTCACTTTCCCTGGTGTTCCGCAGCCAGCAGGGGACCCATTGGCAGCAGTGAGTGGTGGAGCGCGTGGCAGTGGCGGGCGGCAACGTCCTGTGAGAGAGCTAGCAGGCCGTGCTTTAGGCAGGCCTGGCGCAGCTGCCGGCCGTAACCTGAGGCGGTGGCCGCGCTCGGGTTACACGCTGCCGGCCCCGGGACGCGATCACGCGCTCCGCAGCCTCGCGGCCCTTCCTCCGTGAATGGCAGCCGCGGCCGTGCATCGTGAAAACACCGACCTCCAAGTGCCCGCGTTCACAGCTGCACGCAGATTAATTCACACCTTGAAAGTGCAGTATAAGACGGAGACACGTGTGTGGAACACCTCAGTGGTTCCGTCGTACTGTGTTTCATTACGTAATGTATTGCGAATACATAGAAAGAAGGATCCTTTATTGTATGATTATATGATAGCGGAACAAACACTGGTAGCAATTACTTCTGTAAAATATCTGGCAGTATGCGTGCGGAACGATTTGAAGTGGAATGATCGTATATAATTAATTGTTGGTAAGGCGGGTGCCAGGTTGAGATTCATTGGGAGAGTCCTTAGAAAATGTAGTCCATCAACAAAGGAGGTGGCTTACAAAACACTCGTTCGACCTATACTTGAGTATTGCTCATCAGTGTGGGATCCGTACCAGGTCGGATTGACAGAGGAGATAGCCAGGATCCAAAGAAGAGCGGCGCGTTTCGTCACAGGGTTATTTGGTAAGCGTGATAGCGTTACGGAGATGCTTAGCAAACTCAAGTGGCAGACTCTGCAAGAGAGGCGCTCTGCATCGCGGTGTAGCTTGCTGTCCACGTTTCGAGAGGGTGCGTTTCTGGATGAGGTATCGAATATATTGCTTCCCCCTACTTATACCTCCCGAGGAGATCACGAATGTGAAATTAGAGAGATTCGAGCGCGCACGGAGGCTTTCCGGCAGTCGTTCTTCCCGCAAACCATACGCGACTGGAACAGAAAAGGGAGGTAATGACAGTGGCACGTAAAGTGCCCTCCGCCACACACCGTTGGGTGGCTTGCGAAGTATAAATGTAGATGTAAATGAAACATGCTACTGAGAACACAGAACACAACTCACAAAAACATAACAGTGCTTTACGACGCTTGGTCTTATTGGATGTGGTATATACATGTCTTCCTCTGACCTTTGAACTGTCTCATCAAGCTGGCGAAAGAATTTTATCGGAAGGGATTTTCTTCCTCCATGCGCAGTGGCCCGTTTCCATGAGATGTATGAGAGTTATGTCCTAAGGCTTCCTGCTGAGTGTAGGTGACCGTAATGGGTGTGTTTATAGTGTAGTTTCGCGTTTGTGGTGCATGATGATGAGAGAAGGGAGAGGGTGAAACACGTTGCAGCACATAGCTTACTCCTCACCAACAGCACCAAGGGGCCACCGAGCATTACGTCCCCATCCGATTAGTGTCACATAACCTTCAGTACACAAAAATCCGTTTCCGTAGCCGAAGTCGCTTAATCGCGCCTCTGCGATAGCATTGAACTCGGATGTAATCGGTTCGAATCCAGGTTGTGGATGTCCAAGATGCTACTCCAGGCGGGTGCAAAAATGAATGTGCGCAACGGAAAATAATAAACGCTAAAATCATGATTTGGACCTGTCTGACTACCCCCTGAAGCAGATCTTAGGATCTCTTAATGCTCTTTTTAACATATAAATTACAATCTAAACATAAATGAATGATAAAGGCAATTGATACTACTAAATGATAAACGTTGTTGTTCAATATATATTTATTATACATTAAAATCAACCCTTCAAGTACAATTGTCTTATTTCCTAACTAAAATTATTAATCAATTGCCCAACTCTGCCCCATTTTATGACTGCGCGGTCTAACGTCACTAATGCGAAATGACTGACATCATCGCCGGCCGCGGTGGCCGTGCGGTTCTAGGCGCTCCAGTCCGGAGCCGCGCTGCTGCTACGGTCGCAGGATCGAATCCTGCCTCGGGCATGGATGTGTGTGATGTCCTTAGGTTAGTTAGGTTTAAGTAGTTCAAAGTTCTAGGGGACTGATGACCACAGCAGTTGAGTCCCATAGTGCTCAGAGCCATTAGACTGACATCATCTGCGTACCAAACACTAGAAGACACTACTTTCAAAGATGATCTACGGTGGTGTGGAACGTCAGTGGAAATAAACTAACGTGATCACAGCTGTTTATCTTTATAGCCCTACTAAGCAGAAGCAATTTGCGACATCACCGTATGTACTGCGTAGTCGTCTGCGATGATGGAAGAACTCCAGCCATAAATAAACTCTTTCAAACTCAGGAGGCTTCTCCTCTCTGTGCTCTACAGAAGAGAAACGCGAACTCCCAGCCACAATGACGGAGTTCAGGTAACGTCTCAATTTAAGTATAGATAGAAGAAGTGCTCTCAATTACTGAACGTTGCATACTCAACTAAGACTTCCAACCCCGAGGTGAAACCCAGAATCGTAGAAGTTCGCAAGAGTGCAGTGCCTAACTCTTCTAATTATAAACTCTGCTGAGAGCAAACACAGCGAGTCCGTCAGTACCTACAAAGCTGATACCGAGCGACCGTCACACATGGGCGCTCAAATCGGAAGACCACTTCTGTCCACCGCTGGCGTCCCAGCAAGGCTCAGCTCTCCACCATCGTAATTCCGGAAAATCAAATTCCCGAAACCATGAAATGTTCTCCCTCTCTACAGATTCTTCGGAACGCCGACCAACCATATTTTAGTCTTTGGTCGTCCAGCGCGGAAAGTTTGCGAGGAAATACATATACTCGTACATTGATACGCTTCTGAGTAAAAATCCTTGGAAATAACCCAGCCTGCGTGGTTACCGAGGTGGCACTTCTTCGTTCCTCTCAGCTGCGTCCAAACTTTCCAAGGTTCGGAAGTATTATCCGGTTATCCTTCCGGCCCTACTACAATAGCGGCCAGCCGCCCCTGTATTGTGTCTTCGCGCACAGGTGTCCAGACTGTCCGTCTTGGTACTTCCTGTGTGGAGCTGGACCACCACATCTGTGTGGGCCTTCCACCCAGGGCTTGAGTTCCGCTTGCCGTTTCATTTCCACTGTCGTTCCAACCTCTACTAGTATAGGCAATCATTCATTACGCCGTTCTGATAATAAAGACACCTCGTCACCTTTCATGCAATAAGCATTAACAATTATTTACAAGGCGTACGTGACAATGTCAGTCTCATTTATATATTCATTCTATCACATGATACCTAATTGTAGTTGTAGATCACGGCAAAGTATGTGGATGAGTGCTTGTAAGGTGCAGAATTATAGCCACCTTACAGAAGAAATTATCACCGCCATTATTTGCCCGGCAAGGGAAGGAGCAGTGGTGTCGTAAAATGTTTGATCACCACACTTTCCAAACCACCGCACAGTGCTTCTTGGAGTGATGGTATGTGACACTGTTGACAGTGATCCGTCTGTCTGATGCGGACGTAAACCCCAGCGGCACCCTGGTGTTTTTCGTCAGGAGTAGGTTTTGTGCTGGCACTGAGTTTCACCCTCTCCTTCTTTTCGTAATCATACAACACAAACACGACTAAACGCTACACAAACACACACCACATTACAATCTCCTTCGCTCAATAGGTGGTAAAGGATGGGTGGCATTGTGCGCGGATGAAGAAGAAACTTTCCAATTAGAAAGCTCAACCTAATCCTCAGGTAGTGTTGCCAGATCAAATTTGGAGAAAAAACTGGGACTTGGACTTACGGATTGCCACTTTAAAAAAATCGGTGGAACAAGGAGCTAAAAGTCGGGAAATCATAAGATAAATAAATAAACCACAATGAAACCGCTCATTGAAGATTTAAATATGAAGAAACACAGGCACGAAAAAAACTGTAATCACTGCTTATCTTAAGAATACTAATGGAACTTTAAAACGCTACTCGAGCTCATGTTTAGGCTTATTAGTATAGTCACCTAACGCTCCCAGTCCACCTTTTGAAAATATTTTAAAATTTTGAACAAAATAGTTATTGCTTTTAGTAAATTCTTCTGCCAGATTCCATAAATATTCTAAATTTTTCAGTTAAACTTAACCAAAAATTTAAATCTTAGTATTATATGTGACTTTTCAAAGTCATTGTCATATTCAATATTTTCCTGTTCAGGACCCTGTACTTACACGTTAATGTCTCTTTAAGAAACCTCCTGTCAGAAAAAGTCGACAATTATTAACGTAATTTATATTTAAAAACAAATTGTCATGGTCATAGATGTCATAGAGGACCCCACCCCCCTACCCACTTAGTACACGTTATTGGCAGTGCAAAGAGTGTGCTAGAAGATATATTCAACCACAATTAAATTTTTATGTATGATATTGCGCAATCTCATCGAACAGCGCTTGTGGAAGAGCTCTTGGAACGAGAGGATATTCGGCGAATGGAATGGCCTGGCCTTTCCCCAGACAAATCCCATCGAGCACGTTTAGATTGCGTTGGGTAAATGTATCAGTATATCCACAAGCACCAATGACCAACCAGTAGTTGTTAACCGCGTTGGATGAGGAACGGAACGGCCTAGCAAAAAAACGTCTTACCAGTTTTGTGGCCTACGTGCAGAACATACATTACCGTCCGTGGTGATTCTCACCCCATTAAGAACAATTTGCCGCCTACTATAAGCATTACGCCAGTTCGGATATCGTTTGTGTGACGAGCACGTGACTGTGTTCCGGCACGTCACGCTCACACAGCAACGATCCTACATATTCATTCCATTTTATCCTACATATTCATTGTATTTCTTATCTACCGTGCTCCAGGATTTCTGTTTCTGGAGCAGTCTGACAGTCGTGGTAAGGGCCGTCGCTGTGAGACGCAATGAAATGGGCCACCATGAACCACGGGGTGACTTCAGTGTAATTATTGTCTTAGGATAAAAGTGTCATTTCTTTTCTTCTCATTGCGTATTTGCTTTTGTTACCTTCAGTACCATAGCGTAGCAGTTCTTTCCATGTGTGGTCCAAAATTAATCGTGTTATGTTGCTTGGCAGTGACAAATCATGCCAAAGTTACTTTCGTCCTTACAATTTGCACACCAGTGTAGTAATATTAAATCTTCAAAGAGGTTGCGTTTCGTCGTGGTATTATTTCCATACTTTACACCACTTTTTTGAGAAAAGAGAAATATTGGTAACGACAGACGACGTTGTGCGCTTCCTATTCTTTTAAAAGCAATCATGTACCGCCTAATAATTTAGAGTGTGAGTAGGAAACTGTTTTCGGGACGAAATAAGTTGATTGTACAATGTAGAAACATAGCCAATTTCGTTCAGACCGATTGTTTATTTAAATAAAGTCGTTTGAGCTCCTAGGAACTCAGACTGTGATTTTATTTTGGGTATTTTCTCCTGCTTTAAACATTTCTTATTTTGTCTCCATCCTGAGCAGGAAGTAATTGATCCCCATTCCAAAATACAGCTGATAACGAATGTTGCTGACTTTCGGTCAGTCAAGTAAGGTATTATACGCATGACCAAATGTGACAAGTTAAAAGTTTGTACTGGGCTAGTACTCTGACCCAGTGCGCATTCATGCACGCCTCATGAACATTCTATCAATTTTGATGTGTCAGTTGTTTTTTCCACATCTTGCAAGCATATCTGACAGATTGTTGGACAAGCACCTGGACAAACGAAAGAGCAGAGTGTTTGACGTAACTGCGTCGACAGGGTAGGTAACCGCGTCGACAGGGTAGAGTTTGAAATAGTATTGGTTTGGGGGGGGGGGGGTGGAAATTTGTGGTAAGATCTTATGGGACCAAACTGCTCAGGTCATCAGTAGTAGTAGTAGGGGGGGGGGGGGGCAAAGTATGTTCTGGTGCATTTTTGTTTGTGCGGGCTGCCTACATCAGGTGCATACCTGCCCCTGATGTAGGCAACCTCCACTAACAAAATGCACCAGAACATACTTCGTCTCCCTACTATCAGTCCCTAAGCTTACACACTGCTTAATCTAACTTAAACTAACTTATGCCAAGGACAACACACACATCCATGCCCAAGGGAGGACAAGGTGCCTCAGAGTGCACGGCTAGGAAACGATGAGTAAAGAAGTTGGCCGTGCCCTTCCAAAGGAACCATTTGCCGGAAGCGATATAGGGAAATCATAGAAAACCTAAATTGGGATGGCCGGATGCGGGTTTGAACCGTCGTTCTCCGAAATGCAAAAATTTGGGATTTTGTCGTAAATTCCTACGGCTGAGGTCATCAGTCCCTAGACTTACTTAATCTAATTTACGCTAAGGACAACACACACACACACACACACACACACACACACACACACATGCCCAAGGAAGGACTCGAACTTCCTATGGGGAGAGCTGCGCGACCTGTGGCTAGGCGCCTCAGACCGCACGGCTACCCCGCACTGCCGAATGCGAGTCCAGTCGCTCAGTTTGAATTAGTGTCCTCATTATTATAAATGTATTTAAAATATTGGTTATGGCTGGAACGAAGGGTATTTCTTGGGACAATTTTCATTGTTGGGTAGGGTAGTGGGAGTTGGTTGAAGTCCAACAGGAGAGCATAGATAAAGAATGGATGTGCATGGAAGTTTGGATATGGGCCTTGTGGAGCAGCAGGGTACTTAGAGTGACGTTGATAGGTTATTGGGTGCTAGGATTGGGTTTTGCGATTAATGTATCTGTTCTAAAGGTTCTCGAAAGAGAGAAGATGTGTAGGAAGCGGATGAGTTAGTATAGGATGCTATTTAGGGAAGGAGGCGGATGTGACGTGGAAGGCAGAGTGCGTGTCTTTCTACGAATTCGAGGGATTTTTAGGGTTTAATGAATGTGGAGATCCAGACAATGTTGCCGTAAGTTAGGATGGGGAAGATGAGGCAATTATAGGCGAGGATAGTGGTAAAAGCATGTAGATGCGAGGTGCGACCAGTTGTCATTTTTTATTTGTATTTCAATGTTGCCATTTGAATTTTCATATTATCATTTTGTCAGTTGGAAGTAGTGAGTGGAGCTCTGGACGTTAGAAAATAGAGTGCCAAGCGGAGAAATCGGAACGTTTCCGACATATTCGTCTGTTTGAGTTCTGTAGAGGGGTGACAGTAGCGAAGGCAGCCAGAAACGTTCGCATTGTATGTGGAGACAATGCTACTGGACAGAGCACGGCAAGAAAATGGTTTTCTCGTTTTAAGGGGGATCATTTTGACTTTAGTGATCTTCCACGTTCAGGAAGACCTGCAGAGTTTGATCGTTTAAACGCATTAATCCACAATGATCCATATCATTCTACTCGAGAACCACAGTGCGACATTTGCATGCACTGAGGAAGATTCGAAAATCGGATGTATGGGTAGCGCATGCTCAAAGTCAAAATCACAAAAATCATCGGGTGGGCACATGTGCATTCTGCTTGTTCGTCGTCAGTTGGTTCGTGAACAATACCAACCATTCCTACCCTCCATTGTTACTGGAGACAAGAAACGGTTTCTTTATGTAACATAAAAAAGGAATAATTGAGCTCAACAAAAGTAGCAACTCTCCGTACAAAGACCTGCGCGCATGAAAAAAAGATATTGTTATGCATCTGGTGGAACAGTTGTGGTGTGGTGTACTATAAATTGCTTCCTCGTGGTGAACACTGCTGACATTTATTGTCAACAGCTGAGACCTCTTACAGACGCAGTCCAAGAAAACCGACCAGGAAGACTGCATGAGATGATCCTACTCCACCACAATGCCCGCCTGCATTCTGCTATATTGACAAAAAAGCACTCGCCTTATTCACCTCAGACTTTCACTTTTTTCCCTCTCTAACGAACAACGTTCAAGAAACGGCCTTTTCGGATGAAAACGCGCTCCGAGCATGGCACGACGAATTCGTCACCTCAAAACCATGTGATTTATGCAGTAGCGGAATCGAAAAGTTATCCCAGCGTTGGCAGACTGTTGTAAATAATGAAGGAGGGTATGTTATTGACGATTGAAATTTCTGTTACGTGTATCTGTTGAGTTTCTTTAAACTTAACCCAGTATTTTAGTTTTTTGTCAAGCTTCAGTCCTAAATACTTCACTGTGTTAGTCATGGGTACCGAATATGATTCCGTTTTTTATTAACTAAACCAATACTTAGCGATAATGAGTAAAAGTGGAAATGCAGAAAACTGAAATTACATATTTATGTACTTTGGACACTGTCTAGATGTCAGTTGTCAAAAATATGCAGTGTATGTCACTATTAATGGTGAAAAATGACATAGGTGAAAATACACGAGAGTAGAAGCAAAAGCGTTCCCGTTAACTTGGGTCCGCAACCAGTCTTCTGCGAGGTATTTCTGAATGTGTATTTACGATTCGGCACTGACATTATTTTGATTTACTGCCGTAGTTTGTACAAATGAGTTTGAAATGTCAACTTTTCGATTAAGACCCCAATCTATTTGGGCTCAAATTTCACTTACAGCTCACCTTAGCGAGAAATACAATACCGCTTCAGCACGTTGTATGTTACAATTTACTGTACACTCGTACCTGTTAACCGAGCGAGGTGGCGCAGTGGTTAGCACACTGGACTCGCATTCGGGAGGACGACGGTTCAATCCCGCGTCCGGCCATCCTGATTTAGGTTTTCCGTGATTTCCCTAAATCGCTCCAGGCAAATGCCGGGATGGTCCCTTCGAAAGGGCACGGCCGACTTCCTTCCTCGTCCTTCCGTAATCCGATGAGACCGATGACCTCGCTGTCTGGTCTCTTCTCTCAAACAACCCAACAAAAATCGTACCTGTTGAATGAGGTGTTCCATGTGTCGTCCTCACATTGCGATTCAGTAACGTACTGGTCTTTGCAGTTAGTTACGAATTGTTTCACATATACTTGTGCCACCTCGTAAATCTTGACAAGAATTAAAAATAACCTAAATTGGAACGATCACATAGATAATATTGTGGGTAGGGCAAACCAAAGACTGCGATTCATTGGCAGAACACTTAGAAGGTTCAACAAGTCGACTAAGGAGACTGCTTACATTACGCTTGTCCGTCCTATTCTGGAGTATTGGTGTTCGGTGTGGGATCCGCATCAGCTGGGACTGACGGATGACATCGAAAAAGTACAAAGAAAGGCAGCTCGTTTTGTATTATCGCGAAATAGGAGAGATAGTGTCACAGATATGATATTTGAATCGGAGTGGCAATCATTAAAACAAAGGCGTTTTTCGTTGTGACGGGATCTTCTCGTGAAATTTCAATCACTAGTTTTCTCCTCCGATTGCGAAAACATTCTGTTGGCACCCACCTACATAGGGATAAATGATCATCACGATAAAATAAGAGAAATCAGGGCTCGCACAGAAAAATTTAAGTGGTCGTTTTTCCAGCGTGCCGTTCGAGAGTGGAACGGTAGAGAGACAGCTTGGAGGTGGTTCATTGAGCCCTCTGCCAGGCAATTTATTGTGAGTAGCAGAGTAATCACGTAGATGTAGAATGTGCAATTCGTTGCCTCAGTTTTTCAATGGTATCAACGTGTGTGCTACGCGCTTCCCTTTCAAGATGTCATCCGAATGGGAGATCCAGAGGATCTGGATCAAATGGTCTTACGAATTGTTTCAAATACTCTTGTACCAACTCGTAAATCTTGACAAAAGGGTAGAATTTGTTGCCTCAGTGTTTCAACGGTATCAACATGTGTGCTGTACGCTCCACTTTCAAGGTGTCCACCGACTGAAGCATCCAGAGGATTCGGGTCAGATGATCTTGGACGTCTAGCTACAGACCCTGCTCAGTCTATCAGTCCTGGACCATACATTGAGGTGACGAAAGTCATGGAATACCGATAAACACATATACAGGTGCCGGTAGTATCACGTACACAAATAGCTGTCATTTGTTCTCAGGTGATTCCTGTGAAAGTTTTCCTATGTGATTATAGCCGCATGACGGGAGTTAACACACTTTGAACGCGGAATGGACCTAGATGCATGGGACAATCCGTTTCGAAATCGTTAGAGAATTCAATATTCGGAGATCCACAGTGTCAAGAGCGAGCGGAGAATACCAAATTTCAGGCATTATCTCTCACTACGGACAACGCCGTGGCCGACGGCCTTCACTTAACGACCGAGAGTAGCTACGTTTACATGGAGCTGTCAGTGCTGACAGGCAATAAACACTGCTTGAAATAACCGCAACACTCATTGTAGGACATACGATGAACGTATCCGTTAGGACGGTGCGGCGATATTTGGCGTTAATGGGCTGTGGCAGCAGACGACCGACGCGAGTGCCTTTGTTAATAGTACAACATCGCCTGCAGCTTCTTACCTGGGCACGTGCCCATTTTGGTTGGACGCTAGGCGACTGGAAAACCGTGGCATGGCCAGATGAGTGCCGATTTCTGTTGATAAGGGGTGATGGTAGCTTTCGGGTGTGACGCAGAACCCTTGAAGCCGTGGACCCAAGTATTCAACACGGCACTGCGCAAGGTGGTGGTGGCTCCATAATGATGTGGGATGCTTTTGCATTGAATGGACAGTGTCTTCTGGTCCAACATTTTCTGAAAATGCAGCGATTCATGGAATTCCTGTTTCCACACAATGATGGAATTTTTATGGATCACAATGCGCGATTTTACCGGGCCACAATTGTTCACGGTTGGTTGGAAGAACATTTTGGACAGTTCGAGTGAATGATTTGGCCACGCAGATCGCCCGACATGAACCCCATCAAGAATTTATGGGGCATAATCGAGATTTCGATTCGTGCACAAAATCCTGCACCAGCAACATATTCGCAATAAATTATGGATTGCTATAGAGGCAGCGTGGGTCAACATTTCTTCAGGAGACTTCCAATGACTTGTTGAGAGCACTCGACATCTACTTACTGCAATACGCTGGGCAAAAGGAGGCCCGTCACGATACTAGGAGGTATCTTATGTCACATCTGTGTATTTTCACGTTGGATATCGCTTTACGTGGGCAACACAATTTGCCAGTGTCCTATAGTACGTGAACTGCATTCCCCAACAATGCATCACGGGTAAATTTCGAGTCCAGTATCATGGAGAGTTCGTCGAAAAATTTACTTTTGAAATTAAGTTTTACTAACCAAGTCAGTATATACTGGTTAAAAAGAAGTGTGGCTAAGATACACTAGAGCATTGGCGTTTGTCACGGATATAGCCGGTTCCAATCCTCGCTCCAGAGGAGGAGGTGGGTGGGTGGTGGGTGGAGAGTATGGTTCCTTAATGTTCTAAGCCTCTCCACGCAGATTCTCATGAAATGAAGCGGCGTGGTGCTATTGGTGGTGATCCGTCCGTCGGGTGGGGACTTTAAGCTCGGCGGTCCCCCTTCAGCGTTATTCAAGAGGACTGGACTACTTATCGGCGCCGAGTTTTGCCTCCTTCCTCCGTTTCATTCGTTATTAGTCGATATCGTTACAAGCAAACAGCACTCCACACGTCAAAGTCATCTCCCCTAAACAGTTTCATTTTGGACAAATGGGACGCCAACCCCCGAATCGGGCTTATAGCAGTCCCTGAACCACATCACGAGACGCCGATGCCTTGACGAAACAGTTCCGTTCAAAATGTGAATTAGTCAGTGTCGAGTCAAATCGCACTATAGTGAAGAGATACTAAGTCTGATAATTTTACAAACACAGCTCGAAAATTAACGAAACATTTAACTGAAAAGAAGAAGAAGCTATGTTAAGTCCTCCTCTTCATCGCAACAAGTTCTGTTCGATTATGCAGCATGTTACACCTACCTGTCTATCATGCTGCTTGAAGTATTGTTATTAAGTAGCATCGTCTATGTAAGACGATGTCAACGTTCCATTATTTTTTACAGCAAATACTCAATCCTCCAGATTGTAGATGTAAATGTGGAGAGTCCATACTGTAATAATCGGCAGCTCCAGTATGATTACTTTTTTCCCAATGAATTCACTTAGAGGAAATCCGTTGAATAATATCCTTGACATATTCGAATTATTGTTGCTGCACCACATCTGGGGGACACCTGAATAAAGTGTGGTATTCATGGAGGTAACACTGTCGAGAAACTGAAGATCACATACTGAGAAGGCAAATATACTGTACTATGCTTTTCTGAAATTGTGATTGTGTATCGAGAGGCCTTCATAGGATATATCACTATAAACTGCCGCACCCATAGAATTTTAGTTTTTGAATGTCTATTCTTGTGCATGGAAGTCTAGGGGACGACGGCCGTTCACTATTGTAAGAAAATGAAACAGGTACAACCGTCCTTATGTTGTCATTTATTGTATAGCTATCAGGCCTGAAGATGGTGCTCTGAAGCGCCGAAATTGGTAGCTACACACTAAAGGACAACACAAGGACTGCTGTAGGTGTTTCATTTTCTTACAATAGAATTTTAGTGTTGCATGATCAGAGCGATTTTAGACGCAACAACTATATAAATCTAATTGCTGGCAAGCTATATATCATACTGAGATTCACAGGAAGAGCGTTGCAGAAAGTGATTCATCCAAGAAGAATGCAGCTCACAAACATCTCGTTAGTCGAATAATACTTTCCAGCCTGAAATTTATTGTGGACAGGGTAGAGAAATTTCAGAGAAGGATACGCATTACTCCTGAAAATAATGAATCTCCTGATACCAACTGCCTTCTTTCACTCAATATGTCTTCAAAATGACGGACATAGACCACTCATCGAATTCGAATTATTGCAAACCACGCACGACAGCAAAAATTGTACTCACAGACGTTACTTGCTATTCATCAACTTTGCCAACTCACAGTAACACTGTCTCCTTCAAACCTAACCTAGACGTCGTGCTCCGTTACAGAGCAGTATTTCACCACAGAGTCTGTATCACTTTTGTTGGCTGTGCCAAGTCACAGCCGAACTGTCACCTTCTAACTTAACCTTGACTCCGAGTTACGCTGTAGATCGGTTTGTCATCACGACCTACGTTGCAAAAATAATATAGCAGCAAAATAATTTTGTCGTATCAAATAGTTCAAATGGCTCTAAGCACTATGGGACTTAACTGCTGAGGTCATCAGTCCCCTAGAACTTAGAACTACTTAAACCTAACTAACCTAAGGACATCACACACATCCATGCCCGAGGCAGGATTCGAACCTGCGACCGTAGCGATCGCGCGGTTCCAGACTGCAGCGCCTAGAACCGCTCGGCCACCCCAGCCGGCTTTGTCGTATCCATTATGGACGTGTAACCAGCAACTTTGATTAACATAACGGTGGATTAGTGTTGAATCTGCGCTTTATGGTGCTTTAAAATAAATTTCCTCCCTTTATTTAGCTTTCGGGTCCCTACAGTCCAACCTTCAGATGATAGATATTTACAGGCGCTTCATATTTGGTACCAGTTCACTACCACTAAAATATAAGTGCCCTTGGTAATAAATATGAAGTGTCTGTAAACACGCACCAGCTGAGCAAGATCGTGGATTGGCTCGATTGCCATCTAGTGGACGAATGATAATTTTTTGAAAAAGACTTACAAAACGACTGGTCGCAGTTTCAAAACAAATCAAAATAAATATTGTAAGTGTTTTCTTGTACCGTATTTGCTCTCGTATGACACTACAGGTCACAATATTTTTACTTCATGGTTCAGAACCGACATCCGCTATCGATAGGTTAAATATACTATTCCTGTCAGTGGAAGATGCCACAACAGAGGCATTGTACCTCACGGGGAAGGTCACCATTGTTAACTCCGAGAGTCGAGCAACACAGTAATTCCATCCACGTGTATCTCAGGAAATACTCATGGTGGTAACATAAAGGAAATTCCAGTGTATACAGGTGCCGTTTTTGCCGTGTGCAGCTGACGAATGGAATAGATTTTGGGGAACCTGGGTGTCGGTATACTTTTTAATCTCCGCCGCAGTACTTACAGTGATCAAGACGTATGAAAACTAATGTTGGGACGTGTCGGCGGTGGAGCGTGTGCTTGAGCAGGTGTGTGGCGGCAGTGCGCGACCTCGAAGCCAGGACGCGGCAGCGGGGGCCGGTGTGTGGGCAGCGCCGCTGTCTCTGGAGACCCCCGCCAGGGTCACTGGCCGAGGCGCGACCCCAGTCAACGGCACCAGCACCGCTGCGTCCGTCACACCGCAGACGTCAGCTTCCCTCCCCTCCCGGCTGTTTAAGCTGCCAACGGAACGCTACGTCACCGTTACGTCACACTGCTTCACAGTTTCTGGGCGACGGTGTTTCGACGATTGATTGACCGAAAGGAAGCGTCGCTGAACGACAGTTATCGTATGCTAATCCGTAAATCAGCTGGGCATCTGCCAACTCCATATTTGTGTACTACATTTCTATTGCGTTGTGCAGGATACGAAGTCGTAGAAGGCTACGTGCTATAAGCATCACTTATAGTGTTGATATTATTGTCACTGCGCTACTGAAGTTGGACCATTATGGAGTAAGAGGAGTAGCTTACAATTGGTTCGCCTCTTACTTTAAGAACAGAAAGCAGAAGGTAGTTCTCCGCAATATTGAGAGTGGTAGTGATGTTCAGTCCCAATGGGACACTGTTAAGTGGGGCGTTCCCCAAGGGTCGGTGCTGGGGCCACTGCTGCTTCTTATTTATATAAATGATATTCCTTCTAGTGTTACAGGTGATTCAAAAATATTTCTGTTTGCTGATGACACCAGCTTGATACTGAAGGATCTTATGTATAATACTGAAACAGTATCAAATAATGTAGTTCATGAAATAAGTTCGTGGCTTGTGGAAAATTGATGCTAAATCACAGTAAGACCCAGTTTTTACAGTTTCTAACTCGCGATTCAACAAGAATCGAATTTTGATCAGACAGAATGGGCATATTCTAACCGAGACGGAACAGTTCAAGTTCCTAGGCGTTCGGATAGATAGTAAGCTGTTGTGGAAAGCCCATGTTCAGGATCTTGTTCAGAAACTAAATGCTGCTTTATTTACCATTAGAACATTATCTGAAATAAGTGACAGTTCAACACGAAAAGTAGTCTACTTCGCATATTTTCATACGCTTATGTCGTATGGTATTATTTTTGGGGGTAATTCTTCTGATTCAAAAAGGGTATTTTTGGCTCAAAAACGGGCTGTTCGTGCTATATGTGGTGTAAGTTCGAGAACCTCTAGTCGACCCCTATTCAATAGTCCGGGAATTCTGACATTGCCCTCACAGTATATATTTTCTTTAATGTCGTTTCTTGTTAGCAATATTAGCTTATTCCCAAGAGTTAGCAGCTTTCACTCAGTTAATACTAGGCAGAAATCAAATCTGCATGTGGAATGCACTTTCTTGACTCTTGTGCAGAAAGGAGTGCAGTATTCTGCTGCATCTATTTTCAATAAGCTACCACAAGAACTCAAAAATCTTATCAGTAGCCCAAACACTTTTAAGTCTAAATTGAAGAGTTTCCTCATGGCTCACTCCTGTCGAGGAGCTCCTGGAAGAGCTGAAAAATTAAGCAAATTCCAGTGTTACATTGTTGATTTTCTGTATTTAAACTTACGACTTGTCGCCTGAATATGTTTCTTATATTTCATTTTATCTGTTTCTACTATCGTGTTATAATTTCATGTATTGACTAGTTCCACGACCATGGAGACTTAATTTGGTCCCAAGGAACAATAAATAAATAAATAAAAGTAAAAAACAAAAGCAGTTACGTGAGTCTCATGTCGAGATCACCACAAAAAATGGCGGCAGCCTGAGAACTGCAGCTTCACCAGAAGTAACCAAGGGGACATTTTGAATATTTTATGTAAGATGCAAACCAGTTTGTCTGCTGGTAGCATTTTTCTGTTGTTTTCCTTGATTGTGGAAAATAAAGTGCTTCCGGAGCCGTGTGCATAAAAAAACACTGATGAGCCAAAACGATGTGACCACCCGCTTTATAGCCTATTGGTCCACGTCTGAAACGCAGTACAGCAGAGATTGTACGTGGCATGGATTCGACGAGTCCCTGGTAGGTTTCCGGAGGTTTGAGACGCCAGATGTCTGCGCACAGGTCCCGTAAATTACAGGCTTGTGGTTTATGAGCGCAGAACTGGCGCCCGGTAACGACACAGATCTATTCTATCGGCGTCATTCGTCTACTACGTAGGTTATGATGATAAATTATTCCAGGGATGTAGGTTATCTGCCGTTACTGCGTATCGTCAGTGTAGGTAACAACGGGTATGTGTGTAGTGTGGCGTCGTGTTTGTGTTCGATGATGATGAGAGAGGGTGAAATCCGGTGCCGGCATAGCCCACACTCCATGAGACACTGCGGAGAGGACGTTGTCGCGAAGACCAGTGATCTGGGACTGTACGTCACCACCCCTCCTCTGCTTCGCCGTAAAGACAGAGGGAAAGCTGCCAACAGTACTTGGCGTGCCCTGGCGGTTCCCTATCCAACTACTGACTACGCCCGACGTTGCTTATCTTTCGGTGGTTTGATAAGAACAGGTGCATTTAACAAGGGAAGGCTCTTGGCAGCAAGGATGACCACAGCGCTGTCTTAGCAGTGCTAAGGCTTCAGAAAAGTCTAAATTGGCAAGCAATACGAAAACAGTGTATGTTCAACGAAGTCTCTGGTACCGAATTTCATCAGCACTCTACGGATATTAGTCGATCCCTAAGTAACGTTCCCATATGTCCACGAACATAAGATGAAGTTAATTGTAGTTTCGATCAAGGAGCGACACCAGTTATTTTTTCCTTGAATCATCCGTGATGATGTGGACAGAAAATACAACTATGCTTTTCTTCTTCAATGAAGTTTCATCGTTGGGCGGTCGTAAGACTATGCAGAAAGACATCAACAAAATTTACAGTTTGTATGGTTAATGGTAGCTCTCTATAAATGATGATAGACGTAAGATAATGCCTATAACAAAGAAAAAGAACTAGATCGTATCGGAATACTAGATTGGCGGTGAACGTCTTAAGCACATCACACCGTGTAAAATTTATGGATAATTCTGAGAAGCAGTATGAGATGGTACATCATCTGTCGGCGTTTGTGGTCGAGCAATTCTAGGCGCTTCAGTCCGGAACCGCGCGCTTGCTGCGGTCGCAGGTTCGAATCCTGCCTCGGGCATGGATCTCTGTGATGTCCTTGGATTAGTTAGGTTTACGTAGTTCTAAGTCTAGGGGACTGATGACCTCAGACGTTAAGCCCCATCGTGCTTAGAGCCATTTGAACCATTTGGTATATCATGTACAATCAGTATTAAGGAACATAAATGGAAGACTCAGATTTGTTGGACGAGGTACTGGAAAATTCAGTGCGCCTGCAAAGGAAATCATATAAAGATGCTAGTGCGACCAATTATGTTGTTCCAAAGAACAGACATTGAAAAATTCCAGAGACGGACGATCTGAACAGTCGGTGTCATCTATACATAAATATAAGACTAACACTCCACGAACTTAAATGTGAATCCTTGCAAGAAAGACGAAATTCTCGCGAAAGCCTGTTCGGTAGATTTAGAGACCCTGTAATCGAAGATGACTGTGCGACAATTCTGCTGCCACCGTCGTATACCTCACGCAGGGACCATGAAATTAAGGTAAGCGCACGAACAGAACATACAGGTTGAACATTAATAAAACGCAAAAACTTTAGGGACGGATTCCTGCCGGCCGTGGTGGCCGAGCGGTTCTAGGCGCTGCAGTCCGGAACTGCGCGATCGTTACGGTCGCAGGTTCGAATCCTGCCTCGGGCATGGATGTGTGTGATGTCCTTAGGTTAGGTTGAAGTAGTTCTAAGTTCTAGGGGACTGATGACCCCAGATGTTAAGTCCCATAGTGCTCAGAGCCGTTTCAACCATTTTTGACGGATTCTTGATTGAGAGAGAGGGTAAAGGTCCTATGAACATGTGTCCGGAAATGCATCGTTGTAAGATAGAGATTGACGAAGCCTACTGCAAGCAGCGAAACTGTCTGGTATTCGTGTTGGGAACAACCTGAAATGGTTCCAGAATGAGATTTTCAGCCGGCCGAAGTGGTCGTGCGGTTAAAGGCGCTGCAGTCTGGAACCGCAAGACCGCTACGGTCGCAGGTTCGAATCCTGCCTCGGGCATGGATGTTTGTGATGTCCTTAGGTTAGTTAGGTTTAACTAGTTCTAAGTTCTAGGGGACTAATGACCTCAGCAGTTGAGTCCCATAGTGCTCAGAGCCATTTTTTTGAGATTTTCACTCTGCTGCGGAGTGTGCGCTGGTATGAAACTTCCTGGCAGATTAAAACTGTGTGCCGGACCGAGACTCGAAATCGGGACCTTTGCTTAGCTCATTTGGTACAGCACTTGCCCGCGACAGGCAAAGATCCCGAGTTCGAGTCCGGCATACAGTTATCTACCAGGAAGCTTCATCCTGAAATAGTGTTTTTGTAGGGCCAAGTAGATGCAAACGGTTGTTGTGTAGGGCCAAGCAGATGGAAATGGTTCAGAGGCAGTACGGCTATACCAAAACAAGTACGCTCACAAACACCAACTACATCACACAACATTTCAAGCCCTTTTTGGGCGTTTGTGGGATCTTGGGTTGTTCCAGACAGTCGTACTTGCAGGAAGGCGGCAAACTGTGCGTACACTAGTGTTGGAGAACCGGGTTCTACGGGGTATTGAGACGAACCATAGTACAAACTCTAGGCAAGTGGCCCGCCAACATGGTGCAACCCATAGTACGATTATATGTATCCTACGTGCATTGCATCCCCAGGAGGCCACTTTGAACATCTGTTGTGACGTTGATGCGATGCAGCTCCGTACTATGTTCCGGGACGATTTATTGCCGTTGCACGCGCACATACGCCGTCCATTTCCAGGATGTTTGTTTCAACTTTTTTACCAAGTGTTGCCCTTTTTTCTACGTGTTGAGTATGCTGTGGAGACTCCAGTCAACTAAGCCGCGTTCGCAGGCCTGCACACGTATAATAAGATTGTTTGTGTGGCCAAACTGCACACATATGTTCGTTGTTCGAGGAACACTCAAGCTCTCTAAAGGATGCTGAGTGTCCCACTAAATCTCCTGGTCTGAATTCCTTAGAAAACATACGAGTCTGTTGGGAACTGCGGGTGAGACTTACCAACCAACATCCCCGTGTTTCGCTGTCTGTACCGTACCTAATTATCAGTCAGTGACTTCGAGTCATGGGATTCCCTGAAGAAACTTGTGGACTCACTTCTTCACTTCTTCGACAAGGCTAGAGGCGGTATTTAATGGTATTAGCGTTGTCTTCTGGAGGTGAATAATTATTTATCCGAGTTGCCTGTGTGAACAAGTTCCATATTAAACTTCCTGGCAGATTAAAATTGTGTGCCCGACCGAGACTCGAACTCGGGGCCTTTGCCTATCGCGGGCAAGTGCTCTACCATCTGAGCTACCGAAGCACGACTCACGGCCGGTACTCACAGCTTCACTTCTGCCAGTATCTCGTCTCCTACCTTCCAAACTTTACAGAAGCTCTCCTGCACTCCGCTGCAGAGTGAAAATCTCATTCTGGAAACATCCCCCAGGCTGTGGCTAAGCCATGTCTCCGCTATATCCTTTCTTTCAGGAGTGCTAGTTCTGCAAGGTTCGCAGGAGAGCTTCTGTAAAGTCTGGAAGGTAGGAGACGAGATACTGGCAGAAGTGAAGCTGTGAGTACCGGCCGTGAGTCGTGCTTCGGTAGCTCAGATGGTAGAGCACGTGCCCGCGAAAGGCAAAGGTCCCGAGTTCGAGTCTCGGTCGGGCACACAGTTTTAATCTGCCAGGAAGTTTCATATCAGCGCACACTCCGCTGCAGAGTGAAAATCTCATTCTGCAAGTTCCATATTGTTATTTTATTTATTCCATTCGGTTCCGTAAGTTCACATCGGAAAGATCGATGGACGATACATACTCCGCCACACACCGTTGGGTGGCTTGCGGAGTATAGATGTAGATGTAGAACTGACGCTTTCAGTTTCCCAGTGATGGCAAAAATGTTTTATATTTATAGTATCACTTACAGATTTTCGGAACGCCAATGGCACTTTTTCATTAATCGACATAGTTGAGAGTTTAAGTGTAATGTAATTTTTAGCCAAGTTGAAACTAAATACGCATTCTCATTGTTTTATTTGTTTCCTGATTTACAGCTAACAATTTCAAATATATTTGTTTGCTTGAATGTTCCGCGAAGTTTTTAATTACCGTTTCGTTATTTACAGGTGATGCCAAATTCAGACATCTTCGGTAAGTACTCCATTATATTTTTCGCGACAAACAGCTTTTGCAAATCATTGGACATACATAAAAGGTCGTTGACTGAAAATTGATACGTCACAATTTTTCCCGTTAAAATAAGATATGCAGTATTGAGGGTTTAATGTTTAATATACTAGCATTCCTTGGGGATCCAGCAACCTATCTTATACTTGCTGCCAACCCAAATGAGTCCTCATTCCGATGGAGTCCACTACGGAGAAAATATTATAATGTACTAGTTGCTCTACAGTTATTTTTTTTTTCGGTAGTGAGGCATACCACACATCAGTCTTCCGATATGCGTATGCCAGAAATTGACACATAACCATGAACACAATAATTTGAAATCGCTTTCGTAGAAAAATATTCTTAGGTGAGGCCTGCGCGGTGCTGCACAGCCATGAAAACACCTTTTTCATAGTGTTACACTTTTTTTTACAGGTTTAAGAGAGAGGTAACAATTAGCACAGTGAGATGCATTCAAAATATCAGTAAGTGACAGGCACACAAACTAGTGTATATTCTTCAAATCATCACAAAGAACTTTTTTTATGTTAGTGGATGGAGCGGGGAAGAGATGATTCTCTGTTGGAATTACAATGAAACGCCAGGGAAACTGGTGTAGGTATGCTTATTCAAATACAGATATATGTAAACAGACTGAATACGGCGCTGCGGTCGGCAGCGCCAATATAAGACAACAAGTGTCTGGCACAGTTGTTAGATCGATTACTGCTGCTACATTGGCAGGTTATCAAGATTTAAGTGAGTTTGAACGTAGTGCTATAATCGGCGCACGAACGATGGGACACACCATCTCCGAGGTAGCGATGACGGGAGATTTTCCGGTACGACCATTCCACGAGCGTACCGTGAATATCAGGAATCAGGCAAAACATCAAATCTCCGACATCGCTGCGACCGTAAAAAGATCCTGCAAGAACAGGACCAACGACGCCTGAAGAGAATTGTTCAACGTGACAGAAGTGCAACTCTTCAGCAAATTGCTGCATATTTCAGTGCTGGACATCAACAAGTGTCAGCGTGCGAACCATTCAACGAAAGATCATCGATATAGTTGTTCGGAGCCGAAGTCCCACTCGTGTACCCTTGATGACTGCACGACACAAAGCTTTACGCCTCGCCTGGGCCCGTCAATACCGACATTGGCCTGTTGGTGACTGGAAACGTGTCGCCCGGTCGAACGAGTCTCTTTTCAAATTGTATCAAGCGGATGGACGTGTACGGGTATGGAGACAGCCTCATGAATCCGTGGATCGTGGGGCCTGTTCAAGCTGGTGGAGGCTCTGTAATGGTGTGGAGCGCGTGCAGTTGGAGTGATAAGGGACCCCTGATTCGTCTAGATGCCACTCTTGACAGGTGACACGTACGTAAGCAGCCTGTCTGATCACCTGCATAGATCAATGTCCATTTTGCATTCCGATAGACTTGGGCAATTGCGGCAGGACAATGCGACAACCCACACGTTCAGCATTGCTACAGAATTGCTCCAAGAACACTCTTCTTAGTTTAAATATTTCCGCTGGCCACCAAACTCCTCACACATGAACATTATTGAGCATATCTGGGATGCCTGCAACGTGCTGTTCAGAAGAGATCTCCACCCCCTCGTACTCTTACGAATTTATGGACAACCGTGCAGGATTCATGGTGTCGGTTCCCTCCAGCACCACTTCAGGCATTAGTCGAGTCAATGCCACGTCGTGTTGCGGCACTTCTGCTTGCTTGCGGTGGCCCTACACGATATTTGGCAGGTGTACCAGTTTGACTCTTCCGTGTATATCAGGCCTTGTTTAAGAGTAATGCCTCTGAATTTTTTATTCTGTTCTCAGTATCGGTTGAGGTGTTACATGTCACGCGTATTACTATGTTGACTTCCCCGTTTCGCTGACGCAAATTGCAACCTTCTGCCGCTAGAAGGCTCCGAGTTGTGGCGTTAACATGGGTTGTGTAACGTAACTATGTCGGTGCGTGAGAAACAGCTTGTGGTATAGAGTTTTGAATTCGAAGAGTTCGTCCGCACATGGCGCACACTTTCCTTCAGCATGACAATGCCACACCACACACGAGCGCTGCGACATCTGCAACAATCCACCGTCTTGGGTTCACGATCATCGATAATCCTCCATACTTTCCCTACTAGGCCCCATCCGATTTTCGTCGTTCACAAAACTTAAAGATCACCTTCGACGACTTCGCTTCGATAATGTAGAATAATAACGCTGTTTTATTTAAAAAAGCTGTAAGAGTTTTCACATAAGAAATTCTGAGGCATCACTTCTCAGGACACCCTCGTACATAGTAGGCTGAAGATTTTATTAATTTTAAACTTCACTCAAAAAGCGGTTTCTTAGAATCGTGATCTATTTCGTATCGTTCTTCGAGTTCCTGCTATTTGAGGCTACGGTTTTTCTATCACATTCTCTTACGAGGAAAACAAGTTGTCATTACCCATTCACTCTGTTCGTATTTGCTCACTTTCTGTTGTTGGCACAACACAGTATGAATCTCACGCACCAGAACTTGTAAGCAATCTCTTCCGAAGACGATTCGCTGTTCCCCAGTACCGTATTAATTATAATCGCACACATTGCTTCTACCAGCTATCTACACTTCGTGTACTCAAAATTCTACTAGATTTTATGTATTGCATATTATACAACTCCATATTTCCCTGCTTTAAGTGATTCTCGACAATATTAGTTCCATTCTGATATTTTCTCAATATCTGATTGAATGGTTCTACCAGTTTTGTCGGGTGAAACTCTCTCATAGATTACTGTATGGTGATTCTGTAGGACGACTGAAAACTTTGGCGCTTCACATCTGCAGCTGCAGCCTGCAAAGTAGTGTGAAGTGCATAGCAGAACGTATTTCCCTTTGTGCCGCATATTGGGTGTTCGTCCAGTTACATTGACGTATAGGGCGAAAGACGGCTTAAACGTTTCTGTACGCTCTATAATTAGTTTAATTTTCGGAGTCCATACGGGGGTGTACGAGGTGTGTGAGAAAATTAATGTGACTGACAGCACTGCGAGCTATCTGGCAACACAGTCTAGTTCTACATGTGTAGACCGGTGTGTTCAGCTCTTCCAGATGCTCAGTCCGAGTTTCAGCTCCGTACAGCCAACACGTGATTTTTGAGAGCACCATGAGTGAAGTTGTGTTTTTGTTGTGTGTTAACGGGAATGGAGCAGCTACATTTTGAATAATGTAATGCCATCAAGTTTTGTATTAAACTTGGGGAATCCGCTACTGTGACCTTTGAAAAGTTGAAACAGGCGTATAGGGAACATTCCTTATCAAGAGCACAAGTTTTTTGCTGGCATAAATCAGTTTTGGAAGACAGAACACTGAAGATGAACCTCGCTCAGGGAGACCTTCAGCTTCAAAACCAGTCGAAAACGTCGAATATGTGCGTGCTCTTGTAAGATTAGGCCGACGTTTAGCAATAAGGATTATGGATGACATGTTAAACAGTTGCACCGCACATCAGATTTTGACCAAAGTTTCCACATGTGAAAGGTTTGTGCCAAAATCGTGACGATAAACCTTACAGCTGAGCAGAAGGAAACTCGAAGAAATGTGTCCATTGATCTTCTTGTTAAGATTGCCAATGACCACGAGTGGTTCAGTTGTGTGATCAAGGTGATGAATGATGGATTTTTGAGTACGGTCCTGAGACAAAGTGGCAAAGTGAAGAGTGGCAAACTGGGACGTCGTCTGGATCAAAAGATCACAACAATGCTGATTTGCTTTTCTTACAGTAGAGGTATCCTGCGTAAAGAATTTGTTCCTCCAGGACAAATTGTCAACCAAGTGTTTTCCAAAAATGTCCTCCAAAGGCCCAGGAAAATGATGAATCGAGCGGGACCGGAGATTGCAGACAACTGGATGCTGCATCTTGACAACGCACCATGTCACACGGCCAGTTCCATCACGGAATTTTTGACCTCAAAAAGCATTGGCGCTGTTCCACAGATCCTCTATTCGCCCAGTCTGAGTTCTTTTGATTTTTTTTCTTTCGTACTCTGGAGAAAATTCAAAAGCATGTGACCGACATGTTAAAGGCTCTATCAGTTAAAGCCTTTCAGGGCAGATGCCAAAACTGGGAACAACGACGTCGCCAGTATATTGCTGCCGAAGGGAAGTACTTTGAAGGGGACAGTATTGTTATTTGGAAAAAGTCGAAAAGTTTTGTAGATAAAAAATTATTGTCATTACTTTTCTCGCACTCCTCGTACGTAGGGGGCTATAGTTATTCCTGGATCTTTCCCCTGAGGCTGATTCTTGAAACTATGCAAGCACGCTTTCGCGATATAGCGGACGTCTGTATATAATCACTTGCCAGTTTTAATGAAAAACTTTGCGCCATAAGACATTGTCGTCTGGTGCAGTGGCTTTTGTTTTATCTACTGGACACTCTTTACGGTGGAAATTATGAGTGTATCGAGTAGTATGAGGTGTAGTGCCCTGTGTGTGCTACTGATGATGAGGAAGGAGGGGCTAGGTGGTACTCGATGTCAAAGCTTGGCCTATTCCTCTGAAATAACACCAAACACTAGGATAGCGCCGAGCTTAACTCCCCATCAGACGGAGTAGACACATTCCCTCCCTTTATGGCATGGAACCCATGACGCTGCCGCAAGATATAATGATTAGGAACTTCAAATCAATAACTCTGCAATTCACGCCGCTCATATACTGTTGTTGGAAATGTTCTTTACCGAGTTTTGTGCTGTTTACGTCCAATATGGGCGCTATCAGCATGAGCGTGCTCCAGCTTTCACGACTACAGAGGCAAACCAACATAACGTTGAAGCCGTCGCGTAACTCGACAGCTCACTACGAGAAACCCTCTGAATTTAGGAGAAATCTTATATGTATTATAAATGCGAAAGTTTATGAGCATGCGCTTATGTTAATACCTGCCTATTAAAACGGTTAGTGTGAAAAAGAAGTGTAGCCCACTATGCGCGAATACCCATACTTTATTCGTCCACTATTTGGGAATGGGAGTTACTTAGTGATTTGCAACAAACTTTACAAATAATTTCAAACCTTTGCGAAACTTTCTTCCGCTTTCAACCACCTCAAAACGATGGGAAAAAACGTTATCGTACACTACATTTTCACTGTGCATGCAGTAAAACTGCCGCATGAAGCATGTCGTTTTACTTTATTACTTTTTTTGCTGCTTACTCTGTTCGCAACACATTTCGCATAAAGTATCCACATATGTCGTCGAATATATCCAGAAAATAAAGCATTGTAAGACCCATAGTTCTGGAGATACGACGTCAAATACTGAGATGCCTGTAAGAACTGCCTCATCTCGCATGACGTCATAATTTATTGCTTTTTTGCTGTTAACCACATTTCGCAGAGAGTAGAAACTTACTGTATATCACTGGATATATACACCCATGCTCATAAATTAAGGATAATGCTGATACATGGTGAAACAACTCTCTGGTGGGTGGTTTGAGGGGTTTAAATCACCTCGGGGTATGACCATGCGGTGCATTTGACCTGCAGTGGTCGCACGGTGGCGCTGGCAGCAGTCCACATACGCAGAGGTGTGTTAGTGCATTTCAGAGTACGGTGCAGCGAGTAAGTGTGCAGACGGTTTCAGACGTGCTAATGGTGACTGCGTGTTGAAAATGGCTCAAAGAACACATATTGATGACGTTATGAGTTGCAGAATACTAGGGCGACCGGAGGCAGGTCAAACACAGCAGGTCGTTGCACGGGCCCTCCGTGTGCCACAAAGTGTGATCTCAAGATTATGGCAACGATTCCAACAGACAGGAAAAGTGTCCAGGCGCTACAGTACGGGACGTCCACAGTGTACAACACCACAAGAAGACCGATATCTCACCATCAGTGCCCGCAGACGGCCACGGAGTACTGCAGGTAGCCTTGCTCGGGACCTTATTGCAGCCACTAGAACAGTTGTCTCCAGACACACAGTCTGCAGACGACTGAACAGACACGGTTTATTCGCCCAGAGACCTGCAAGGTGTATTTCACTGACACCTGGTCACAGGAGAGCCCGTAAAGCCTGGTGTCAAGAACACAGTACATGGTCATTGGAACAGTGGTCCCAGGTTATGTTCACGGACGAGTTCAGGTATAGTCGGAACAATGATTCTCGCCGGGTTTTAATCTGGCGTGAACCAGGAACCAGATACCAACCCCTTAATGTCCTTGAAAGGGACCTGTGTGGAGCTCGTGGTTTGATGGTGTGGGGTGGGATTATGATTAATGCACGTACACCCCTGCATGTCTTTGACCGAGGATCTGTAACCGGTCAGGTGTATCGGGACGTCATTTTGCACCAGTATGTCCACCTTTTCAGGGGTGCAATGGGTCCCACTTCCCTCCTGATGGATGATAACGTACGGCCCCACCGAGCTGCCATCGTGGAGCAGTACCTTGAAACAGAAGATATCAGACGAATGGAGTGGCCTGCCTGTTCTCCAGACCTAAACCCCATCGAGCACGCCTGGGATGCTCTCGGTCGACGTATCGCTGCACGTCTTCAAACCCATACGACACCGTAGGTGCTCCGACAGGCACTGGTGCAGGAATGGGAGGCTATAGTCTACCCCAGCAGCTGCTCGACCATCTGCTTCGGAGTATGCCAACCCGTTGTGCGGCCTGTGTACGTGGGCATGGTGATCATATTCCATATTAATGTCGGAGTACATGCGCAGGAAACAGTGGCGTTTTGTAGCACATGTGTTTGCGGACGGTTTTCTCGACTTATCACCAATACCGTGGACGTACAGATCCGTGTCGTGTGTGTTCCCTATGTGCCTATGGTATTTGCGCCAGTTTTGTGTAGTGCCACTTTGTGTGGCCGCACGTTCTGCAATTATCCTTAATTTATGAGCATGAGTGTATCCTGCAAAATTACATCATTGTGTGACACATCCACCCCTGTTTAGAAACAACAAAACGCCTTGATCGTTTAGAGACAGAACGTTCATATTCACAGGAGATGTACATTAGTATTTTCTAAAGAAATGGTCAGCATTTAAACCGTGTTGGCCTGCGGGTTCAGGGTCAACACTGATATCGCTGCTCAACGCCACCTACCGATAAAATGTGCCTGCGGCTCTCGTTGTCGCTATAAACCGAAGATAATGGATCAGTGTGACTTGAGCAGACGTGCAGGATGCGTCGCAGACAAGCGTGAACAGTACCGTAAAATTGGTGAGTTTGGGAGAGGGCACATTATTGGCATGAGAGAATGTGATACACACATCCGGAAAATTGCTGCTCGTGTGGGGCGAAGTGTTTCACCAATGCAACGTAGTGTGCAACATGGTTCACGGAAGGACTTAGAACACTGCAAGATGGATTAGGTCGCACCACCCACACTCCGCTACCTCATTCCCCCCTCCCTCCCCCCGAGGAGAAGATGGACACCTCATCCGAATGCCATTGCACGACAGGTCTGCGTCCTCCTCGGCTCTGGAGCAACAGTGGAACACAGCGTACACTATCAGGGGCGACAGTCCGCCATCTTACTAAGGCATGAGCAACGTGCGGCGTGCACCTCTCCGGCCGCCTTTGACGTATGTGCAGAAACATGCTAGACGGCAATTATGTATTAAACGACGTCATTGGGAACAGGAATGGCATCAGATAGTGTTTTCGGACGGATCCAGCTTCAGTTTGTTTGAAAATGATGGCCGCATTTTGTTTTGCCGCAGACAGGGGAAGCGGCGTCTCATTGACTGCATTCGCGCAAGACGTACATCGCCAACCGAATGCCGTATGTTGTGGGGCGCTATTGGGTAGAACCACAAATCACAGTTGTGTTCAGGGAGCTGTGACCAGTGTGACGTACGTGAATGACACCCTGCGACCGTAAGCCATACCCTTTCAGCAAAGCACCTCGAATGCCATTTTTCAGCAAGATAATGCACGACCACATGTTGCTGCACGAACACGTGCCTCCTTGGTGTCACATGTGGCCCGTCAGATCAACAGACTTGTCGACAATCGAAAATGTGTGGGATATGGTGAAACATTGGCTACAGTGCTGTGATACAATGCCAATCACCACAGACAAACTTTCGAACCAGATGAATGCACCATGGATGGCTATACTACAGGACGTTATTCATGTCTTATATGCGTCGACGCCATCATGCACGGAACAAGTTATCAGTACCCATGGTGCACCTGTACCTACTGGGCAACAGGACATATGCCGAACCCAGGTGACCGAAACACTTATCATTTCTGCAGTATATACTAATATTCATTTCCAGTGAATATCAACATCCTATCTCTAGTCGTTGAAGACCTTTTTCTTGGTTCAGAATGGTTCAAATGGCTCTGAGTACTATGCGACTTAATTTCTGAGGTCATCAGTCACCTAGAACTTAGAACTAATTAAACCAAACTAACCTAAGGACATTACACACATCCATGCCCGAGGCAGGATTCGAACCTGCGACCGTAGCGGTCGCTCGGCTCCAGACCGTAGCGCCTAGAACCGCAGGGCCACTCCGGCCGGCACCTTTTTCTTTTCATTTTCTTTCTTTTCTTTTCTTTTTTCCTTGCACGTGCGTGTAGTTCGTAGATACGAGTCATAAACACTGAGCTCAGTGAAAATGAAACTGGAGGACGAAATTCGCTAGAGATACAGGTGATGTACATGTATAAATACGTGAAACATCCCGGCCGCGGTGGCCGTGCGGTTCTAGGCACTTCAGTTCAGAACCGCGTGACTGCTACGGTCGCAGGTTCGAATCCTGCCTCGGGCATGGATGTGTGTGATGTCCTTAGGTTAGTTAGGTTTAAGTAGTCCTAAATTCTAGGGGACTGATAACCTCAGATGATGAGTCCCATAGTGCTCAGAGCCATTTGAACGTGAAACATGTTAAATACATGCGACATATATTTGACGTGTTGCACACGTGGACAAAGCCACATGTAAAAAAACGCCTCGTAAACCCCCACAATGATTTCATGTAAATTGACTCACATATTAGTTATGATGTGGAAAGAAATTCTGTGGGTGTAAGAACCACCAATCTCCTATTGCGTTTGCGGTGATAACGATTGAGAGAGAAGGAGAGAGGAGGAGGTGGACAGACAGAGAGTGGGAAGGAGGAGAAGGAGAAAGGGAGAGAGGAGATGGATAAAAGTGGGAGGGATGGAGAGAGGGTGTGGAGGAGGAGGTGGAGGGGGGAAGAGACGGAAAGGGAGGGGGAGGTGGAAATTTACTGGAGGTATAGGAGATGAGCACAAAGTGGGGGAGGAGGCGATGGATTAATAGAACATTACAATAAACATATTATATCCGGACATTTTTTTACACAAATCAAAAAAAGTGTTGCATCAGCTCGGTTCCGAGAGTTCGTGAACCTATACAGAAAATTGGAATAGAGATCAACACAAACATCATTTCCGCCCTTTTTATTGCTCATGAAAACCACCCATTGCATGTTGTACCACCGTACAGTGAGACCATTAGAGGTGGTGGTCCAAATTGCTGTACACACCGGTACCTCTAATACCCAGTAGCACGTCCTCTTGCATTGATGCATGCCTCTATTCGTCGTGGCATACTATCCACAAGTTCATCAAGGCACTGTTGGTCCAGATTGTCCCACTCCTCAACGGCGATTCGGCGTGGATCCCTCACGAGTGGCTGGTGGGTCATATTGTCCATAAACAGCCCTTTTCAATCTATCCGTGTTCGATAGGGTTCATGTTTGGAGAACATGCTGGCTTCTCTAGTCGAGCGATGTCGTTATCCTGAAGGAAATTATACACAAGATGTGCACGATGGGGGCGCGAATCGTCGTCCATGAAGGCGATTGCCTGGCCAATATGCTGTCGATATGTTCGCACTATCGGTCGGAGGATGGCATTCACGTGTCGTACAGCCGTTACGGTGATGTCCATGACCACCAGCGGCGTACGTCGGCCCCACATAATGCCACCCCAAAACAGCAGGGAACCTCCACCTTGGTGCACTCGCTGGACAATGTGTCTAAGGCATTCAGCCTGACCAGGTTGCCTCCAGACACTTATCCGACGATTGTCTGGTTGAAGGCATATGCGACACTCATCGGTGAAGAGAACGTGATGCCAATCCTGAACGGTTCATTCGGCATGGTGTTAGGCCCATCTTTACCGCGCTGCATGGTGCCGTGGTTGCAAAGATGGCCCTCGCCATGGACGTCGGGAGTGAAGTTGCGCATCTTGCAGCCTATTGCGCACATTTTGAGCCGTAACTCGACGTCCTGTGGCTGCACGAAAAACATTATTCAACATGGTGGGGTTGCTGTCAGGGTTCCTCCGAACCATAATCCGTAGGTAGCGGTCATCCACTGCAGTAGTAGCCCTTTGGCGGGCTGAGCGAGGCATGTCATCGACAGTTCCTGTCTCTCCTCCATGTCCGAACAACATCGCTTTGGTTAACTCCGAGACGCCTGGACACTTTTCCTGTTGAGAGCCCTTCCTGGCACAAAGTAACAATGCGGACGCGATCGAATCGCGGGATTGACCGTCTAGGCATCGTTCTAGGCATGGTTGAACTACAGACAACACGAGCCGTGTACCTCGTTCCTGGTGAAATGACTGGAACTGATCGGCTGTCGGACCCCCTCCGTGTAATAGGCGCTGCTCATGGATGGTTGTTTGTATCTTTGGGCGGGTTTAGTGACATCTCTGAACAGTCAAAGGGACTGTGTCCACAGCCAACGTCTATCTTCAGGAGTTCTGGAAACCGGGGTGATGCAAATCTTTTTTGATGTCTGTATAAATAACTATTTAACCACTGGTAAAACCACGGGGCAGTGTAAATTCAACATAAACATACTTCAGATTACATCTATATAGATGGATTCAGCACAGAAATCGTTAGAGTGATGTAAATGTTTGAAGACCAACCTGGAGTGCGGACAGGTTTTGATACGAGGTAGGTGTTGAGTTTGAAAGTCGAATTTGTTGTGGATTGGTATTTTCTCCTTAGACTTAGAAACAGGAGAAGGAGATGAACGAATTACTCTGCCGACGCATCCACTAGAGGGTCTTTAGATTAACTGATACGTCTGGTATACAGGTAGAAGTGGCAGATTAATCGATACGTCCAGTAGACAGGTAGAAGTAGAGATTTGGCTCAAGCGTATAGTCTGCAAATAAGTTGCTGTATGTTACCGTCTGTCTGCTTGCTAGGATGACAATGACAATGACACACTCTAAGAAAGAAAAAAAAAAACGACGCACCACGTCGGTATTATCCGAATGGAACAGAAATCGGTAGATCTGATGTACAGCCGTGGACAAAACGAGCGAGACCCCTCGCCTTTTCGTTATGCTGATCCGCACAGCTTTAAAGTCTGCTACACAGCATACAAGGCAAGGAGACGAAGTGCTGCCAACATACTATGCACAGGCGTGAAATTGAAAAACTTTCCGAACTATGTCAGACTGTTTTCAATCATGTGTAAGGCTATATTAATGCTGATTACTGTGTTAAACACAACGCGCAAATATAAGATATAAATGATAGAAGAAACGGTAATTAGTATGAACTGTAGTAATAGAAATGAATTTCAGCTTATCGAGATAACATAACTGTTTTAGTAATACAAAGTACCCCAGATCGTTACGAATTAGCAAAATAATATGCGCATTCGGCCGCGAAACGGTCTATGTCAACGTTCAGAGGAGTCATACTGGATTGCCGTTGCTGACCTACCATGAAAGTGTGCAAATTTAGCAATGCGTGAAGATTCATAACGAAATTTAATTAAAAACCATTCAGTGTCACACTTAAGTCAATTCATATTGCCATCCATAGGGCGCCGGTACAGAATAAAGGTAGCCATAAAACGTATTGGGGGCGCGATAATTTCTTAAAATTGCTTTACTGATAGGCTATCTGACTCCATCGAGATTAGAAGCGAAAACAAACCAGGCCTACCTTGCAGTAGCATACACCTTTCACTACGCTAGCAGACAACCCAGGCGAACAGCCCTCTATTATTACCCCAACCATGAATACGTCGGCAATTTCGCAACGAAAATTGCAAAATGAACTGCAGTTTCTGTTGCATAGAGCTTTCTGGACTCAAAAACATGAGTTTTCTACTTTTATGTCACCGCTTATGTGATGATCATTCGGGATGTTTATCGAAATAACAAAATACTGTTATTAGCTAGTAAGTTTAGTAAAATAATTCTGCACCACCCCGGAAATAAACGGTACAAAGCTGCCAAACGTGCTATACAAGGTTTCGAATTCTCCATTAGACACGTCACAGCCAGACACCTTCATTAGCCGAAGTGTTTCTTAAGCTAGCTAGCAATTGGAATGCTCGCACTTCTAAAATGCGGTGGCGTTAATACTGGGATCTGAATTACCACGTGTATAGGTAAATAGGTTTTATATGCATTCCTGCAAACGTGATTTGGATCGAAAGCGCAGCTACGGGTAATATGCTGATGTATCGACTACAAGTAGAACATTTCGAATAAAGAGTAGGGGAAAGTATTTATGCGGCTCTCATCATCAGTAACTGTCGTCGTTATTTTCGTCACCTAAATCGGTAAAAATGGAACCCTACTAGTCTCACTTTCTTGACTGTCTATCTGTCTACCCAACCCTTAAAACCTGTTTACCTCGAGTACGGGTAGACATAATAAGCGGAAATGTATCACACTTCCTGCGGTATATGGTCCCTTGGTGGTGTGAAAAGTGAGCTTTTATGTCAAAGATACGGCCGTTTATGTAAAGAAAATTTACGTGAAAGGACAAAAAATAGCTCTAAGAAGTATGCGACCAAACTGCTTAGGTCATCAGTCCACTAGACCTAGAACTACTTAAACCCACCTAACCTAAGGACATCACACACATCCATGTTCGTGGTAGGATTCCAACCTGCGACTGAAGCACCCGCGTGGTTCGTCACTGGAGCGTCTAGAACGCCAGCACGGTAGTTCAGCGTGTCCGGCCAGAGAGCTGGTTTAAAAAAAAAAAAAAAAAAAAAAAAAAAAAAAAACCGAGTGGAAGGATCAACAAACGAACTTTAACGGATGTCTTGTGACGTCCGCGACGACCAAACACAACGAACAAGATGAAAAAAGAAAAAAGAAGAACCGCTCGGCCACCGCACCCGGCTTAAACTCTTTTCAACTCATGTATAATGATAATATATATTGTCTAGTGAGGACAAACTATGTTCACCAGCAACTCAGATCGTTTGATCACGGGACTTTTGCGAAGCTACATTCAAATTTTGTTCGAAGTCTTCTGCAATAGCCACTTATAAACACCCCAGGAAAGTCGTTTGCGATATCCACTTCTGAAGACGCTGGCAGCTACTGCAGTACTATATCAAGTAGTTAAGAATTTATTGTTATTGGTCCACGCTTGACACTTTATTTCAGTATCAATTTAACGCACCTAGGTGTTTGTCTATGGATGAAAATAATGAAAAAAAAAATAAACAGCAAAAAACTTCGATGTTCAAAAAAATGGCTCTGAGCACTATGGGACTCAACTTCTGAGGTCATTAGTCCCCTAGAACTTAGAACTAGTTAAACCTAACTAACCTAAGGACATCAGACACATCAATGCCCGAGGCAGGATTCGAACCTACAACCGTAGCTGTCTCGCGGTTCCAGACTGCAGCGCCTAGAACCGCACGGCCACTTCGGCCGGCTTCGATGTTCAAATCAAATGTAACTCACATGTCGCAATTACAACATAATTTCGTCGTTACATCTACATGACCACATCTACAGGATTTCCTTGCAATCCAGATTTAGGTGCCTGGCAGAGGGTTCATCGAACCAACTTCGGACTATTTCTCTACCGTCTCACTGTTAGACTATCAGTAAAGCAATTTTAAGAAATTCTCGCGCCCCAAATACGTTTTATTGCTACCTTTGTTCTGCACCGGCGCCCTGTGGATGTCAATATGAAACTCTCGTAGAATTTCATACTTGTTAGCGCCTACTTTCTCCTCTTCTGTCAATAACTGAATTGAGTTAAGTGTGGCACTGAAAGATTTTTGACTGAATTTCGTTATGAATCTTCACGCATTGCTAGTAGAGCAGCAACGGTAGTCCAGTATGACTGCTCTGAACATTGACACAGACCGTTTCGCGGCCGAATGCGCATATGATTTTGCTAATTCGTAACGATCTGGGGTACTTTGTATTACTACAACAGTTATGTAATCTCGATAAGCTGAAATTCATTTTCATTAGTACAGTTCATACTAATTACCGTTTCTTCTTTCATTTATATCTTATATTTACGTGTTGCGTTTAACACAGTAATCCGCGTTAATATAGTCTTACACATGATCGAAAACAGTCTGACAGTTCGGATGGTTTTTCAATTTCACGCCTGTGCATAGTATGTTGGTAGCACTTCGTCTCCTTGCCTGTTACGCTGTGTAGCAGACTTTAAAGCTGTGCGGATCAGCATAACGAAAAGGCGAGGGGTCTCGCTCGTTTTGTCCACGACTGTACATCTACAGACAGACAAATGATTACAATTTCAGAAAAATTGGATGATTTATTCAAGAGAAAGAGCTTCACCAACCACGAAAGTCAGTAACGCGTTTGTACACTTCTGGTCCTTATGCAACCAGTTCAGCTTGCCATTGATTGATTGAGTTGTTGGGTGTCCTCCTGAGCGATATCGTGCCAAATTCTGTCTAGTGGCAGGTTAGATCGTCAAAATCCCGAGTAGTTGGAGAGCCCTGCACGTAATGCTCCATACGTTCTCTGTTGGAGAGAGGGCCAGCCAACTTTCAAGCCAAGGTAGATTTTGGCAAGCTCGAAGACAAGCAGTAGAAACTCTCACCGTGTGCTGGTAGGCAGTACTTTGCTGAAATATAACCCAGGATGGCTTGCCATGAAGGCAACAGAAGAAGCGTAAAATGTCGTCGACGTACCGCTGTGATATAAGGAATGCATACCTTCACTGGTCATCGGGGCGCACTTCGAAGCGGGACTCATCACTGAAGGCGATTATACTCCAGTCAATGAAATTCCAGGTCGGAGACGTGTCTGGAAACGCCACAGACAGCGTTGGGATACCGACCTGATTGTCACCTGCCACATGCCCCGACAACCAGGAGTGGTGGTATAGGGTGCCATTTCATATCATAGCAGGACCCAGAGGTTGTCAACGCAGCACCCTTGCAGTACAGCGGTACGACGACGATATTCTGCGCCCCGTTTTGTTGCCCCTCATAGAAACCCATCCTGGGCTTTCATTTCAGCAAAGTACTGCCTGTCAGCATACGGTGAGGCGGCCGGTGTGGCCGAGCGGTTCTAGGCGCTTCAGTCTGGAACCGCGCGACCGCTACGGTCGTGGGTTCGAATCCTGCCTCGGGCATAGATGTGTGTGATGTACTTAGGTTAGTTAGGTTTAAGTAGTTCTAAGTTCTAGGGGACTGATGACCTCAGATGTTAAGTTCAAATGGCTCTGAGCACTATGGGACTTAACATCTGAGGTCATTAGTCCCCTAGAACTTAGAACTACTTAAACCTAACTAACCGAAGGACATCACACACATCCATGCCCGAGGCAGGATTCGAACCTGCGACCGTAGCTGTCGCGCGGCTGCAGACTGAAGCGCCTAGAACCACTCGGCCACATCGGCCGGCAGATGTTAAGTCCCATAGTGCTCAGAGCCGTTTGAACCATTTGAACCACACGGTAAGATTTTCTACTGCTTGTCTTTGTGCTTGCCAAACTCTAGTTTGGCGAGCAAGGTCGCTTGATCTCCCTCCAGCAAAGAACGTGTGGAGAAATAAGTGCAGAGCCCTCCAACTAGCTCGGGAGTTTGACGATCTAACGCGCCAATTGGACAGAACTAGATACGATATATCTCACGAGCCCATCAGAAAATTCTGTGAATCAATTACAAGCCAAGTAATTGCTTGAGTATGGGCCAGAGGTGGAAAAACGCGTTACTGACTTGCTGAATTCGTGAAGCTCTTTCTGATCAGTAAATCATCCAATTTTTCTGAGATAGTAATCAATTGTTTCTTTGTACAGGTACACACATTTACGGATTTCCGTCCCATTTCAACTTTTTTTGTTTTTTTTTGTGTTTTGATTCTTAGAGTGTATTTTCTTCCAAAAACGAGAATCAAAAGCAACAAATCTCGCTTCGGAAACCGCAATTTATTGACATCTACAAAGTGACAGGAATGTTACTATTCATATTATACCGGTTAGCTGTGATTCCACCGGATAACTCCTTGCTATAATGCAAGAATGTTAGATAGCATGTAAATTACCTCTACGTTCGACCGGCATTAGTTCAGAGACACAGATAATTTATGACAGTGTTTTAATAACGACGAACATAGGCGCATCTGTTGCTGCAGACAGCGAAAAAGTCTTTAATCCAGGCTAGTAACAAAGCGTGCGCGGACATGCGGTATTGTCCTGTTCCACAAACGTGTGATTTATGCGCGACCGTATATATCCGCGAAAGCCAGCTAACGAGACGGCGTGGCGTGGGTTGCGGAGGGTCTCGTGCGACAGGGAGCGACCACATTTCCAGGCACGCCCCTCACCGGCTCCAGCACTCTGGCGCACGAGTGGTTGCTGATGTGTAAGCCGTGTGTGTTGGCGGGAGGGTGATTTTGCTAAATGGGGACAAACTGTGGGAAATGATCATTAAGAGGATAAGGGGCAAAAGTTATCATATTTACATTGGGCCGGAGTTGCGCTCCAAGTGAGCTACACCCATTGAAGGTAGTGATACGAGGTGCATTCAAGTTCTAAGGCCTCCAATTTTTTTTCTAATTAACTACTCACCCAAAATCGATGAAACTGGCGTTACTTCTCGACGTAATCGCTCTGCAGACGTACACATTTTTCACAACGCTGACGCCATGATTACATGGCAGCGGCGAAGGCTTCTTTAGGAGTCTGTTTTGACCACTGGAAAATCGCTGAGGCAATAGCAGCACGGCTGGTGAATGTGCGGCCACGGAGAGTATCTTTCATTGTTGGAAAAAGCCAAAAGTCACTAGGAGCCAGGTCAGATGAGTAGGGAGCATGAGGAATCACTTCAGAGTTGTTATCACGAAGAAACTGTTGCGTAACGTTAGCTCGATGTGCGGGTGCGTTGTCTTGGTGAAACAGCACACACGCAGCCCTTCCCGGACGTTTTTGTTGCAGTGCAGGAAGGAATTTGTTCTTCAAAACATTTTCGTAGGCTGCACCTGTTACCGTAGTGCCCTTTGGAACGCAATGGGTAAGGATTACGCCCTCGCTGTCCCAGAACATGGACACCATCATTTTTTCAACACTGGCGGTTACCCGAAATTTTTTTGGTGGCGGTGAATCTGTGTGCTTCCATTGAGCTGACTGGCGCTTTGATTCTGGATTGAAAAATGGCATCCACGTTTCATCCATTGTCACAACCGACGAAAAGAAAGTCCCATTCATGCTGTCATTGCGCGTCAATATTGCTTGGCAACATGCCACACGGGCAGCTATGTGGTCGGCCGTCAGCATTCGTGGCACCCACCTGGATGACACTTTTCGCATTTTCAGGTCGTCATGCAGGATTGTGTGCACAGAACCCACAGAAATGCCAACTCTGGAGGCGATCTGTTCAACAGTCATTCGGCGATCCCCCAAAACAATTCTCTCCACTTTCTCGATCATGTCGTCAGACCGGCTTGTGCGAGCCCGAGGTTGTTTCAGTTTGTTGTCACACGATGTTCTGCCTTCATTAAACTGTCGCACCCACGAACGCACTTTCGACACATCCATAACTCCATCGCCACATGTCTCCTTCAACTGTCGATGAATTTCAGTTGGTTTCACACCACGCAAATTCAGAAAACGAATGATTGCACGCTGTTCAAGTAAGGAAAACGTCGCCATTTTAAGTATTTAAAACAGTTCTCATTCTCGCCGCTGGCAGTAAAATTCCATCTGCCGTATGGTGTTGCCACCTCTGGGACGTATTGACAATGAACGCGGCCTCATTTTAAAACAATGCGCATGCTTCTATCTCTTTCCTGTCCGGAGAAAAAAAATCGGAGGCCTTAGAACTTGAATGCACCTAGTACAAAGATGTTTGACGGTGGCCCCAGTATCAGTAGCAGACACGTGGCTCACTAGCGTGGAGTGAACCAGACGACCGTGCGGATCACTCTGCACGGCAGCTGCCACTATCCGTATTACAACGCCTTGTTACCTGTGAACTTGCCGGTGGTTTTGTTGCAGGTTCGTAGGACAAGTCACAATGTTGGGATTTTTGTCATCCATCCTTTTCACAAATGAGGCAATCTTTACAAGGGCGGCATCGTCAGTCTTCACAACACTCACTCTTTGGGGTATGGAGCATTCTCATAGTATGGTGGCAACGAACCATCAGCACTGGATGAACCCCAGTGTGTGGGTAGAGGGCTGTTGGTGATCACCTCTTGGGGCAACACTTCCGCAACAGCTCACAGATGAGACATAATATATACACATACTGTGGGTGACCCCACCTCCCCTACTGGAAGCCATGCCTTTGGTGGTATGAAGAGTAGCTACGACGTGATGACACTCCAACTGACTGCACTCTTGTGTGGAACTAAAACAATAGTAAACACAGAACAGTCCCATTGGCTTGGCGTGTTTGGATGTATGCTTTCACACACTGTCAAGATTTTTATATCCACCTTCAAGTGGTAGTGCATCCCTTGAAACTCATTTTCGGCCATATGCCCTAATTACCTTCTTGTTCCTTGTTCTGTCAGGGACTGTTTCCACAGTTTGCCCCCATATAGCAAAATGACTCCTGTAGCGTTAACTGTAAGGTTCTAATGGCACTAGGTAGTTTTAATGCATCCTAAGTGATGGATGTACAATATTGTGGCATCTGAGCACCGAAGGAAAAAAATGGTTCAAATGGCTCTGAGCATTATGGGACGTAACATCTGAGGTCATCAGTCCCCTAGAACTCAGAACTACTTAGACCTAACTAACCTAAGGACATGACACACATCCATGCCCGAGGCAGGATTCAAATCTGCGACCGTAGCGGTTGCGCGGTTACAGACTAAAGCGCCTAGAACCGCTCGGCCACTTTGGCCGGCGAGCACCAAAGGAGATGAAAGTAAGTATCGTGTCTGATCGTAGTTGGATCACTGTAAATTATATCTTCGAAGTTTTTAAGATATTTAAAATATTATTTGATTGTGTGTGTGTGTGTGTGTGTGTGTGTGTGTGTGTGTGTGTGTGACTCATTTTTCTGTAATCGCAGACCTATCCAGACTTACGGACCTGTGATTTATCACTGAATTTCTAGCAGTTGTAAGTACCACATTTCAGACTGTCTTATATGCCGGCATTGCTGGTACACCTACTGCAGCTCCAGCTATGCGAGAAACCGCCGTTCAGATTCCATAAAAATGGAATGACGACAACGAAAATTTGTGCTAGACTGGGACTCTAACGCAGATATCTTGCTTATCGCAGGCAGTGGCCCGACCATTTGGCTGTCTGAGGACGATTCACGGCCAGACCCAAAGTACCTTACGTCGGCAACCATGTATCTACAACCTGTACTCCTATGTATTTTCCCGCACAGGGGAGACATTTACTTGAAAGACACTTGTCTGGTGTCGGCGGATAGATACAATATCGCAGTGCCAGTGTTGTTCTGAATTAGGATGCAATGTTCCTTGGGGCATACACCCATGCACACTTCCCTGCAATACTGTATTGCGGTTCCTTGATGTCCCAGAATGTGTCCTGTCAACCGAACCTTTCTCTTAGTGAAGTTAAGCTACAAATTTGTTTTCTCCCCAATTCTGTTCTGTTGTCTACTACTTCGTACACAGCGGTAAAGAGAGGTGGCAGGGTTGCCACAAACGCTGGAAACCAGAGATTTCAAAGGTGTCAGGGAAATCAGGGAAATTTGAAAAAAACACTGGAAAAATCTGGTTTCTGTATCAGTAGATGGAATGGTTTGTTTACTGATTTGTCATGGATCGTCGCCGGTTGGACGCAGGTGCGTACGTGTGCCGCTTCCATATTCCCTCATTCTTACTGCCTCTCCCCTTCCTACCACTCCCCTCAGCTTGCAGTCAGTGGCGGCGCCACTTCTTGCCGCTGGCCTATCAGTTGCCGACGGGAGGCAGAGAGGCGTGAGGAGAGGTTTGTTTGGATCTATTTCTCAGATACTATTGACCCAGCGCCCAGAGACGGCGGTCATGTGAGCGTGAGTTATGATTGTGTGAATGTGTGGTGTGCTCTCATTTTCTGATAAAGGCTATAGCCAAAAATTTTGTCGTAAGAGTGTGACTGTCTTTCCTATGTGGCTGTCTGCAGCTAAGCGATCATCTTGAGGGTGAGTTGCTACCTAGCCTCATTAGTATTGATCCTCAGAGTTTTCGCGCAAGTTATCTGTTGCACGGATTGATCACCGCAGTGTCATTTCATCAACATGGTGTCTGTGACATGTGAATAGCTGGCCACACGAGTGGATTTCTGCAACGGGCCAAAACCTGCAGGCCATTTCTGCTGGTAGCCCTAAAGGAACGGGCCTGCCGATCTGAAACCCGTCGTTTTTCACTAAATTGTTGACCCTTCCCATCGGATCTAGTCTCACCGATCTCCCCACAGGCCAGGTCTGTTCTTGTGTGACGGATTTTCGTGGTTTATCCGTGGACGCAGAACTGCGGTGCTCCGAGGCAGGCCAGACGCCACGGGCGATGGATTTCAGGAATTGCGACTGTCTCACCGCAAGTACATTGTACAGTGCGGCGTTTTATAGGTATCTTATTTAGTCTAGAATATTTTGGCACTTCGAAAGTAGTTTATAAATTAGGAATTATGGACCATAAGAAGAAGAAAATGGTGGCAGTCGCTAGCTGTTTGTATGCTATGTACTCACGTATTTCCTGAGAGAAACACCACACAGTAACTTAAAATAATAAACATAACACAGTGGGTAATAACCGACAACAACGAATGTAGTAAAACCAATATTTTATTGGCGGTCACCTGTAGTGTTCGTTTACACAGCTCTTCCCTGCCTTACACACTTCTTTCAAGAGGCATACTTTTTTTCTGAGGTTATTTTAGAATTCAGTGAAGGTATTTTAAATCTGTCTTGCGATTCCAACGAAATGCGTATTTTTGTCACTAAACGTGTTTCGTTTTATCGAAATAAATAACGCCAGTGGTCTTAATGAAATATATTTACCGTGTGGCTTGCTGTCTCCGTCTAAAAACAGTTCGTTACAAAAGATGTTGATATTAGTACTTAAGATTTTGCTCACACGTTATAAATGCAGAAAACATTATATTTTTTGTCAACTTGTGCCTTTACCTACCCTTAAGGTCTCATAATTTGTCAGGGAAAAATGCTAAAGCTTGTCTGGAAATAGGAAATATTAGGGAATTTAACTTCGGGAAACTTGTGGCAACACTGGGTGGGCTACAGAATGGTGCAGCAGCTGTGGTGTAGGGAAGCTGGACAAAAGCAGAAATGATTAGTAAACACCTGAATGCAGTAAAGAGAAGTTTTAGTCTTACCTTTCTCCAAGCATTGTGAAGGAACTTTAGAAGAGAGCAATCAGCAATAAAGTCCAGCTATTACAGAAAGCAAACTGATGAGTGTCGTGCAATGTGAACTTCCGATTGCCGATGCACGAACGAACAGTCTAAGGCCGTCTAAGACTGAAGACTGTCGGACACTGTAGCTGAGACTGGCCGTGTAGCTGTCGCCAGCCATCCTGCATAGCAGCAGCAGAGGGCGCTCGTAATCGAAGCTGCTGAAGGTGTTACTCAGTGGGCGCGCACCATTGGTCCCGCCGGGTCCCAGCGTGACAGCTGTAGGTGCTTGTCGCAAACGTGCGTTTCCTTTGCCAACTGTCTGACACTGGTGAGTGTGGTATCGATCTATGATACCACACATTCAGTACCTGCTCCATCCTTCTAATATACTGCATTCCTCTGTAGCACCACATTTCAAAAGCTTCTATTCCCTTCTTGTCTAAACTGCTTATCGTCCATGTTTCACTTCCATACATGGCTACACTTCAGACAAATACCTTCAGAAAAGACTTCTTAACATTTAAATCTATATTCGATGTTAATAAATTTCTCCTCTTGAGAAATGCTTATCTTGCCATTGGCAGTCTACATTTTATACCCTCTCTACTTTGGGCCATACTCAGCTGTTTTATGCCCCAAGTAGCCAATTAGCAAAACTTGTCCACTATTTGTAGTGTCCCGTTTTCTAATGGAATTCTCTCAGCATCACCTAATTTAAGTCCACTAGGCTTGTTTTGCTTTTATTAATGATCATCTTATATTCTCCTTTCATAAAAACAGTCCATTCCGTGGCAACCTCTCTCTCTCTCTCTCTCTCTCTCTCTCTCTCTCTCTCACACACACACACACACACACAGACACACACACTGCCCCTCTTTCTTTTCGGGAGGGGGATGGGGCGGCGGCCGGCCGATGTGGCCGTGCGGTTCTAGGCGCTTCAGTCTGGAATCGCGTGCCCGCTATGGTCGCAGGTTCGAATCCTGCCTCGGGCATGGATGTGTGTGATGTCCTTAGGTTAGTTAGGTTTAAGTAGTTCTAAGTTCTAGGGGACTGATGACCTCAGTAGTTAAGTCCCATAGTGCTCAGAGCCATTTGAACCATTTGATGGGGCGGCAAAGCTGGCAAAACTAGTATAATGAGGTGGTTAAAAAATTTTAAAAAGACATGCAGTGTCGGCGTCCTTTCTCGAAGTAAACGTACCCATGGGTCTTAGAGTTTTTATTTCTTCTCCTTGAATTTCAATTCCTACTCAAATTTTTCTTTGGTTTCCTCTACTGCTTGCTCAATCTACAGATTGAATGACATCGGGAATAAGCTACAATCCTGTGTCAATCCCTTCTCAACCACTGCTTCCCTTTCATGTCCGTCGACTCTTACTTATAACTGCCGTGTGGTTTCTGTCAAGTTGTGAGTAACGTTTCGTTTCATGTATTTTACCCTGCTATGTTCAAAAATTTAAACAGCGTACTCCAGTCTACATTTTCTAAAGATTTCTCTACATCTATAAATCTTATAAACGCAGTTTAGCTTTGCTTAATCTGTCTTCTAAGGTAAGTCGTTGGGTCAGTATTACCTTGCTTGTTACAACAGTTATCTGGAATCCAAACTGCTCTTCCCGCAGGTCAACTTCTCCGAGTTTTTTCATTCTTCTGTAAATAATTCGTGTCAGTTAGAGATAGGGAATTGTGGTTTGCTGTAAAATGTTATAAGCTCTGAAAGTTCTTTTCTTTTGTCCTTCGTTGTAAATTTGACATGGAGTGCATCAAAATGGCAGCAGACAAGGAGTAGATGCAATGTGTAATTTGGTGATGTGAATCCAAATCTGTGACAACCCCCCCCCCTCTCTATCTATCTCTCTCTCATCTACTTACTTTATTATTATTATTATTATTTTGGATGGGGTGTCGGGCAAACCCGGCAGAACAAGCATAATGGGGTGGTTCAAAAACTTCAAAGTGACTTGCAGTGTCAAAGCCCTTCCTCGAAACGGGTGTACCTCTGTGTCTCAAGCACGTGTTGATATATTTCAACATGAGTCTCAATGCTGCCCGCAGAAGTCAATTTTTCGTGCATTGGGCGAATTGCAGGAAGTAAGATCAACGGCCCCATAAAGAGTTGCATAAGCGGTTACGTCCTTTTGCGTACGACATGCTAAGATCCAAGCATTGCAGCCAAAGGTTCGTCGTCTGCGGTATGCATTCGCGTTTTCCATGCTGGCATTCATAGATTCTGACAGTGACTACCTGAAAGAGAGCCTGTTTTCAGATGAAGCAACGTTGCATATTTATGGAAATGTGAATGATCACTATACTAGGATTTAGGTCTGCGAAAACGCACACAACGCAATTGAACACATCCATGACAGCCCGAAACGTAAGTCTGGTTTGACGTAATGCATGATAGGGTGATAGGCCATTTTTTTCTTCACAGAGAAACTCAACCCGAAAAATGTTTACCTGGACGTGCTCGATTAGTTCGTGCTACCACAGATCAGTGAACTGCAGCCGTCCATCATTATCCACCGTGATGGTGCGCACACACACACACACACACACACACACACACACCATGGGAGTTTGACTGTACGGTATGTGCTGGATTTCCTGAGAGGTGGATTGATCGTGATGGTCCCATGACATGACCACCGCATTCTCTCCATGTCACACCATTAGGTTTCTTTCTTGAGGCTTCGTTAATGATCGCTTGTACACAATGCTGTCATTGGCACTGCTACACTTTGCACGAATCAGTGAAGCAATCAGAACTGTTGATGCTGCAATTGAGATCCATACGTGGACAATAACACAATAACTCGAATATCCCCTTGGTATTCTACGAGCGATGAGTCGCGCACACAATGAAGATCGGTGCCCCTTCTATTGTTTTCCAAAGAAATCATGCATTGAGAGCTGCTAAACGTACAACAAGCTATGATGCTCGATCACTAATAGTTTCCAAGGCATGATTTTCTGAAATAACATCGGTACTTAATGAACACGCTTTGGTGACCTTTGGACTCCTACGCATGAAACATTAACATTCTAGAAAATTTTCGGAAAAAGCCATACCTTCGAGTTTTGTTTTCCTAAATTTCTGTTACAAATCTCACAGTTCATGCACAAGCATCTCTTATTTACTCTTTCGACATTAACGATAGCAGTCATGTATTAACTACAATGTTCTTCTAGATCTATACTAAATTAAATCATTCTTTAGGAATATTCTGGAGTCATTGTTTGGCTGAGTCGGAGAGTCTGTTTACGTCATTCAGTTCACCGACGTAGCCAAGCTCTTTATATATAAGTAAATAGTTCAGTGATTGGATTTCAGTACACTCACATTCTGCACTACCTGATAGACCCCATTTATTCATCATCTGTGTACATCTACCAACACTAGTTTTGGCAACAACCTCTTAAATGATCGTTTTTGAGTTCTAGGGCTACTACAGACTCGGTGCCTACTATGTCAGTATGTTTTGAACGGAACTTCGGCTTTCAGGTATAGAAGATTTTGGTGAAGACTCTCACACAAACCTGTTGTTCAAATGGCTCTGAGCACTATGGGACTCAACTTCTGAGGTCATCAGTCCCCTAGAACGTAGAACTACTTAAACATAACTAACCTAAGAACATCACACACATCCATGCCCGAGGCAGGATTCGAAACTGCGACCGTAGCCGTCGCGCGGTTCCAGACTGTAGCGCCTAGAACCGCTCGGCCACCGCAGCCGGCAAACCTGTTGTCTCTCACAATGTTTATTTTCCTCCTTTTTTTTGTCGCGAAATTCAAGTTGTGATTTAAATGCCTTCTAGCAGGGTGGTCTAATGGTCATTGACTTCTAGCTGAATTATACAGCTTCAGATCAGCATAACGTAAGCAACCAGTACTACCCTTATGCGTTTTACAGCAGGTGGCAGACGTGGCTGCAAACGCCCGGCGCTGCTACTTGCAGTGGAGTTAATCATGTTTGCTGCTGCTCCTAGGTGAGTCCTTGTCGTAAAGCGACTCTCCGTTTCACGACAACTGGACCCTTTTGAGTGCCGACGTAATTCCATATATGGCAGGCCGTAGTGGAATGCCGACGTGCTGACTCATCCTTTACTGCGTGTTAAACTTTTAATTGCCCACGTCAGCGAAAAGAAGACTGAGGTATGGCTTTACTTCGCGTCGTGCACATTGGCACAAGCCTAGTGCAGGGCTGCGCCGACCGTGGTAGTCCCACAGGTTAAGGCACTGACTCGCTTATCGGGAGGGATGGGGTCAAATTCCCGTCCGACAATACAGATTTAGAATTTCCGTAGTTTCCCTAAATCATTTAAGGCAATACCACGATGTTACGGTCAGCATGACGTGGCTGGTTTTCCCCGCTATCACTATCAAGTGGGAGTGTCCCGTGGTGTAGTCGTTGACTGGACGTTCAGCCCTAGTCTTTCCTTTGTCGAACGGTACAAGCAGAAAGTACCGTATCCTGCATTCACCATTAGAGAACAGAAATGAGCTCCGTATACTCGCTATAAACGTCGCCAGCGGGTCCTGTGACGTCATCTCAGATCGCGCCGTCTCCGTGTGCTGAGTGGCTGCTGCCCACTCGTCAGGTGGTACAAGTCGACTGGACTCACTCACAAAGCAGAGGGAGTACACGAGTTCTCAAGTATAACCGCAGACTTGCGGCACTTGCACTACATGCGAAACTGTTTTGAAAGAAATTTCGGCCATTAAACTGTAAACTATTGCTCATATATTTCACACAATGATGGTTTCGGCCTTATAGCCATCCTCAAGTGCAAGTTCAAATGTCGCAAAATGTCCGACCTACCTGAGTAACAGAAACAAGTTATATGTTAATGTAACGACTGATCGTTTAGCAGCGAATATTGCTCTGTTTGTGCATACATTGATTTAAATAGAACTATTTCGAAGACTGCTGTAAACTTATTTTAATATTTAACATTTATTCAAAGACTGTCTAACAGTTAGGTTGAGATATACACACTTTTGAAGCGTTACGATTCTGTAACGATAATACCAGAAAACATTACATGAGGAGAAGTGCAATCTCTAAACGGTGATTAATTATAAAAATAAATTGGAGAAATGAATGATAAGCTACACAACTCGCTTTTAGCCTTAAAGACATGTTGCCGTGACCAAATGAATACAGAAATAGAGCGCTTTTACTGTCGCGGGGATATAACAATGACGTTGCTCTGTGCCGAATTTTCGTCTGACGCAGCACTTAAGTTTTCTTGTAGTGGAAGTGGAATAAACAAGAATACAACCACTTTGTTTACATTGAACGAAATTTGTATGTTTTTCGTCTGAAGCGCGGACTGTAGCGTGAAACTTATACCAGATGTCACTCCGCCTCTAGTTGAACACATTTGCAGTTCTTTGCATCAATTAATTTTCGTCTTACACCCTCCACAGTCTCACAAACCACAGCTTCGTTAGAAGCCATCTGATCCCGACAATCTGTCATTTCGCCTTGTCAATCCTACTTTGTAGCAGCAAGATCGTGTACTCATCTTACTAAATGTAAATTCGAGGAGTTTTACACTCGAGCATACTTCAGTATGAGAGAATGAGTCGGCGAGTATGAAGTGCGGCATTTGCACAACAATCCTCAGATTCGTCATGCTCGCGAAACTACAGTTGGAGCGAAGGAAGCTCGTTAGCAGTGATGTAACACAGGCGCGTTTGCTTAGTGAAGAATGCAACCCGAACGTTACACTCGTAATCGCTCCGTTTCTGTTTTCTATTCATCATAGCTGGGATGTATTTTCCTACAAGACACATGCATTTAGAACTAATGATGCCCTTTAATAGTTTATTAAAATAGTCTTCTATTTTGTATATCTCCAGAATTAGTTCAGCGCGTACTGTCGGGTTCCACCTTGTCAGAGATTAATACGCTTAACTCTTGAAGTGTATTGTAATCATTTACTGTTGAAAGTGCCTATAGGCTTAGCCTATCTACTTAAATGAAACTCTTAAGTCCAGGATACATTAGATGGCTTAACATGTCTCGCAAACATCATAATAGCAGTGACGATTGTTCAAGTTATTTACATATCAGAGACATCTGAATATTGATTAACATCGTCAAAGAACATGAGAAATGGAAATGATACATCGGTAGTTCGGCCGCAAGGGAAACTAGCAAGACGAAACAAAAGACGTCACTTGGAATGGGTTCGACCAAAAACTAAGCAACGTGACGGGACAAAATCAGTTGCTTTTATCATCCTGCACTGTACAAATGATAATTAAGCATGTATGAGGCGGAATTACATCAACTCGGTAATGGATAAGCAATTCCGAATCTATCGACCACACACGAGTTAAAGGTTAAGACAGGTTGAGTTAACAGAATGGAACTAAGTGAAACCCGCGATTCCGTGAGTTCCTTGACGCTTGACAAAGTCATCTCGGGCTTAACGTCCTATTTAGCGATGCTTACCACTTGTAACGGCCGCCTTCGTGGAGTGAGGACAGCATCAGCACCTGTCGGACTCTGCTTTCATGGGCCTGAGGTTGCGCCACTCGCGGTCGGCCGCCAACACGGAAGAATCTTCTATTCCATTAGGGGCTTCGCAGCAAAATGTTTTTACTACTTCCCACCTCCGTTTCATTTAACGTTGCTTGCTTCGTCCAGTTAAAATCATTCAACCACCAATGAGACGAGGAAAACGCGAAGTTGTTCTCCGCTTCCTCAGTACGTTTAATGGGTAGGCAATCAGATTTTACCACTCATGGGAGGAAAATTTTGTTGTTTAGTGTGCTGTAGTGGCGCCATTTGTCGCAACAATAACTGTTTTCCGGTAGTAGGGTAACATTTTGAGGAATAGCTCAGGAAGAAAGCTTCATCGAGAACAAGAGCCTCGTTTCCTATTCTTCGGATTAGCGCGTACCAAGCTAGCATATCGCACCATCCGTATTACAAAAACAGCTCCTTGATTTGCAACAGACTTGTTCCTGGACAGAGGAAACGGGAAGACGGGTGTCTCGCCTTAGCATAACTCGCCGTCGTGGTACCGACTCACCACACATGCCGCAGAAGTCCCCGTATTGCTAAAGGGTCAACCCCGTTCAGCCCTGCAGGTGTAACCAACAGTCTTGAATTAGTGGCAACTGTGGGCCCCCGACTGTTTTCGGCTGGGTTGAAAAGAAGGAAAGAGTCTCCACGCAGCCGAGACGTGCCCATTTAAAATCTAACAAGAAGGCGAGAAACTATTTTATGAATAATTACAATTTCTATATCATTGCTTCACAGAGCTGTATCCAGACAACACAGAAAATGCGATGTTGCAAGGGGTTCTACGTCGATCTCGTGCAGTTGTTTGTGTCATTTCTGATGACTCCTCTCATCCTTTCGCTACCATCGTGGCGTAACGTGCATAATATGAAACCAGTCGATCAGTTAATTTGACAGGTTCTGAACTGAACAGTTTGTTTCACTGTTACTAAAGTTGAATTGAGCCAACAAATAATTCGTAATCCACAGTGTGGGACAATGAAAATTAATTACCAAATATAAAGCAATGATGAAACATCCTGTGTCTCATGTTATTAAAATTTCCGATTTTCTTCCTGTCAGCTTGTGAGTCGATGACCGTTAAAATGAAATTACACCACTAGCCACTAAAATTGCTACACCAAGAAGAAATGCAGACGATAAACGAGTACTCGTTGGACAAATATATAATACTGGATAGGACATGTGACTACATTTTGACGCAATTTGAGTGCATAGATCCTGAAAAATCAGTACCCAGAACAACCACCTTGATACGCCTGGGCATTGAGTCAAACAGAGCTTGGATGGTGTGTGCAGGTACAACTGCCCATGCAGCTTCAACACGATACTACAGCTCATCAAGAGTAGTGACTGGCGTATTGTGACGAGCCAGTCGCTCGGCCACCATTGACCAGACGTTTTCAATTGGTGAGAGATCTAGAGAATGTGCTGGCCGGACCAGCAGTCGAACATTTTCTGTATCCAGAAAGGCCCGTACAGGACCTGCAACATGCGGTCGTGTATTATCCTGTTGAAGTGTAGGGTTTCGTAGGAACGAATGAAGGGTAGTGCCACGGGTCGTAACACATCTGAAATGTAACGTCCACTATTCAAAGCGCCTTCAATGCGAACAAGAGGTGACCGAGACGTGTAACCAATGGCACCCCATACCGTCACGTCGGGTGATACGCCAGTATGGCGATGACGAATACACACTTTCAATGTGCGTTCACCGCGATGTCGCCAAACACGGATGCGACCATCATGTTGCTGTAAACAGAACCTGGATTCATCCGAAAAATGACGTTTTGCCATTCGTGTACCCAGGTTTGTCGTTGAGTACACCATCGCAGGCTCTCCTGTCTGTGATGCAGCGTCAAGGGTAACCGCAGCCGTGGTCTCCGAGCTGATAGTCCATGCTGCTGCAAACGTCGTCGAACTGTTCGTGCAGATGGTTGTTGTCTTGCAAACGTCCCCATCTGTTGACTCAGGGATTGAGACGTGGCTGCACGATTCGTTACAGCCACGCGGATAAGATGCCTGTCATCTCGACTGCTAGTGATACGAGGCCGTTGGGGATCCAGCTCGGCGTTCCGTATTACCCTCCTGAACCCACCGATTCCATATTCTGCTAACAGTCATTGGGTCTCGATCAACGCGAGCAACAGTGTCGCGATACGATAAACCGCAATCGCGATAGGCTACAATCCGACCTTTATCAAAGTCGGAAACGTGATGGTACGCATTTCTCCTCCTTATACGAGGTATCACAACGTTTCACCAGGCAACGCCGGTCAACTGCTGTTTGTGTATGGGAAATCGGTTGGAAACTTTCCTCATGTCAGCACGTTGTAGGTGTCGCCACCGGCACCAACCTTGTGTGAATGCTCTGAAAAGCTAATCATTTGCATATCACAGGATCTTCTTCCTGTCGGTTAAATTTCGCGTCTGTAGCACGTCATCTTCGTGGTGTAGCAATTTTAATGGCCAATAGTGTATATAAGCAATTACACTACAAATTTGCGCCACTTGGATCCTACAAAAATATTCACTCTTCCACTACAAAGGCGATTTGGCTATTCCACCAGTCCAACCCCTAACAAACCAAGGGATGGGAGCTGTGGTCAAGACACTGGTCTCACATTTGGGAGGACTGCGGTTAAAATCCCCGTCCAGCCATCCAGATTTAAGTTTCCCATGATTTACGTAAATTAGTTAAAGCTAATGTCGAAATCGTTTCTTTGCCAGGACACAACCGTTAGCCTTCCTCATCTTCCAGAAATCCGCCTCTGTTCTCCGTCCCTAGAGATTTCGTTGTCGACGGTCCGTTGAAATGCGAATGCAGTGTCGTAACAATGGACACGATGGGATAAATTTATTTATGACTAGTTAGCATTGTGTATAATACTCTCGATCTTCTTTTAATCCTCCTTCATTCCTGCTGCTCTGTCTAGTTTGAATTATCAATGATTATATGGTAAAGTCAATAAAAACAACAGCAGTTAGTGATACTGATGCACGAAAAAAATTTTATTTACTCGTAATGCCGCTGAAGGTTCTGCTTGCTTATGAGAGCACACCTTTCGAACTATTACCAACATATTCGTAACTATATATTTCGCAACTGTGTCCAGATTTAAAGTTATGCTTTAAGTATCTGGTTGTGATTATCCTAGATACGTAGAGTAATGTGACGTAACACGGCAAAATAAAAAATAAATCTTTGGTAAGTGAACCATAACTCACTTAAAAGGTAATGCTGCTTTGTTACACCCTGGCTGTGAGCTAGTCCTGCAGTATTCGAATTACATTCTACTTTCCATGTACTGCGGAATATCATGATCATATACGAGGTCAGCAATCTTATCGTCTTTGTTTCATATTTTGGCTTTAATACTGATTTAACGTAGACCGGAGTTTTTCTGCTTGTCGTATAAGAATAAGAATTTTACGCAGATATTTGGATACAAAATATAAGACTTTGACATTTCATAAATGTTGAAATCATTAGGTGTGATTGAAATGAAAGAGTGAAGAAACTGGCTGCGGTCGTGTTTTAAGAAGTAATATTGCGGAAGTGACGTATCCTAAGTAAGTTGGCAGAACAGGGATTTCAAGTCATTTCTTGGTAATGTATGCCCCATGCTTTACCCAACTCGGACGGTCATGTTTGATAAGTTGATGGTCGATGGAAAGGGACGAGGAGGATGGAGAGGAAAACACCTGCAGCTTTTGGCGGAGTCTTTATGCAGTGGAGGAACGGGCGCCTCCTCCAGGTAACTAACGTGATTGGACTTAAACGAGTTATTAAGCTGCTTGAATGAGCACGCTACATATTCATGTACCTCTTATTCCAGTATTAACGGCTTACGACGAATGAATGAGGATGATCCTATCTCGAGTCTAGCGTGTACTTGCGTGGACATTTTTCTCCTGTGTGGCATCGTCTCACAGACGTGATTAATAAATCTGGAGTAACTGTTCGTCAACGGCAAGTTTTAGATCCTAGGCGTGTCTTGAGGTCGTTGTCTTCCTTGGCTTCAAGTTCTATCTTTTATCTTTTTCTGGAATCCGATAGGCACAACAGTGCCCGATACGTGTTTCTCAAAGGTAATGGGGTTTCTACTGACTCTGAGTAACGAGAAATAACGGAATGTGAATGTTGTCATAATCACGAGTAGTTGTAAATATGCAGATACACAATTGCTTCTTTGTAATGACCCTAATTAGCGTGGCAGAGTTCGGTCCCAAATCGGTCCACGGAAGTACGTGATCAGCGTGATCTAAGGGTGTGTCGCGTCTCTACCTTTAGTTGTCGTAAACAGCTGAATCGGAATCAAGGTGCAAAAATTTTAATCCTACGAAAGAAGAAACATTAATTTGTTCTCTACGATGTTGAGCATTACGCTCATCACAGTCGAACGTTTTAGTTGATAAGAATGATCATGTTTGTGTTCTTTGTTTGTTTAGATCTTAATGCCAATCAGAAGTAAGATATTCAACACTGAAGTTTCAGCTCATTTTTTTAAGCAAATGTGAAAAGAATTGCTGAATGAATTGTTGGGTGTACTTTACGAACCTCAACTTCGTGAATTTTTTATCTTCTCTGCCAAGCGTAAAACATACTGTATCCTACTAATTTGAAGTGACAGGGCCCGCACCAGTATAGTACGTGAATAGTACTTAAATCGGAATTTATGGAGACGATGGCCTCTGTATTGCGTATGACACGACTACATTTTGGATAATATCTTGTATTCGGCTATCGTTTTGTTGTAATTCATTGCCAGCAGTCGCGTGAAGGGAAGAAAAGGAGGTGAGATTTATGATTTTGGCCCCTACCTCTTCTTTGGGACATAATATATCGCTGATTACGAAAGAAGCTCGTTTCCGCTTGTTGCTGGCAAGCAGTAATTTACTTATTTATTTATGTTTGCAATTTAGAGTATTACTCCTCTTCAAAAAAAAACTCTAAAATGAATTTGATGATGGATGATACTCGAAATTGCAGTCCCAATAAATTAAAAAAAATTGAATAGTACTTGAAGGCTGCAAGCAGAAACGAGCATGTTTAATAGCTATGGGCCCCTCCCACATCGTTGAGGCTATCTGGAATTTATGAGTTCAGAAGTACCTGATATTAATATTAAATGAATGCGATTTGCAGATCAAATTGTACTGTGTAATGTGTACTACAGTGAATACGGGAACGTGAAACTTAAGTATTTTTCTACTCTGAATGTCACCATCATTTGTAGTTCAAGTAAAAACGTGAATTCGAAGACACGACTGCCCACACGACTTCACACCATCTTTTTTCTTACTGTAAAGTACATCAGTTGTCGCGTAAAATACTCTAAACGATGCTTTTTCCCTTGAATCTGTGACAGTGTTAAGTTTACCCCTAATCCAACCCAACGTCGTACAAGGGAAAAAGAGGACAAACTTTATAGATATTTTGATTCCCGAAAAAAAAAAAAAAAAAAAAACACACTTGCGTCATTTTCGTAGCTAAATTTTTTTTCTCGTCCGCAGGCATCATCATCATTTCGTTAACCCTCACAGTCGTGTTAAAAATATTAAGCTATGATACCAATGTTTTTTGCTTTCTAAGTACTTAATTATTCGATTGATCTGAGACAGGATTTCAGACCACGAGTTTATTCTGATGGTGACGAACCTTCCCATCTTTAATGAAGGGAGCGAGAGTTTCAATTAAGGTGTGCGTACAGGTCACCAGTGATGGAGCAGTAACCGTGGTCTTTTTTTAAAGAAAATTTTCACTTATTTGCCTAATAAAGATTGTGGGAGGCCACGGAGAATCCGAGCCAGAAAAATCAGCGTGACTATAATGTCTCTTGTCTAGGACTTGCCACTTACAAGGGTAGAAACCCATGCCATTACTGTACCTTCTCATTAATTAATACATTCGTAGTTGTGCCGATGGTATTGGCCATGAAGATGTCAACATTTTTGCAGACTGATGACTGCTTGAACTGACAGAGTGAACAAAGTAACGCAGGTGCCTGGCAGAGGGCCCATCGCACCACCTTCACAATAATTCTCTGGTATTCCAGTGTCGAGCAGCGCGCGGAAAAAAACGAAGGCCTGTATCTCTCCGCGCGACCTCTGATTTCTCGTATTTTATTATGGTGGTCATTTCTTCCTATCGGGTCGGCGTCAACAAAAAAATGTTTGCATTCGGCGAAGAAAGTTAGTGTTCGAAATTTCGTGAGAAGATCTTGCCGCAACGAGAAACGCCTTTGTAATAACGATGTCCACCCCAAATCCTGTATCATATCCGTAACACTCACCCCTATTCCTCGATAGCACAAAACGTATTGCACTTCTCTGAACTTTCTCGGTGTATTCCCTTAATCCTGTCTGGAAAGGATCCCACACCGCGTGGCGTACTCCAGAATGGAACGGACAAGCGTAGTGTAGGCAGTCTCTTCAGTAGATCTGTTGCATCTTATAAGTATATCGGCAATAAAACGCAATCTTTGGTTCGGCTTATCCACAAAATTTTCTATGTGTTCTTTTCAACTTAAGTTGTTTGTAATTATAATTCGCAGATATTTAGTTGAATGTACGGCTTTATATTTGATTGATTTATCGTGTAACTGAAGTTTAACGGATTCCTTTTAGATGACCGCACACTCTTCATTATTAAGAGTCAATTGCCAATTTTTACACCATACAGATGTCTTTTATAAATCGTTTTGCGATTCTTTTATGAATCTTTTTGCAATTTGATTTGATATTCCGGTGACTATACTGGATGATAAACGTCAGCATCATCTGCAAGCAACCTAAGACGTCTGCTCATATTGTCTCCTAAATAATAAATATAGATAAAGGCCCGTAACACTATCTCGGGGAACGCCAGAAATCACATCCGTTTTACTCGATGACTTTCCATCAATTACTATGAACTGTGGCCCCTTTGATAGGAAATCACGAATCCAGTCCCATAATAAAGACGATATTCCACAAGCACACCACTTGATTACAAGCCGCTTTTGAGGTACTGTGTCAAAAGCCTTCTGGAAAACTAGAAATACAGAATTAATTTGAAATCTCTTGACGTTGGCACTCAGCACTACCTTTGAGTAATGAACTAGCTGTGTTTCACAAGAATGATGTTTTCTAAATTCGTGTTGACTCTGTGTCAGTAGATCGTTCTTATCGAGGTAATTCTTAGTGTTAGAACAGAATATACCGGGTGATCAAAAAGTCAGTATAAATTTGAAAACTTAATAAACCACGGAATAATGTAAAAAGAGGGGTAATAATTGCCACACATGCTTGGAATGACACGGGGTTTTATTAGAAAAAAAATGCAGGATGGTGCTCCACCCCATATTGCTAGACGCATGCAAGATCTCTTGCGCGCGTCGTTTGGTGATGATCGTGTGCTCAGCCGCCACTTTCGTCATGCATGGCCTCCCAGGTCCCCAGACCTCAGTCCGTGCGATTATTGGCTTTGGGGTTACCTGAAGTCGCAAGTGTATCGTGATCGACCGACATCTCTAGGGATGCTGAAAGACAACATTCGACGCCAGTGCCTCACCATAACTCAGGACATGCTTTACAGTGCTGTTCACAACATTATTCCTCTACTACAGCTATTTTTGAGGAATGAAGGTGGACATATTGAGCATTTCCTGTAAAGAACATCATCTTTGCTTTGTCTTACTTTGTTATGCTAATTATTGCTATTCTGATCAGATGAAGCGCCATCTGTCGGACATTTTTTGAACTTTTGTACTTTTTTGGTTCTAATAAAACCCCATATCATTCCAAGCATGTGTGTCAATTTGTACCTCTCTATCTACATTATTCCGTGATTTATTCAGTTTTCAAATTTATACTGACGTTTTGATCACCCGATATGATGTAGACGTAGATGAAACGTATATTGTGTTCGAACACTAGGAATTACCTCGATCAAAACGGTCAAAATCCTGCTGCATATTACTGGACTCGCATTCGGGAGGACGACGGTTCAATCCCGTCTCCGGCCATCCTGATTTAGGTTTTCCGTGATTTCCCTAAATCGCTTCAGGCAAATGCCGGGATGGTTCCTTTGAAAGGGCACGGCCGATTTCCTTCCCCATCCTTCCCTCACCCGAGCTTGCGCTCCGTCTCTAATGACCTCGTTGTCGACGGGACGTTAAACACTAATCTCCTTCCTTCCTTCCTGCTGCATATTGACGTTAATGACATGGGCGTGTAATTTAGTGGATTACTCCTATTGTCTTTCTTGAATATTGGTGTGACCTGTGCAACTTTTCAGTCTTTGAATAAGGATCTTTCGTCCAGTGACCAGTTGTATGTTATTGTTAAGTACGGAGGTACTGCATCAGCATACACTGAAAGGAACCTAATTGGTATAGGGTCTGGACCGGATGAGTTGGTTTTAGTAAGTGATTTAAGTTGCTTCACTACTCCGAGAATATATATTTCGACGTTACTCATGCTGGTAGCTGATCTTGATTCTAATTATGGAATATTTACTTCGTCTTCGTTGTCGAAGAACTTTTGGAAGGCTGTGTTTAGTAGCTCTGCTTTACAGCACTGTCATCGATAATGTATCCATTGCTATCGAGCAGAGAAGGCATTGACTGTGTCTTGCCGCTAGCGTATCTTAAATATGACCAGAATATCTTTGGATTTTCTGCACGTTTCGAGACAAAATTTCGTTGTGGAAACTATTTTGTTTACCATGTGGGATCAGCTCCGTCGCCTGTTAATTTATTTGGTATAAATCTCTTAACTGCTGTTGTTACTATTTCTTTGAATTGAAGCCACATCTGGTCTACAGTTACGTTGTTAATTTACAAGGAGTTGAGATGGTCTCTCAAGAAGGCGTCAAGCGAATTTTTATCTGCTTTTCTTAATAGATATATTTGTCGTTTATTTTTGGAGAATGTGGGAGTTACGGTATTCAGAGTTGGTGCGACAACCCTGTTTTCACTAATCCCTGTATCCGTTTTGATCCTCGTTTTTAGCTCAGGACTATTCGTTGCTATAAGGTCAAGTGTGTTTTCACAACCATTTAATATTCGAGCGGGCTCATGAACTAATTGCTCGAAATAATTTTCAGAGAATGCAATTAGCACAATTTCTGATGATGTTTTGTGCGTACCTCCGGATTTAAAGACGTAGTTTCGCCAACATATCGAGGGTAAATTGAAGCCACCACTAGCTTTGAACGTATGAGTCGAGTACGTGTTGTATCATCTGTGTTAGGTCGGTGAAAGGATGCAATTATTATTTTATTCCGGTTGCCAAGAATGACCTCTACCGATAATAACTCACAGGCACTATCTATTTTAATTTAGGTGCAAGAAAAACTACTTCTAACAGTAAGAAACTCGCCTATCCTTTCTGAACACCGTTAGGTTCTTCGCAAAAATTTCAGCTGAACTTATCTCCAGCTTTAGCCAGCTTTCAGTGCCTATAATGATATGAGCTTCAGTGCCTTCTATTAGCGCTTGTAGCTCTGGTACTTTCCCAACACAACTACGACAGTTTACAACTGTTACACAGATAGTTCCTAGATCTATGTTCTTGCTGTGTTTGACGTGCACCCATTGAGAGTGAGACCGAAGCCCTTTTTGTGTTGCCCCGAGACCATGCAACCAAAAAAAATGTCACACAGTCCATGCCACACAGTCTCCACTACCCGTGTAGCTGCCTCCTGCGTGTAATGGAGTCGTGATCTATTTAACGGAACCCGAAACCCCACCACCCTGTGGCACAAGTCGAGGAAACTGCGGTTTACACGGTTGCAGAACCATCTGAGTTTCAGATTCAGACGCCTCTCTCGGCTCTGTACCAGATGTCCTGTTGACTATGCTGCTGATAGTGAGGTCGGCAGCCTTTACCACTTCTGATAGCTGCTCGAAACAAGAGAGAATCTCTTCCAGTCCAAAATCATTGGTACGAATGCCAGCCACCAATTACAGTTGGCTGCACCCTGTGCTCTTCACGGCATTCGGAAGGACTCGTTCCACGCCTGGAATGACTCCATCCGGTATGGACACAGAGTGCACACTGCGTTTCTTGCTCTCTTTTTCAGCCATGTCCCTAAGGGGCCGCATAACACCCCTAACATTGGAGCTCGCAACTACAGGTAATCTCAACCTCTGTGAATGCACGGATCTTGCAGACTGAGAGGTTTCCTCTGCAATGGAATAAGTGAAAGCATCCGGCTGAGGGACAGTGTCGGCCACAGACAGCAACTGAAACCTGTTTGTCAGACTAACCGGGGAGGCCTTACGTTCGGCCGGCCACGAAGTTTTTTGCAGTCTTCAACGTCCTGAGGCGTTCTCTCACTCGACCACAGGTGAGGGGCCAACCTCAGTGTGAGCAGCAACTGGGCTGGCCACCGGTATGGACCGATCGGCGGTCTCATGGGTCATGCTGGACGTGCTGTCGATCCCTACGGGCGGCCCACATCACTGATGCCCATCCACTGCATCCTCGAGTTGTGTAACCGAAGCCAACACAGCCTGGAGCTGAGAAGTAAAATGTCACCAACTCGGCTCGCATCCGCACACAGCAGTCACAGATCCTACCTATATCTACATCTACGTAGGTACTCCGCAAGCCATTGTACGGCGCGTGGCGGAGTGTACCTTGTACCGTCACTTGTCATTTCCCTTCCTGTTCCACTCGCAAACAGAATGAGGGAAAAACGATTGTCGATATGCTTCCGTATGAGCCCTAATTTCTCGTATCTTCTCTTTGTGGTCCTTATGCGCAGTGTATGTTGGCGGCAGTAGAATCGTTCGGCAATCAGCTCCAAATGCCGGTTCTCTAAACTTTCTCAACAGTGTTTCTCGAAAACAACGTCGCCCTCCCTCCTCTGACTTGAGTTTCCCAAGCATCTCTGTAATACGTACGCCTTGTTCCAACATACTGGTAACAAATCTAGCAACCTGTCTCTGAATTGCTTCGATGTCTTCCTTCAATCCAACAGATCCCACTTCGATGTCTTCCTTCAATCCGACAGATCCCAAACACTCGAGCAGTACTGAAGAACATGTCGCATCAGGGTCCTATATGCGGTCTCCTTTACAGGTAAACCACTCTTTCCATAAATTCTCCCAATAAACCGAAGTCGACCATTCACCTTCCCTATCACAATTCTCACATGCTCCTTCCACCTCATATCGCTTTGCAACTTTACGTCCAGATATTTAAATGACTTGACTGTGTCAAGGAGGGCACTTGTAATACTGTATCCGAACATTACAGGTTTGATCTTTCTATTCATCCGCATTAACTTGCATTTTTCAATATTTAGGGCTAGCTGCCATTCATCACACCAACTGTAAATTTTGTCTAAGTCGTCTTGTATCTTCCTACAGTCACTCAACTTTGACACCTTACCTTACACCACGACATCATCAGCAAACAACTGCAGATTAAATGGCTCTGAGCACTATGGGACTTAACATCTATGGTCATCAGTCCCCTAGAACTTAGAACTACTTAAACCTAACTAACCTAAGGACAGCACACAACACCCAGCCATCACGAGGCAGAGAAAATCCCTGGCCCCGCCGGGAATCGAACCCGGGAACCCGGGCGTGGGAAGCGAGAACGCTACCGCACGACCACGAGATGCTGGCACAACTGCAGATGGCTGCCCATCCTGTCCGCCAAGTCATTTATGTATATAGAGAACAACAGTCATACTATCACACTTCCTTGGGGCACTCCTGATGATAACCTTGTCTCTATGAACACTCGCTGTCGAGGGCAACATACTGGGGTCCATTATTTAAGAAGTCTTAGTGCCACTTCACATCCGTGAAATTATTCCATATGCTCGTACCTTCTTTAACAGCGTGCAATAGGGCACCGTGTCGAATGCTTTCTGGAAATTTATGATTATGGAACATGCCAGCTGTCCTTCATCCATAGCTCTCAGTATATCACGTGAGAAAAGGGCAAGCTGAGTTTCGAATGAGCCATGCTTTCTTGAACCATGCTGATTCATGGACATTAGCTTCTCATTCTCAAGCAAGCTTATTGTATTCGAACTGAGGATACGTTCAAGGATTCTGCAGCAAACATAAGTTAAGGATATTGATCTGTAATTTTGTGGGTCCGTAACTTTACCCTTCTTATATACTGGAGTCGCTTGTGCTGGGCGAGAGATTCACGTTAAATGGAAGCTAGGTAAGGGACCAATGCCGTAAAGTACTCTTCGTAAAATCCAACTGGGATTCCATCCCGACCTGGCAATGTAGTTGCTTTCAAATCTTTCGTTTGTTTCTCTACGCCAGGTACGCTTATTACTATGTCGTCCATACGGGAGTCTGTCCGATGGTCAAATGACGGTATGTTTGTACGATTCTCCTGTGTGAACTGTTTCTTGAACGTGAAATTTAAAACTTCAGCTTTAGATTTGTTGCCTTCAACTGCCACACGAGACTGATCAACAAGGGACTGAATGGAAGCGTTTTTCGTAAGACCGGAATTTTCTCGATTTCTGTGACAGATCTTTCCCTAAGGTATGACGGTGGTAGTTGTTGTATGCTTCGCGCATAGACCTTTTCACAGACACACGGAACTCTAGTAACCTTCGCTTGTCGTCGTTTTTGCTTTCCCTTTTGAACGGAGAGTGGAACAGCCTCTGCTTCTTCAGCATCCATACTAAAGAGTGTGGAAAACTACACTACACACACAAAGGGCTATTGACAAGCGCTGCGTAACTCTATCATAGACACTGACGAAAACGTAAGAAGCGTGTCTAAATAATTCGCTGCTGATTAGGAGCTTGTAATATCTTACAAAATCTGTTACTTCCCTGTTGCTGCTCTGTCTTAGCCGGCGGCTGCTGCCTGACTAGTGCCAGCGAGCGATCACTAGCTTTCAAAACAAAACATCCGGATTTCGTTTTTCTGTGGTTACTCCAAATCGATTATTGCTAATTTGGGGACGGCTCCTTGGAGAAGGACATGGTCTGTTTCCTTCCCCATCCTTGTCTCGTATGACCTCTCCTCCGCCTCAAAAAATGGTTCAAATGGCTCTGAGCACTATGGGACTCAACTGCTGAGGTCATTAGTCCCCTAGAACTTAGAACTAGTTAAACCTAACTAACCTAAGGACATCACAAACATCCATGCCCGAGGCAGGATTCGAACCTGTGACCGTAGCGGTCTTGCGGTTCCATACTGCAGCGCCTTTAACCGCACGGCCACTTCGGCCGGCTCTCCTCCGCCTGTAATGACATAATCGATGACAGGACGCTACGCCCTAATCTTCCCTCCTTTCTTTTTTACGTAAAAAGGAAGTACCAAACTGACAACACAGGCAAGGGAGAAAAGGAGCGTTGAACCTGTCTCCATCTTCCGAAATACAATATGCAGAAAGAAAACATTACAATACATTGTCGTTTTCAGTTGCAGGTGTAGGTTTTAACGCAGTATACCCTGTCAATCAGCGGATGGTTTTTTGGGATGTGTCTACCCTTTGCATTTATGACGACTTAAACTGTACAGAAGACTCCTTCAGTGAGTGAATGCCTATGGAGGAACGGCAGCACATTCTTCCTCAGCAGCTGAAACCAGAAAGGGTAGTGGTAGTGATGTTAGGATCTGGGGTCTGGAGCGAAGTCTACAGTCTAATTCATCCCAAAGGTATTGGGTTCAGGTTGGAACTCTGGCCAGGTCAGCCCATTTCGTGAATTTTGTTCTCCACAAACTGTTGCCTCACAAACTCTAGCTTATGACAGGGCACATTGTCAGGCTGATACAATCAGTCATCGTCTCCCACCATTACTCTACTGTAAGAAGTATACAACGCTATAAAATGTGTTTGTACCTTTCTCCGCATTTGCCACTTTCTTAACCGCCATAAAGGGGACCATACGTTAACCACGAAAAACACCCCCATACCGTATAACCATCTTTTCCGCATTTCATTGTTTGCACTATACATAGTGGCAGATAACGTTCTCCAGACATTTGCCAAACGCAAACCCTTCCAGCGAATTTCCACAGGGTATAGTGCGATCTCACCACTCAGAATCAGTCGTTTCCAGTCATCCACTGCCCAACGGCTTCGCTCTGTGCACCACCTCAAGTGACTGCAGAAAATATGTCGCTTATAGAGTTGTTCGACTATTGTGTCCCACTCCGTTTAACTCCCTATGCACAATCATAGTGCTAGCTGGACTGCTGGTAGCACTCTGCAGCTACGATGCCACGGCGTAGGTGCAAGTTCGTATTCTTGCACTAAGACGCCGATACCGACGACAGCGCTCTCTAGCCGGCGCTGTTCAGCTCTACTAGCGCCGCTGCAGATTCCCCCCCATTTGATCAAGAGCAGACGGCCGGGACACTTCGCTTCAGCTTCGCCCCATACAGAGACTTTGCACTGCTTACGACGGGCCTAAGGCTTCGCACCTACGTGCTCATCTGTACAAAGTTATGTATGCCTCTGTATATACACTCCTGGAAATTGAAATAAGAACACCGTGAATTCATTGTCCCAGGAAGGGGAAACTTTATTGACACATTCCTGGGGTCAGATACATCACATGATCACACTGACAGAACCACAGGCACATAGACACAGGCAACAGAGCATGCACAATGTCGGCACTAGTACAGTGTATATCCACCTTTCGCAGCAATGCAGGCTGCTATTCTCCCATGGAGACGATCGTAGAGATGCTGGATGTAGTCCTGTGGAACGGCTTGCCATGCCATTTCCACCTGGCGCCTCAGTTGGACCAGCGTTCGTGCTGGACGTGCAGACCGCGTGAGACGACGCTTCATCCAGTCCCAAACATGCTCAATGGGGGACAGATCCGGAGATCTTGCTGGCCAGGGTAGTTGACTTACACCTTCTAGAGCACGTTGGGTGGCACGGGATACATGCGGGCGTGCATTGTCCTGTTGGAACAGCAAGTTCCCTTGCCGGTCTAGGAATGGTAGAACGATGGGTTCGATGACGGTTTGGATGTACCGTGCACTATTCAGTGTCCCCTCGACGATCACCAGTGGTGTACGGCCAGTGTATGAGATCGCTCCCCACACCATGATGCCGGGTGTTGGCCCTGTGTGCCTTGGTCCTATGCAGTCCTGATTGTGGCGCTCACCTGCACGGCGCAAAACACGCATACGACCATCATTGGCACCAAGGCAGAAGCGACTCTCATCGCTGAAGACGACACGTCTCCATTCGTCCCTCCATTCACGCCTGTCGCGACACCACTGGAGGCGGGCAGCACGATGTTGGGGCGTGAGCGGAAGACGGCCTAACGGTGTGCGGGACCGTAGCCCAGCTTCATGGAGACGGTTGCGAATGGTCCTCGCCGATACCCCAGGAGCAACAGTGTCCCTAATTTGCTGGGAAGTGGCGGTGCGGTCCCCTACGGCACTGCGTAGGATCCTACGGTCTTGGCGTGCATCCGTGCGTCGCTGCGGTCCGATCCCAGGTCGACGGGCACGTGCACCTTCCGCCGACCACTGGCGACAACATCGATGTACTGTGGAGACCTCACGCCCCACGTGTTGAGCAATTCGGCGGTACGTCCACCCGGCCTCCCGCATGCCCACTATACGCCCTCGCTCAAAGTCCGTCAACTGCACATACGGTTCACGTCCACGCTGTCGTGGCATGCTACCAGTGTCAAAGACTGCGATGGAGCTCCGTATGCCACGGCAAACTGGCTGACACTGACGGCGGCGGTGCACAAATGCTGCGCAGCTAGCGCCATTCGACGGCCAACACCGCGGTTCCTGGTGTGTACGCTGTGCCGTGCGTGTGATCATTGCTTGTACAGCCCTCTCGCAGTGTCCGGAGCAAGTATGGTGGGTCTGACACACCGGTGTTCTTTTTCCATTTCCAGGAGTGTATTCATGCACCAGTAAACTACTTTTACTTACTTGCAGTGCCGACGTGTTTTACCTCACCTGCTCCTACTCGTTTTCTTCATTCGGCCAACCTTTCAGTTTTCAGGAGCAAACACACGCGCCGCCTTCCAGCGGGATACAAGGTAGCTGATGATTAATTCATTTTTGCAAATTTCAGGCGATATTTTTCAGGCACCCTCCGTAATGCTTGACGGTTCCTGCCCTTCAGTACATGAGGGGTGCCTCGCCTGGGTTTAGTCTATTTGGGCAACTTTAGAAGGGTTTAATTGTCCCTAATGGATTTGTACTCAGGTGATATTTGATGAGTAGTCCACGTACGATGTCACTGAGTTGTTCTGACCGAGCCATTCTGCTGTTGCTGTCTCTCTACTGACAACACATCACTCCACGCCTCGTTTTATACACACGGGTGACATCAAACGGTTTACTCCGCATTACATGGGGGTAGCTGGATTTTTGTGGTTGTGGAGTGTGATACAGCTGCCCCTTTCGATGTCATTTTATGGAGCCAGCAATATTATATGTGGCCTTCAAAATCCTCGAGCTAGAGTTTCATATTCTATCGTGCGATAGGTTCCAACTGTTATAGAATTAACAGGGCCTTTTGTAGGAAATTTAATGTAAGTAAATTTTGTACTGGGATACGTTTTCGCTGGAGGACATCGTTTTCCAGTTTGAACTGTTCCGGATATTCTGCTTTTTTGGTCTCTATTGATTACAGCTATTACGCCACCAGCATAGTCGGCTAGTTAATTAACGTGCCCCCCCACCCCCCCAGGTTTAACGTGCCCAAGAGGATAATGAAAAAAATGGTGAACTTTACGCTAAAACTAATTACGACAATTCCATCCAAACTTAATCCTTATAAGCACAGCAGTTTCTTGGTCAGGAAATCTGACAAACAGAACCATGTAGCTAATTATTTTAGCTGTTAAAATGTGGACGAACTCCAGTTTTACAATTTGTAAATGCACGACTAAGACAGCAGCGCAACAAAGTCCGTCAACGGAAGCCAGACAAGATCGAATATGGGAAATAATTCGTGCAGTCGCAAATTTTTGTACAGTGCCATGAACAATGTACTTGAAATCCTGACTGGTGGAGGGCTGAGTGTAGTAGGGGGCGGGAGTGCGTTTAGAAGATACTTCTGTAGGTTTTTCTTGAATAAGTCGGTAACAACGGCATCTAGTGAAAACTACTCCAGTACAAATTTTAACTACCCTAAATTTCCTACAGAATGAGCCAGTTAATTTTTTCTCTAGGACCAATCTTTTGCTCGTAGCGACTGAGAGAATATTAAAATCTCACGCGTGGTTTACGAAGGCCAGATATAACATACGGTGTTGCATAAACCGACATCGGTAGGGATAGCAGAATCGCCCTATATAGTGTATGTTCATCCACGGCAGTCGCCTTACACGGAGGCGACGCTGGAGGCATTCGCTGAGTCGACGCGGTGCCGAAAACTGCGGCATTTTAGCGGGCAGCCAGAGCGGCAACAGGTAACAGGTGTCTGCGTGGCAGCGCCGTCACGGGCAGTTGCGCAGGCTCCCGCTATGCTCAGCCACGACCTTCCGCTCCGCACTTCACACTGTCCGTTGTCCGTGCTGCCAGCGCACTACTCCCTGCTCACGTTAGACTCGAGATTTCGTATCTTGTCGCGTAGCATTTATCTTCCCATTTACACACCAAATTGTCAGTTCAGAAGTATATCTTATGTTAATTTGTGCGAGTGATTTGCGTAGTGGTGTTGTACGTAGTGAAATCTCAGTTTTCGCTTCACTGTGTGTTGCATGGTATAATAGTATTTTATTAAGTTCGTAGGCTGTCCGCCCGGTTGGCCGTGCGGTCTAACGCCTGGTCCCCGGCACGAATCCGCCCGGCTGATTTGTTCAAATGGCTCTGAGCACTACGCGACTTAACTTCTGAGGTCATCAGTCGCCTAGAACTTAGAACTAATTAAACCTAATTAACCTAAGGACATCACACACCTCCATGCCCGAGGCAGAATTCGAACCTGCGACCGTAGCGGTCGCTCGGTTCCAGACTGCAGCGCCTAGAACCGCACGGCCACTCCGGCCGGCGGCGGATTTGTGTCGAGGCCCGGTGAACCAGCCAGTCTGTGGATGGTTTTTAGGCGGTTTTCCATCTGCCTTGCAGAATGCGGGCTGGTTCCCCTTATTCCGCCTCAGTTACACTACGTCGGCGATTGCTGCGCAAACAAGTTCTCCACGTACTCGTTGTTGTTGTGGTCTTCAGTCCTGAGACTGGTTTGATGCAGCTCTCCATGCTACTCTATCCTGTGCAAGCTTCTTCATCTCCCAATACGTACTGCAGCCTACATCCTTCTGAATCTGTTTAGTGTATTCATCTCTTGGTCTCCCTCTACGATTTTTACCCTCCACGCTGCCCTCCAATACTAAATTGGTGATCCCTTGATGCCTCAGAACATGTCCTACCAACCGATCCCTTCTTCTTGTCAAGTTGTGCCACAAACTCCTCTTCTCCCCAATCCTATTCAATACTTCCTCATTAGTTACGTGATCTACCCATCTGATCTTCAGCATTCTTCTGTAGCACCACATTTCAAAGGCTTCTATTCTCTTCTTGTCCAAACTATTTATCGTCCATGTTTCACTTCCATACATCGCTACACTCCATACAAATACTTTCAGAAATGACTTCCTGACATTTAAATCTATACTCGATGTTAACAAATTTCTCTTCTTCAGAAACGCTTTCCTTGCCATTGCCAGTCTACATTGTATATCCTCTCTAATTCGACCATCATCAGTTACTTTGCTCCCCAAATAGCAAAACTCCTTCACTACTTTAAGTGTCTCATTTCCTAATCTAATTCCCTCAGCGTTACCCGACTTAATTCGACTACAGTCCATTATCCTCGTTTTGCTTTTGTTGATGTTCATCTTATATCCTCCCTTCAAGACACTGTCCATTCCGTTCAAGTGCTCTTCCAAGTCCTTTGCTGTCTCTGACAGAATTACAATGTCATCGGCGAACCTCAAAGTTTTTATTTCTTCTCCATGGATTTTAATACCTACTCCGAATTTTCCTTTTGTTTCCTTTACTGCTTGCTCAATGTACAGATTGAATAACATCGGGGAGAGGCTACAACCCTGTCTCACTCCCTTCCCAACCACTGCTTCCCTTTCATGTCCCTCGACTCTTATAACTGCCATCTGGTTTCTGTACAAATTGTAAATAGCCTTTCGCTCCCTGTATTTTACCCCTGCCACCTTTAGAATTTGAAAGAGAGCATTCCAGTCAACATTGTCAAAAGCTTCATCTAAGTCTACAAATGCTAGAAACGTAGGTTTACCTTTCCTTAATCTTTCTTCTAAGATAAGTCGTAAGGTCAGTATTGCCTCACGTGTTCCAATATTTCTACGGAATCCAAACTGATCTTCCCCAAGGTCGGCTTCTACCAGTTTTTCCATTCGTCTGTAAATAATTCGCGTTAGTATTTTGCAGCTGTGGCTTATTAAACTGATAGTTCGGTAATATTCACATCTGTCAACACCTGCTTTCTTTGGGATTGGAATTATTGTATTCTTCTTGAAGTCTGAGGGTATTTCGCCTGTCTCGTACATCTTGCTCACCAGATGGTAGAGTTTTGTCAGGACTGGCTCTCCCAAGCCCGTCAATAGTTCTAATGGAATGTTGTCTACTCCTGGGGCCTTGTTTCGACTCAGGTTTTTCAGTGCTCTGTCAAACTCTTCACGCAGTATCGTATCTCCCATTTCATCTTCATCTACATCCTCTTCCATTTCCATAATATTGTCCTCAAGAACATCGCCCTTGTATAGTCCCTCTATATACTCCTTCCACCTTTCTGCTTTCCCTTCTTTGCTTAGAACTGGGTTTCCATCTGAGCCCTTGATATTCATACAAGTGGCCCTCTTTTCTCCAAAGGTCTCTTTAATTTTCGTGTAGGCAGTATCTATCTTACCCCTAGTGAGGTAAGCCTCTACATCCCTACATTTATCCTCTAGCCATCCCTGCTTAGCCATTTTGCACTTCCTGTCGATCTCATTTTTGAGACGTTTGTATTCCTTTTTCCCTGCTTCTTTTACTGCATTTTTATGTTTTCTCCTTTCATCAATTAAATTCAGTATTTCTTCTGTCACCCAAGGATTTCTCCTAGCCCTTGTCTTTTTACCTACTTGATCCTCTGCTGCCTTCACCACTTCATCCCTCAAAGCTATCCATTCTTCTTCTACTGTATTTCTTTCCCCCATTCTTGTCAATTGTTCCTTTATGCTCTTCCTGAAACTCTCTACAACCTCTGGTTCTTTCAGTTTATCCAGGTTCCATCTCCTCAAATTCCCACCTTTTTGCAGTTTCTCCAGTTTTAATCTACAGTTCATAACCAATAGATTGTGGTCAGAGTCCACACCATCCCCTGTAAATGTCTTACAATTTAAAACCTGGTTCCTAAATCTCTGTCTTACCATTATATAATCTATCTGATATCTTCTAGTATCTCCAAGCTTCTTCCGTGTATACAACCTTCTTTCATGATTCTTGAACCAAGTGTTAGCTATGATTAAGTTATGCTCTGCGCAAAATTCTACCAGGCGGCTTCCTCTTTCATTTCTTAGCCCCAATCCATATTCAACTACTATGTTTCCTTCTCTCCCTTTTCCTACTCTCGAATTCCAATCACCCATGACAATTAAATTTTCGTCTCCCTTCACTACCTGAATAATTTCTTTTGTCTCATCATACATTTCATCAATTTCTTCGTCATCTGCAGAGCTAGTTGGCATATGTTGTTTGTAGTAGCTTACCCAAACTCCTATTTTTTTATTCATTATTAAACCTACTCCTGCATGACCCCTATTTGATTTTGTATTTATAACCCTGTATTCACCTGACCAAAAGTCTTGTTCCTCCTGCCACCGAACTTCCCTAATTCCCACTATATCTAACTTTAACCTATCCATTTCCCTTTTTAAGTTTTCTAATCTACCTGCCCGATTAAGGGATCTGACATTCCACGCTCCGATCTGTAGAACGCCAGTTTTGTTTCTCGTGATAACGACGTACTCCTGAGTAGTCCCCGCCCGGAGATCCGAATGGGGGACTATTTTACCTCCGGAATATTTTACCCAAGAGGACGCCATCATCGTTTATCCATACAGTAAAGCTGCATGCCCTCGGGAAAAATTACGGTCGTAGTTTTCCCTTGCTTTCAGCCGTTGGCAGTACCAGCACAGCAAGGCCGTTTTGGTTAATGTTACAAGGCCAGATCAGTCAATCATCCAGACTGTTGCCCCTGCAACTACTGAAAAGGCTGCTGCCCCTCTTCAGGAACCATACGTTTGTCTGGCCTCTCAACAGATACCCCTCCGTTGTGGTTGCACCTACGGTGCGGCTATCTGTGTCGCTGAGGCACGCAAGCCTCCCCACCAACGGCAAGGTCAGTGGTTCATGGGGGGTACTCGTACACCACCATTACTCTACCGCGCAAACATAGGGGTTACACTCGTCTGGTGTGAGACGTTCCCTGAGGGGGTCCACCGGAGGCCGAACCGCACAATAACCCTTGGTTCGGTGTGGGGCGGCGGAGGAGTGAAGTGGACTGCGGTAGTCGTCGTGGGGTTGTGGACCACTGCGGCTGCGGCGGGGACGGAGCCTCTCCGTCGTTTCAAGGTTCCCGGTTAACATATAATACAATACAATACAAGTTCGTAGGCTACATTCGATATTTCGTATTTGAAGATCTCGGTTGTTTTATGGAGGTCAACAGATCTACACAAGACACTGAAAATAGTATCCCTCCTCTAAAGAAAATCTCATGAAAGAACAAATTATTATTTCGAAATAAACACACGCTTGTGAATATAAGTAATCAGCTCTGAAATATTAATCTGTAAGCACAGTGAGTGTGCCAGAGAGTGGTATGCTAGGGACGGGGTTGGGGGTGGAATGATTAGAAATGCCGCTGTGCACAAAACTAATTACAACGTCTTATTTAGATAGGAAAAGTAATAAGACGTAAAAAAAAGTAAAATCCCTACTTGAATGAATGCAGAAAACGAAAATTGAATGTTTCTTTTTTATCCTGAGGCTTAATAGACTTGTGCAAAATATACTAAAACGAAAGAGGAAGGCACAGACGCAGAAAAGTCATCACGGACGATATTATGAGTATTATGACGTTACCAGATTATGTCGGTATTACCATTATGCGTATTTGTTTACCTGATGGCTCCACTGTCATATAAAATTCGTAGCCACCTCCTTCGATTAACGAGGTAACTCTCCACTCTACAATAGCGATGGTTAGATAATACCAGACGATCATGTCTTCTCTTAGTATTGAAAAGTTTGCGAACGTGTAATGTTCCGACACCAACAAAAGAAAAGCCGTTTGTACGATACGCATAGCGAGGTTCTGAGATGGACTGAAGCGACATGAACTAAGTTATCATTGACTCGGACTCACCCACAGACAAAGAAGTTATTTTTGATGTCCCCCTGCGAAAGCCACTAATTTTCATGTAGTATATTGATGGTTTAGGGAATGATGGTAGTTTCTAACTTTCCGCAAATGAAGTGGTTAGCAATGAAAAAGTCTTATACCGACAAAATATCGTTCTGGTGCTAAGAGCGGCCTTTAATCATACGATTAACGAGTAATAACTAGAATTAATGTTGTACAGATACTCGAGGATAAAAATTCATATGGATACTATGTATGTCGACACCAAATTTGTTTACAAAATATGACAGTATACATGGGATGTGTTAACACAGTGGAACCTGTGACCACTGGATGCACTATGTAGAACTGTAAACGGATCCTAGCCAAGGCTCGACATACGTTACGTACCAATAACAATGGAGATGTAACCCTTGTGCGCAATTTCTCGTTAAGCCACCTCAGAAGGACAATTATAAATTTAAAAATTACAGGGTCGCCACCAGCCCAAGCCCTTCCTAACAATTAAGAAAAGACCGAAATGGAAATTATCACTTTAATTAAATTAAGAATTTAATTATAAGAAGGCAAATTTTTCAAAGAAACTAACAAGATGAACTGAATTGTATGTCGTACATCAATGTGCTTGTTTAATTATATGTGAATTCCTTAATTTTGAGACAGCACACCCGTTCACTTTGATTTTTCCTCCCATTTTTGCTCATCACAAGCAAGCAGATTAAATTTTTAAAAATCAAGGAATAGAATATTAATTTGAAAAGCGGCATCAATGAGAAAGATAAAGGACGCAGAATTTTTCTTTTACGTAGCAGATTTATTTCATGACTTAATTTAATGCGCATCGTATGAATACACATGACTGGTGCCTGAATAAAAAGTTTAACTAAATAATTCGCCAAAAAATGGTAGAATAGCACAATTAAAAAGGGAAAAAAACTTCAGCACCTGGTAAACTTGATTACGAGTTAACTGTTCAGAAATTAGACATTTAACCAAGCACAAATGTAAGAAATTTTAATGGTGCAATACCAGAATGATTTTGCCACCACGAAATAAAATTAACTCGGCAAGGCAGAAACCCCCCCCCCCCACTTGTTTCAACTTATCGTAATATGAAAACCTATTGCAGTGCAGTAGTAGATCAGAAGGATCATCCGTTACCAAACACGAGCTTTAAGACGAACACAAAGAGACAATAGTATCTCCCACGAAAACATAGAAAAAAGAAAAAAAAACACACGTAAAAACATTCATTCAGTCACATTCACGCACACATAACGTTGGGTGAAGGGAAAATGTAATAAATACAGGCCATGATTTCCTATGGAACATAAAAAAATCATACGTAATATCATTTAATAATCTTTAGTTTAATTGCTCAGTCTTTCTGGGACATCTATCCAGACCATCACACAGGAATTCCAAACTGCATCAGGATCCATTGTAAGTACTATGACAGGTAGGCGGGAAGTGAGAAAATTTGAATTTCATGGTCGAGCGGCTGCTTATAAGCCACAGATCACGCCGGTAAATGCCAAACGGCGCCTCGCTTGTTGTAAGGAGCGTAAACATTGGACGATTGAACCGTGGAAAAACGTTGTGTGGAGTGACGAATCACGGTACACAATGTGGCGATCCGATGGCAGGATGTGGGTATGGCGAATTCACGGTGATCGTCGTCTGCCAGCGTGTGTAGTGCCAACAATAAAATTCGGAGGGGGCGGTGTTATGGTGTGTTCGTGTTTACATGACGGGGGCTTGCGCCCCTTGTTGTTTTGCGTGGCACTATCATAGCACAGGCCTTCATTGATGTTTTAAGCACCTTTTTGCTTCCCACTGTTGAAGAGCAATTCGGGGATGGCGATTGCATCTTTCAACACGATCGAGCACCTGTTCATAATGCACAGCCTGTGGCGGAGTGGTTACACGACAATAACATCCCTGTAATGGACTGGCCTACACAATCTTGACCTGAATCCTATATAACACCTTTGGGATATTTTGCGACGCCAACTTCTTGCCAGGTTTCACCGACCGACATCGATACCTCTCCTCAGTGCAGCACTCCGTGAAGAATGGTCTGCCATTACCCAAGAAACCTTCCAGCACCTGATTGAACGTATGCCTGCGAGAGTGGAAGCTGTCATCGAGGCTGGTGGGCCAACACTATATTGAATTCCAGCATTACCGATGGAGGGCGCCACGAACTTGTAAGTCATTTTCAGCGAGGTGTACGGATACTTTTGATCGCATGGTGTACATCAGTGTGCCATCTCCCTGCGTTTTGTAGGCTGGCTTTTGAGGTCAAGAGTCTTGGGTCGTTGGGAGGATGAGTGGCCGGAAGTGACAGACAATAAGCAGCGTCTAGTAAAGCTCACAACGCGGCCGCGGCGTACCTCCTTCCAACCACGTCCACGGGACGAGGCCCCTGCTTTGTCGTATTCGCATAGGCCACAGCCCTCTGACGCATGGCTTCTTGCTCCAGCGAGAGGATCTTCCAATCACTGTGCGCCACATTTTATTGGACTGTGTTTTATTCTCCGACCAGCGGACCGCGGCGGATTTGCCGACGGACCTGCCCTCTATTTTAAGCGACGTTCAAACAAACGGGGGTTTAATTTTAAAGTTTTGTGAATCGTCGAACATTTTTCCGAGATTTTAGGGATGTGGTTTAAATACATTAACAAAGTGACTGGCTCGCCCATGTTTTTTGTAAGTAGTCATCCAGCGACATTTACCTGTGTGCGTTTCTTTTACCTCCTTTGTCGTTTTACTTGTGTTTTGAACTCATGTATAGCTCTTTCACTCTTTCTCCGTTGTCTTAGAGCATGTGAGATAGAGTGATTCTGTGGTCGATTAGACTGCATGAGTGTGGAAAAATTTTCGACCTTTTACCCACATTCGTTTGTTTTAATGAGTGTAAGGGCGCTGATAGCCTCGTTGTTGAGCACCCGTAAGCTCCAAACACACACACACACACACACACACACACCAAATTTAACTTCGCGGAGGTTTTGCGAGATTAATGGAAGTAGTTCAGTTGTGGATAAAGCAGACTATAGCATTGTACTCGTTCTTACGTTAATGGTAATCTACAGTTGTCTTCGAACTTAAGAAAAATCTTTATCGTTTATGCTAAAATCTTTATCGTTTATGCTGGAATACTGCTCAAAGATGTAAGAGCCATAGCAGATTGGACACAGAAATATTGAAAAGTCAGAAATGAAAGATATTGAAAGATGCCGAGAAAAACGATATTATGGACGTTTTTCATTCAGTGTTGGTTCTTGCCCAATAAATAATTGAAAGTGTTCTCGGACTTTATGTACACCCTGTATTTTAACTCTCAGTGCAACGTGTTTTCTGAGGCGGGAAGTGGGGACCAGCCCAGAATTTGCCCAAACGAGCGTGGAAAACGACCTGTAAGCCACATTTAAACTGGCTGGTGTACCAGCCACGGTCGTTAACCTTACGTTAGTCGCGCGCACCGCACAGGTGCATGGATTTGCATAAGAGGGCAATAATCCTTCGGCTGCGGCTAACTTATCGCTTTCAAAGGTGTAGCAGACCTAATCACCCGTTCGAAGTCAATGACTAACTTGTCCACTTCCAAATAAAATAAACTTTAGTATTTCCATAAAATATGTTGTTTACTACTTTATGGATGGGCTTTCAAAGCTCCCGGACGCTCGCTAATTATTTTTACTGATGAACAGTGATGAAACATCAAGCGAATCTGGTTCATCTTGCTGACTGGGAAGCTAGCGTGCTGCGCTTTAGACTATACGAGCAAGTGCTGTAAAAACGTTCGTAAATTTGATAAGTTTGAAAAAAGTACAACGAACATGACTGGAAGACGAATGCAACATCAGAACCGGTTCCTGTACAGTCATGCTGTAGATAAGGAAGTCACCAACATACAGTGTGCGGGCAATTACGATATAACGTAATGTGGTAGAATGCTTCAAAGCCGTGGAAAATATGCCAGTGCAGTAAACGTGGAAACAAGCTATACAAAATTCACACCGTGCTAAAAGTAAACATCATGTAAAGTGTGCAATGCTGGCACGTTACGCACCTTTTGTGTAAAGGTACTCTCAAATTACCGCTAAACTGATATTCAGTGCAGCTGTTTTTGCAGCCGCCGACACTGTATTTCAGACTATGAGGTACTATCATATATAGGATTATGGGAATGTCAGACTGTATCCATACGTATTATAAAAATGTCTGTATGTATGTTCCATATCTCCTCTTAATTTACTGTATTGATCTGAACCAAACTCGATACACATACCACTTACTGTTTGGAAAGAAGTGATATGGGGTTGCATGATGTTCTCCAAAATGTTCAAAAGTGTGTGAATTCCTAAGGGACAAAACTGCTGAGGTCATCGGTCCCTAGAGTTACACACTACGTAAACTAAGTTAAACTAAGTTATGCTAAGAACAACGCCACACATACGCATGCCCGAGAGAGGACTCGAATCTCCGACAGGAGGGGCCGCGCAATCTGCGACATGTCGACTCAAATCTCGCGGCCATGATGATGTAATCTATTACTTCTTTACTAATAATTCTCTTCCAAACATTTTTCGTTGACAGGATCCATATATGCCGCTGAATGCACCTGTAAAGTGAGATCGTTGTGCAACACATACTTCGAGAGATGAAACACAATAAAGATTAAGCTGCGTGAAAACGAGACTGCGGGGCGAATTTCGCTACAGATACAGGTGAAATATTCGTACAAATATTATAAAATTTGTTAAATAAATGTGACATTGCTTCTCTGACAAAGACGAGTATATATTTCGGGAAAGAAGTACAGTGGGGTGAAAACCTTCTACTTCCTATTGGGGTGGAGGTGGTGGACAGAGGTGGTTAGGGGAAGAGGAGATGGACAGAGAAAGCGACGAAGAGGAGATGGACAAAGAGAGAAATGGGGGAGATGGATAGAGGGGGAAGGAGGAGATGGACTGGTAAAAGACTGGAATAAATACGTACTAGGGCAATACCTGGTACGCATCTACTAATAAATAAAACAATACCGTAAGTTGATGAATTCAACAAACTCACTATGTGTGCGCGCGGGCTCTTCCTCCCGTGGTGGCACATTGGGTGTGAATGTATAGTGCGAGAAGACTTACTGTCCTCCCCTTGTTTCCGCTCACAATAACTAGACGGACAAGTTGTCTGGTATAAGTGTTTATTACATTAAACTTTACAACTTGCACAGGCAGCGCGCCAACTGCGGCTCCTGGCTTAGCTGCAAGACACACACGCCCGTCCGCTACGGGGTCTCGCAGCTACCTTGCTTGGCCGTTACAACGGCTAATCCTACCTGCGCACACAAAGGACCTGGAGGTCCACTTCCGCACATAGGTTGCAAATTCTTCCGACAGGGAGCAGACTATACTGGACAGTCTGACCTGGCCAGTCTGAAGCTGCCACTAGATGGCAGTTGGAGTGAGTAGCAGAGTCCAAACACTATGCGACAGTGGATGTTGCTGACGTCTCGACCTCAAGAGCACAAACACGGCTGCCCCTCCACTAGAACCGCCCTCCACTACATCCGGTGCTCCCAAGGCGGTAAATTATACAGTATGGGTAACCTTTTAGTGTTAAGTATAATAGTAACCTTTGAACGAACAGACCAAAAGTGTTTTGCGTAATAAAAGAATTTGTTTTACTTTTTTTTCTTTTTTTATCTTTCCTTTTTTTGTTCAAGGAAGATCAGAGTTTAACGTCCTGTCGACATTGGTGTAGCCGGCCGGGGTGGCCGAGCGGTTCTAGGCGCTACAGTCTGGAACCGCGCGACCGCTACGTTCGCAGGTTCGAATCCTGCCTAGGGCATGGATGTGTCCGATGTCCTTAGGTTAGTTAGGTTTAAGTAGTAGAACCTCTTTTTTTCCATTGGTGTCATTAGAGACGGAGCACAACCTCGGGGTAAGGAAGGATGGGGAAGGAAATCAACCTTGCCGTTACGAACGAACCATCCCTGCATTTGCCTCAAATGATATAGGAAGATGACGAAATACCTAAATAAACGTGGTCGGATGGGGCTCTCAACCGTCGGCCTCCCGAATGCAAATAAACTTATTTTCATTTTACTTTGTCACGCTTGACGGAGTATTAAAGGAGCAATACAACTGTGTGGAGTCAATATTTCACGTATCATGGACCATTATTTCTTTCGGTTCGTTGCCTAGTGACTGTATGTTTCCGCCTCCTGTTTTATCCCGTGTAGCTGGCGAGATCCTAGCCAGTGGAGTTGCTGCAGTCCGCTATAACGGTGGCGGCGGCGAGCGCGCGGTGCGTGCAGTTTCCGCGAGGCGAGAGGCGGTGTGGTGGGCGCGTGCTGGCCAAGGCCGCGGGGTCACTGCCACGGCGGAAGCTGCAGCCGCAGCCGCAGCCGCGCCGCTCGCGTGGACGCCGGGCCGCCGCCGCTGCCCGCGACCGGCCCGGTCCGGCGCATCCGCACCGCTCAGGTGGCGCCGCGGCGCCGGTCACACTGGCCGCGCGCCACACACAGCCCGCTCGCCCGACGCGATAGTAGACTTACTGTCGACTTCATGGCAGGTACAGCACAGTTGCCTATGCGTGTAGACGCCATTCGTTGCTACACTACTGGTCATTAAAATTGCTACACCGCGAAAGTAACGTGCTACAGACGCGAAATTTAACCGACAGGAAGAAGATGCTGTGATATGCAAATGATTAGCTTTTCAGAGCATTCACACAAGGTTGGCGCCGGTGGCGACACCTACAACTTACTGGCATGAGGAAAGTTTCCAACCGATTTCTCATACACAAACGGCAGTTGACCGGCGTTGCCTGGTGAAACGTTGATGTGATGCCTCGTGTAAGGAGGAGAAATGCGTACCATCACGTTTCCGACTTTGATAAAGGTCGGATTGTAGCCTATCGCGATTGCGGTTTATCGTATCGTGACATTGCTGCTCGCATTGGACGAGATCCAATGACTGTTAGCAGAATATGGAATCGGTGGGTTCAGGAGGGTAATACAGAACGCCGTGCTGGATCCCAACGGCCTCGTATCACTAGCAGTCGAGATGACAGGCATCTTATCCTCATGGCTGTAACGAATCGTGCAGCCACGTCTCGATCCCTGGGTCAACGGATGGGGACGTTTGCAAGACAACAACCCTCTGCACGAACAGTTCGACGACGTTTGCAGCAGCGTGGACTATCAGCTCGGAGACCATGGCTGCGGTTACCCTTGACGCTGCATCACAGACAGGAGCGCCTGCGATGGTGTACTCGACGACGAACCTGGGTGCACGAATGGAAAAACGTCATTTTTTCGGATGAATCCAGTTTCTAGAATGAGATTTTCACTCTGCAGCGGAGTGTTCGCTGATATGAAACTTCCTGGTAGATTAAAACTATGTGCCCGACCGAGACTCGAACTCGGGACTTTGCCTTTCGCGGGCAAGTGCTCTACCATCTGAGCTACCGAAGCACGGCTCACGCCCGGTAGAGCAGGAAGTTTCAATCCAGGTTCTGTTTACAGCATCATGATGGTCGCATCCGTTTTTGGCACATTGGAAGCGTGTATTCGTCATTGCCATACTGGCGTATCACCCGGTATGATGCTATGGGGTGCCATCGGTTACACGTCTCTGTCACCTCTTGTTGGCATTGACGGCACTTTGAACAGTGGACGTTACACTTCAGATGTGTTACGACCCGTGGCTCTACCCTTCATTCGGTCCCTGCGAAACCCTACATTTCAGCAGGATAATGTACGACCGCATGTTGCAGGTCCTGTACGGGCCTTTCTGGATACAGAAAATGTTCGACTGCTGCCCTGGCCAGCACATTCTCCAAATATCTCACCAATTGAAAACGTCTGGTCAATGGTGGCCGAGCAACTGGCTCGTCACAACAGGCCAGTCACTACTCTTGATGAACTGTGGTATCGTATTGAAGCTGCATGGGCAGCGGTTCTAGGCACTTCAGTCTGGAACCGCGCGACCGCTACGGTTGTAGGTTCGAATCCTGCCTCAGGCATGGAAGTGTGTGATGTCCTTAGGTTAGTTAGGTTTAACTAGTTCTAAGTTCTAGGGGACTGATGACGTCCGCTGTTAACTCCCATAGTGCTCTGAGTCATTTGTACCTGTGCACGCCATCCAAGCTCTGTTTGACTCAATGCCCAGGCGTATCAAGGAAGCTATTACGGCCAGAGGTGGTTGCTCTGGGTACTGATTTCTCAGGATTTATGCACCCAGATAGCGTGAAAATGTAATCACACGTCAGTTCTAGTGTAATATATTTGTCCAATGAATACCCTTTTATCATCTGCATTTCTTCTTGGTGTAGCAGTTTTAATGGCCAGTAGTGTATATTTGGTTTGTGATTTTTTTTTTTATTTTTGACAAACACCGTTCATATTTAAAATTGCAACACCAGGAGAGGTAACAAAAAACGAAACTTTACTTATTATGCGTATAAGTACAGTAGGAACAATACTTTATTAAATTTGCAGAAGTTTTGGAAGCATACAGCACGTTTAATAAAGTAAGGCAACGTATTACTACAAAAGGTAGTATTATTAAAACCGGAAGAAAAGTTCCCATAATACGTCCAGAAACCAGATGAAATACGGGCCAATCTGTCGTCTTATTTCAACATGTTTGTTACATACAGATAGACAATATAGTCACCTGTGCATTCTGATACGAGAAACTCATATCCAAAAGAGACTTTGTCATTCAAATACAAGTTTGAAGAATGACCTGAAAATTTGTTTTTCCCAAAGTACCATATTATGATTTAATTTCGGCATTTAAGTATATACACTGAGGTGACAAAAAGTCATGGGGTACTTCCTAATAGTGTATACGCCCCGGGGCAACCGGGAAATCCGATAAAAACCCGGGAATTTTTTCATCCGGGAGAAAACCAAGAAAAATCCGGGCATTTTTTTTTCCTTTCCCGCGTATACACCCTGGCGTCGGACGTCAGTTTGTACGGTGTAGTGCAGCAACTCGACGTGGCATGGACACAATAAGTCGTTTGAAGCCCCCTGGAAAAATATTGAGCCATGCTTCTTCTATAGCCGTCCATAATTTCGAAAGAGTTGCTGGAGCAGGATTTTATGCACGAACTAACCTCTCGATTATGTCCAATAAATGTTAGACGGGGTTCATGTAAGACGATCTGAGTGACCAAACCATTTCCGCGAATTGTCCAGAATGTTTTCGAAACCAGTCACGAACTATTATGGTCTGGTAACATGGCACGTTGTCATTCATAAAAAAAGCCGTCATTGTTTGGGAACATAAAGTTTATGAATGGCTGCAAATGATCTCCAAGGAGCCGGCTGGGGTGGCCGAGCGGTTCTAGGCGCTACAGTCTGGAACCGCGCGACCGCTACGGTCGCAGGTTCGAATCCTGCCTCGGGCATGGATGTGTGTGATGTCCTTAGGTTAGTTAGGTTTAAGTAGTTCTAATTTCTAGGGGACTGATGACCTCAGATGTTAAGTCCCATAGTGCTCAGAGCCATTTGAACCATTTGAACTTTTGTCACCTCGGTGTATGTATATTTTATAAGAATATAAAAAGACACACTGATAAAATCAAAGTACAACAATAAATCATTAATAACACCACAATTATGGACGTAGTTATTTTTGATCGAACTGAAGGGACGTAATATATTTTGCTTGCATGAAAATAGAAGATTGCCCTCTTTTATTGCACAGTATTTTAATAAAGTATGAAACATTATCTTAAAGAATCAAGTTATTGTAATAAGGTGTAATCCAAGTTCAGTGTACTTTCCGGGGTAAACATATCTTGCAGCTTTACGGAAATAAAAATAAATCTTAAACACGGAATCATATTTCAAACAGCCACACAACAATTCCTAGAGGGCCACCTGCTGTAGGTGTATCCACCTACACTCTCTTATACCATTCCAAACTGCTCTGCTCATACTAATTATCGCTAAACAATTTTCCGACAAGTTTCCCCTTATCTTCAGTTTTCTCAGTTGACGATGGATGAGATGGCTGCATTTCCTGTAGGCTGCAATCCGTAGGTTTGCTCCAACCTCTGTTCTGTACTCATTGAAATATATTTGTGTCATTTTCAAATTTGTGATATTTACAGGCCTTTACTTGAACTTGACTTTCATCATGTTCTGCACATTTAATGTATATTCTTTTCATTTCAGTGATTTTCTCTAAACTTTATCCCACATTGCAAGCGGCTTACATCATACATTTTCCAGTCGCTGCCTAACAGCTTAACGCTATTCGCTGTTCTGAACATACGTTGAAGAGCCAAAGAAACTGGTACACGTGCCTAAAGTTGTGAAGGCCCCACGAGCGCACAGAAGTGCCGCAACACGACGTGGCATGGACTCGACTAATGTCTGAAGAAGTACTGGAGGGAACTGTCACCATGAATCTGTCCGTAAATTCGTAAGAGTCGAGGGCGTGGAGATCTCTTCTGAACAGCACGTTGCAAGGCATCCCGATATGCTCAATAATGTACATGTATGGGGCATACCGGTACACGTCCATCCGCTCGATGCAATTTGAAACGAGACACGTCCGATCAGGCAATATGTTTCCAGTCATCAACAGTCCAATGTCGGTGTTGTGTCGTGCAGTCATCAAGGGTATATGAGTGGGCCTTCGTCTGCGAAAACCCATATCGATGACGTTCCGTTGAATGCTGCGTCGTATTCTGCCTGTTTACATGTCTCTATATTCGAATGCGCATGCCCATACCAGTTTCTTTGGCGCTTCAGTGTACAAGAGTCTTCTTCTTTGGAAATAATTGTAGGCATATTCCTCAGATTTTTTTCTCAGTGTTACCCAACACTCGATATGCCGGCCAGTTGCTATGTCCTCTCACGTAGTACGTAATCACAGTTTCTTCAGTGCTTGTTGTTCTCAGCAGAAAATGAATAAGAGTGGTTATTTTTATTCTGCGCAGCATATACGTCACAAAACAATCTATTTTTCTTCTTATTTTCCATCAAGTGATGTAATAGAGCACTGGATACCTCTGTTGCATCTCGACCAGCCTCGTCTTCGGTCCATACATAACATATTGGTGATATTTACTTAGGGTCAGCAGTGCAGAAATTACGTAGATTATTTCTCTCCTGTAGTATGCCTCTTGAATAGGGGTCTTTGGAAGAGGCTGTATTAGTTAATTTCACTGGTTTTTAGTAAAGAATGATAATTCTGCACAGCAGCTACAAATATCGGCTAGTATACTAGTACAGCGTTGAATTCTGATACAAAAATTCGGCGAAACTTTGCGAAGCTGACTTTGAGCGCAACAACTGCATCTATGTTATACGTTCTGTACAGTTTACTTGCATTAAGTGAGGAGTCTTAACTATATGCTCTTCGACTTTTGCCTATTGTAATGGCTTTCATGGCCTTCAAGGTTCTTCAAAAAGTGACGCACACTTTTCCTCTTTGTAGACTTGCTAGGCCTTATGTCACTACCTCGCTTCTCTGTTACATGTTCATCACATTTAACATTATGTGCTGTATTTCTTAGTCTTGTTGGGTTTTGGCAAAAGCGCAGACATAAAACTGTCTTGCAGAAATTCACTGGTATTTCTCGTTTAGTTGGTAAGATAAATTTCAGACTATATACATGTGGTTGTTTATTTACTGTCTGTCAAGGTCGTCTTCTATTAATCGATCGAATGATTTTTTAAGTTAGGAAGCAATAAAATCATCTTGAGAAACCGTAACAGGGTTTGATACTATCTTATCCCATACAGATATGAAGGTCTGAACCATTTACACCGAAAACATCTGTTTCACGTGTACAAGGAGTTAACAGGTTATATCCAAAACCTTTACAGTACCTCTTTCTTTCTTCTGCTCCTCTTGCTGTTGAACCTGAGATTCTCTTTGTAGTACCTGTGCCGCATTCTCCAACTAATTGCTGTTGACAAGAATCTATATCAATAATGTTCACATGAATAATAACCACGTACTTTCTGCATCTGCTCGCGTGTTCTGCAACTGATGATGCAGTCCACGATGGGAGTAACTTTCTGTCATGACGGTGTTCTGGTTGACGGAAGGTGACAGAGTCTTGTTTGAATGAGTATAGCTGTGAACAAAGTTGCTTTCCTAATGAATAGTGCACTTTCGGATAGCAATATGACAGACAATTTTTTTAATATAGTAAACAACCTACTGAGATCACAGATTGAAGATCTTATGGTGAAAACCGAACTTAATTCATTTTTCTGTTTTGTGGACAGTCTCTTTTGAATGTAAGCTCTTCGCTTCAGCATTTCTACGCAGTGAATCACTCCCCAATTTAAATCCACGTGGCCCCTTTCAGATTGCGTAACATGCGTTGGTCACACTCTCCTGTAACGTCTCCACATTCTCGACGGTTTGCAATGCCTTTAAATGTCCCCACAGCAATAGTCCAACACATTCAGGCTCGGTGAGCAGGAAGGCTATGCTGCCGTACTTCCTCGAGCAATTCATTGCCCATGGTATGTTGCGGTGGGATACTGCCGTAGAAAATAAGGTGGTGGCCTGTTGTGCATAAATCACAGTCATTATCTTTCTGCAAGCATGAGGTTCTCCAATAGCGCTGCTAATTCATCGCGCAGAAATCAGACAAGTCGAAAAGCCAGTTCCCTTCATTTACATCCGTAATTCTGCCCAGGACATATTCGCCTTTTTGTGCTATGACAGGAACATTTTTCATTCTGGTACCAAACTTTTACTCTATCATAATTTTGACATTAGACCGCCATTTCTTGACAACCAATGTAGATTTTTGTTGACTCGGGCGACGGCTGATCCGGTATAGATTATTTTATTGTCTATGGAACCATGTTGTTTATATAACAGATAAAGCGTTCAAAGAAAATCAAGACTACCATTAATTACATGTACTTGTCTACTTTCTTACAAAATTTGAACCGAATGTCAGTAGTCTGAAACACACAAGCGGCGCGCATTAAAAAATCTAAAAAAAAACTGGTTTTTGCAAGTAAAAACTGAATGAAGGTAGATTTTTGAAAGCGAGTTTTCAATTTTATCGTAAGAACGCATTTTTTATTTATTTAATCCACCTTAAACCGTTTCCGCCCATTCAGTTCCTGTAAGAAGGAAATTTACGTCAGACATTTAGCTCGATTTTAAACCATTGTGTTCCGACAGCAGATAAAGATTTCTGACTGTATCCGTTTATCTACCTTCGTGGAAAGTTTTAACCGATTCGTACAAGTTTATAGTACTGAAGTGCCGCGCTTCAAAAACCTCCCAGAAAACGTAACTTTATGTATATTTTTGCGTGTTAAGTCCGAACGCTGTACATACAAATGTTTCCATTAGCTAAACATTGATTTCAGTCCAATTACAATCTTTTGCAAAAGGAATTAATCGATTCGCACGATTTGCCTTGTTGTCAGTTCGGTCTGTCTTTCAAACCCTGCTCGATATTCTGTAACATAGCTACAGTAAGAAAGATGTTCGAGTGGGTATGCAAAATGCCGCTGGTCCGGTCTAAAAACTATTCACCCTATATTCCTAGCTGAAATAAGAACCGAAGAGTTTTTAGCAAACAGAACACAGCATGTTGTTCTCAATGGAGAGACGTCTATAGACGTTAAAGTAACCTCTGGCATGCCACAGGGGAGTGTTATGGGACCATTGCTTTTCACTATATATATATATATATGACGTAGTAGATAGTGTCGGAAGTTCCATGCGACTTTTCGCGGATGATACTGTAGTGTACAGAGAAGTTGCAGCATCAGAAAATTGTAGCGAAATGCAGGAAGATCTGCAACGGATAGGCACTTGGTGCAGGGAGTGGCAACTGACCCTTAACAGACAAATGTAATGTATTGCGAACACATAGAAAGAAGGATTCTTTATTGTATGATTATATGACAGCGGAACAAACACTGGTAGCAGTTACTTCTGTAAAATATCTGGGAGTATGCGTACGGAACGATTTGAAGTGGAATGATCATATAAAATTAATTGTTGGTAAGGCGGGTGCCAGGTTGAGATTCATTGGGAGAGTCCTTAGAAAATGTAGTCCATCAACAACGGAGGTGGCTTACAAAACACTCGTTCGACCTATACTTGAGTATTGCTCAACAGTGTGGGATCCGTACCAGGTCGGGTTGACAGAGGAGATAGAAAAGATCCAAAGAAGAGCGGCGTGGTTCGTCACAGGGTTATTTGGTAAGCGTGATAGCGTTACGGAGATGTTCAGCAAACTCAAGTGGCAGACTCTGCAAGAGAGGCGCTCTGCATCGCGGTGTAGCTTGCTGTCCAGGTTTTGAGAGGGTGCGTTTCTGGATGAGGTATCGAATATATTGCTTCCCCCTACTTGTACCTCCCGAGGAGATCACGAATGTTAAATTAGAGATATTCGAGCGCGCAGAGGCTTTCTGGCAGTCGTTCTTCCCGCGAACCATACACGTCTGAAACAGGAAAGAGAGATAATGCAGTGGCACGTAAAGTGCCCTCCGCCACACACGGTTGGTTGGCTTGCGGAGTATAAATGTAGATGAACACCAAGACCCCCCGAAACCGCGATTCTGCGCGTGGCCTTTTCTGACATATGCTTCCGTGCTGGTATGACAGGAAATTTTCTGCTAGTTTTGACAATATCGCGTCCAGTGAAAATGTGACTCTGTCTTGATTCATTTCAGTATTCCTGTCTGTGCATAATGATCTCACAGCCCATTACTGATTTTTGTCAAAATGCGCCCTTCAGCTAGAGAAGACATTGTGAAGAAATTGGCTACAAGAGTACTGCTGGTTCCCTGAGCTCTAGTTTGAAAGCATACTGTTAGTGGCAGGTTATAAGATCACATAAATATGTGAAAACGAAAATTGAAGTACGAATTTTTAATACTAATTATACAATGCAGGTACTAGTAGATGGGAACAATGGCAGGAGGGTGTCCACAATGAGGAAATCAAAGAAAAACTGGGAATGAACTCTGTAGATGTAGCAGTCAGGGCGAACACGCTTAGATGGCGGGGTCATGTTACACGCATGGGAGAAGCAGGGTTACCCAAGAGACTCATGGGTTCAGCAGTAGAGGGTAGGAGGAGTCGGGGTAGACCAAGGAGAAGGTACCTGGATTCGGTTAAGAATGATTTTGAAGTAATAGGCTTAACATCAGAAGATGGCACCAATGTTAGCACTGAATAGGGGATCATGGTGGAATTTTATAAGGGGGACTATGCTCCAGAAAGGCATAATCAGTCTTAAATGATGATGATGATGATTATACAAGTAGGCCAATGAAACTTACATAATTCGAAAGGTACTTTGCCGTAGATGTGCGCAAAGCTAAAATCATGTGTCTACGTAGCTGTTAAGAGTGATAAATGGAAGTAGATGTTTGTGTATTCATAACTCTGATGATACCTTCTCTACCAAATCTCCCATACGTGAACATCGACAACTGAAGTGCTGCCAACTTCTGCCCTGCGTACCACTCAGGCGCTGTGGTGGAAATGACACGCGGAAACAGTTCCATTCTAGGGGCGTTCATGTTTACTTGGCTTATTTACGGTAACACACACATAGTGGGCTGGTACAGTGCGACAACTGCTAGGTCGACGATGTTGTCAGCAGTGAAAACTCTGCAAGTAACGTTGTATGTTGGGGTCCTTATTTCGCTTAATTTTCTGTAAGAGTAACTTATTGATCATTTGTCGCCGTTACTATAAAATTTGAAGTAAATTCCTAATTTTTAATTTCTTCATTTTGAGTAACTATGACTTCCGACTACCCTTATGTAGAATGCTAACCCTTCGGTGTAAAAGACACACACTATTTTTGCGTAGAGAGTGGAAGAGGAATGTTGACACTTATAATGATAATGTATCTGTTTCCTTGGACATTCAAAATATTAAACGTGAACGTGGAAAATTGAAGTACCGATTTTAAAAATTAATTGTACAAGGAAGCCAATGAAATTTACTTAATCCGAAAGGTACTTTGCCGTAGTTGTGCACAAAGAAGATCGTGTGTGCAGATAGCCACTAAGAGAAGTATACCGATCAGGTGCTATGTTAGAAATGACAAACGAAAGTAACAACGTCTTCTGAAATCGCATTCTAGGGTCTTTCGTAGTTAAATGTCGCAGATGGTTCATTTGCAGTGACGCACCCATAACCGGCAGCTGGAATGCTACAGCTACTACGTCGTTGATGTCATCAGCAGTGGAAACAAAATTTACCAGCGAACTCGTTGGGGGCAACAAGCGTTGTTTATTAGCGTCCTTTTCCCCCTTACTTGCGTCTAATAGTAAACAGAACTAACTTCGTTGTCGTTTGCCACCGTCAAACAAAATGGGAAACGTTCCTAATTTTCAGTTTCTTCATTTTCCTTTATTATACGGAAACTGTACTCATTTTAGGTTATGTCACGAAAAAGAATATTAATGGGCCGGACTGAAAGACGAAGAGATGTAGAGACACAATTTATACTTAGACAATCTAGTAGGAATAATGTGGACGTTGCTAATGATAATCCAGTTATTGTTTTGAAAGAGACATTTAAATGTGCACTGAACATAATTCCAAATAGTTTTGATAGTTATGACTGCGGTTTGATGAACTTGCAGCCCTTATTTTGTGACGCAAATCATTTCGCATGTGAGCTTACGTTGTGCGATACAACAGCATTCACATTGTGTTGTCATTAGTTAATCTGCCGCCGTTGACACAAAATTTATTTTTCAACGCACTGTATGAAGGACTCACTTCAAACGATCGAACAGTTAAAGAGAAATCAAAGACTTATTTCAAGAATATTCGTAACTACAATACAGCATTTGCTGTGGATCAGTTCTGAGGGTATAATTTCAGTTTTATGTGGACTGTATCACTTTCAGATAGATGACTTTTTTAATCACATGTCACGACCACTGACTCAGCGGATCAAATTTCGACCACAGACGATCCTAGTTCAGTAAATCCATTAACATTAGTTCAAAGTCATCTGCGCAGCTTTCAAGTATATGGCCATTACAGTCTTTCAATATGTCAACACTTTTAAATGAAACATTACTCTTGGCATAAATGCCCATTTCTCCCTTCTGCGACGACCTCCTTACATAGAGACCAGTAAATATAATATCTCTCCAATGTCGTTGTTAAGATCTGCTAGCAATTAATCTATTTTATCTCTATCTTCCATAATATATTGATAAAATAAGCGTAGTGTGCCTCCTGGTGTGGATTCTCCATTTACTGAACTAACTTCCAGCATTATAGGAACCTTCCTCAAGCAAGGTTACCCCCTACTGGACTTGAAATGATGGTACATAAAATGATTCGTAAAGCTGTATATATTTTTTATTATAAATGCTATTGGGAATCTGTAATTGAATGACCTTTTCTACGCATGACCAGAGTAGGTATGCTTAATATATATCAGTGATTGCGATAAAAATCAACATTATGTTCTCTCTCAATTTTTGTAAGCTGTTCACTCGTTTTTATTAAGGGTTTTCTTGTTCCTCAGCTAGCCTGCTCTCTCCAGCCTTGACCATTGCTTATGAGAGCATTTGTAATTCCTAGTTAATAATAATTGCATTGATTGGAAATGGCGTATGTGTCTTTATTTTAAGAGCAATAATCACCATTTTCACAGTTGATGAACCAAAGGTTCCGGGTTCCGTAAGTACTTGTAACGCTTTCCGGGATAATTGCTTGCCGACGAACGATTATCGACCTGTTGCATTTGTACCTTCTGTCTGACAAGTCTCTTCATTGATATGTGCAGATATTGCAATTTTACTGCTTGTGTTTATGGTTCCACAGGACTTTTATACTAGCACTGATGATGGTCTCGCAGTGATTGAAATCATTTTGCAACAGAAATAAAGATTTCTACTTCAACAACCAATGGTGGCCCTCCATTTTTTATTAATTATCAACCGTTGTCTACATCTCATGCAGATCATTACCCACAGTACCAAACTTTTTCAGAGCCTGCAAATTTTATTTCATTATGAAATCTGGTGCCCAAGAGCGAATGATATTGGCTTTCCTGTAATAATTAACATTCATGTAGTCGCGAATTAAAAATAGTGAGACTGTTATACCGGCAGCCGGGTGCGACTTTACATATTTTCGTTATCAAATAAGTCCCTTTACCAATTCTTCTCCTTCGGAGAGGAAGGATTATGAGTTTTAGCCCTTCTGCCCGTGATCACCGAAATTTGGCCTTGAGTGAGCACAGGTCCACCTCCTATACTATCATGTATAAACTTTACCGGCGATGCCTTCCTAGACCTATTCAGGTTTAGACCGTACCTAGTATAGCCCGACATACGGAGATTCCCACCTGGCACGACCATAAAGTCTGTTCTGTCAGAGCCGGCCGAAGTGGCCGTGCGGTTAAAGGCGCTGCAGTCTGGAACCGCAAGACCGCTACGGTCGCAAGTTCGAATCCTGCCTCGGGCATGGATGTTTGTGATGTCCTTAGGTTAGTTAGGTTTAACTAGTCCTAAGTTCTAGGGGACTAATGACCTCAGCAGTTGAGTCCCATAGTACTCAGAGCCATTTTTTTTTTTTTTTTTTTTTTTTTTTTTTTTTTTTTTTTTTTTTTTCTGTCAGTAGTCCCATCAGCGCCTTCTCAAGTACATTATTAACACGCCTCACGACACTGTCAAGGTGGAGTTGATACAAACTCCGGAAATAGCTGTACAAAGTGAACATTATTGGACCGAGTTTGAGTAGTAATCCTCTTCAAACCACCATCTGTATCATAACCTCAGTCCCTGCCAAGACAATTCCCGTCTCCTCCCACTATCACTGCCTGATACTCTTCAGTAACATCGTTACAAAAGGTTCCAAGTCTTCTGTCATCTTATTTAGCCCAGCCCGTGATATAAAAGTGGTGGTGACTTGGTAAACTTTACTTCACGTCAGCCGGCCGTAGTGGCCGAGCGGTTCTAGGCGCTTCAGTCTGGAAACGCGAGAGCCCTACGTTCGCAGGTTCCAATCCTGCCTCGGGCTTGGATGTGTGTGATGTCCTTAGGTTAGTTAGATTTAAGTAGTTCTAAGTGCTAGGGACTGCTGACCTCACATGTTAAGTCCCATAGTGCTCAGAGCCATATGAACCATTTTCACTTCACGCCTTTTGCAACTGTGGACTTACATCGCGCCAATGAAAGCTACTTAACAGCAGAATCCCCTCTTATTTAGTTTTTCTATGTAGCTTATGTCTCCTGACAACAGTGGGGTCTGCTGTATGTTACCAGCTCCTACAACTACTGGGGTACTACTTACGGTTCGTGGTTAACGACTTCTGTTGGGAGCACCAAAAATTCGGAGTAACTTGTACAGTATTGGCTATGGGTCCAGGCACGACAGTGCACGATACCAGTTTGTGCCTTTAAGCTGCACTTGAAAACGTGAGTTTTCAGGGGGTCATATCTCGGGTTCTGTTAATCACAGAGATAATCGGTCAGATGTTTTGGCTAGCCCTCGGCCCAGCTACCTTTCGGAAGAACGGGCGGGCATACTGTAGCTATCCTACAATACACGGTCAAAATTTAAACATTACACACTTCCTCCAGCCCATGAAAATTTTTAAGCAAATCGGTTTATTTGCTTTGAATTTGGCGCAGTATAGGGCCAACCTTAGGCGACTTACAAAAGCAGCATTTGTTCGTGGGTGTTTCCTGAGAAAACCTCCAAAAACCGTGATTGTGGGAATGGCCACTTCTGTAATTTTTCTTCATGGCAGATCGTCGAAATTTTTTCCGTATGTTCTTAAGACGATATTCTCAAGGAACTTCGAATCATTTTTCGACATAATTATCCATTACCAAGGTCCAGAGGTTCAAAGTTACCGTAGTTACGCACGTAAAATATGCACTTAATATCCTATCTGAGGTGTAAATGTAGTTTTAACTGACGTTGTGAACACATTGAAAGCGTCCTAGGGTCATCGCAAGGTTCTGATGTTAACAAACTATGTTTTTAGTTAGCATCTTTTTGTTTTTCACCAATAAAACCTTACGACGCTCTAGCTCTGTGTGATGGACACTTTACGCCAAAGTGGTACTGCAGTGACAAAAATGGGCTAAAAAGTGTCTTAACTTGCCAGAAAAGAACTTAGAATGACTGTAAAACTGGAGAGAGTGCAATTGCAGGAAAACATTTCTAACATTCGTGTGTGATGTCCTTAGGTTAGTTAGGTTTAAGTAGTTCTAAGTGCTAGGAGACTGCTGACCTCAGATGTAAAACTGGAGAGAGTGCAATTGCAGGAAAACATTTCTAACATTCCTACTCTTTTAAGATACAAATTTTAAGCCAGGTGATTTTGATGAATTGCGATCGATGAGCAAAATATATAAAGCAAACGATTTTGTGTTAACCCTGTATTAAAGTGTACTTGTTTGTTGTTTCTATGTGTCAGAGTATATAAATTTGTCGACGCAATTAAATGAACTGTTAAAACTTTACTGACATACAGAATTATTTTTATATAAACATCATACACTGTTGTTGCAGGGAAAAAAAGGGAACCAGCGAAAAAATTGTCCTGTAGGGGTACAAAAAAGGCTGATATTTTCCTCTTTGAAAGACACTGACAGAAATATGTTTACAATTTCAGTCGAAAACGCGCTACCTATATCTACAAGCTAAAGTTCGCCGGTCTGGGAGGGTCCAGATCCCCCCAAGCCTATCTATGGTCTCCACTCAGTGCCTTTTTCATTTCCATTGTCTCCTCTTTTTTGGACTACTTCTGTCTCCATCCATCTCTCTTTCTCTCTTACTGCCACTGTCTCTCACTGACCATCAATAGCTCTTCCCTCTTTGGCTCCCTATGCTATTGTCTGCATACATCCCTCTTTGCCGGCCGCTGTGGCCGAGTGGTTCTAGGCGCTTCAGTCCGGAACCGCGCAGGTTCGAATCCTGCCTTCGGCATGGATGTGTGTGATGTCCTTAGGTTAGTTGGGTTTAAGTGGTTCTAAGTCTAGGGGGCTGATGACATCAGATGTTATGTCCCATAGTGCTTAGAGCCATTTGAACCATCTGTCTTTCTGTTGACTGCCACTTTATCATTATCACTGTCTCCTCTCTGTTTCTCTCCCACTACTAGTACCTCTCTGTCTCCTCTCTTCCGCCGTCAGTGTCCCTCTGCTATTCTCTCTCAGTACAAAAAAGCGCGAATTAATCGCATCCAAAATTATTGGTGAGGACAGATTTTGGCAATGTGCATGAGGTATGTTAAAAAATAACGTTTTTTGGAAAGAATCTTATTCTTCTACATCAATGTTAAATCACCTTCATAATAGTTCTCGTTAGGTATCACACACTTATGCCACCGCTTTTTCCATTCCCTGAAACACTTCTGGAACTAGAGCTTTGGGATAGCTTTTAGCTCTCTCAGCGAAGTATTTTTAAGTTCGTAAAGCATCATTACATTATTATGTTTTCAACTAAAAGTCACGAACAAGGTACGAAGTATGAGCAGGTGTATTATAGTGGTGCAAACGTATGAATTGTTTTCCCCAGATATTTTCAGGAAAAAGGCGTAGAACTTTTAAGTAGTACTCCTTATTGAACATTCTACTCCTGACAACCTCCTCTCGCCCAATTTTGGAACAAATTTTGTTGTCACACACATTTCACACACAGAACATCCGAAAAAAAATTCATAGCAAGAGCCAGTTCATATTTCAGTATCAATATCGCAGCGCATTCTCTGGATGTGATTCAGCTATTGTTCATAATTACTTCTTTAATCTTTTTTACGATTTCGTCGGTTGATGGTCTGCTGAAGCGTACAGGGCGTTCGTCATATTGAACATCGTCACTGTCATCTTCGGAACTCGTACACCACTCAAAAACCCCTGTTTTATTCAGAGAGACTTATCCAGAGCAATATTTAACATTTACAAAACTTTGCTGCCACTTATTCCGTTCTTATAGGAAAATTTAATACAAACTATCTGGGCCATTTTTATTCAGTGTAAGTAAAAGCAAGGTTAGGTTACATTGTCGAGTCGTATTAGCGTAACCACCTATCATGATGCTGAAATACCACCTTTTGCAGCGCGGACAGCTGCGAGACGTGTAGGAAGGGATCAGTGAGGTTCTGGAAGTTACCGACAGGTATGTGGAGCCCTGCCGACTCCAGTGTCGTGGTCAGCTGCTTTCACTTCTCGGTTATGAGGTCGTCCAGGGCGCGTACAGGCCGAGCGATGTGGTCCCTCAGATCGCTGATTGGGTTTAGTTCGGAAAGTTTGGTGGCCAAGGGAGTACGGTAAACTCATCCTGGTGATCTTCGAACCACACATCCATTGTGCCTTCCGGAACGAAAGGATCACCCAGGGAATGCCACAAAAACATTCCCCAGGGGGCAGGGGAGATATTGTGTTGTCAGTAGAGAAGCAGCAACAGCAGAATGGGTCTGTGAGGAGACCTCATTGACTTCGAACGTGGTCTAACGGGCGAGTTGTTGCGCCCTGAAAATATTCTAAGTTCGCAGTTGGCGGGGCCGCGCTGTGGCCTCTCGGCGGGTCGCGGTCTGGCAGCAAGCACGTGGTGCCGAACGTTAGCTTAGCAAGAGGGGTAGCCCCAGCGCGTGGTCCAGCTGCGTGGCTGGGAATTCCATGGTGACGCAGTGTCGGTGAAGGAGACACGCCGAGAGTGCCAAAGATGGCGGACTTTGTGAAACCTTAATGGCAGACATTTCACAGTTCGTATAGAAATTAATAGTAGCCAGATGAATCATGATATCTCAAAAAGAAACATGCACATTACTATTATTTGCACGGCGATTCTGATGGTGTAATCAGATTTTCAATATTTTTATTAGTTTAAACTTTTGTATCAGATGGCAAATTATACAAGTAACGCCCAGCAACGAATTTCCAAAATATTGACACGTCGTCCATTTTTGTTGATCCCGCGTCTTTAGAAAGCTATCAGTGTAAACCTAAATTGGTATGAATTGTAGGGATGTAACTTGAATAATATGTGAGTTATTGGAGGTCAAATTGGCCGATTACTATCGATCGCGTCAGGCCATAAGTACTCCACAGTTACACGAAAACACGGTGGCAGCATGCTTATAAATATATTTATTTATCTATGTCTTTGTTTATATCCGATATATGCTATTCATGAAGAAATTGGTTCATTATTTACTGTGTTTTAGAAAGCACAGAGACATTAGGCTACTGGCCTACTTTTGCTTGCTATTCCTTTGATATATGTCTATTTAATTTATTTATCTAATTAATAATGTGTTCAAATGGTTCAAATGGCTCTGAGCACTATGGGACTCAACTGCTGAGGTCATTAGTCCCCTAGAACTTAGAACTAGTTAAACCTAACAAACCTAAGGACATCACAAACATCCATGCCCGAGGCAGGATTCGAACCTGCGACCGTGTGGTCTTGCGGTTCCAGACTGCAGCGCCTTTAACCGCACGGCCACTTCGGCCGGCTAATAATGTGTGTTAGATCGTGTTTATGGTCCAGCCATAGTAATATTTATTTAATTTCAAGTTATTGAAATGTAAATCCAGTATTTCGAAAGGGTTTTATGTTTGCGATTGTGCATTGGCTTGAAGACATGGCGGGAGCGCTCTAGCCGCTCAGTCACAGCGCTCGTGAATGGAGAGACTCGATGCAAGTGGGAGCACAGTACGGGACAGGACACGGGAAGTGCTGGACACGATTGCACAACGGACGCACGGTCGGGAGAAAGACTTAGACAGTGGAGCAGTTTGCTCGTGGTCGCGGAGCATAGAAATATTTCGGAGTGCCGACCTGTGCTCTTGTGTGATTTCCGTGGCTTCTGCAGTGAAGGCGTAGTATGCGTTCAGAAGTGAATATCTCGCGAGCTATGTTGTTGTTCATAACTAATTACGTGAAGTAGGAATATATTGTTTCCATGTTATTCAACTTATATTTTATTTAATTGCTGGACCATCGACACCAGTAAGTGTTTTGCAGAAATAGACCACATTCCCAAAAGTACTTCTACTAACGTACTCATCATTTAATGTCGTTAAGATAGTACCTGCAGATTTTATTTATTGCAATCTTTTATTTATAAATTTCTATGTTGCACTCGCAATTGCCGAGTGATAGGAGTCTTCGACCATTCGATTCATGTGTGTATTCTTATCGTATACTGTAGACTCAGCAGTATTTGGCCTGTAATGCGGCAACTACGTATCCCAGCCCCTAGACAACGAAACCAGCCAAAGCTTTTAATATTGCTACTCTGAGTCGAAGGGTACGTAGTTGAGGGCCACACCACATCATTTCATTCATTATTGTTTGAAAGTCCACAAGCATCAGCGGAAGGAATCAGTAGCGAGTTCCTTAGTGGTGCCAGCAGTTAATCACAGCGACTGTGCGTAGTGAGGTAAGCAGAAAGGGGGTGAAGTGGTCAAGCAGTTCCTCGGAAGCCACACATTTCTGTAGTGAGCGCTAATCGATGCTTGTTGTGGTGTAAAGAGCGACGCTGCTGGAAACGAGTGTTCTGTGGGGTTTCGGGATTGAAGTCAACATGATCCGGCTACAATCCCGAAACCTCTTAGAATACACAGTAAGCAGGGAAAACTTAAAGAATCACTTTGGAAACGGGTGATGATGTGGATTGATGAATCACGCTATACACTGTGGCAATCCATTGGAAGGGTTTGGCTATGGTGAATCCCTGGAGAATGTTACCTATCATGATGTGTAGGTCCAGAAGTGAAGTACGAAGGAAGTGGTGGTTGTTGTGATGAGGCATTCGCCTCCTTTTTGCGCTTATTTTGTATCAACATGACAATGCGCCCTGCCATCAAGCAGCATCTGTGAGGCAAATTTTTGCGAACAATAATATTGCTCAAATGGACTGACCTGTCTAGAGTCCTGACCTGAAGCCAGTGGAACACCGTAGGTGTGAATTAGAACATCGGCTTTGCTCCAGACCCCATTGTCTAATGTCAAAACCTTCTCTCCTTGAGCTCTTGAGGAAGAATGGACTGCCATTCCTCCACAGACATTCAGACACCTCATTGAAATGTTCTCAGCAGTGTTCAAGCCGTCTTAAAGGCAAAATGTGGACACACCCCATATTAATATCCACTAATACGTGTCCGAATACTTTTGATCAGGCAGTGTACATGTATCAATTCTCATAAACCCACCTGATGATGGTGGTTTGAACTTGCAACGTTGGTCGTATTACGTTTAGAAGGAATCGCTATTCATACCTGAACTGCCTGATTCTTCTGCGTGGCTCTGCTTAAATAGTTCTAGCCCCATATAACTGTAGAAGTCTGGTATTTTCTCGAATGACGACGCTAGCTCTGAAATCTGCTTGCATCGTCGATACGGGATACGCGACATGCAACGCCATCTGTGAGACGACCATTTCATCATAAACTTGTTGACATAAATACGCTACTGCCCATAAAAATTGCTGCACCAAGAAGAAATGCAGATGATAAACGGGTATTCATGGGACAAATATATTATACTAGAACTGACATGTGATTACATTTTCACGCAATTTGGGTGCATAGATCCTGAGAAATCAGTACCCAGAACGACCACCTTTGTCCGTAATAACGGCCTTGATACGCCTGGGCATTGAGTCAAACAGACCTTGGATTGCGTGTACAGGTACAGCTGCCCATGCAGCCTCAACACGATACCACAGTTCATCAAGAGTAGTGACTGGCGTATTGTGACGAGCCAGTTGCTCGGCCACCATTGACCAGACGTTTTCAATTGGTGAGAGATCTGGAGAATGTGCTGGCCAGGCCAGCAGTCGAACATTTTCTGTATCCAGAAAGGCCCGTACAGGACCTGCAACATGCGGTCGTGCATTATCCCGCTGAAACGTAGGGTTTCGCAGTGATCGAATGAAGGGTAGAGCCACGGGCCGTAACACATCTGAAAAGTAACGTCCACTGTTCAAAGTGACGTCAATGCGAACAAGAGGCGACCGAGACGTGTAAGCAATGGCACCCGATAGCATAACGCTGGGTGATACGCCAGTATGGCGATGACAAATACACGCTTCCAATGTGCGTTCACCGCGATGTCACCAAACATGGATGCAACTATCATGATGCTGTAAAGAGAACCTGGATTTATCCGAAAAAATGACGTTTTGCCATTCGTGGACGCAGGTTCGTCGTTGAGTACACCATCGCAGGCATTATTGCCTGTGATGCAGCGTCAAGGGTAACCGCAGCCGTGGTCTCCGAGCTGATAGTCCATGCTGCTGCAAATGTCGTCGAACTGTTCGTGCAGCTGGTTGTTGTCTTGCAAACGTCCCCATCTGTTGTCTCAGGGATCGCGACGTGGCTGCACGATCCGTTACAGCCATGCGGATAAGATGCCTGTCATCTCGACTGTTAGTGATACGAGGCCACTGGGATCCAGCACGGCGTTCCGTATTACGCTCCTGAACCCACCGATTCCATATTCTGCAAACAGTCATTGGATCTCAACCAATGCGAGCAGCAGTGTCGCGATACGATAAACCGCAATCGCGATAGGCTACAATCCGACCTTTATCAAAGTCGGAAACGTGATGGTACGCATTTCTCCTCCTTACACGTGGCATCGCAACAACGTTTCACCAGGCAACGCCGGTCAAATGCTGTTTGTGTATGAGAAATCGGTTGGAAACTTTCCTTATGTCAGCACGTTGTAGGTGTTTCCACTGCCGCCAACCTTGTGTGAATGCTCTGAAAAGCTAATCATTTGCATATCACAGCATCTTCTTCCTGTCGGTTAAATTTCGCGTCTGCAGCACGTTACTTTCGTGGTGTAGCAATTTTAATGGCCAGTGGTGTAAAACTAAGACTCTATTTACATGTTGCGTTAGCAGATGGTGTTACTTCGGTACTTGAACCAGGCTCGTAACAGATATTGCAAAATTGGGTCTTGTCGGGATGTCGGGACAAGAACAAGAAGGTCCGTAACAGTCACGCTGCGGATATATCGACACTGATGGCAACCATAACAGCCACGCACAGAAAAACTCTTTCGTTCTCATGAAAAACTCTAGAAAGAGTATGGTTCATTTTAAATGTTATTTAATTTATGACATATTCTTGCACGAAAGTTAGTTTTGTAGTGAGTGTATTCAGAATTTTATGTTGTGATTATTTACCGTATTTTTATTGCTGTACCATTATCCTTTGTTAACTATACCGTTCTCTCCTGTTTTATTATGGTAGCTATTGCGTCAATTTTGCTTATCTTTTTGGGGATGTTCTTCGGCATATGTGTGTGCGGTGACTTTGTTGTATAATTTTACGTATTTAAATTTGTGTTCCGTAAAATTCGTGATCTGTGGCGTACCCCCTCCCCCCCCCCCCCCCCCCCTTGGTTTCTGGGCTGAGATCCATTAGAACAAAGTAGGTCATTTCTCATTGGTGTACAACCACAACGGAAATTTTAAATTTGACATCTGTGCGATTACAGGAGCTTAGGTGTACGTTCTGGAACTCGTCATACTACAGCATTCTCAAAGCCATGAGCGAGATAAGGCATATTTGCCCGTATTTCAACGTTGCTCATTTATTATTGGGAAATCTGTCGCGCAGCAGCTGGCAAGTACCCATTACCTACGCTCGTACCACGTGAAGATACTACTAGCTTGGCTATCATCACTCTATGATAGTGCCGGGCAGGGCCGATATTCACCGATCCCACCCTCTCACGCGGCTCTGTTTTACATTCATCCGTTTGTTTATTAAGCATTTCACTTTCTTTCTACAATTTTGTGTTTAAAATTTTCGTTCGTTTGGTAACTCGTTTAAATGCTATGTCACCGCATGTTAACGGTACTGAAAGGATTTTTTAATTCAATTCTTGATTGTCATTCTAGTTTAAAACTTCGTTCACTGTTTTGCGAGAACTATGAGTGTTGAACGTATTACGCTTGTGAGTTATTTCTTAAACGATTTAAGTGACAGTGACACAGATAATTCGTCCTGAAGTGATGGAATACCTTCTAAGGGAGCCAAAAGGCTTACTAACTATAATCGGAGCCCGCCCGGTTGGCCGTGCGGTCTAACGCACGGCTTTCCGGATTGGGAAGGAGCGCCTGGTCCCCGGCACGAATGCACCCGGCGGACTTGTGTCGAGGTCCGGTGAGCCGGCCAGTCTGTGGACGGTTTTTAGGCGGTTTTCCATCTGCCTCGGCGATGCGGGCTGGTTCCCCTTATTCCGCCTCAACTACACTATGTCGGCAATTGCTGCGCAAACAAGTTCTCCGCGTACACGTACACCACCATTACTCTACCATGCAAACATAGGGGTTACTTGTTTGGTTTGGTGTGAGACGTTTCGTAGGGGGGCGTTCACCGGGGCCGAACGGCACAATAACACTGAAAGAGTGGTTCGGTGTGGGGCGGCGGAGGGGTGAAGTGGACTGCGGCAGTCGTCGTGGGGTTGGGGACCACTGCGGCTGCGGCGGGGACGGAGCCTCTCCATCGTTTCTAGGCCTCCGGTTAACATACAATACAACTATAATCCGAACTGGGAAAATAATCCTTCCTGGTTAAGACAGGTAAAAGGATATTCGTACAAGGCGTACTTTCGCCTGTACAATAAAGATTTGTCATGTGCTCATGGAGGCGTTTCTGATGTAAAACAACATACATTTGCTAAATCGTACATGACTGTTGTTAGCAATAGAGCATCAGTACCTTGACGAAATATTTATAGAAGCCTGAACCATCTGCTTCGGAGGCGGACAAGGTCACTGCTGCAGAACTTGCGTCTGTTTATCATAGGTTAAAAAATTCCCTTAGTTACAATAGTATGATTAGTTCACACAAATTATTACCATATATCTGCAGTTACTCAGAAACCACTCAAGAGTTTTAGCTGCGGAATAACAAAAGCGAAAGCTCACTTCTTTTATATGAAAATGATCAAATTTTCAGAGCCAGTTGCCCCCTCCATATTCTCCACAACGCAGCAAAATGCAGTACTGATAAACTGGAAGTGGATGTAGAAACTTGGATACTATAAATAAGCAGTCACTTCAGCAGATCTGCCAAACGAAAAGCGGACATGCAGCTCCAATTTGAAGTGAATGAGATGAAATGGGAAGAAATAATAAAACATATTGCCACGAGATTTTTTTTTTTTTTAACTCTTGGTCCTGCTGTCGAAAGTATATTAAAAATATGGTTGCACTAAACTTTCATATTCTGGAATCCCACAATGAATGTCCTCTCCTCGTCTATTAGAAAAGATAATCACGTGTGAAGAAGAAGAGAGTAAAAGTTAAAGTATTTGTCGTTTCTGCATAACGTTATGTTTTCAGTAGGAGCAACAGTGAAAAAGATTGAATCAGATTATATGTTAGTTGTTGAGATGCACGTTGAAATGTACAAGATTCGTGAGAAGGTGGAACAAAGAGTAGAAGACAAATTTTTCGGAAGTAAGACAAGAGAAATAATGGATGAATTAAGCACTAACGAAAGTAATTTGTTCCTAACGATTGTCTACAGCTCTACACTAGTTTTGTAGGATATTTGTTACCACGATATGATTTCTCAGAAAGTAACATCCGTTCCAAGAGGCTGTTTTTAAACTTAAAATCACCAATAAATTACAACCATTTTCAAAAATCTGCGGAACTTTTAAGAATCGATCAACTGAACGTGGACTCCTTTTATGAAGAATTTCAAATAATTAAAAGAAGCCTGGACATGGCACAGCGTTTTGATGACAGAAATAAGCTTGCGATTGAGAAATAGTAGAAAATCGTAGAAGGGTTTTCCAAGAATGAAATCCATAACGTTTTCACGCCTTATCATTCATCTTTAGTATTACTAATTCCAACTGCTTCGTAGAAAGGATTTTTTCACAGATGGCATTAAAATGCACTAACGTTCGATATAAATGTACCCCGAATTCGATAAAAGGTAAATTAGTGACCAGTTTCAACTACGATTATAAGTGCAGTGATTTTTTTTAAATATGTGAAATCAAACCGAAGCATGTTCTTCGCTAAAATATAATAAAGACCAATAAATCACAAGAAGCCCGCATCTCGTGGTCGTGCGGTAGCGTTCTCGCTTCCCACGCCCGGGTTCCCGGGTTCGATTCCCGGTGGGGTCAGGGATTTTCTCTGCCTCGTGATGGCTGGGTGTTGTGTGCTGTCCTTAGGTTAGTTAGGTTTAAGTAGTTCTAAGTTCTAGGGGACTGATGACCATAGATGTTAAGTCCCATAGTGCTCAGAGCCATTTGAACCATCACAAGAAAATAATTTTGGTTTTCATTTGCCCAGGATAAAAAATGAAATCCAGTGTTTTTCCCTTTTTTCCTAACACTATTCAGCACTTTTCAATACACACAGTCGTGATCACATTCAAGTTGTTTATTTTTGTTTTCAGATGACCGGTTTCGATCTTCTAGGAGATCATCTACAGATCATACATTCCTTGAGGACCGTTGGCGTGATGTAGGTCCATCTCTGCAGGCGTGGAGAACACTGTATAGATTGACCCGCTCCACGCCAACGGTTCCTACAGTCGTCAAGGAATGTAAGATCTGTTAGAAGATCTAACCTGGTCAACAGCAAACTAAAAATAAACAACTTAAATCCGATCACGACTGTGTATATTGAAGACGTTATAACGTTATAAAAGATTGCTGTTTTTCCTATAACAACGTTCCAAAAATTTTTGGGGCTTTGTTTACTAAATTAGAACGTGAACTTTACGGTCACTTTGGTTTAAAACGAGTTGCCCCAGTATAGAATCATTAAACTTTATTTCACTACGTTTCCGAGTTAAATATTTTGGCACATTCACGGTGAAAATTCTCTGTTTCATTAGGAACTGATAAATTGCGGCAACCCTGACAAACATGCCGTAGACGGAAAGTGGAATCCTAACCTTTCTTTTATCCTTCTGAACGGCATATAGCATTCACCTGCGCGACAACCACATTCGACTGCCGGTGCATCGCATTTTTGATAATCTGTTCTTGCTGTGTCCCGTTCCTTGAGTACACAGTGCTCGGAACATGAGATAGTCTCTTTTCAAGTCATCGTGACCTCCGTATAAAATTGCATGTTCGCTAAATTGAGAAATATGTCACTCGACAAGGGGAGAGAGAGAGAGAGAGAGAGAGAGAGAGAGAGAGAGAGAGAGAGAGAGAGAGTGGTGGAGAGATGCAGAAGCTAACCTTGTTGCGTGTGGAAGTAACTCGAACCTCTGTCTGCCTGTTGAACTTTTATTTAAACACTACCGTTCATTATTTTTGAACGTAGAGGTTAAAGAAAAGCTTCGCACCTAACGTACGTGCCTTTCATTTACAACTACTTCTAATATTTGTCGAATGATGAGCGGAAAACGAAAAATATGATGTTTCCAGAATGAGATTTTCACTCTGCAGCGGAGTGTGCGCTGATATGAAACTTCCTGGCAGATTAAAACTGTGTGCCCGACCGAGACTCGAACTCGGGACCTTTGCCTTTCGCGGGCACTTGCCCGCGAAAGGCAAAGGTCCCGAGTTCGAGTCTCGGTCGGGCACACAGTTTTAATCTGCCAGGAAGTTTCGAAAAATATGATGATCTCTCATTAACTTCATACAAGTAAATCTTAAAGAAAACCCATCTCATACGAACACAAGTCGAATACAAGTTTCTGTGATGAAAGATACTGATTCTTGATACCGGCTATCGATAAAATAAAAAGGATATCTCGTTTTATATAAGTCAAAATGGTTCAAATGGCTCTGAGCACTATGGGACTTAACATCTGTGGTCATCAGTCCCCTAGAACTTAGAACTAATTAAACCTAACTAACCTAAGGACATCACACACATCCATGCCCGAGGCAGGATTCGAACCTGCGACCGTTGCAGCCGCGCGGTTCCTGACTGAGCGCCTAGAACCGCGAGACCACCGCGGCCGGCTTATATAAGTCTTCAGGCTTTCGTGGCCGTATGCCAAAACTTTCCGAGTTGTTAGACCGCGTCACATTCCTCTTGAAATTTCTAGAATGGTCGACGTTTCGACTTCTCGTGTGGAATTATCTTCAGGATTGTTGTGGTGTCCCATAATGCCCCAGCACTCACTCTGGAACACCAGAAGAATCCTGAAGAAGATCCTAGAAGAGAAATCAAAACGTCAGCATTCTAGGAGTTTGACGAGGAGTGTGATGCGGCCTGACAACCCACGAGATTTTTGGCATATCATTTCGTACTTGGTTTTAGTGCGAAATCATCATTCCACGAAAAGTGTTGGCTCAGTTACGGGCGAGGAATAGGGTATTATGCTTGAAGACCGTACTGTTACACTTATATGTCAAATAGATTAACGTTTGAGTGTCTCATATAGTTGAAACTAGTGCTCTATTAGCTGCTACAATGCAACTCTTCAGGATTTCCCAGCGAGATCTTGACATGTGAAATAATCGGGTCTACTGCCGGATGTTTGTGTCGCTCTGGCACAATATTTCGGCCACGTAACTCGTTGCCTTCTTCAGGTGCTACCTGAGACTGCCGTATTGGAGGATCCAGTATACGGCAGTCTCAGGTAGCAGCTGCTACAGTGTTTTCAGGATAATGAATTAAGCCGAAGATTGACACAGCTCGTACCTTCATTTCACAACTGTTTCCACGCCGCTGCCGTGTTTGATGGCGTTACTAGGTGGCAACGCGCTCATTTAGGCCAATATTTGACTGGTCCCGCATTCACGTTTCAAATCCTCGTTCACAGTTTTTTAGTACTTTAAAATGAAAGTCACACCATGCGGCCATATGATCCAGACTCTACACGGCGAAAGAAATATTCAGATGTGGCTACGTCCGTTTAGCATTGATTCAGTTTCATTCTTCAGAGGAAACTGCGATGGGTCTGGACAGTCAGTGGAGAGACAAGTTCCCACTAAACTTCAGTGAAGCGACTTAAGTGATCCCGATGAATAGTAGGCCTTAATAATGGATAAGAAATCGGAAATTACAAAGAGAAAGTTAAGTAGTTTCGTGTTCCGGTACAGTGCTCCAGACGCGGTCGGCAGCAATAAGGAGCACTTGAAGGCGGGGTCGACAACCTGTGCCGTACGTAAACAGCCGCTGGGTCAGGGTGAGTCAACGAGGCCAGTAAACTGCCTTCGGTCCGGACGTTTACGACGGCCATCCAGTTCGTGGAGAATACAACTCTTCTCCTGCAACGAGAAATGCGACGCGAAGGCACTATTCGCGGGTCTGGCCCCCCTCTCCTCAGGTTGCAGTGCATGGCGGTGAGCGCCCAAAGCCGTCTGGTGTTAGCAGATGCAAAACCGTGTGGGAGGACGTGTGAAAGGTTCGTACAGTACGTGGACAGGAGAGGGACGAAAATCTGGTTTCATTTCGATGTCCTCTTTTTAGCAGCAACGTATGGGACCCCGACGTTAACTGTCTTCGAGGGTTGCAACTTTAATAGTGGCAACTATTTATTTAGAACATACACGTTTCAAAGTTTCACTATTCTTCAGATTATTCATCAGCATTGTGTGTAACCCGTTGCGAGCGATGTGGAAGTCGTAGGATACCCTTAGCAGTCCAATTGTCTTGATAGTAGTTCAAGTGGAGCAATCTGTTGTCCGACAAATCGCTGTAACAGTTCCGAAGCGAATGCAAGAAATGCTTGCTTCAGTTTAGGAATCAAGTTGAAGTCGTAAGCACTTCCCAGCGCCATCGGTCGAAAAAATCAATCACAACTTCCGTCTTATACTCCCGAGCACAGTCCTGCAAAAAGATGGGCGGATCCTGCGGAAGTGTCTTCGCTTCTCTCTCTCAGATTATCTCTGGCTGTATTCTAAGAATTAACAGATTAGACAAAGAAACAGCGAAACTTTCTGCATGTCCAGCCGATCGTTTTGTAGGACGATGCTTGGGCAAAGTGCTGGCAAGTGTTGTACCACCCATCACACTCTAAGGACTTCAATCCTTGTGACTTACATTTGATTCCTAAATTGAAGGGAGAATTTCATCGCATTCGCTTTGGAACTGTTAAGAGATTCGTTGGGCAGTAGACCACTCCACTCGAACTATCAATACAACTAGCGCTGGTGACTGCTTTGAAGGACAAAATCAAATGGCTCTGAGCACTGTGGGACTTAACTTCTGAGGTCATCAGTCCCCTAGAACGTAGAACTACTTAAACCTAACTAACCTAAGGACATTACACAAATCCATGCCCGAGGCAGGATTCGAACCTGCGACCGTAGCGGTCGCGCGGTTCTAGACAGTAGCGCCTAGAACCGCTCGGTCATCCCGGCCGGCCTTTGAAGGACAGTTACATTTTTAAACTTGTGACTATTTTGCATAAGTTTTAAATAAATAGTTTTCACTATTAAAGTACCAGCCCTCCAATTTTCATATGAGTGATTATTTGCATTCTACTCAACTTCGCATTTGTTCCCCTGCGCTCCGTTTAGTTTCAGTATCAGTCTGTTGGATGTTCAGCATTAATTTATTTCCTTGGAAGCGGTATCCACAACCTCCACTTCGTCTTTTTTCGTCATCTTCCTTTTTCTCTCACTTTTTATACATCAGACTGGAAGGCACTGAATATATGGAATCTGTTGTAGCGGCAGCTACTGTTGGTCGGGCAAGAAAGAAAGATGGTTGATAAGAATTTAAAGCTCCATCGAAGACGAAGTCATTATCGACTGAAGACAAATTCGTACTGGACAAGAACCTTGTTCATCGCGAATGAGAGTTAAGCACCGTGCTGCACCACTCGGCTAGTTAGTTGCCTATCGTCCTCATGTATTGCTCAGCTTGGCCGTTTTCGATATTGCTAATTTTTTTGTGCGGTTACTCGACGTATTTACCATCCTGACTTTGAGCTGCAGTTTTCTCCAACGCAGAATGTTATGTAATTTAAGGCAAAAGTACATCTGCCAGCACTGACTTTTTTGAGTGTGATAAGTTACCTGGTTTCAGAAAGTAATGGCTGTCTCACAGCTGGCGTTATGCGAATCTCCAGCAAACAAAGGAAAGAGTTCTAGAGCTTTATCTCCTCGTTTAGGTCGAGGTCGTTAAGGAAGCGGAAACACCGGAATTCTCAAAGCAATTTGACAAGAGGGGATTTCAAGCCTGTGCTCCAGTACCGGTGATTTAAGATCGGTTCACACTGAAGGTCACGGAAAGGAACGTCAAAAACTTCAACAAATCATTTCAAATAGCGGCGTGCGTACAGACCGTCAAGGGAACAGAACGTTACTCTTAATGTTTCTGGGAAAGAAAGTCGTCTACAAGCGTCGGACGTTAAACCTGTTCTCGCCGCACTTGCCCATATTATACCAGTGGATTTTGTGCTGTTGTGTACTCTTAACCTTTCTTCTTCTTCTTCTTCTTTCGTTTCCATGTACTTTTGGGTACGTCAGATCAGACAATTTTCAATGTTCTGATGTCAGATCAGTCAATTTTAAACGTTCTGTGCCATTCTGTTAGCCCAATATTGTTTCATTCCTTCTGATTTCCTGTCTTGTTCAGCGATTTGGACTGTTCGTCTGGTTTTCATTTTGACTTGGAACATCTCATTCTTTTTTTCCAGTTTTATCTATGAGCATGTTTCCTGTGATTTGGAGTTCTCGTAAGTCCTTCTCCGTCCCCGTAAATCATTTGTTTCTCATTTTTCGGAAACGGTAAAAATAAATTTTTGTTGGTCATCTTGCATTCATTCTGAGGATGTGTCCAGAAATCAAATCTAGTTTCCCTGTGTCTTGAGAGTTTTTCGGCCGTTTGGTAAAGGGTTTCATTTTTTATATGAATTAGTTTGTTATTGTGAAATCTGGTACCAAGGATTGTTCGTAATATCGTCCTTTCTTTGATCTCCAGCCTCTTTCAACTGGGCCTCGGTTAGTGACGGACAAAGTGTCAGCTGCATACAGGGCTCTCGGTTTTATTACTGTATTTTAATGTCTTATTTTTTCATTTCATGAGAGGAACTTCCGTTACATGTGTTTTTGGTGAGTTGTAAGGCCAGTTCAACTTTACTTCCCTTAGATTCAACTGCTTTTTTCTCGAGCGCATTCCAGCTGACCCACTTTCCAAGATATATATGTATATTCCTTCACGGCACGTGACGGATGCGTGAGGACTCGATTTCTTTTTTTCCTTCTCACGTTGTCCCACAAAAAAGACCCTTATATCTGAAAGACAGAAATTATTTAGATTTTACAACACGGACAAAGAAAAAGTCTGCTCTATTTGGCACACTTCTCCAATTTCGTTTTTGCGTTGTGTAGCTGCTGTTCGTCACGTCTTTTATGCTACGCCCAAGTGTCAGCAGAAACCGTTAGTTTCTCACTACAAACAAAATTATTTTTAAATCGGAATTTGACGTGCCCATTCAATAGAACGCTTCAAATTAGTCTAGACCGATATTCGTTTTACCGATACGTATCAACAGGGACAGTAAAACGGGGATTATAAGCAGCAACCCAGCAGCGACTCAGTAGCGTGCATACTTGGCAGTAGTTAGTCAGCACCGGTCAGGGCGGTGCTGTTGCCTACACTTGCCGTCGGCAATGGGCTTCGCATAGAAGACGTAATGAACAGTATTTGTTAGAGCTTACCCCATCTACACAATACGAAAACGAAATTGCAAATATCTCCTGAAACACCAGGCCGAGCGGTCTAAGGCGCTGCAGTCATAGACTGTCCGGCTGATCCCGGCGGAGGTTCGAGTCCTCCCTTGGGCATGGGTGTGTGTGTTTGTCCTTAGGATAATTTAGGTTAAGTCGTGTGTAAGCTTAGGGACTGATGACCTTAGCAGTTAAGTCCCATAAGCTTTCGCACACATTTGAACATTTGAAACACCGGAGAAAATGCATCTGACACCCTGTGTATGTATAGTGCGGCGACAAAAAGTCATGTGACAGCGACGTGAACATACGAGTATAGAGATGGTAGTACCGCGTCGATTCATTTGAAAAGGATTCTGACGTGATTATGGTACCACGACGGGAAGTAACAGACTTTGAATGCAGAATGGTAGTTGGAGCTAGACACATGGGACATTACATTTCGGGAATCGTTAGGGAAATCAGTATTCCGAGACGTGTAGTATCAAGAATGTACCGAGAATACCAAATTTCAGGCATTACATCTCACCCGGACAGTGCAGTGACCGACGGCCTTAAACGATCGAGAGCAGCGGCGTTTGCGTAGAGTTGTCAGTGCTGACAGACAAGCAACACTGCATGAAATAAGCGCAGAAATTAACGTGGGACGTACGACGAACGTGTCCGTTTGGGCAGAGCGGCGACATTTGCTGTACATGGTTTATGGCCGCAGACGAACGACGCTAGTGCCTTTGCCTGCAGCGCCTTTCCTAGGCTTGTTACCGTATCGTTTGGACACTAGACGACTGGAGAACCATGGCCTGGTCAGATGAGTCCCGTTTTCAGTTGGTAAGCTGATGGTAGGTTTCGAGTGTGGCGTCACCCTGCGAAGCCATGGATCCAAGTTGTCAAGAAGATACTATTCAAGCCGGTTGTGGCTCCATAGTTGTGTGGAGTGTGTTAACGCGGAATGTACTGGGTCCTCTGGTCCAACTGAACCCGTCATTGACTGGGAATGGCTGTGTTCCATGGACATCATTTTCCCAAACAACGATGGAATTTTTATGGATGAAATGTGTCATGTCGCCGGAGCACAATTGTCTGCGCTTGGTTTGAAGAACATTCGGGACAACTCGAGCTAATGATTTGGCCACCCATATCGCCCGACATGAATCCCATCGAACATCTATGGGACATAATCGAGAGCGTCGTTTACGGTAGGAAACCCTTTTATTACTTTCGGCTCTCGTAACAACAGAGAAAGTAAGATTACGTACGACAATCACGTCGCGATTATGAGCAACGTGTGGTTCACGCTTGCATCTCGAGGTGTGCAATAGCGGTGCGTTTCGTTTATTTCAGGAATCAGCTTCGATTTGCAATTTCTGTGGGTGTAATTGACGTATTACGATGCAACCAAGACTGTGGTGTTTGTGACTTTTCAAGTTATTGATTGCATAAGAAACTACACAGGGTGTCCATTAAAAAAAAAAAAAAAAGACATAGGTTTGTGTTGAAACTAATATTTTTATAGGTTTAGAATGTCTCATAGCATTTATTTTCATGAGCTGGTGTCTCACATTCATACTAGTGAAAGTCGTTCTTCAATAGCTATTTTTATTCCAGATTTATTTGCGCTGGAACGTTTAAGTGGGCCAGTATAAAATTTACTCCAACAGTAAAACCTATTGGTGGGGACAAATAGTTTTTTGTTGATATTTGGCTATTATAAATAAAACAAAATGCAGAAGAGTAATGAGAAACTATATATATTTCATTTAAATATTTTGTTATATTTGTAAGTATATATTGCCTCAATAAATTAATGTTGACGTTTTCTGTTCTCTCACTTTCACAGCTGAGTATAAAATTCAGCAACGGTACCTACGGTGAATTATGCTTTCGCCATTCGTAAAATGTGCTACTGTTGTCAGTTCGTTGTGCGTTATTATATTCTACCTTCTTGTGAGCCCGACAGTCCCTCATTACCTCACTTTCATCACTGAGTGTTGGACCGAACGAAGTGACGTTATGGAAAAAAGTATGAAATTTGTGGTAAGGTTCCGTGGGACCAACACACTACATAATCTAACTTACACTAATTACGCTAAGGACAACACACACACCCGTGCCCGAGGAAGGACTCGAACCTCCGACGGGGGGAGCCGCGCGAACCGTGACAAGGCATCTTAAACCACGCGGCTACCGGGCGCGGCGTGACGTTATGTTGACAATCGTTTCCGCATGGTCACATTGCGATTTCTAGAATGAACTTCGCTCTGCAGCGGAGTGCGCGCTGATTTTGAAACTTCGTGACTGATTCAGTGTGCCGGACGTAGACCACTCCCTTTTGTGGGCCTGTGCTCTACCGGCTGAGCTGTCCAAGCACGGCTCAACCCAGCCTCACGATCTCAGTTCCACCAGTTTAGCTGGCCTCCCTTCCAAACTTCAGTGGTATGGAGGAGAATTTGTTTGAAGTTCGGAATGGAGGAAAGAGGTACCGGAAGTAGTGGGGCTGCGAGGGCAGGTCACGGGTCGTACTTCGACAGCTCACTGGCTAGAGCACTAACGTGCTATAGGCAAAGGTCCCATATTCGAGACCACGTATGACACACCACATTAATCTGGTAGGAAATTTCAACACCACCATGTGACATTTTCCTTCCGTTGTGGCTCGACCTTTAATCACTACATTCCCTCTAAGGAGTATGCAAATTTATTACGCTTCAAACTTTGATATATCATTGGGTCGAAATATGATGATAACCTCAAGACTTTGTGGTTGGGTGGTTGGTTAGGGTGAAGGGACCAAACAGCGAGATCATCGATCCCATCAGTTTAGGGAAGGAGGGGGAAGGAAGTCGGTCGTGCCCTCTCAAAGGAAACATCCCGGCATTTGCCTGAAGCTATGTAGGGAAATCACGGAAAACCTAAATCAGTATGGCCGGACGCGGGTTTGAACCGTCATCCTCCCGAATGCGAGTCCAGTGTGCTAACCACTGCGCCACCTCGCTCGGTAGACTTTGTGGGACAGGACGTCGAGCACTCAACCTATAGAGACCAATCAGAGTTGTGAATTCAATAAAGACACAGCGACATTGGGACGCAAATTTCTGAATTAATGCCCGAGCGGAAGCCTTGTACAGTTTGTTTAAAAAAAGAAAAATTCACAGAATTCCTACGGGAGGTAGTATTGCTCGGAACCATAAGAAAAGTTTGTAATGATATCTGTGGAAACTAATACCCGTTGAGAATGGGCCACTACGCCATCTCATTTCCATCTTTCTGTTACATAGAAGCACACAACAGACAACGCTGCATGTATTTACTACGCATCCTGAAGCACCCTTCAGCCTTTCTTCGCTCTGATTCACGACTCTTCCAAGTACATGAGGCTCTATTCACACTGCGTTACACGCTCTGGTCACACGCTCCTGTAACGTGTGCACAATGCCGATTGTTGGGCATACATCAATGTCTTTCAATGTCCCGACAGCCAGAAATCCGACAGATTGAGGTCCGGTGTACGGGGAATCCATGCTACTGGACCTCCTCGACTTACGCATCGCCCATGAAACTTTGAGGTGAAGTACTATCGCACGACCGTAGAAAATCGGGTGGTGCTCCGTCGTGCACAAACCACTGTCGTTTTCTGCAAAAGAAACGTCTATGTTTTGGATTTGCAGCTCTCGTTTTTTTTCGTGTTTGCAGATAAAATTATTGCATATGGGTTCCGCCTTTTATGCAAAGCCCTGTTTTTTCGTATTACCCATAAACGCGTCGGCCACTTTGTGCCATCGTCAGTGGGTTTTGTTTATTGAAAAGCTTTTACGTTGTATGGTTTTGCTGCACCATCTGTAAGGTGTCCTGCTCCGATAGTTTGTCATGTTTTGTTGTAACAGATCCTTCTTCTTTCGTATTCTGAGAGTACTGCACACACAAAGTACATTTAATATTTGTGTGCAGGGCTCTCAGAACGCTAAAGAAGGATTTGTCACAACAAAACACGAAAGGTTATCAGTGCAGGACACCATGCAGGTGGTCCTACAAAACCATATAATGTAAAACCAAGTTTTTCAATAAACAAAACCCATTGATGATGACACAGAGGTGCCGAAACATTTTTGAGTAACAAGAAAAAACAGTGTTTCGCATTTTTATGCGGAGCCTATATCCAATAAAAGTAACGTTCTTCAATAGCACTGGTAATCACGCAGAAGTCTGTGATGCACAGTACCTGTTAATCCGTTTCGCAAAGTGTATGGCCATATGAGTCTTTCGCCAACAATTCCTGTTAATGCACTAATATTGAAGCAGTTACCATACTTCATATCCACAACTCGCCGATTTGCATCTGCCCACACGTGCTTATTGTGGTTATTTGTTATGCCATCTGCTTTGAATCCTATCTCATCTGTAAATATCCATTACTTGTCACAAATAAAACGGCCCAATCTCGACAGTTGGTTTCCGGATGTATCATTATAGGAAATTTTGTGCTAGTTTCGGCCAATACTACCTCCTGGCAGAATATGTGACACTTTCTTTAAACGGCATGTAAAACTAGTTAAACTACGCGGTCTTAGTTTATTTGTCGTTCATGGGTGTAGCTTCGTTGTAAAGCTTACCCGCGCTAGATAGAGCGGTAGTCAGCCACGTACTGTTTGCTGTTCCCCACCACTGAAACCGTCACTGCAGGGTGCTTGAATGGGGACGTTGAATCTAAGTACCGGAACCAAGCTGGGTCTGAAAAACTGGACACGGCTGTTAACCCGTGAACATCTTATCCACGCTTCCTTCACGGAGACAGTTCTCACAGCACGTGACGAAGGTGTAATTCCCGCGGGCGGTGTGTTTGCCGGAGGCGTGCTTTTCTACTCATTGTTAATCAAGAATGGGAAAGAGTGACCACGAAATTTAATAGTAAGTCATTCCATCATACAGTGATGTGATTAGTTTTGCCTTTGTTTCTGCCAGACCTCTAAAGGAATATCCAGATTTAAGAAGTTGAAATTTCCATTTTCTTCCAGCTATTCTCGATGTAGTTTCTTTAGCAACACAGTAGTATTTCTCTGTTGATGGAATACTGTTAACAGATGTTAATAGATGCTGCTGGCATCCGTGGAAGTGCCATCGTCTTGCATGCAAGACGATCTAAGATCTGAGAATTTACATTCTCGGGTAGACGAAAATGATCCTGGAGAACCGGAATTAAATGTGCACTCAAAGACTCGGTGAGTGCAGAGTGTAACCTAACACTTTTTCACGTAGACTTGTAAAAATTAACAGTTCAGTCCAATCTATCACAAGAAACTGATGTTTTTCGCATATTCGTACGGTTAGTGATCGAGAACAAGCAGCACAACGAAGTTGTCACAGCTGGTTTATCTCTTTATTGACTGTATTCCACTGCAGTCAGTTGTTGAAGAGGTTCTTTAGCTAACATGGGTTCTTTACTAAATGCACGTACATCATATTGAATGAATGTTTCAGATTTCAATAATGAACACAGTTTCTGATGGAATTTTCAACAAATACTGTTCATTTCTATTCTTCACAATACATTTATTTCAGCCATAATTCCTTATTGCAAAAGACTTACGCCAAATCTGCTTCACTACTCTGACAAAAATAGGTTTGACGAAGATGGCGTGATAAACAAAGGTGACGTATACCAGATATATAAACCAAATATTGCCAATTATTTATATTTTCATGCCATTAAGTTTCCAAATTACAAAAAAATGGCTCTGAGCACTAAGCGACTTAACTTCTGAGGTCATCAGTAGCCTAGAACTTATAACTAATTAAACCTAACTAACCTAAGGACATCACACACATCCATGCCCGTAGCGGTCGCTCGGTTCCAGACTGTACTGCCTAGAACCGCACGGCCACTCCGGCCAGCTCCAAATTACAATCTGGATTCTAATACAATTTCTAGTATGAATATTCCCATGGAATACTTAGTGTAAAAAATTTAAAATAATACATTTAAATGTAGAAAGTTTGCAATCTGATGAGAATATATTGATTGCCATTAATGTGGCTTGGATGGGACAGTTGTTGTTGTTGTGGTCTTCAGTCCTGAGACTGGTTTTATGCAGCTCTCCATGCTACTCTATCCTGTGCAAGCTTCTTCATCTCCCAGTACTTACTGCAACCTACATCCTTCTGAATCTGCTTAGTGTATTCATCTCTTGGTCTCCCTCTACGATTTTTACCCTCCACGCTGCCCTCCAATGCTATATTTGTGATCCCTTGATGCCTCAAAACATGTCCTACCAACCGATCCCTTCTTCTAGTCAAGTTGTGCCACAAACTTCTCTTCTCCCCAATCCTATTCAATACCTCCTCATTAGTTACGTGATCTACCCACCTTATCTTCAGCATTCTTCTGTAGCACCACATTTCGAAAGCTTCTATTCTCTTCTTGTCCAAACTGGTTATCGTCCATGTTTCACTTCCATACATGGCTACACTCCATACAAATACTTTCAGAAACGACTTCCTGACACTTAAATCTATACTCGATGTTAACTAATTTCTCTTCTTCAGAAACGATTTCCATGCCATTGCCAGTCTACATTTTATATCCTCTCTACTTCGACCATCATCAGTTATTTTACTCCCTAAATAGCAAAACTCCTTTACTACTTTAAGTGTCTCATTTCCTAATCTAATCCCTTCAGCATCACCCGATTTAATTTGACTACATTCCATTATCCTCGTTTTGCTTTTGTTGATGTTCATCTTATATCCTCCTTTCAAGACACTGTCCATTCCGTTCAACTGCTCTTCCAAGTCCTTTGCTGTCTCTGACAGAATTACAATGTCATCGGCGAACCTCAAAGTTTTTACTTCTTCTCCATGGACTTTAATACCTACTCCGAATTTTTCTTTTGTTTCCTTTACTGCTTGCTCAATATACAGATTGAATAACATCGGGGAGAGCTACAACCCTGTCTCACTCCTTTCCCAACCACTGCTTCCCTTTCATGCCCCTCGACTCTTATAACTGCCATCTGGTTTCTGTACAAATTGTAAATAGCTTTTCGCTCCCTGTATTTTACCCCTGCCACCTTCAGAATTTGAAAGAGAGTATTCCAGTTAACGTTGTCAAAAGCTTTCTCTAAGTCTACAAATGCTAGAATCGTAGGTTTGCCTTTTCTTAATCTTTCTTCTAAGATAAGTCGTAAGGTTAGTATTGCCTCACGTGTTCCAACATTTCCACGGAATCCAAACTGATCTTCCCCGAGGTCCGCTTCAACCAGTTTTTCCATTCGTCTGTAAAGAATTCGCGTTACTATTTTGTAGCTGTGACTTATTAAACTGATTGTTCGGTAATTTTCACATCTGTCAACACCTGCTTTCTTTGGGATTGGAATTATTATATTCTTCTAGAAGTCTGAGGGTATTTCGCCTGTCTCATACATCTTGCTCACCAGATGGTGGAGTTTTGTCAGGAATGGCTTTCCCAAGGCTGTCAGTAGTTCTAATGGAATGTTGTCTACTCCAGGGGCCTTGTTTCGATTCAGGTCTCTCAGTGCTCTGTCAAACTCTTCACGCAGTATCATATCTCCCATTTCATCTTCATCTACATCCTCTTCCATTTCCATAATATTGTCCTCCAGTACATCGCCCTTGTATAAACCCTCTATATACTCCTTCCACCTTTCTGCCTTCCCTTCTTTGCTTAGAACTGGGTTGCCATCTGAGCTCTTGATATTCATACAAGTGGTTCTCTTCTCTCCAAAGGTCTCTTTAATTTTCCTGTAGGCAGTATCTATTTTACCCCTAGTGAGACAAGCCTCTACATCCTTACATTTGTCCTCTAGCCATCCCTGCTTAGCCATTTTGCACTTCCTGTCGATCTCATTTTTGAGACGTTTGTATTCCTTTTTGCCTGCTTCATTTACTGCATTTTTATATTTTCTCCTTTCATCAATTAAATTCAATATTTCTTCTGTTACCCAAGGATTTCTATTAGCCCTCGTCTTTTTACCTACTTGATCCTCTGCTGCCTTCGCTACTTCATCCCTCAGAGCTACCCATTCTTCTTCTACTGCATTTCTTTCCCCCATTCCTGTCAATTGTTCCCTTATGCTCTCCCTGAAACTCTGTACAACCTCTGGTTCTTTCAGTTCATCCAGGTCCCATCTCGTTAAATTCCCACCTTTTTGCAGTTTCTTCAGTTTCAATCTACAGTTCATAACCAATAGATTGTGGTCAGAATCCACATCTGCCCCTGGAAATGTCTTACAATTGAAAACCTGGTTCCTAAATCTCTGTCTTACCATTATATAATCTATCTGATACCTTTTAGTATCTCCAGGATTCTTCCAGGTATACAACCTTCTTTTATGATTCTTGAACCAAGTGTTAACTATGATTAAGTTATGCTCTGTGCAAAATTCTACAAGGCGGCTTCCTCTTTCATTTCTTTCCCCCAATCCATATTCACCTACTATGTTTCCTTCACTCCCTTTTCCTACTGACGAATTCCAGTCATCCATCACTATTAAATTTTCGTCTCCCTTCACTACCTGAATAATTTCTTTTATCTCGTCATACATTTCATCAATTTCTTCATCATCTGCAGAGCTAGTTGGCATATAAACTTGTACTACTGTAGTAGGCATGGGCTTTGTGTCTATTGGCCACAATAATGCGTTCACTATGCTGTTTGCAGTAGTTTACCCGCACTCCTACTTTTTTATTCATTATTAAACCTACTCCTGCATTACCCCTATTTGATTTTGTATTTATAACCCTGTAATCACCTGACCAAAAGTCTTGTTCCTCCTGCCACCGAACTTCACTAATTCCCACTATATCTAACTTTAACCTATCCATTTCCCTTTTTAAATTTTCTAAACTACCTGCCCGATTAAGGGATCTGACATTCCACGCTCCGATCCGTAGAATGACAGTTTTCTTTCTCCTGATAACGACGTCCTCTTGAGTAGTCCCCGTCCGGAGATCCGAATGGGGGACTATTTTACCTCCGGAATATTTTACCCAAGAGGACGCCATCATCATTTAATCATACAGTAAAGCTGCATGTCCTCGGGAAAAATTACGGCTGTAGTTTCCCCTTGCTTTCAGCCGTTCGCAGTACCAGCACAGCAAGGCCGTTTTGGTTAATGTTATAAGGCCAGTACCATATGCTTTTTTTGCAATTCTTATGGAAACTAGTTTCTACAGAGTATGAATAATAAAACTACTACCCTGCAAGACTAAAGTTAACAAAATGAACTCACCGATACCGCGCCGGGAAAATAAGTCAGCAGTCCGACATCCTGCGGAACGAATATTCCTACCCCTGAAAACATTACAAGAGGTTCTTCAAAAATCTGAAAGCGACCCAGAAAATTTAGCTTGCTAAGATTGAAATTCTTCCTTATATCGACCTATAGGATGTTTTTGCTGGATGTTGCTTGCAACCCCATGATTGCAAACGCCCAAGTGTGTGTATGAAGACGCTCGTACGACATCTCTGGGTCAACGGAGTCTCATTCTCAGTGCTGAGTTTTGAGGTCACGGCTGAATCTTGCACTGCTTGCTTGGCCACTTGGGGGGTAGTCAGATGATGCTGTCCTACAACCTTTTATTACTGTCTAATGTGAAAGGATTACCCGGGTGGTGGAGTGTGGCAAAGGGTCGGGCTCGGGCTAATGAGTCCGGGGGGTGGGGGGTGGGAGGTTTGGTCATAGAGATGGCAAGGCGTTGCGCTTAGACTAATCAATCTAGAGGAGTATATCAGGGCTGTATCTGTTTAGTGTGAATAGTTGTGATAGGTTTTTGCGCATGCAGTGTTGCGCTTGTGCAATAACTGGTGGCTGCGGAACGAAAGAACGGGAGAGGGTGAAACCGAGTACCAGATGGGTTACTCGAGGAGGGCCAACAAGTTTTACGTCCAGGCCCTAGACACCAACAGATAGCGCAAACAAAACTTAGAATTCATTCCCGAAATTAAGAACCCAACCACACCATAACACCATCGCCTCCGAATTTTACTCTCGGCACTACACACGCTGGCAGACGTTCACCGGGCATTCGCCATACCTACACCCTGACATCGGGTCGCCACATTGTGTACCGTGATTCGTCACCCCACACAACGTTTTTCCGCTGTTATCACTCCACACAACGTTTTTCCACTGTTCAGTCGTCCAATGTTTACGCTCCTTACACAAGCGAGGCGCCGTTTGGCATTTACCGGCGTGATGTGTGGCTTATGAGCAGCCGCTCGACCATAAAATCCAAGTTTTCTCACCTCCCGCCTAGCTGTCTGAGTACTTGCAGTGGATCCTGACGCAGTTTGGATTCCTGTGTGATGGTCTGGATTGATGTCTGTTTATTACACATAACGACCCTCTTCAACTGTCGGCGGTCTCTGTCAGTCAACATACGAGGTCGGCCTGTACGCTTTTGTGCTGTACGTGTCCCTTCACGTTTCCACTTCACTATCACATCGGAAACAGTGGACCTAGGGATGTTTAGAGTGTGGAAATTTCGCGTGCAGACGTATGACACAAGTGACAGCCAATCACCTGACCACCTTCGAAGTCCGTGAGTTCCGCGGAAGTGCCCCATTGCGGTCCCTCGCGATGTCTAATGACCACCGAGGTCGCTAATATGGAGTACCTGGCAGTAGATGGCAGCACAATGCACCGAATATGAAAAACGTATGTTACTGATAGTGTCCGGATACTTTTGATCTCATAGTGTAGACGCAAGTAAAGAAAGTTATTCTAAAAATGGAGATATTTGATCAGCATTCTCCGAAAGAACCTAGTTGGATCACAGAGCAATTTCGAGGGTATCCACTTTTAAGTTACTTATTTTCGCACCTATTCTTCATTAGAGTTCTGGAACATTAACTGCATCTTCTTTGGTGTAGGAATTTCGGAAATCCGTCGTTAGTAAATTCACTTTAGTGGCGCTGTCATTGGTGTGCTGTCGCGCACTGAAGGTATTAATTGTATTTTTCCACCTTCATTTTACACTACTGGGCATTAAAATTGCTACACCAAGAAGAAATGCAGATGATAAACGGTTATTCATGGGACAAATATATTATACTAGAACTGACATGTAATTACATTTTCACGCAATTTGCATGCATAGATCCTGAGAAATCAGTACCCAGAACAACCACCTCTGGCCGTAAAAACGGCCGTGATACGCCTGGGCATTGAGTCAAGCAGAGCTTGGATGGCGTGTACAGGCACAGCTGCCCATGCAGCTTCAACACGATACCACAGTTCATCAAGAGAAGTGACTGGCGTATTGTGACGAGCGAGTTACTTGGCCACAATTGACCAGACGTTTTCAATTGGTGAGAGATCTGGAGAATGTGCTGGCCAGGGCAGCAGTCGAACATTTTGTGTACCAGAAAGGCCGGTACAGGACCTGCAACATGCGGTCGTGCATTATCCTGCTGAAATGTAGGGTTTCGCAGGGATCGAATAAAGGGTAGAGCCACGGGTCGTAACACATCTGAAATGTAACGTCCACTGTTCAAAGTGCCGTCAATGCGAACAAGAGGTGACCGATACGTGTAACCAATGGCACCTCATACCATCACGCCGGGTGATACGCCAGTATGGCGATGACGAATACACGCTTTCAGTGTGCGTTCACCGCGATGTCGCCAAACACGGATGCGACCATCATGATGCTGTAAACAGAACCTGGATTCATCCGAAAAAATGACGTTTTGCCATTCGTGCACCCAGGTTCGTCGTTGGGTACACCATCGGAGGCGCTCCTGTCTGTGATGCAGCGTCAAGGGTAACCGCAGCCATGGTCTCCGTGCTGATAGAACATGCTGCTGCAAACGTCGTCGAACTGTTCGTGCAGATGGTTGTTGTCTTGCAAACGTCCCCATCTGTTGACTCGGGGATCACGACGTGGCTGCACGATCCGTTACAGCCATGCGGATAAGGTGCCTGTCATCTCGACTGCTAGTGATACGAGGCCGTTGGGATCGAGCACGGGGTTCCGTATTACCCTCCTGAACCCACCGATTTCATATTCTGCTAACAGTCAGTGGATCTCAACCAACGCGAGCAGCAATGTCGCGATACGATATACCGCAATCGCGATAGGCTACAGTCAGACGTTTATCAAAGTCGGAAACGTGATGGTACGCATTTCTCCTCCTTACACGAGGCATCACAAAGTTTCACCAGGCAACACCGGTGAACTGCTGTTTGTGTATGAGAAATCATGTGGAAACTTTCCTCATGTCAGCACGTTGTAAGTGTTGCCACTGGCACCAACCTTGTGTGAATGCTCTGAAAAGCTAATCATTTGCATATCACAGCATCTTCTTCCTGTCGGTTAAATTTCACGTCTGCAGCACGTCATCTTCGTGGTGTAGCTATTTTAATGGCGAGTAGTGTACTTATTTTCGCATCTATTCTTCATTAGAGTTCTGGAATATTTACTGCATCTTCTTTGGTGTAGGAATTTCGGAAATCCGTCGTTAGTAACTTCACTTTAGTGGCGCTGTCATCGGTATGCTATCGGGCACTGAGAGTATTAATTGTATTTTGCCCGCTTTATTTTACATAAGACTAGCCTATGTGGAGACGGAGTTTTATTGTGGAGGCTATTAAAAGCGTCGTGATAATGGCGGAGCTAGTAGGCTTGAGTGCGGTGCAGATTCTGCTGTGGCCGGCGGCGGCAGTGGCGTCGGCGGCGACAATTGAGGCCGGCCTTGAGACTGTTGACCCGCAGCTGCGACACGTATGGGCGCCGCGTGTGACCCGGTCGAGGGCCGAGGTGCGGTCGTCCGGACCCACACCGGGCCCAGCCGCAGCGCACCCGCGCTTGCCTGCTCGCGTCCAAAGTTACAGTCTCATCTCTGCTGTGCGTAGCGTCTCCAGGCCATGTTAGGGATCATAGAAATACAGTCGACTCTTGCAAATTCCAAACTTGATAAGGTTATGTAATTCCCATAAATAACGGGCCGCGATTTGCGTACGCGGTGTTGCGCCAGACAGCGACCCAGGTGGGTTTCACAGGATTTACATCACGCGAATGTGCTCGCCGAGACATCAACGTGAGTTCGCTATAATGCTCCTCAAACCACCGTATCACGTCCCTGGCTCCGAGATACGGACAGATATACTGGTGAGAGGTGAGACCATCGGGGAAGACATCAAGCATGAAGGGATGCAGCTGGTCCGCAGCTGTCAGCATCTTCGATTACTACCCCAGGTCCCATGCAAGAGCAGGTGAATGTCTGCTGTAGCATAATACTGCCCCCCATCAGCCTGCATCCGTGGCGCGTTGCACGTTTCGAGCCGCCGTTCACTTCGTTGACGGCGCTTGTGAAGACGGCCACCGATTTCGTGTAGCAAAAATGTGATTCACCCGAAGAGCCGACACGTTTCCATTGATCGATGGTCGAATCCCGGTGGTCCCGTGCCCACTGCAATCGTAATTGGTTCAAATGGCCCTGAGCACTATGGGACTCAACAGCTGAGGTCATCAGTCCCCTATAACTTAGACCTACTTAAACCTAACTAACCTAAGGACATCACACACATCCATGCCCGAGGCAGGGTTCGAACCTGCGACCGTAGTGGTCGCGCGGTTCCAGACTAAGCACCTAGAACCGCTCGCAATCGTAATTGTTGGTGACGTTGGATCAGCAAGTGAAAACATAGCAGTGGTCTGATACGAAGTCCATGTTAGACAATGTACGATGAACGGTGTACTCTGAAACACTTGTGCGTGCACCAGTAATGTGCTTTTTCGGCAGAGATGTCACAGATCACCATCTACTGTATTTTACACAGCAGACATGCCTTCGAACCCCACGTTCTGTGAAAAGCCGTCGACATCCAACCACTTAGCGCCTAGCCCTTCTACGTCTTTGCTCACGACAGTAGCACGTTAACATTTGACAAGCTTCGCCGTTTTCGTGTCACAGTCGCTTATCTCAGTGGATTTCACCATTTGCAGTCCATATCTTCACTAGGTGATCCCCTATCCGTGTCTGCTCCGCTTACGTACTTTGGTTATCGTGTGACGTGCCCGCACCGCCACCAGACGGCGTCCATCGTCGCAGTGGGCAGTGGTCGTAATGTTTTGGCTGTTCAGTGTATAATTCGAAGTCAGCGGGTATGCAACCCTCGGAAATTCGAGTTTTTTTTGTCAGTTGTTCAAATAATTATTTTGTCATTCAACTCCTCGCGACACTTTTGTTTTCTCAACAATACGTAATTTAATACAGTACATAAATTAGTTGTAAAAGAGTACTTGAATGAAATACCAGTGTTTGACTTTCGCAGAAAAGAAGCAGGTTTTGATAGCATGGATTGTCGAGTGCGAAAAAAGAGCATATTGCGAAAATTTTCAAAATACAGTCATCCTCGCTGACGACAATCTAGGAGCAGAAACGTAAGATTGTTGAAAACTTATCGTAAGGAGGGAGGAAGCGGCTCCTAAGTGAGTTCCCTCGTCTTGAAGAATGCTTTTTGAAACGTCTAGGCAGTGTAGAGGACGAAGCATACACGCTTCAAAAAAGGCTAAGTTATTCGCTGTTTGTCTGGGTATTTCGCCGCTACTGGTGTGTGGTTAACTAGCTGTAAAAAAAGTCAAAAATTCATTTTTAAGAAGACTTGGAGAAAAGTCGTTATACAATGAAAGCTTGTTAAGAACGGAAAAATGAACGTTTTCATACGTATTCTCGGAAATTTGTATGTTCCTTTGTCAGAAATGTTACAATAAATGAAAATAATTAAGGAGCTAAAAAACCAACTTCCTTTGAATCTGAGTTCTAATTGGTACTTTGTACTTGATTTTGTAAGGAAATACAGGTATTATTGAAACTACGCTACAGTTTTTTAACTTATACTCTTTACTTCGACTTCTCCAGATTGTACTGTGATAAGTCTTACTGTCGTTAAATCGAACTCTCAATTATTCTAACTTTTTGTTTAGTCCCTTGGATTTCGAATTATTGAGAGTCGACTGTGCTCTAATAAAATTCCTGGTGTTGGGGGCATGACTGGCTCCTTCTAGGAGTTCATACACGATGCTTATGGGGTGAAAATCGTAAGACCTGAGGGGAAAGCGTGTCACGATATCTACTTTGGAAACAAATCTCTACAACTTGATGACATTATTGTCGATCGCGTCACTTCGTTCTGGGATTGTTAACTTTTGTGCTACCAGTAGTTCCCCATTTCGTTACAACTCCGATGATGTCACCTCAAATCGGTACTGTACTTACTCCCTACAAATAACTGTAAATTGCGTGACATAGTGCACCATCGCATATAACTTCCGTAGGTTTCCTGATGACATTTGCTATCCTCACTGAAATTGAGGACCTGCTAAATTGAATTAACAGTCTAAGGAGCATAGAATATGGATTCAGATTAAACCGAAGAAAGACGGAGTAATGAGGAGTAGCAAAAATGAGATTAGCTTGAAACCTAACTTCAGAACTGTTGACTTCGTAGTAGATGCAGTTAAGGAATTGTGCTACCTTTAAAGCAACGTAACTCATGACGGGCGAAGCAAAGATTGCATAAAAAAGAAAGTAGCAGAGGACATTCCTGCTCCAAAGAAGTCTACTGGCATCATACAGCGACTTCAGTTTGAGTGTGAAATTTCTGAGAACGTGCATTTCATTGTATGAAAGTCGGAAAAGAATAAAATCGAAGGGTTTGTGATGTGATGCTATTGAAGGGTGTTGAAAATTATGTACACTCGGAAGATAAGAAAATGTATAGGTTCTCGTGTTAAGATATCAGGGAATAAAGGCAGTGGTGCTAGAGAGATCTGTAGATGGGAAAGACAGAGTTCGGAATTCATGCAACAGATTATCGAGGAGTTTGGGTGTCATTAGTACACCGAGAGGAAGAAGTGGACACGGTAGAGTAAGTCATAGGGGGCGGCCATAAAACCAGTCAGAAGACTGATGAAAAAAATATTCCTTTGCTGGTGGAGCGTCAATATAATAATAGCTTCTATTTCTCTGTAAAAACTTTTGTTAATATAATTTTATTTCCATTCTGTTCAAGGAAACAAGCCGAAGATTATTCGTTGATTTTATACTAAAAACTGCGTTTGGAAATTTCTTAACTATGTTTCCGCTGTACATTAGGTGGCTTTTTGGAATGTCTACCAGTTCAAATACTTTGAGTTCTACTGGACGTCGCGCAGGATTTTGAAGAGTGGTGGAATTTCTAGCACTGTTCGGCGTCCGTAGACTGCAAAAATTGATTCTTCATTATGCAGCAGTGGAAGCATCTATTTGAATTGTAAATGTGTTTGCGTTGTTGTTTTATATTCTCTTGACGACGGAAACTGTGAAGCAGAGCGGCTCACAGAGGAACCCTGATAGCGTCGACTCATTAAGGGGCTCATAACACCCCTTTCTTCGACATGTATTCGTTGTAAGTGCCCGTAGGGTCGTATAGTGTGCTACGCCATATAACTATAATTTTACTGACAGTTTGCCAATTTTATGTCAGTTCCAGAGTCTATAATTTTTATATGGTTTAAATATTATCTTCCATTGAAGTGTTTTATATGACGAGAGTATTCTGCTCTTAAATCTGTTCATTTGTTACTACGTGTGAGTATAGTCTCCTCATAAATCTGTTTGCTATAATAACAATTTATTCTTCGTGTTTCTTTATGTTAATGGTTTTGTAATCTTCTTAGATTATTGTCTGTATTTTCTGATGAAGACGCCCGTAGTCGGCGTCGAAACCAGTTTAAACTAAAATTGTTTTGCAAACAGTTGGCTGCATTATACAAGTCATATTTAGTAAAGATTAATAAAAGTTTCGAGATTGCTCTTCTGATATTTGTTGTGTCTATTAAGTATTCAGCAAACATTTAATTACTTCCTTTTATTAACTAATTTATTTTTATGCTTACTATATGTACCACAACTTACGACCCCAGTACCTTTTCATTTTTCAATCTAACCCCGCTTCGTCTTAAAATCAGTGTGAGTTGCTAAAGAGATGCACATTCGACGCGCACTAAAACTTTACGAAACGCTCAATACATCAACAATTGTTCATTCTAAGAACATTGCACGCCGTTAAACTATCAAATTTCTGTGGACTGTATATTTATTTTGAACCTAGATCTGTGCATATACCTTAACGCCCAGTGCGCTTGCTTACGAGACAGTGAAATGAGACAGCCCCAAATCGAATCCTCACATAGGATTTGGTCTGGTATCATCATCATCATCATCTTCATCATCATCACATCATAGCAAACACACGTAGTCGATTAGATTTGTCATCCAAATCACCTGTGAGCAGCTCACATCACTTCGTCTCACCATTCCCTTTTTTTTCCCTACACTGCCTCAATAGCTGTCCACCGCCAATTTTCTTCAAAATGAAGTGTCGTACGATGGACTAGTTATATCCAGGATGAACAGTCGGGAGCTGTGATATTGTTCAATGGAAACAGCATCATGCACACAAACATACATCATAACAACACACATATAACCTGTAGTACTACGTCTAGTTTTAGTAACAGAAATACAGAAAAGAGAAAAACATACATCATAACGACACACATATAACATGTAGTACTATGTCTAGTTTTAGTAACAGAAATAGCGCAATGGGTATATCCTACATAAGCGCTTAAAAGTTGTAGTAAGTAGTAACAATTCTTAGACAGTAGAAACAAATGCACACAGAGTCACTTATGATGTATTTCATATAGAAATGTAACAAATAATTTTATACGCTACTTCAGGCGGGACAGACTCGATGTTTGCCGGCCGCGGTGGCCGTGCGGTTCTAGGCGCTTCAGTCCGGAACCGCGGGACTGCTACGGTCGCAAGTTCGAATCCTGCCTCGGCCATGGATGTGTGTGATGTCCTTAGGTTAGTTAGGTTTAAGTAGTTCTAAGTTCTAGAGGACTGATGACCTGAGATGTTAAGTCCCATAGTGCTCAGAGGCATTTTTTAGACTCGACGTTTCTGCCGATGCCCTCCCATCTGGAATAACAACAACACGAACTATGATTAAAATGTTATGTTTTGTTTTAACAGTAAGAGAATTTTTGCAGTTCGTCCCTTTCCCAAAATGGTTCACATGGCTCTAAGCACTATGGGACTTAACATCTGAGGTCATCAGCCTCTAACCTAAGGACAGCACAAACATCCATGTCCGAGGCAGGATTCGAACCTGCGAGCGAAGCAGCAGCGCGGTTCCGGACTGAAGCGCCTAGAACCGTTTTGCCACAGCGGCCGGCTCCCTTTCCTATATTTCAGTTATTTTCTTCGAAATTACTAACATTTAGTGTTTTAACACTCCGTTTCCTACAACTAATTTAATTTTCTTTGTAACTCATTGTTATTACCCTTGTTTTATTACTGAAAACAAATTTTCCTAGCAATGTAGAACTATCTACTACCGCATGTAAAATTATATAATGTACGACCTGCTTTTTAAAATATCAGACAGCAGGTCTTTAAATATGCAATAAATGAAATGAAACGAATTAATGTGACACAGTTCCATATTGGCCTTAATTACTTCCTTAAATAGTTTGCTCTAACGTGCCATACAGTGTTTTCTCACTATTAACTCATAGTAACACATTTGTTTCGGAATTCGAATGTTGGGCAAGCTAACTATATAACCTGTTTGAGCATGGTCCGGTATGTTGACAGCCTGAATGATTTTTAGGCGGTTTCCCAAGCTCGGTTATGCAAATGCTGGACTGGTTCCCAGTTTCTGCCTGCTCAGAAAACACGTAACACAAACAGGTAAAACACGATAACACGCAGAAGGAAGTTGTGCAATTCACAGACAGAAGGTGCACACAATTTTAGGTTAATTGAGGACACTGGCGGTAGGAAGGGCATCCGGCCCACAAGTGGAAACAAATCTCGGGACATATCCAGAAAGAAAAAGAAAGGACGAAGAAGATTGATTCTGAACCTGTTCCCATCCTTTGAAATTTGTATTTTTTAATCTAACTTGTATCGTTTTAACTGCAGTCTGTACACTTTCCCTGCAGTGTTCAGCAGGTAATGTCCCAGTCGCATGCCTTGCTTGTTGTGGCGGTGTCACATCATCTGCTACTCACGTCCAGCAGTGTGAGTCACGTAATTCTAATGAGGCCGGTTCCTGGCTGACTCAGTGCCGTGACAGCTATTACGGGGAATAGCCGCTCTGCAATTACAAAGCACACACAACTCAGATTCCTCGCCGCATTTCTCTGTGCCACACCTCCCGCAAACTATTCTGTACAAACAGATCAACAAAAAGTATAGAAAACATAGTGACCTTTTCGTCTGACAATATGTAGATAGTCTGTATAACTGGAACTGGCAAACTTCCATCACTTGCACGTTAGTCACTATCTTTTTTTCCCTTAGGAGTCCCATCTTGAGGCGACTATGGGAATGTTTCCAGACGAGCCTAAAAAGAAAAACGAAATAACGGTGATAACACTAAACAGATTCAGAAGGACATAGGTTGCAGTAGGTACTGGAAAATGAGGAACCGTGCACAGGATAGAGTAGCAAGGAAAGCTGCATCAAACTAATCTCTCGACTGAAGACCACAACAACAACAACAACAACGTAAATTACGCAGAGATAAAAAGACGGTGGATAGCCCAACACTGGATGTGAAGAAGATCATGGTATGATCATGAAGCAATCGCTGAGTTCACCCGCAGACTATTGTTAACAGACACAACAAAAGGAGGAAAAGCCATACAAGTGTTTGACAGTTTTTCTATCGTGCTTGTACGATAAATTGGAATGGGAACTGTTTCCAGGTTATTATCTGAGGTGCTATGGTGCAGAATAACAATATCCGGAGAAGAGGTCCGCCACTAACAATAGATCAAATAAAAAGGATTAAACTTGTAAGTATTTGCTAAAAATTTCGCTGTCGATAGATCTCAGCAACAAGGAAACATTAACTCGCACGAAACGAAAAATGTCAGTAAAATACTGAAGTCTTAAGAAGAGATTATCGTGTTTCGAACCGGTCGGTGTGGCCGAGTGGTTCTATGCGCTTCAGTCTGGAACCGCGCGACCGCTACGGTCGCAGGTTCGAATCCTACCTCAGGTATGGATGTGTGTGATGTCCTTAGGTTAGTTAGGTTTAAGTTCTAGGGGACTGATGACCTCAGCTGTGAAGTCCCATAGTGCTCAGACCCATTTTTTTCGTGTTTCGACCGTATCATGCCCTTTAGAGAAGGATAAGCTTGAAATATAGATAGACGGAGAAAGCTGTCCAAGTAGTTCACAGGAGGCATAAGCAGCAGAATATCACACAGATAATATGAAGCTGAACCTAGTTGCAATTTTATCGCTGGTTTCGTGACCTCGTACACTGGCACCTTTTGCAAAAGTGGTTACTAACATACAACACTGTAGTATGCTAACTGTCGCGTCTAACCGTGACACAAAGATGGAAAACCGCAGTTGATATCGGTCAGTTTAGTGACTGCGCCTGCAAATTCATCTCGCATCGTTTCGAAATGAAATGCCATCGGATAGGCGGTTTAACGATCTGCCTGACCATTTATTCAAACAATATCTTCTGCATTTCCGTCTTACAGTTGACTATGGGACACGTCGATTTCAGAATTTCGCAACAGATTATATATGAAGCTACGAATTACATTCATCCAACATACTGAAACCGATACTCGAGAACCAACAGTCGCAAATACTTAACATGATACACCGGTTCTCGCACTATCTCTGGAAAACTGTGTAAATTCCAGTTGAGAATTTGTTAAATCCACAGCATCAATTGCGAATAATGTTTATCAGGGTAATTTGCTGCTGTTTGTGAAGAGGGTTTAATCAAAATTCAGGTTGTTTTAGTTGTTTCATCAGCAGCTGCTCACATATTCTCATTGTTTCCGTTCATGCCATATCTTAAAACGTTCGTATTTTGTGACACGATTGGACGTAGAAACATTTTCTTCGGATGGAACGTGGTAACATTTTCTTCAGAGTTTCGCTTTGACTATTAAGTTAGACGCTGGAAAATAGAATGGCGTGATCTATTACTGAGCTTTCCTATTACAGATCGTACGACAGCTCTTATTCACTCGGTAAGAAAATTATGCTATATGTGTAAAATCTGAACTGTTTTAATATAAATATTCTGTTCAACATACCGGGATATAAATGTTGATTATTTTGTCAAATTCGATCACAGATTGAATGTGAAATAATTTTCATTGGTTGGTGTAGCGTCACGAAGTACATTGACGGAGAAAAAATCGCCAAGAAAGTGAAATTTCGAGAATACATTTGTCTAGGTAGCATATTTAAGTGATTAACGTTGCCAAATTATAGGGTAATGTTAGCGAGCGATAAACTATGGCAAATGTGAAGTGCTGGTACATTAATAAGCGGTGTAACTGCCAGAATGGTGGATGCAAGTGTTACAGGCGTGCCGGATGTCAGTTTGCGGGATGGTATTCCATGCTTGTTCCACTTGGTCGGTCAGTACCTGGACGGTTAATGCCGGTTGTGGATGACGCTGGAGTGGTTGTCCAAAGATGTGCCATATGTGCTCGATTGGAGACAGATCTGGTGATCGATCAGGCCAAGGCAACGTGTTGACGTCCTGCAGAGCATGTTGGTTACAAAAGCGGTGTATGGGCGAGCCAAGAGGGAATAATGAGAGTGGAAGACAAGGACGAAGTGCTCGGATTAAAAAGGATGTAAGAGAGAGGTGTAGACTTTCTCTCCTAATGTTCATTGTGTATATCGAAGAAGCAATTATGGATATGAAAGGAAGATTCAAGAGTGGAATTAAAATTCAAGGCGTAAGGATATCAACGATACGATTCACTGACGATATTGCTATCTTCAGTGAAAGTGAAGAAGAATAACAGGATCTGCTGAATGGAATGAAAAATCTAATGAATGCAGAATAGGGAAAGACAGTAAATCGAAGAGAGACGAAAGTAATGAGAAGTCAGAAATGAAAACAGCGAGAAACTATGGCAAATGTGAAGTGCTGGTACATTAATAAGCGGTGTAACTGCCAGAATGGCGGATGCAAGTGTTACAGGCAGATTAAAACTGTGTGCCGGACCGAGACTCGAACTCGGGACCTTTGCCTTTCGCGGGCAAGTGCTCTACCAACTGAGCTACCCAAGCACGACTCACGCCCCGTCCTCACAGCTTTAGGAGACGAGGTACTGGCAGAAGTAAAGCTGTGAGGACGGGGCGTGAGTCGTGTTTGGGTAGCTCAGTTGGTAGAGCACTTGCCCGCGAAAGGCAAAGATCCCGAGTTCGAGTCTCGGTCCGGCACACACTTTTAATCTGCCAGGAAGTTTCATATCAGCGCCAACTCCCCTGCAGAGTGAAAATCTCATTCTGGGAACTTAACATCAGTTTGGTGGTCATGAAGTAGATGAAGTTAAGGAATTCTGCTACCTATTTAGCAAAATAACACATAACGGACGAAGCAGGGATGAGATAAAAAGCAGATTAACACTGGCAAGAAGAACATTCTGGCCAAGAGAAGTCTACCAGTATCAAACAAAGGCCTTAATTGGAGGAATACATTTCTGAGGCTGTGCGCTCTGAGCACAGCATTCTACGATAGTGAAACATGGACTATGGGAAAACCGGAGCAGAAGAGAATCGAAGCATTTGAGATGACGGAAAACATTGAGAAGAAGAAGCGACTGGATGATAGAACAACTGTTAAAACATCCGGGAATAACTTCCATGACACTAGAGGGAGCTGTAGAGGGTAAAAACTGTAGAGGTTCAAATGGTTCAAATGGCTCTGAGCACTATGGGACTTAACATCTTTGGTCATCAGTCCCCTAGAACTTAGAACTACTTAAACCTAACTAACCTAATGACATCACACACATCCATGCCCGAGGCAGGATTCGAACCTGCGACCGTAGCGGTCACGCGGTTCCAGACTGAAGCGCCTAGAACCGCACGGCCACACAGGGCGGGCAACTGTAGAGGCATACAGAGATTGGAATGCATCCAGCAAATAATTGAGGACGTAGGCGGCAAGTGCTACTATGAGTTGAAGAGATTGGCACAGGGGGGAATTCAGTGGCGAGCCGCATCAAACCACTCACAAGACTTATGACTAAAAACAAATAAATAAAATAAAAATAAAGAATGTGGGCGAGGATTATCCTATTGGAAAACAACTCCTTGAATACTGTTAGTGAATGGCAGCGCAACAGGCCGAAACTTCAGATTGGTGTACAAATTTGCAGTCAGGTTGCGTGGGATAACCACGAGAGTGGTCCTCCCGTCATACGAATTCGCACCTTTGATCATAACTCCAGGCATAGGCCCAATGTGTCTAGTATGCAGATAGAGTGGTTTCAGGCCCTCAACTGGTCTCCTTCTAGCCCACGAAAGACCATTGCTGGCACTGACGCAGAACCAGCTTTCATCAGAACCTCCACTCTGCCCTCCAATGAACTCTCGCTTGACGCTCCTGAAGTCGCAAATGGCGGTATTTAGGGTCAATGGAATGCGCGCTACAGGGCGTCTGGCACAGAGCTGTTTTGAAGTAACTTATTTGTAACAGTTCTTTGTGACACTGTAGTATCAACTGCTGCTCGAATTGCTGCTGCAAACGCTGTAAGAAGAGCCCAGAGCCATAGATGCCTTCTCTCTCGGTAGTATCACGTGGCCGTCAGGAGCCCGGTCTTCTTGCGACTGCACATTCTCTTGACCACCGCTGCCAGAAATCATGTACAGCGACTACGTTCCTGCAAAGTATTTCTGCACTGTCACTTAAGGAACATCCAACTTCTTTTAACCCTATTAGACGACCTCGGTTCAGACTCAGTGGGGTGTTGGTAATGGCGTCTTTGTCGCTTTAAAGGCATTACTGACTAACATCAACTGATCACGTCCAATCTCAGCTAAGTAACGCTCACGACCATTACAGAGTATTTAAAGCAAACCTCTTTTGCGTCCTCATAGTGCCGATACTAGCGCCACTATTATGTGACTGGGATGAAATCTGAATAGCTATCATCTTTCAAATGCAGAACCACGCCTACCAACTTTCGTTTGTGTCGCATTGCCCGCCTTGGTGTTGCGATTTTTTTCCGTCAGTATATTACACACTGTGGAGACGAGAGAGAGAGAGAGAGAGAATCGTTGGCGCTGAAATAGTCATCGGTTGTTGAGCTTGAAGTCAGAACTGGTAATTTTTTAGTGAGAAGCTATTAACCATAAGACAACAACTGTTATTTATAGCGTATGAGGATAAATATCAACGCGACAGTGACAAACTTGCAGAAGCTCCATCAGATTTTTAAAGTATTCGCAGCTACAGCAAGCAACAATCTGCCAGATTAGATCGTTAGGAGCGCAAACAGAATGTACGTATCCTTCACTAGACTGTCGAACTGTTAATGCAGTATATGAGTGTCGTTATTACATTTATTCCACGTCAGAAGTCGTCTCTCACTACTTATTCATTAGGCCTGCTCGTAATTTTACGCCATTTCGGACGTTGCACTTATGAAAATGAACAGGTAATTTTTAACAATATTCTCGCTGAACAGAGTTTCCAGTTCAGTTCTGTGTTAATGCAATAGCTGCGTGTGCTTTGACCGAAAACTTTTGAAAAAGCGTTTTTTAGTAAAAGATGAGCTGTAGAAACACAGCTCCGACTATACCGCAGTTTACAAAAATCTTACAGAACCCTTTGTCTGGAATCCTTGCTATCAATCTGTAAACCAGAATTCAGGGAAAGGAACACGTGATATCAAATCACTGAGTCTTGCTACCTCGATTTTGTTTGAGATATTCTGATAGAGCAGAGACCCGACGAAGATATGTTGAATTGTCGAAATTAACTGAGATCTCTCTCACTGTGGTGAATTTCAGCTGCAACCACCAGCGTATAATACAGTTTGTGGTATTTGTATTTCACTCATTATTGGGGCAAGTTGATATTGGTACATTTTTGGGGAATAGAGCATGGTCCGATTCCGCCTGTCTTTGATCCATGACTCCATATTCCGAGTAAATAGCATAGTTTACAAAAGTACAGTTAACACGTGATAACAAGCCGATTACATCCTTAAAGACGGCGATCACAAGACAGACCATTACTGTGGAAAACAAACGTAAAAAAAACACGAAATATTTCACTCAGCTAATGGAGTTCGATTAACGGGACACCCACGGGAATAAGGAGACTTTCGGCTGGGACAAACTAAAAAGAACTCAATAAAGGCAAGATCATTCCAAGCAGCCAAAAAATTGAAAATTCACGCCCACGAATTCCTTTATAATAAACTGGACGAAAAAACACAAAACTGAATTGAATAATTTGGTTGACCTACATAGGCCAAACGAAGACATCGATACCAGGTCCCCTTCCACAAAATAAGAATTGAAAAATGACACACAGGAATTTCTCTAGAACAGACGGAACAAAAAAGTTCAAAAATCGTACTTTTCGCCTGACCTATATAGCGCAAACGAAGACAGTGATACCAGACACCCCGTCCCAGCAACACACACACACACACACACACACACACACACACACACGCACACAAATGACAACCACATAACGAAAAAATGCACATGAATTCCTCCAGAATAACCCGAATAAAAAATGCGAAAAGAGCAAAAAAGGAGTCGAAGATTTCGCTGGACCTATATAGCCCAAACGAATAACATGACGCAAAACTGTTAATGTCTTCGTGGTCACTTGTTGAGAAATTGCCTGTTGGCTTCTGTCTGGGGTTTTTAGGCCGACGTTTGTTTGATGATCTTTCTGAGTTTCGCCAGCTCGAGTGGCAGGCATTGTCAGAGCGCTTCACCCTCCGTTGCTGGTGGCAGAAGAGAGTGATACCGAACGTCCTCCACAACAAAACAAACACATAGGTGAAAAATAACACAAACGTCCTCTAGAATAAAGTATAAAAAAATGGAAAAAACACAGAATTAGAATGGAATATTTCGCTTTATGTATATAGTTTAAACGAAGACAAGGTTACCGCCCTCTCCCACAACACACACACACACACACACACACACACACACACACGCACGCACGCACGCACGCAACAACAACAACCACATAATCGAGAAATGGCATACACGAATTCCTCGAAAATAAATCGATCAGAGAAATGCAAAACATACACTAATGGAATCATTTCGCTTGATCTGTATAGCTAAAACAAAGACATCGATACCCGATACGGGGCGACAGTTGTTGAACTACATGAAGAAAACGCAAATTAATTACAAACTGCGGCGTGCACACACTTTGTTCAACATGTAAACGTCACTGCAGATATTCGAATTAAGGTTATGACATGTTCGGCATGCCTGTCGTCATTGGCGATGATGGGGCGCAGACGAATAGCGAAATTCTGCATGACCCGCTGAAGTGTCGGAACATCGATGCTGTCGATGACCTCCTGAATGGCTGTTTTCAGCTGAGCGGTGGTTTTGGGTTATTGCTGTACACCTTGTCTTTAATGTAGCTTGAAAAGGAGTCGCATATGTTCAGATCCGGAGAACATGGCGGCCAATCGCGGCACACGCCAGTGGCCTCTCGGTACCCCAGAGCCAGAATGCAGTCCCCAAAGTGCGCCTCCAGGACAACAAATACTCTCCGATGGTGTCGAGCTCCGTCTTGCGTGAACCACAACTTTTCGAAGTCACGGTCACTTTGTATAATGGGGAAGAAATCATCTTCCAAAACCTTTCGTACCTTTCGGTAGTCACCGTGCCATCAAGGAATATTGCACCGATTATTCCGTGACTGGACATTGCACACCAGACAGTCACCCGTTAAGGATGAAGAGACTTCTAGTTCGTGAAATGCGGATCCTCAGTCCCCCAAAAGCGCCAATTTTGCTTTTTGACGAACCCGTCCAAATGAAAGTGGGCTTCGTCACTAAACCAAGCCATTCATGCCCAAACTAATTCCCATTATTCCCTGCGGCCAGCCGTGCGGTTTGAACGTCCTAACGCAAACCGTTCAGAAGTTATGACGATTTCATTTCATATAGTTCAATAACTGTCACCCTGTACAACCCCAAGAAACAACGGCTTATAACACAAATTCTTTCAGAATAAACCGAAAGAAATATATATGTATACAAAATTGAATAGCACTACCAATGAAATCAACAAGTCAAAAACCGGAAAGAAATAAGTAATCACTAAATATCAAAGACTCTGTCTCATTCAACTGAACTATTACTGCAAACCACATCACAAAAACAAACATCCACGAAAAAAGTGAACCACAGGTAAGAGCAACATAACTTCTATAAGAAAAATCGATTTGATTCCTCAACGTTCACGTTAGGAAAAAAAAAAAAACAGCCATATATTTGTAAAAACCGTTATCGTAAATAATATCGCAAGTCGTTTCATTAACGAATATTTATGCTATGTAATTACGTTCGTGGCTAACCTCACACTCGACAAACTTGCCACATTACGAAACTAGGCGAATATTTCTTAATAAAATATAAAATCGCTACTATCAACAGTTTAAGCTGTGCTCTCAGATCTCACCCTTAATCAACCCTAGTACATCTGGAAATATTTGGAGTAAAGAGCATAGTTTACAAACATTATACGTTACTATAGTCACTAAGACAACCACAGATAAGATTTAATAACAGGCCGCTTACATCCTTTGCTACGTAAACTCATGATGTCACACAGAACGTCATGGCTCAAAGCGGACGGGTGGAATCGGACCGCGTGATTAACCATATTTTTTTGGGGGGAGGGGGGGGGGGGAAGTTGATACATTTTTGGAGCGAGTTAATACATTTTTATGATGAGTTGTTACATTGTTTGAGTCAGATGATACATTTTCAGTCCATGTTGTTACACTTCAAGGTAAGTCGATACATCCTCAGAGCAAACTGATAACTTTTCAAGGCAAGTTGGTATATTTCTGGAGGGGCAAATTGTAATAGTTTTGGGGCAAGCTCACATATTTTTGGAGCAAGTTGATAAATTTTTATTGTAAATTGACAAATTCCGTGGAATAAGTTGACACATATTCAGGGTAAGTTGATACATTTTCGAGGCAAGTTGATACAAGGGCAAGATGTACATTTTTGAGGGGCAAGTTGATATAGTTTTGAGAACAGAGTCAATATCCGAAAAATGTGAAATGTGTGTAACTGCGCGCGAACATCTGCAAGGAGTAAGAATTTGACATATGCAATACAAATGGTTGTGTGTGTGTGTGTGTGTGTGTGTGTGTGAGTGTGTGTGTGTGTGTGTGTGCGCACGTGCGTGCGTGCATGCACAAGATTCACAGGCAAAATCTTTGACAATTTACGTAAATGTCTTTGACCAAGGCGGCTCTAAAGGTTAGGTACTTTTTCCGCTTATCTCTGAACTTGACGCCTATTTTACGCAGTTGGTTGCCTCATTTTAATACTACGCTCTGATTAGCTGGAGAGGGGAAGGAGGGGCGAGGTGGCTGAATTTGTCACGTGACGATTGAAAGGGGTTATGGCTTCGTCACAAATGTAAACAAAATTTCGTCAGACTGCTTAATGTAAACAATGCGGGCCGGAGTCACCATAGCAATAATATACGATCATGAAAGCAAACGCACTGATTTTAGAACAGACATGATACATGAAAGTCAAAGCAATAAGGAGCGTAACAGGAACACCACCGAATAGATGCTTAGGTTCAGAGCTGCCAAGCATGAGCACATATGATTTGCATGTAGTATGACGTGAGGGGCCCTGGTGTTTGTTATGTAGAATTAAGAGACGAGGATGGCACAAATGTGTCAGAGCGAACTAGGCCTATGTTTCTCAATGTTCAGTTCTGACTGAGTTTCTTCTGTCTGCAGGTCAGGCAATTTTCGCCTCCTTCAACAGTTCGGAGATGACGGATTCACTGGACAGAAATGTAAGTAAATTCCTTGAAAGAATGCCGATTGAGCAAGATTTATCAGTATGAAAACTATGATTTTACTCCTGAGTAGTATTTCTGTGTAAATTAACATGTCGTCATGTCGATTGTTTATCTCCAAGATTACTGTAGAAAATAATTCAGTCAAATATTTCTCTCTCCCCCTCCCTCTTTTCTCCACTTGCGTAGCAGCGCTACACTAAAAAAAAAAAAATAGAAACATTTGTCCGTTATTGTACGTGCAACAGAACTGAAAAAATATTATAATTATCCAGTTTCAGTCACACATATAAGGTTTTCTCTACCGACCTGTACAATTAAGGTGTTCCCTCCCGATCTGTACAATGACAAAACGCATTCCCAGCGCGATCTCTTTACCCAGCTCAATTTCTTTTGCAAACAAGTATCTGAAGGTCTACACGCACCACTCAGCTACGAGGTCTAGAGAGAGGATTTAAGCACTATTTGTCACCTCCAAAATTTAATAACGTGCGATGACATTCATAAGAGATGTGTGACGTGCATACTCCAGGGTGTGAAAAGATTTATCTGGGTTCGCACAACTATGTCTCTTACATGAAGAAAGATAGAAACTAGACGCATTGAAACTAAAAGTTAATTTCGGCACCACTTGTAAGTTGCTGGTTAAAGTGGTTGGCCTATAGAGGTGTCCCTGACGCAGCCACTTCGCGTCGAATCGCCTTGCATTAAACGATCAGTGTCTGGAAACTGCTAGTCGCACCGTCGAATTCTTTGAGCTGTTGGTGGTGTAGACCGTATTGTCGACGAAAATCAATACACACAATTACAACTGAAGTGCGCCTTTTAAACAGAGGTCGCAAATCGCCCTTCTGATGCTGTGTTGCCACCATCTCCATTCTATTCTAGTTTGGTAGCGAGAAAGCTCTAAATGTAAGTTAAAGTACGTCCTAAGTTTCTTTCTTCAGTGATGCAGAAATTAGTTGAACAGGTAAGAGCATTGCAGGCGAATGACAAGTTCCGGGGGTTCTAGTCCTGATTTGGCACAGGAAGTTTTAAAAGAGCGCACACTACGCCACAGAGTGGAAAGTTTATTCTGCAGCGTGCTGAAAAGTAAAGCCCCAGAATATTTTATGTGAAAACTCTCAAAGATTTTTGAATAAAACTCATGTTGTTATCATTGTTCGTCTTTATTCATGCCATCATATTAATTTCTCAACATAGTCATCCTAGCGACGAACACATTTCTCCCAACGAGAGACCAGTTTGTTGGTACCGTCACTGAGAATGTTTGACTTTGTTGACGGAGCCGCAACCTAAACTGTGCTTCCACCGCTTCATCACTAGCGCCGTGAATTCGTCAAAAGTGTTCTTTAAGTTTTGGAAACAGATCAAAAGTTGGATGAGGATCAACTTGGGAGAGTATGGAGGATGATCGACAGTAAACCCGAGGCGTATGACTGTCGCAGCGCTCGTGTTTGATCTGGTTTTGTCTTGCTGAACGAGAAGGTGCTTCATGTGTCGAAGAACTCTTCGAATTCGTGCTTTCAGCTTCTGAGGGTCTCGTAGTACTTTGCAGAGCTTGTAGTGGTGCCTTCAGGTATGGATTCCAATTGTATCACATCTTGGACAGAACTCTGTGAACATGACTTTGCCTGCTGATGGGATTGTCTTGAACTTTTTTTACGTCTGTGATCCTTTGTGGCGGAACCCCATTGATGCTCTCTTGTTTTCGGGGTCAGAATGGTGAACCCAGCTTCTATGACCTTACGCACTGTTGTTAAGAAACAGCAGGGCTCTGTGACCGAGCGGTTCTAGGCGCTTCAGTCCGGAACCGCGTTGCTGCTACGGTCGCAGGTTCGAATCCTGCCTCGGGCATGGATGTGTGTGATGTCCTTGAGTTAGTTAGGTTTAAGTAGTTCTAAGTCTAGGGGATCGGTGACCTCAGATGTTAAGTCCCATAGTGTTTAGAGCCATTTGAACCATTTGTTAAGAAACCCATCACACTCACACTCAAATCGTCAAGGAAATTGTTGACACATGGCCAATCTCGTTTGCTTCATATCGTGAGTGAGCATTCGAGGCAGCCACCGTGCACCCAGTTTAGGCACCTCATTGTGCAGTGATGGCCTGCAAATGCTCTCGTGGATGCCACACTTGACGTGAGCGCTGTGTCTATGTTAGCCGGCGGTTTTCTCTGATGAGTCCATCAACTCATCGGTTGCTGTACGCGGGCGCCCACTCCTAGTTGTGTCACACATATCGAGGTTGGCACCACCATGTGCTTTATTACGAGCACGAACAACCCAACGTCGCACATTAATGAAGTCGAGATAATCATCAACGCACGCAGCTTTCATTGCAGTTGATGACACGTTTTCTGCGGGTAGAAACTCGATTACGGCAAGCTGTTTTTCACGCACCAGCATAGTTAAAGTTACCTACTACTATGTAACACGCTACAGTTCGGAGTCCTCTAGCGGCAGAGGGCTTCAACTTGAGTCAGCGAAGCGTGAAAGTTGGCTGATTGATATGCATGACCTCAATCGATACTGAGAACAGAGTAAAAAATCCGAAGGCATTACTTTTTACCGCGATCTCGTACAATTTAAAATCATTGTATCACTTTAAACGTTTTTATGTTGCCGAGTATGCATTACATTCTTGCCGCTCTGAGTGGCCGCGCTGTTCGAGGCGTCACGTCACAGATTGCGCGGCTACTCCCGCCGGAGGTTCGAGCCCTCCCCCGGGAATGGTTGTGTGTGTTGTTCTTGACATAAGTTAGGTTAAGTAGTGCGTAAGTCTTGGGACCGATGACCTCACCAGTTTGGTTCCTTAGGAATTCACACACATTTGAACATTACATTCTTACTCTTAAAAATTAATACACATTCATTCGAAAGCAACGGCAAGTATGAACACAATTGTCTGTTATGACGTAATTGTTCGATAGTGTTCTGCGATGAGGAGTTCCTCTGCTTTCTAATACGGATAACAGATTGTTAGATATTGTGCCGTCCCTTGAGAGGAATACACGACGTATGAAACAAATAACAGGTTTGCTCAGCGTGCTTCGGTGCTGAGATGAAAACTGTGAAAGAACAACGTAGACGTAAGCGTGCAGATTTCTCCGTGAGCCTTTGTGACGTAGCGGAAGTACAGAACTGCCTTTGGCGCTTGTTAGCGTCATCCTCCTCTTTACCAACACTAGTTCTTGTAACCAGACGTCCGCCTGTTTCATAACTGACAATGCGACACCATTTGATATAGTTCGCTCATGAAGAAACGGATCCAATCGGTACAATTAAATAGATCGTGTAGCTCGCCAGTTCAGTGGTTAAGTGCCAGACTACAAATTCAAAGCCTCTCGCTTCGATCTCCAGTCGCTCCTTGTAGTTTTCCTGTACACGTAGTTAACTGAGCTATTTAACACAGTGACGATCTCATTAGTCATGCAACAGCGTCACTGGTTTGCAAAGTAGACGTTGCTCCCAATCTCGGGTGTGTGTGCTTTTTAAATGTGCCGCTACTGTGCGTCTGTCCTCCAAAGTTGTTGATGCTGTGATATACATGCACAGTATGAATCTAGAAAGTAAGGATGTGTAGCCGGAATTTTAATAACAGTGTGTTGAAAGGAATAGCGAGGTGAAGGTTCTTTGATACATGAAGGGTACCATGTGAGATGGCACAGTCGTTATGACACCATGTAGCTGTGTTGTGTAAACCTCTTGCAACTGGTTTATGTTGCAGGCCTTTGAAGCCCTGGAAAAATTTATTACGTTCTTCGTCAGCACTTGTGCTTTGCCAACAAGCCTGGCCGAGGATGGTCTCATTCAGGCCAGCAACTTTCCAACGAAGACGTAACATAAGCTGTCAGATATATTGGCTGTCTTGAAATACGCCACATCAATGAAGAGCCTGGATTTTGAAACAAGGTTTGAAGTAGCAAAGGTGTGTATTAATACATCACTTGAAGCTGCTAGCCTGAAAACTGCTGACAAAACAAGAAAGGTTGTGTAAACAATACAACGAGCAATCGGAGAACCTCGAGTAATGGATTGTGCTGGCTCCGTTGTGAATCCGACTGTGTCAAGTTCACGTCTAGTGCTAGCTCTCCGATATTATTATTACTGCACATGATGTGCTACGAATTTCTTTTGCATCTGGTGGTGACCTGCCACAATAGATGTTGCAAAAGATGCCAATGACTGGCGTGCCTGTTACGTGCCTGACTGTGGTGGATGGCTTGCTCAGGATGGAATCATCGCAGTAGAGCAGCCATTCTAGATGAGGTATAAGAAGTTCTTAACGCTTCCCACCATAACATTGTCAGCGTGACTTATATCTGGTAGTGTTACGAGTGCAGACCAATAATATTTTAATGATCTGTCAGGCAAGGTACTACCAGAACTAGGGCCCGCACCAGCAACCACAGACCGCTCTACAAGCAGATAGCCGGCCGCGGTGGCCGTGCGGTTCTGGCGCTGCAGTCCGAAACCGCGGGACTGCTACGGTCGCAGGTTCGAATCCTGCCTCGGGCATGGGTGTGTGTGATGTCCTTAGGTTAGTTAGGTTTAAGTAGTTCTAAGTTCTAGGAGACTTATGACCTAAGATGTTGAGTCCCATCGTGCTCAGAGCCATTTGAACCACAAGCAGATATGGTGTGACCAGTAATTTGATAGATCTGAGCTCAGAAGCACCGCCTCCCATGCCATGCAGTGAACGTGAATATATTAACGATGTTATCACAAGGTATATGTTTAACTTGCAACTGAAGTGGAGGGCATTGGTAAGGGAGGTCAGCTGCAGCGTGAAGCGTTGTTCCATGGACTTGTCAGTCGACAGTGTTGTGAAGTTCTTCTTACTCGTGATGGTGACTTTCCAATCCGTGAATATCAGGGACCTCTTAGGCAGTATGTTTTCACTGGAATGCATGGTGGTATAAAGAAAAGGCTGCTTCTTGTGGATCCTGAACGAGTGATTCGCACCAAGGATCGAATATTCGAAAGTTTTAGTCATCTACTTAATTACCATTGTCAGAATAAGCTCCCTATCATATTAACAGAAGGTGTACTTGTGCTGCGTCGCCCTGTGTACAAGTGAAGCAGATTTGTCCTTTTCTTAATTCGTAAATGTTGAGACAGTTGATGTTACTTTCAGACATATGTGGAAATCATTTCATGCCTCAACTATATTACTTATGACAAAATCAATAGATGAAAAGGTAGTGTACGATAATTACGTAGAACAACTTGATTAAAATAGAAATATGATAGTTGATTCCTGTAATTGATTACAAGCGTTTCTATAACTCTATTCCTCTTTACTGCGATTTTATAGAAATTACGACATACCCGCAAAAACTGCCCGTCTCAGCCGTTCAGTATCGGAGCTCGGATCCTACAGTATGCATTTCGATAGTGGCATGCCTGAGTTTCTTAGGGGCATGTGGAAGGGCTACAGAAGAATAACAGAGCATAATTCAATAGCCGCATATTGACCTCAAACACTTGGGAAATGGTGAGGCAGCCTTCACAGTATGGGAAAAACCATGAATCCATAATTCTCGATTACTATTCAGCCGGGGAAAAATACATGAAGCACACAAGAAAATAAGAATGGAAATTCTTTCCAGCGCTTAGGAAAAGTTACTAGATGTATCAAAAGAGCGAATTAATCTGAAATAACCAAATAAGCAGTTATTGAGCCACGAGAGTGATAGAGACCATGAGCGCGTTGCTTACCACAAAAGCATAGGTGAGCTGGCGATTGGATGCTTGCAGAACCAGACGCGACCGGCTATTGTTACAGCGATCGACGAAAGCGCGCATCTTCTAGAGGTGCGACAGAATTCCTATCACGAGTTTTCCATACACATCTGTGTTCCAGGTAAATCAGTTCAGCACAGGCTTCAACTAACGTGACAGCAGACTTGCATGCCAATCTTCACGATGTACCTAAACCAACAGACCGCAACTAGCTACTGTTTCAAAGTGGGCTTGGGAGCGTGGGTCCCGCGGTTTTATTTCCCCGGTGGCGACAACGTGGATTGATTGTTCCAGTAAAAAGTAGTTCCTTTCAGCCAACTCAATCCCAAAGGCAATGCTGACCCTCTTGCAGCATTTCTAAGTGAGTGATGGGGGAGACATGATGACTTCTTAGCCAGTCATCCTGCTGTGGTGTCAGTCCAACGCCCCTGCAGGACTTTTGCACTGAAGCGTGGCGGCGGAGTAAGTTTGAATGCAACGGCCACTGACAGCCTTAACAACAAAATGTCATCTTTTGACTGTTTTACCAAACTGATTTCCAGGGATCTAAAAATTATATTGACCTCATCCTGTGGTCCTTTTCCTTACCAACTTGTCGGTCAGTTCAGAATCGTGGGGAAAATTACTTTTGCGGCAGAAATTAGCCTATGAAATATACCAGTTCATTAATTATGTATACAATCGAACTGTGATTGTGGTTGTTTGGTTAGTAATCCCTTCTACAGCTCGAATCTGTGCTTATATTCTACATTAATTAAATATTTCTTAAATTTTTGTTAGTAAGAACGGTTCACAATTGGACTCGATAATTACTGGGATACAAATCTTCAGCTAGCCATCCTGTTTTAAGTATTTTGTTGCTCCCAAAAACATTTCAGAAGGTTGTGAGGATTATTTATTAAGAACAGTTCGGGACATGGTTTCCTTCCCCTTGTACTGATGGCTGTAAGTAAACTGACGATTTTCCGAGTGCTGTATTGCGGGCTGAATACATCACAGGACGTTGAAACATAGTGGGTTTGTTCATTAAATCGGGGCGCTCGTGGAGTATGCTGGAAAAAAAAAATGCCCCGTAAGCAGTCAGAATGTGATGTGGGTGCAGGAAAAGGGGAAGAATGATCAATCACACGATAACGGTGGTTACGGCATGTTTATTAGGGTATGGTCACAAGTTACAACGTCTCCTGACTCAGCAACATGCTGCATCCATAACACCGCATGGTCTACAATCACTCGCAGCATATCCGGTGTAAAATGGTTCAAATGGTTCTGAGCACTGTGGGACTTAACATCTGAGGTCATCAGTCCCCTAGAACTTAGAAGTACTTAAACCTAACTAACCTAAGGACATGACACACATCCATGCCCGAGACAGGATTCGAACCTGCGACCGTAGCAGTCGCGCGGTTCCGGACTGAAGCGCCTAGAACCGCTCGGCCACCGGAGCCGGCTATCCGGTGTAATCAGAGCGATATGTCGTATGCTATCCTTCATATCAGGAAGAGTGCGGATACATCCCCACAGACACAACCTTTCAGATATCCCCAGAACCAGAAGACATAAGTGTTCGTAAACCCCCGCCCCTCAAAAACAAAGAAAAAAGTCCAGAGTACAATTAATCTATATATATTTTTGCTTTCAAACATTGCCAGGCAGTTTCATAACTATAAATCACTTGAATGTCGTGAATGAACAACCTTTTCAAGTTCTTTAAGCATTCCAAAGATGTGTAGCGTATGAATTTGTGCACCTGTGTAGATAAACAGCATGTTTCGTGATAACAAACTAAGCATTTCGTGTAACGTATCTATTTCTCTTCCCTTGCGTTTTCCCAAATTAAAAAATAAAGTAGTCTTTATAAATAACAAATAAAATCAGTGTCTCGCATATTTTTCGTGTAGGGCTGCACCAATATGACTGAACTAGGATAATACACCAGCTATTTGCACACTGTCTAGACTTAGAAGACATTGCCACCTTAATTTCGTTTGGATTGATTGAATTCTAACGTGTGGGGTTGCCTTGATGTTCATGCCACAATGGCGTTTTATGGCCACTGTATATTGACATGGGTGCCGCCGACATAGAGACTAGGATCCGAGGTCGCTAAGAACTATTTTATCCATGTTGATTCTGTCTCCGCTGGAGCTTTGATGTTACGTATGTAAGTTGCGTCCATCTTTTCTTGCTTATAATTTAAAATTAGATTGAGGTCATGTGCGTAGGTCGTTTACTGCGACTTCACGCTATAGGTACAGGAAACTAAAACACTCTGTCCAGCCAGGTCTGGGAAGGCCGAAAGGCACTGTCCGACCGCTTTGTCATCCTCAGCCTATGGGCGCTAGTGGATGCGGATATGGAGGGGCGTGAGGTCAGCACACCGCTGTCCCGGCTGTTGTCAGTTTTCGTGACCAGAGCCGCTACTTCTCAATCAAGCAACTCCTCAATTTGCCTCACAAGGGCTGAGTGCACCCCGCTTGCCAACATTGCTCGGCAAACCGGACGGTCACCCATCCAAGCGCTAGCCAAGGCCGACAGCGCTTAACTTTGGTGATCTGACGGGAACCGGTGTTAACCACTGCGGCAAGGGCGATGGCCACACCATAGATACAGCATTCAATCAATGCTGTCCTTTGTATTCGGACTAGAGGTTCTATTGCAATTGAAGACCACTCTGGCGGGGTGCGTTCTGTAACGACATTGTGGGAAAGAAAGGAGTTAGTTCATGTGAGGCGTAAGGTGGGTTAGTTATTTCACATTCGCAACAAATTTCACCACAATTCCGCTCTACGCCATCGTGGACGCGTTACACGATGGGAAGGTCGTCACAGAACCTCCTATTCACATTTCACCCCAGTTTTTGACGCCTATGCGATGGAGACCAGAACCGCGACACCCACCTCTGAAATCACGCGGTTTTCGTATGAGTGATCGAGGAAACATTTCAGAGACACCGCCGCTCAGAATGGACACGAAATGCCCTCAGGAGGTGGCATAAAGGACGCCAATGAAACCAACCCTTCCCTCTGGACATTTATTCCCACACATTTCGCGGTCTAAAACGGTAGCTCGCAGTGCTGTGAGCAACAGGACTACGTTTTTGACAACGTTTAACAGTGCTGACAGCTATCCCCGAACGATTCTACTCTACTCCAAGGACATCGTGGGGCTGCAACGTCATCTGATCCGTTTGGAGTGTAGTGGGCCGTTTATTTTATGCTCTGGTATACAGGGTGGAAGAGCTAGGGACCTAGGAACCATTCGACTAAATTTGAACGTGACCCAAAGCAGCAAAGGGTGTTCACGATTTTCATACCTCCTGCTTCGCGCCCTTCCATGGCGTAATCATGAGGAGGGGATGCAACATCGATACGTGCGTGAAAAAATCAGCAAAGGATCTCTATAAGACCCCCCCCCCTGCCCCCAGTTCGGCAATACTCTAGTTGCCACTCTATTCGACACATCGTAAGTGTATTGGTGAATTTACTGTCCCCGTTGTAACCACGACTCTATTAAGGGGGGTAGGACGTCAAACGGGCCGACTTGGAGCAGGAGAGGCATCTCAGGACATTTTAATTTCCACTGTCTATACTTTTACAAATAAATTCACAAAACCTTGTCAGCATCACTAGGAAGGATTCAGGATTCACACTCATTGCAGTGAAAGTTCGAAAACATAACAAAATAATTTTTTTTACGTGTGAAATTTCATCATTTTTTCACTTACTAATGGCTGCATTTGTTGCTAGAGGTACACTTTTCTTCATAAGTTAGAGAGATTCTTCGATGAATTTTGCACAGCATACATACCATACTTACAGGTGTATGAAACTGTAGAATTTATTTAATTTATGAAAAAACGAATTTTAAACTTCATGTTTAGAAAAAACACAAATTTTGTAGTTAATTGCCTCGATTTTTGCCACAGTTTTTAATAGATTTGGAAAATTCTAGAGTTTCATACACCTTTAAGTATGGTTTGTATGCTGTGCAAATATTCATCGAACCATCTCTCTTACTTATGAAGAAAAGTATACCTATAGCAACAAATGCTGCCATTAGTAAGTGAAAAAAAAGATGAAATTTCACATATAAAAAAAATTACTTCGTTATGTTTTCGAACTTCCACTGCTATGAGTGTGAATTCTGGATCCTTCCTGGTCATGCTGACAAAGTTTTATGAATTTACTTGTAAAAGTATAGACAGTGGAAATTAAAATGTCCCGTGGTGCCTCCCCTGCTCCAAGTCGGCCCGGTTCATGTCCTATCCCCCTTAAGCTAAGCAAATTCTGCTATACCCTACGTTTTTTTCCTCCGTCTATCATGGTCTAAATGTCGAAGAGAGTTCAAATCCTAATTTACTCTTAATGTTTTAAGACGCTTAATACGTATTTTAATCAACTACGTTACTCGCAAGGGAAGTTGGGGCGCACGTTGACGAGATGCTACTGCGAAAAATCTTTCAAGCAAACTTATATTCTCCTGTCCTTGCAAGAAACCACCCACCGTTTGGCAAAAATTCTTCATCGAGTGGTCGTTATGCCGATCTATCATAGCTGCAACAAAATTAAAGGCTTCTTAGGACCCATCAAAAACGCCGCCGGTACATTTCAGACGCCAGCAGTTTGTGATGTCAACGGAAAAACCCACTAGCAGACAGCGAAGAGGAGAGGAGCGTCACTTACAGCTCTGACAACATAACAAATCGACAATGGAGGAATCCCAAAATGAATGCGGTCAAGACGTACAGCTCGAAAAAGGCTTACGTGATAGCTATTTGGCCACTTACATTCCAAGGGAGGATACGGCTGGTGTTCGAGATATTTAAGCGGCGCCTCTACAGGAAATACGGCGATGGCTATAGGATTCCTTCGTTTTGGCTTGCCAACGGAACTCCTCTTTAGGATAAACTGTGCTCGCGATGCTGTCTGATCATGCGCAGCCGTAAACACTGCCGTGGAGGGCAAACTGGGCGCTGGCCGGCTTATCCTCCAGAGGATCCTCAGGAACAACACTGCGTCACAGCAGCAACTCCCTCGTGATTAGCCAGTGTCACACAACACTATTGTAACACAGAATACGGTCAAAAAGGAACTTCAACTCCCTTCCTCTCCACTTCCTACAATCGTATGGCGAATTTTATTATGCTTATGTTACAATTACAAGCCCATGAGAGAAGTCAGTATATTAGAGCTCAAGTGGTATTGATTCAGGAGTATTGCATACCCTGATGGTTTCGTGCAACAAGGGCCGACACGTTGATTCTTTTAGCTCGTGCAACGGAAAAATCGGTTTGCGTGTTACAGAAACGGTAGTTTTTTGTTCTGCAATGAGAGAGAACCAATCGATTAATAGCTCAATTGATGCAGTTTCTTGGCGGAAAAGGATAAGTCGTGTGGATTGAATAATGTGAGAGTTTGTGGGATTATAGTACTTGCAATGGGTATTTTTGTTACGTCGTTAAAGCTATAATAAAATGAACGCGTTTCGCTTTATTGAAGTAAAGCATCATCAGTGGTCTGTAATCAAAGACACAATTTGGTTTGTTTTATAGATCGAAAAACAGTTGGTTTACGAATTCTTGATTTTTAGTTATAGTAATTTCTATCTGATTTTTCGCCAACATCAGGAAATGTCGTCTGGTAACATATCTTCGGTTTCTTTCTTTGTTAGGCGCTGATAGTTTTCTAGAGCTAAGCATTACTTTACGTTTAACACAGCACAGTTGCGTATACCATTGTTCATTGTTCATTGGTATACTTGTACTCGATAACACTAGAAGTATACAAATAAACAGTGAAAAGTTTAGCAGACAGCATTTCCTAATGTAGACGAAAAACCAAACAGAACTTACCGTAACGAAAAAACAATAATTTGTTAACGAACTGTTTTTAGATCTAGAAGACAAATAAAGTTGCATATAGCTTTCATTACAGACAACTGATGATGATTTACGTCAGTAAAGCGAAACGTGTCAGGTGACAGTAACACGCATTTTCTTACAGTTGTAACGATGGAACAAAAATAACCTCAGGAATTGTAAACCAACTATGCACAAATGGCCACACAAATGAAAACTATAGTAATGACTTAAGAATCTGCAAAATCTTTCTATTGTGATTGGAGAATATGAAATTCTGAGAGAAGTACAGAACTATCTGTTCCATTGGGTGTTCGTCGGTAGTGAAATAATTATTGTGACGTCAGAATGAGATTCATTGGAAGAATCCTCAGGAAACTTAGTCCATCCACAAAGGAGGTGGCTTACAAAACTTTCGTTCTACCAAGGTTTGATGGTGCTTGGCAGACTGGGGGTTGGTACCAAGTAGGATTGACAGAAGAAATTGATAAGACACAAAGAAGAGCAGCACGGTCAGATATAGATCCATTTGGTAAGGGCGTAAGCGTCACGGATAGAGGTGGGTCGAACTCGTTCATTCCCGTGAACTACTTCATTCATTTCACTCTTTGCCGTGAAGCGTTCAAATGAAGTAGTTCATTCGTGAAGTACGGAAGCCTAGCGAAGTTGCCCAGTTCGCCGCTCAGCCGCTGCTACGCTCGCTTCGCCTCGCTCGTACAATAAAGCTTCGTAATACTTCACAATTTTACCAACAGATGGCGGAACTATGGAGTAACGTGCACGCAACGTTTTACGCTCTTACAGCATCTGAGATATCTTAAATACAGCATGGTCGAAGGGGACAAAGGGCGTTTCTGTCTGTGTCCAAGTGTCTGAACAATTTTATCTTGGACTTTACGCCCGTGAACGGCACCTTGTATTTTAAAGTCTTTGGCTCCGTTTATATGTCCGCCATCTTTCTTCTCTAATTGTCTTCATTTCTATCTTTTGTGTTTCTCTGCGGCCAAAGAGCGGCGTAGTATGCTGCTGCAGGCCTGCCTGTATACAGGTTTCAAAATGACAATAAAGAAAAAAAAGGGGGGACAAAGGAAAGATAAACAGAGAAGGCTGTCACATATAAAGAAGGTACTACATTTAATCTTGCTCGACATTTTCTCATGAAGCGCCCAAAAAAGTCTTTATCTGCCAAATGAAACATTATTTGTTGTATTCATGAACTGAAAAATAGGGCTACCAACGAAATGCAGTCCAATTTTATGTTCCTTTTAAAACTTAATCCAAAATAGAATGAGTATGTTTAACACTGTCACAAAGTCAATATACCTACGTTAAGTAATTATTCAGAAGTTTTCCTGTAGATTTTATTTTTGTTGACAATAATAACCCACTAGATTCAAAACGTAAACTGTCACCTGTAGTCACTGGTACGATTTCAGGTAAAACCCCTCTTTCAGTGTTATTAACAAACCTTTTATTTTCATGTTTGCTGTGCGTGCTCACACAGATAGCCACTTCGATTCTATCTTTAATATTCATTTGTCTTCAAGCGCTGCCAACGGTAGGCTACCCGTAGACGCGAAGTTTAACTGTACGAATAGTCACGGGTAATGATGTCAGCACTGCAGGTAGCAGCTGACGCTGCCTTCTCCTCACCCCTCACCTCCTCCACCCGTCCTAAACCTATCGTTCCCCACTAACACCGCATGATTCGTCGACAGGCAGGACAGGGAGAAGTGAGGTGATGGGAGGAGGAGTGACGTGGGTGAGGGAGAGGGGAAGAGAGTGAGTGAACTAGAAAAAAGTGTGGAGTGTGCTATCTGTGAAGAGTTTGAAGTACCAGTTCATTGAAATTGAGTGGTTAGTTCACACTTCACAGGAGTGAAGCGTTCATTTGAACGACTCATTCACGAGGTCCTCATCACTAGTCACGGAGATGCTAAGCCAACAACAGTGGCAGACGCTACAAGAGAGGCGTTGTGCATCACGCTGTGGTTTACTCTTGAAATTCCTTGAGCTTACGTTTTAAGGTTCTCAGATGTTTTCTGCTATTATAAATAACTTACTTTTATTGTACGGGACAAAGATGATTGAGCGCACTGTAGGAATAATCAATAAGATCCTTGACTTTGTGTTTATGTGTGGTTGACTTGTTCGTCAGTCTGTTAATGCAGCGCTGAGACACTTTTATTTGAGACATAGTAGCGTGCAGTTGAGTTTTTCACAGAATGAGATCTGTTTTCTGTGAATCTGGGAGAAATTATCTGGAGTGCTTTATTATCGAGATGTAAACACACAAGATTTTGGAGGAATTTTAAAGGTATGTTTGTAATTTTTGTAATGAGATAATTTTGTGACTGTTAGAGTCTTCTTATGTTTTGCTGTCTTCTTCTCAGTAACCAGAGTTTGATTTCTCAGAAACCGTCTTCTTTAAAATGAAACCGGCCTCAGTGATTAACAATAAAGTTTTGAATTTTTATCGTGTGTCGTTGCACCTTACACAACGCGAAGTTTGTTTCTGACAATTTTTTTTTTTTTAAGTAGATTGCTTATCTTTAGCTGCTGCATCTGCTCGTTAGCTTTCGAGAACGTCAGTACTCCAGACACTAAAACAGCATGCTACGCAAGAGGTAAGTCACTTTGATTTCAGAGCGGACCTTACGTTGCATTGTTGTGCAAACAGTTTGTAGTGAGGATTGTCAGATGTGATGCTAGCAAGTACATTAGTTTTCAGTGAACATTGTTGGTAATTTCAGACAGTTATTTTCTTCCGGGTAGAGCAGTATTTATTTTTGTGGGCATTGCAAATCGAACATTGCACTTCGTATCACGAAACGCTTATAATACGCTTCGGTACTGAGTTTTAGTTGTATAATTTTCATTCAGCACACAATTTGTTTCTTTTGGCATTTTATTATGTTCATTGTCTTTATAGCAGAATTTGCATTTTTTTCCCCACGACTCTGTTGGCATCGCAGCACAGGGCCAACCAGCAGTCATACATGTTACGTGAGGTGAAAGTTTTCGAAATCAATACACTCTGACTTTTCTTAGACAAACAGTATTTCATAGAAAGCTTACAACGTTCCTAGAAGAGTTAACCATTATATTACATGCTCCTCTCGCAAAAGATCGTGGAGGTAAAATTAGCGACCTTCGAGCCCACACAGAGGCACTCACCAGCTGTGGAGTGTACATGTACACTATCTGTCAAGACTTTCTTCCTGGCGTACAAGCGACATCAGCTCAGTGATTATGACGGCAGTTTCAACTAAGAGCTTTAAACGACAGACGTACGTGGGACGAGGCAGTTCAGTTGTGAGGACGCAGTGATACGTAGTGAACATACGACCCTAGTGCGTCAACATGGAGTCACAAATCGCAATGGAGCAACATTTCTAAATTAGCGTTCAAGAAATTCTCCAGAATGTTTTGAGGAAGAGAAAAGTGTGCGCCAAGATTCTCCCCAATATTTTGACTCTCGAACAAAAACGACGCGTGGACGCCTGCCGTGACTGAATTGCAAAACGCGGACAATGCTTCTCTGGGAAAAAAAAATCGCGGATGATGATACTAGTTTTCAATGCGAACCTACCACAAAACGACAGTGCAGAAATTCACATGAAGCGTCAGGGCTGTGACGATATAACCTACGAAGGTAAAAATACAGTTTTCATTCTGCATGTGTCAAAGTTTTACAGTGTGCAGATACATCCTTTCCGCCTGTTTTCAAACTTAGTTCAACCTGAAACTTCTTGGCAGATTAAAACTGTGTGCCGGACCGAGACTCGAACTTGGGACCTTTGCCTTTCGCGGGCAAGTGCTCTACCATCTGAGCTACCCAAGCACGACTCACGCCCCGTCCTCACAGCTGTACTTCTGCCAGTACCTCGTCTCTCTCATTCTTATTTCAACCTGTTCCCGTGAGTGGCGCCGTCACAGCATGTCTTAAAGATGGCTGCTACACTTGACGTTCGTCAGAAGCAACATGCTCTTATAGAATTCCTGTGCTGTGAAAACGAGACAGTGGGAAACATCCACAAGAGGTTGAAAAAGGTGTATGGAGATGCTGTCGATCGCAGTACAGTTAGTTGGTGGGCAAGCAGTTTACGCGATGAAAGCGGGCACGGCAATATTGAGGATTATCCTCGCAGCGGCAGGCCTCGTACTGCACACACTTCAGACAATGTGCAGAGAGACCGAGCGAGGTGGCGCAGTGGTAGCACACTGGACTCGCATTCGGGAGGACGACGGTTCAATCCCGCGTCCGCCCATCCTGATTTAGGTTTTCCGTGATTTCCCTAAATCGCTCCAGGCAAATGCTGGGATGGTTCCTTTGAAAGGGCACGGCCGACTTCCTTCCCCATCCTTCCCTAATCCGATGAGACCGATGACCTCGCTGTTTGGTCTCTTCCCCCAAACAACCCCCAATGTGCAGAGAGTTAACGAATTGGTGACTGCTGACAGACGTATCACAGTGAACGAATTGTCACGCTACGTTGGGATAGGGGAAGGAAATGTTTGCGGAATACTGAAACTGTTGGCGTTAAAAAGGTATGTGCCAGGTGGGTTCCCAGGATGTTGACAGTGGCTCACAAAGAAACAAGAAAAACGGTATGCAACGAACTTTTGGAACAGTACGAGAATGGTGGAGACGAATTTCTTGGAAGAATTGTGACAGGTGATGAAGCATGGCTCCATCATTTTTCATCAGAGACGAAGAGGCAATCAATGAAGTGGGATCATGCAAATTCACCCAAGAAAAAAAAATTCAAAACCACGCCTTCTGCTGGAAAAATTATGGCTACGTGTTTTTCGATTCCGAGGGACTCTTGCTTGTGGACATGATCCCAAGTGGAACCACCATAAATTCTGATGCATATGTGACGACACTGAAGAAACTTCCAAGTTCGACTGAGTCGCGTTCGACCACGTCGGCAAATGCAGGATGTTTTGCTGTTGCACGACAATGCCCAGCTACATGTCAGTCAAAAAACCATGAAAGCGATCAGAAAACTCGGATGGACAACACTGAAACACCCGCCTTACAGTCCTGACCTGGCTCCATGTGACTATCATCTCTTTGGGAAACTGAAAGACTCTCTTCGTGGAACAAGGTTTGAATATGATGACTCCCTTGTGCTCGCTGCCAAACAGTGGCTCCAACAGGTTGGTCCAGAGTTTTACTGTGCGGGTATACAGGCGCTGGTTCCAAGATGGCTTAAGGCAGTTGAGAGGGATGGAAATTATGTGGAGAAATGAAAATATTGTTCCTAAAGGATGTATCATCACACTGTAAAACTTTCAAACATATAGAATAAAAGATGGATTTAAAAACAAAATAGTGTGCATTTCTTTTGGAGTGACCCTCATACATCCAAGCCAATGTGACACGTGAGTTGAGCACCCTATAGAAAGACTTTTCTGACAGTTGCCCGTGCTTGTATGAACACTTTTTCGTTGAGACTGTGTAGAACTTCTGGAGCCTTACATCCACAATCTTAATTTTTCTCGTTAGTCAACATTTTGGACTAATGGGGCAGAACGTTGCAAGACTCTTTATAGTAAAATAACTAAGAAATTTCAGTGATGAATTTCGCAGCACTGCAGAGCCTTGCTTGCATATTTACATCAAGTGCACTAGAACAGTAGCCATTTTCTTAACGGAATGTCGTAAACCTGTTTTTTTTTTCCTGAAAATTCACTCTGGGTGACGTATTTTTCGCAACCCGATGGAAAAAATTTTCGTACTATTCCAGGATCCTTATTTTTTTTTCTTTTTTCCGTTACTCGCCATCTAATATTCGCCAGCATAGGAGGTTCGAAGTCCTATCATTATCTTGTAATTTGTAACCTCGAAGATTCACATTTGTTTCGAAGAAAATAAAGTGACTCCGAAGTTCCAGGAAAACATTCCAGCCTTCGCGAAACCTGAAACTGATATACAGGCCGATTCGATGGATTTGATCTGAATCGCTTCACACCTCACTGCTAAAAGTAACACTGTTCCATTAAACGTGGGGACCATGTCATGAGAGGAAGTGCAGGCCTACCAGCACACACAACATTACTCCTGTGTCCACGCTGACCGTATAGTTTATTAGAAGTGACAGCGTCTGTAGCTGCTACGGGGAGACCGGTGGCTCGTGTTACGACTAAGCTTCCTGCCTCTCCTTTATCTCTGTGACTTTGCAGTCGACGTAACGAAACATAAAAAAGGAAAATCGGAGAAAAACTATCCGGAGGAAGTAAGGCATTTGTACGAATGACGTGTCTTTAAATGAAACATTTCCAGGAAGAAATTATTCTTTGTAATTATGTTTTGTAAGCGTTCTTCGCTTGGGAATATTATGTCGTTACAGACAGCGCTACATTTATCTCGCTCACATCGCATACACGTCGTTACATGCTTTCTATTACGTACGTGATTGACTTCGAGCGGATTAGGTATCTGCTGAAACGCCACTGTTGGCAGAGAAGCAGAGTGAAACTGGCAGCAACATCTGTTTCACTACGGCACAATACCTCACTTTGTATGTTTGCCAACATACGCAGTCACGGAGTTTCGAAAAAAAGTTTATGTTCCAATCGTAACTTTTCTTGCACACTTCATGTGAAGCCCGTTGTACAGTGTTCGGCATCATTTCATATCGATCTTTGTTTTTGTGCTACACATATTTACATAACTGAAGAAACTTGGTCACGTTTAATATTGTCGGTTAATGACCTATTCCTACTTGCTGTTAGGAATTTTTCTGGAGTATAACTTGAGTCTTGTCGGTACTTATTTAGCGTTTGGAGAATATGTCGAGTCATATTATAGTTTGTGTTTTAAGTGAAATTGATTATGTCTTCAGAATAATGATAGGTAGCTGCTTCTCACGGCTGAGGAAGAGAATTACATACTAACTGCAGCACGATCTTGGCTAATGTGGGATTCAAACCAACCGAAAGGGGGGAGAGGGGGGGGCAAAGGATCTAGCATGGCCCAGGGGTCACTTGCAGAGGGGCGCCAAGTTGTCTCCAAGACAAACAAGATTTTCCGGAAAATGTATTATCATTAGAGAAAATTCTATGTATTATAATACTATATGTGTTTCTGGAGGGCAGCGCCAATGAAACGTGCGCCGGGCGCCAGTTATGTTCGCTACGCCACTGGGAGGATCTGCGGCAGAGAGTTGGATGAGCATTTTGACGTAGAGTAGTACGCGTCATTCCAAAAACCTTTTCGTGAATGCAGTTACGTCAGCTTGTAACTGCGACTTATTGGATGAGGTTCGAGCGACGTAAACATACTAAACCTTCTTTTCTCTTCGATGCACTGATACTCCCGGAGTAATACCGACCAAATACGTAGATGTAGATGTGTGAGTCCTTTATTTGTGTGTGCATGGTATTGGTGACTGCCATATCCGTAGGCCATTAGTTAGTTTCTTTAACTACTTAAATGCTTCGCTGTACTACTGAGTGTATGGAGTACTCCACTGTTCCATGCTTACAATGAGAATATGGTCTCTGCATGCACATTTCACTAGAATTTTTCTCTGTGGCACTGCGTCTGTACATTAAACATGAAATGGGAGACCATAAATGGCCCACAAGGAAACACTCAAGGGCGACAGTTAATTTTTTATTTTACGAGCGGCCTGTAACACAGATTAGGGGTAGCTTCGGGGACGGGGGGACTGTTTCCCACTTCTCACCTCACTCCTCAGACATTCATCTCAGCTACCTGTTGTACTTGTAGTACGTTATAGTAATGACCTGAGGTACATTGGTCGTCAAAATCGTGCAATTCAAAAGTACAGGTGTAACGTTGTTGCTTTAATTTGTGGTGTAAGCGGTGCTGATAGACAATAAAAGCGGGTTAAAAGCTGTGAGCTGTCTGGGGAAGTTAACCTTGCATTACTGCGCAACTGTTTCACCAGGTATCCAGTCTAGCTTACCAAATTCCCAACCAGACTAACATTAATTATAATCTTTTAATAGTCATACGACAACCGGTGATATATATATAAAAAAGAGAATTTAAATAAAAAGAAATAAATCAATTTATATTTGGAAATTTATTTTAACATTGATCATTGAAATTTCAGCATATTAAACTTGATTCATAACTAAACTGTTGCCTTATTTAGGATTGTGAAAATGTGAGATTGTAATCTTACGGAACACATCAAATATGGAGCCAAGATTGGGAGACTGCATACAACACTGCATTCATAAAATAACACACGAAGAACGTTGAAACATATGCAAGAGGAAATTAACCACAAGCAACCGATTCAATTTTCACCCAAACAAGTTACGTTCGTAGCACAATCCTGTCCGTCATGTAATTACCACACACTGGTATACTAAATTCATACTAACTCTCTGTGAAATCTTCCCGAAAAGAGTAGCTGAGGGCTACTTTGATGATTACACCACATGCTTCACGTGGTCAACTTGGTTTACACAAAGAGTGTAACTCCACAATAATTTTGATAATTAAAATAAATTAGATCGAAAAGCAATTTACAAAAGAAAAACCTCAAACAGGTTACTATCGTCTAACTATTAACCTGATGGGTCAAACCATTGTATGAGCACGTGGTACTGGTCTCACAAAGTACACCCCACGTGGGTTGAACATAAAGAAAAGTTGCTATATTGAAAAATATTGTCAAGACGAGACGTTATAATCTCACGCACATTCGCATTTAAGATTGATGATATTAGTTAGAGTTACTGATCAACACGTGGTTCCACTTTACTCGCAAAGTAGTGACAAAGCAACTACCGGAATATATTCTGAACTTCAGACTCGAATTACACTGTGCTGCAATTTAAGATAACATTAGATATTTTAGAGCTAAACCTGAAATAAAGGTGATTAAATTTTCAGTTAGGCTGAACTTAAGAAATCCATTGTCCTACGGACTTAGCAGACACGCGCTTAGCCGGAGATCTTACCACTTCAGACGCTCGCCGCGGACAGACTGACCTGGGCTCCTACCAAGGGTGCTTCCGTATACAAAACGGAAGTGACCAGAGAGGCAGCTTCCTATACCAACATGACAAGGGACGGACAGGACCATACTAAGCATAGAAACCTCTCTGATTTTAGAAAGCGTAGCTACCTGTTCCGACGTTGGTCCTACTGTTCTCTAGCAGACAGGCTTGTCTGCTACCATCCAGCATGCAACTACAAATACATTTGCTCATTCATCCTCTCACACAGAGGGGAAGGGGGATGACAGTGTCTTATCATATACAGTATATAAAAGAAAGCGGATGTAGGTTCCGTATGGGACTGTGTGACATGAATTACATATAAACTGTGCTTTAAAGTGTAGTAGTGTGACAGATCGTTCTTGTTTATGTGTAAAAGTAACACGTTTCACTGCTCAGTGTCCTCCCAGATAGTCAGAAACACCACAGTAAATTTAGAAGAGGAATTTATGCCGTAAATGACAACATATTTAAGAAATTAACATGAAAGGAATCCAACAGAGACCTTTCACAGGGTTTTTTAAAAATAATATGAAACTTTACACACATATTCACGAACTTCTCATGTTCAGACTACAGATGTTCAATATGTCCTCCATCAGCCACACGAACAGTATCACATCGTTACCCAAATTCCTCCCATACTCGGGCAAGCATGTTCTTCGTCGCTGATGTTATGGCAGTACGGATCCGGTTCTTCAACTCTTCCAGGTTCTGTGGGAGTGGTGGTACATAAATGTTGTCTTTAACGAAACCCCACTGGAAGAAGTCAGAGGGCGTCAAATCCGGTGACCATGGAGCCCAGCTGAGACATGCTAAGTCGCCAGCTCCTTGACGACCAATCCAGTGGTTCGGTAGAGTTTCATTCAGATATTCACGCACTTGGCGACTCCAGTGAGGGGCTGCCCCGTCTTGTTGAAAAATGAAGTTGTCTTTGTGCAGCCTCGGAAACAACCAGTTTTGTGACATAGCGAGATACTGCTGACCGTTAACCGTGTTTCCATCAAAGAAGAATGGTCCATAAGCACATGATCGGGATCTCGCACAAAACACATTGACTTTGGGAGAATTTCGTACATGTTCATTGGCTCCATGTGGGTTCGGTAGGCCCCAAATTCGAACATTGTGTTTGAAAAGTCGCTTCATCAGTGAACGCGATGCGTTGTGCGAAAATTTTATCATTGTCAATAGCATCAAGAATCTCGTTACAAAATGCCGCACTTTTGCTTTTATCATCAAGACGCAGAGCTTGTAACAGTTGTAACTTGTGCGGCTTCATAACCAACCGACGTCTCAAAACACGCCAAATTGTTGTTGTAGGCAGTTGTAACTCCCGACTGGCACGACGAGTTGAAGGACTACGATGGAAAGCACTTTGAATTCGTGCAACATTTTCTTCAGGAACACGAGGGCGGCCAGGACTCTTTCCTTTACATACACATCCTGTATCTAGAAACTGTCGATGCCATCTGCGAATGTTCCACCTATTCGGAGGATCAATTTGGTACCCCGACCTGGAACATCTTTGCACTGTTATCATGGAATTGCTCTTAGCAAACTCGAGAACACAAAATGATTTCTGCTGCGGAGTAGCCATTCTAAACATATGACCGTTACCAAGCAAAACAGAAGACAAGTGACATCTAGCGGCTATTAATATAAACTAGAGTGTGTATTCTTTTCTCCAATAGCCGAGCCGAGGCGCAGCGATCGATAGTTTGGACAAAATAATACTTTGTAATACGTATATTCTTTTTGAAACACCCTATATTACAGAGACATCCAACAGCCATAAGACTGACATATTTACCACGCTTTTATTTTATATATGGAAGCTTCCTGCTGCCTATGTGCGAAAGGGAGCCTTTTATTGCTACCTGTGCGGCCTTGACCAGTATGTATACCGAGAAATTGCCGGGCAACTGCGTGACAGCGCTACAGCGGGGGCCACGAGGCCCCCAAGGAACTAGTGACGTCATAGTTAGTCGGCTTGTCAGCCACATTTGGCGAACGGTCGGCTCCATGCAGGGCCCACGAGAAATCTATATATACTTGAAAAGGTACCCATTATAGGTCTTAATTTTGTCGTGTGCTATCGAGAGCCTGCATACATTTAAACGCGCAGTCGAGAATTATTAAGCTCCTCTGCATTAGTTCCTCGCTCCCCGCCGGGCGTCTGCTACAGCGTTTTCTTGGCGCCTCCTAGACGACAGCTCTTTCCGACGGCGCCTTGTGATGCCTCGGCCGCTTGAGGTTGCTGCTGTCTTCCCGTTCTCCGTGTCAGCCGCCAGCTCTTCGCACACGGATTCTCCTCCGGACGTTGCCCGCATCTACCACGGGCAACGCTCATCGAAATAAAGGGGCCATGGCATTTTCATTTGGGAATCCGGTACCACAAAACTAACCTTAGTGAACAGAATTGACTGTGATAAGCGCATAAGTAAATTACAAATTAACAGAACGTAAACAACAGAACTACCTCTCAACTTCTCACATGCTGTGGCGAAGATAAAGGGTAGGTTGATGGCAGTAGAACTGCAACCTAACACACACTGCGAAGTGGACCCCTGTAGACGTAAAAACAACCGAATTTCATTTCTTCTGTCGTGGAGTGTAAGTCTTGTTTTCTGCACAGTTTTGCCAGTATAGTAGTCCTGTTCACCTGTACAGGTGCACCAAACAGGTGTACCAGACTATGATTCGTGGCTTTTAGTCGGAATTCCCTCTTACCACAGTAGTAAGTGGTTTGTTGTGCCAACAGCTAATCTACTATACTTGGTGAGCCATTACTGGACCTTGCGTCCCACGTGTCCACTTTTGGCATCACTAGCACGAATCATAGTTCTTATTTATCGCGACCGGAAACTACACTTGCTTCGTACTGAAATTAGAGTAGCTTGACGAGTACATTAGGTACACTACTGGCCATTAAAATTGCTACATCACGAAGATGACGTGCTACAGACGCGAAATTTAACCGACGGGAAGAAGATGCTGTGATACGCAAATGATTAGCTTTTCAGAGCATTCACACAAGGCTGGCGCCGGTGGCGACTCCTACAACGTGCTGACGTGAGGAACGTTTCCAACCGATTTCTCATACACAAACACCAGTTGACCGGCGTTGCCTGGTGAGACGTTGTTGTGATGCCTCGTGTAAGGAGGAGAAATGCGTACCATCACGTTTCCGACTTTGATAAAGGTTGGATTGTAGCCTATCGCGATTGCGGTTTATCGTATCGCGACATTGCTGCTCGCGTTGGTCGAGATCCAATGACTGTTAGCAGAATATGGAATCAGTGGGTTCAGGAGAGTAATACGGAACGCCATACTGGATCCCAACGGCCTCGTATCACTAGTAGTCGAGATGACAGGCATCTTATCCGCATGGCAGTACCGGATCGTGCATCCACGTCTCGATTCCTGAATCAACAGATGTGGACGTTTGCAAGACAACAACCAGCTGCACGAACAGTTCGACGGCGTTTGCAGCAGCATGGACTATCAGCTCGGAGACCATGGCTGCGGTTACCCTTGACGCTGCATCAGAGACAGGAGGGCATGCGATGGTGTACTCAACGACGAACCTGGGTGCTCGAATGGCAAAATGTCATTTTTTTGGATGAATGCAGGTTCTGTTTACAGCATCATGATGGTCGCATCTGTGTTTGGCGACATCGCGGGGAACGCACATTGGAAGCGTGTATTCGTCATCGCCGTACTGGCGTGTCACCCGGCGTCATGGTATGGGGTGCCATTGGTTACACATCTTGGTCTCCTCTTGTTCGCATTGACGGCACTTTGAACAGTGGGCGTTACATTTCAGATGTGTTACGACCCGTGGCTCTACCCTTCATTCGATCCCTGCGAAACCCTACATTTCAGCAGGATAATGCACGACCGCATGTTGCAGGTCCTGTACGGGCCTTTCTGGATACAGAAAATCTTCGACTGCTACTCTGGCCAGCACATTCTCCAGATCTCTCACCAATTGAAAACGTCTGGTCAATGGTGGCCGAGCAACTGGCTTGGCTCGTCACAATATGCCAGTCACTACTCTTGATGAACTGTGGTATCGTGTTGAAGCTGCATGGGCAGCTGTACCTGTACACGCCATCCAAGCCCTGTTTGACTCAATGCCCAGGCGTCTCAAGGCCGTTAATACGGCCAGATCTATGCACTCAAACTGCGTGAAAATGTAATCACATGTCAGTTCTAGTATAATATATCTGTCCAATGAATACCCGTTTATCATCTGCATTTATTCTTGGTGTAGCAATTTTAATGGCCAGTAGTGTATATTGTTCACGCAAATCAAAATAACATAGACAGGAACTGACAACACAATTATTGATTTTGAAGATAACTTACTCCATTTCGTAAGTGTCATACTACCCATTTTTTTCCTGCACCACACAGCAGAAATCGCCAAGGCAACTAGCCTGGAAAAAAGGAAACGTGAGTTGCCTTCTCAACGTGCACTATGCACTGGTTTCCATCTGTATACCCTTCTTCCATGTGATATTCTGTATAGTTGTCGACAGCAGCGATACTTGATGGTGACGACATGGTCGTATAGTTCTGGCAACCTACCATTGTATGGAGCAGAAGCCAGAAATTTGATATGAACATCACAGCGTTATGCTTGACATGATCCTACCTGACGTAATTTCTCCTACCTGTCAACAGACACAAGTTCTAGATACGAGGGTGACTTACAATTTAAAAGTGCAGTTTTAACCACAGGTGCATTGTTAAAGACAATTTTCACGCTCAGCCTTGCCAGAGTGATTTCTAAAGTAAATGTCCAGCAAAATGCTAGTGTAATCGATTCTGGAGTTCTAGGGTGCTTACCAACTAAGGATTGTCCTAAGCTTGCAACGAATTCACGAAAGCGCTGCTTGGCTAATAACAGGTCGCTATAGCTCATAAGGAAATGTGCCAGAGATGTTCCGGGAACTTAAATCGGGTTTGCTTGGGAGGAAGACAACGTTGTTCTCACGAAACGCTGTTCCGTTTTACTTTTTATTTTATTTTATAACAATTTACATTAACCAGTTTTTTTTCTAAATTCACCACCGACCTGGGTAGTCGTGCGCATTGAGGCATTGAGTTTACGCCAGTCCGTGGGTTCGAGAGGCAAAGTGGTTGGAATCCGTCCGCCGACAATCTTGAAAATGGTTTTCTTTGGTTTCTTTGCCATTCTCAGTTTAGGAAAATGCTGGAATTGGTCCTTTACTATGGGCCAAGCCAGTTCCGTATGAATTCCTTTTTTCCCTGAAAGAATCCAACTCTCTTAAAGATGCAACCTCTCTGCTTAAATGAAATGCGCTGCATCAAAGGTGAGACGAACATCTCTTTGGAGATTCCCGGCATTAAAAGCCAGAAGCTCATACTTTTATCAGCCAGAACATTCTTTAATGCAGGAAATGATCTTTCTACGTTGTAAGAAGTGACAGATGCATATTTATATGAGAAAATGTGAGGAAGTATAAGGCTGAATTATTCCAGGTTTTTTGCATTTTGCCCACCAGAATTTGTTCTACCTTCTCTGTCGAACAGAACAATGTAAAACGTGTTTACTCCAACAGCCCTGTCGGTAATAAAGATAGCGTCCCAAAAAATTCGCGCCCGTCCATGCTTGCTCACATCAAGTCCAGACAGCAAGAAGAGTGTAAAATGGCCTTGGAGGATGAAGGGAGATTGGAGCATGACTGCTTCGTAGTGATCTGCCAAAACAAAGCATTCCTAAGTAACGAAATTGATTAAAACTCCGAGACCATTTTCGAATAAAATGATTTATCCTTATTTGGGGAAATTCCATATTTTATGGAGCAAAACTCCGAAAATGCACTATTCTGTATTACAGCGTAATATTATGCACTAAAGGCAGGAAAAGATGACTAAGATGGAAGATCAATGTGTAAAATATATATCATATTAAGTATGAAAAAATATGCAATATAGATGGATTTACTTCCTACAAGGTCAAAATATGCAAACATGCGTTGAAAAACTACTGTTGCATAGTATTATTAGGCTTTGAAATGAATAATACCAGAATTTGAGAAGTGTAACCAATTTATACAGAAACATGCTTGTGCGTGGAAATCCTGGCTTTAATATAATAGCTATAACCAATGTGAGTTTGATTGTAGATTACACTGTAAATACGTTTTTTTTAATTTATTTGCAGTCGTCTATCTGTTTCTGCAAATCAAGTAAGTAAACGAGAAAATCAACAGTTGACTCGATAACGAAAAATTCAGAACGAAAATGATTTCTCAAGGTATTTGAAGAATCGTCAATCTTAGCTAAAGAACTGCTTAAAACTGCTATCGAGGTACCTACACATTGAGAGAAATAAGCTGAAAGAGAGAAGAAGGATTCATTTAAAATATGCAGAAGGAATTTTATTAGACCAAGGATTTCTTATCTTCTGTCGAAATAACTGCCATCAGGAGAATTTCGATAAGCTATCCGAACTGAAAGTGTACCTTGAGAGTAGGTTATCGCAAACCGAACTTGAAGCAGAGTACACAGTATGGCGTGAGAAATGTCTATCCTCCATATTAAACTTATGATGGCTTTTGATGCTTTTTACAAGAACCTGTATCCAAACATACATATCTTTTGCATGTAGCTGCATCCCTAACATTATCAACAAGTGAAGCTGAGAGATCATTTTCCACAGTGAACGAGTGAAGACTTACTTGCGAAATGCAATGGGCAGTGAAAGGTTGCTCGGATTTCTTAATGTCGGTACACTCTCCTCTTCCTTTTACAGCAGAACATGTCTTGGGAAGAGAAGAGATACTAAGACTTTTACTATAGTTGTAAAATCAAGTCTGTGATATTCATACGTGCATAAAAACGAATTTAATTTCATTTAAGAAAATTAATAACAAATATCAATTACAGCAAAAATATTTTTAAATAATTAATAATCTATAAAGTCCATCGTTTTTGCAAGACTAATGGTTGTTTAGGTGATAGACGTATCTGATCTTCAGTGAATACTTTGATTTTTTGTTACATGTGTAGTGTAAGGAAATAATATTTTGATTTCGTTGTACAACTTTAAAATACAGACAAAAGAAACGATGCACCACGGAGGAATTATCCGAATGGTATGGAACTTGGTAGATGTGATGTACCAGGTGATCAAAAAGTCAGTATAAATTTGAAAACTGAATGAATCACGGAATAATGTAGATAGAGAGGTACAAATTTACACACATGCTTGGAATGACATGGGGTTTTATTAGAACCAAAAAAATAAAAAAGTTCAAGAAAGTCCGACAGATGGCGCTTCATCTGATCAGACTAGCAACAATTAGCATAACAAAGTAAGACAAAGCAAAGATGATGTTCTTTACAGGAAATGCTCAACATGCCCACCATCATTCCTCAACAATAGCTGCAGTCGAGGAATAATGTTGTGAACAGCACCGTTAAGCATGTCCGGAGTTACGGTGAGGTATTGGCGTCGGATGTTGTCTTTCAGCATCCCTTGAGATGTCGGTCGATCACGGTACACTTGCGACTTCAGGTAATCCCAAAGCCAATAATCGCACGGACTGAGGTCTGGGGACCTGAAAGGCCAAGCATGACGAAAATGGCGGCTGAGCACACGATCTGCGGAGATCTGGGGTGCAAATATCTCGACCTCCGCTATCGGGTGGAGAAATGTAGGGTCCCCCTGAATAGGTCAGGCGTGCACTACACGCCGGTAGCGGCTACAAGGGTAGCGGAGTACGTGTGGAGTGCACATGGGGGTTTTTTAGGTTAGAGAATTCCCTCCGTAGGCCCGACAAGACGCCTCCTGAGACGCAGCAGGGTAGGAGTAGGCAAAATGCAACAGGGAATAACAATATTAATGTGCTAATAGTAAATTGCAGGAGCGTGTATAGAAAGGTCCCAGAACTGCTCTCATTAATAAGCGGTCACAACGCCCATATAGTACTAGGGACAGAAAGTTGGCTGAAACCAGACGTAAACAGTAATGAAATCCTAAACTCAGATTGGAATGTATACCGCAGAGACAGGCTGGACAGTGCAGGGGGAGGCGTGTTTATAGCGATAAGAAGTGCAATAGTATCGAAGGAAATTGACGGAGATCCGAAATGTGAAATGATTTGGGTGAAAGTCACGGTTAAAGCAGGCTCAGACATGGTAACTGGATGTCTCTATAGGCCCCCTGGCTCAGCAGCTGTTGTGGCTGAGCGCCTGAAGGATAATTTGTAAAATATTTCGAGTAGATTTCCCGTAAGGACATCACACACATCCATGCCCGAGGCAGGATTCGAACCTGCGACCGTAGCGGCCACGTGGTTCCAGACTGAAGCGCCTTTAACCGCACGGCGACACCGGCCAGCAGTTTTGTCACTGGTTTCTTCGCCAGCAACCACGATTTGGTAACAGTCAAATGTGGCATAGTATGCAGAACCCCCATGCCATGGTGACAGCAAATCATTAGCATGGGTGCAGTCGGAATGTATGGGCCGGGATAACTGGCGATCGTATTTTGCGACCAGTCCACGTCGGAACTATCGGTCTTTCTTGCGGGTGACTTTGTCTCCGCTGCTGGAAGAAGTGGCATTGACGATTCGAAGGGTTATGTGGCTGATACATGACGGTGCTCCAGCCCACTTCGCCGTTAACGTCCAGACGCATCTCAAGGGTCGGATGAGGGGGCTCAGTTGCATGGCCTGCTCGTTCACTGGATCTCAACCCGTGCGGTTTCTGGTTATGGGGGCCATCCCAAAAGTATCGTGTATGCAGAGCCCATTCCAGATTGAAGACAGTGGAGCAGCGTATTCATGCTTTGGCACTGTTCGGATGCAGCCTGGCCAAGGAACATGTGAGACAGAACATGCTACGGCGCATACACTCATGCGCTGAGGCACTTCATTTCCAGCACATACTGCAACTGTGGCTGCATGGTACAGCGCGTATTAGACCGCAGTCTCTGTAACACTGTGTGATTTAATAAATGGTCACTGGCATGGAAACCGTTCATTTCCGGACATAAGTTCATTAGACCTTTTTTGTTCCGTATACTCTCATCGATCCAACTTTGTGGAGTTGTACCTGGCGGAAATAATCACCCCGGTCAAATATATATACAGGGTGAGTCACTATTGCCACCAAGAATAACTCCGAAAGTATGATGGAAGCTGAAACGTTTGTGGGACAAATGTTGAATGGGACAACGGGGGCCATAATATGACGTTGGTTTTTTGTTGCTAGGTGGGGTCGCTTCAGAGATATGAAGATCAATTTTGTTTTTTTAAATATGGATGCTAGAATTTGGTACTTATTTTCTCATAGCGGCTATCGAGACGAATCTAATGATGTGTAACAGTAAGGTCTTTGAAGGTCAATGAAGATCACAAAGGTGGCATGAACGTCCTTTTATAGAAGGTGTTCGAAGTGATGACCATTGGTATCAATGCAGTGCTGCAATCTTCTTATCATGTGTTGAGTGGTATTCCTTATCACATCGGCACTTATCGAAGCACATGCTCTGACAATTCTCTCTCGCATATCTTAAGGTGTTGTTGGAACGTCTTTATAAACAATGTCTTTTACGAATCCTCACAAGAAAAAATCCAGAGGCGTCAAGTCTGGCGAACGAGCCGGTCACGACACATCTCCGCGTCCAATCCAACGATTTGGAAATTATCTCTGCAATTCATTTCTAGTCATCAGCGAAAAATGTGCCGGACGCCCATCGTGTTGATACCACATTCTATTCCTTGTTTCCAAAGGTATTTCTTCCAATAACAGACCTTATGTTTCTTGCAGGAATATGGTATACTTCCTACCATTAAGATTTCCTTCGATGAAATAGGGGCCTATAATTCCGTCCTCCAGAATCCTACAGAATCCTACACCATACATTCACCGACCACGGTTTTTGATGTGCAACTTGCCGCAACCAAAATGGATTTTCAGTTGCCCAAAAATGCATGTTGAGCCCAGCGGCAGAATTAAGTGCGACACATACAATCTGTACCAATTAATTCTTGATGGAGACTGATATGGTAAAGATGATATTTATGGCGATGCAGAACACGAACCACACTACTCTGGCTTATGCTAGATTCCCTTGCGATTTGGCGCGAACTAACACAAGGATCTCGAACCACAGTGGCAAGAGTACCAATTTCCGTTTCCTCGTTAGTAGCCGGCCGGAGTGGCCGAGCGGTTCTAGGCGCTTCAGTCAGGAACCGCGCGACCGCTACGGTTGCAGGTTCGAATCCTGCCTAGATCATGGATGTGTGTGATGTCCTTAGGTTGGTTAGGTTTAAATAGTTCTACGTTTAGGGACTGATGACCTCAGATGTTAAGTCCCATAGTGCTAAGAGCCATTTGAACCATTTTCAACCTCGTTAGTAACTTTCCTTTGCCGGATATGTTTCCGATGCTTTAAAGATCCAGTTGTTCTCAATTTATCATACACATATTTAAATGTACGACATATAAGGTGAGTACGTTGAGGATAGCTTACAGCGATAAATCTCTAGCTCTCACTGAATTTCGTTGGCATTCTCCGTAAATGAGAAGCTTGTCTAGTTGTTCATCGAAGGAATACATCATTCACATTCGCTTGATTCGACGATTCTAGTCTTACCGTTCCTATTAGTGGTGTATTGTGAAACTGTCGAACGGTGTTTACATGTCAGTGGCACGTTAGATGGATAGGCCATATTCGGCGAATATTTACTATTTGCACGATATACGAGAGAGAATTGTCAGAGCATAAGTGCCGAAGTGAAAAGGAATACCACTCAATCCATGATAAGAAGATTGCAGGACTGCATTGATACCAATGATCCTCACTTCGAACACCGTCTGTAAATGGACATTCATATCACCTTTTTGACCTTCGTTGACCTGTTACACATTATTGGATTCGTCTCGATAGCCGCTGTCAGAAAATAAGTACCAAACTATAGCATCCCATTTAAAAAAACAAAGTTGACCTTCATATCTCTGACATGACCCCACCTAGCAACAAAAAGCAACGTCATATTATGGCCCCCGTTGTCACATGCAACATTTGTCCCACAAACGTTTCAGCTACTATCATATTTTTGGAGTTATTCTAGGTGGCAATAGTTAGTGACTCATCCTGTATATATACGGGGTGATACACGAAGATATGCAAATATTATAAATGGTATTCTACAACTAAACTTAAGAAAAAAGTTCATATAAACATAGGTCCGGAAATGTGTAGTTACGGCTAATAAAAGATTTTGACTGAAATTTAGCAACTGTTTCTTGGCTGCGAGTGCTACTCCACTCGTTGTAGTCACGTTGGAGAATTCTGGTTGTTAAACTAACAGATGGGGCAACTTTATTCACGATGTGGTCATGGGCACGTTGAAAGAAAATAGATCCTTTCTGTAATTTTGTTACATCTCCGCGTCGACACAACTTTCTGCGTTGAGTAGCGCGTCCGTATCGCTTCACTGCCGCGGCTTACTTCAGCGGTGGAGGGTAACATGGCTACCTGACAGAAGTTCTACACCAGGGGTGCACATACTCGCTGGTACCGAGGGCCGCATTAGAGTCACAAGTCCAAAAATAAAGCGGCATGAGACAAATTATTCAGAATTGAGATCCCACTGCCCCAATACTAGCTACATGGGCCACAAAAGAATAAAGTTCTACAAGGAAATGAAAGATGAGTAAAAAAAAAAAAAGGAACGGTGGGAGGCGTACCGCTATAAGATCAACGGCGGGCCTCATGTGGCCCCCGGGCCGTGATTTGTGCATCCCTGCTCCTGCTCCAAAGCGACCGGTGTGCTCACTTAAAAGGGAGTCAGACATTTTTGCCCTGTGAGTTTATTATTAAAAAAAAAAAAACGTACTTTAGATGACACAATCATTTAAGAAGCTAACACCTAACGAGATTGAATGATTCCTCACGTGTCGCAGTAAGTTTCGCAGCACGCACTAAACACTTTTCCTTGTTGTGAATCTGACGTGCTGTTTATTTGTTGGGTAATGCGCGTGTGGTTCATAATAGTTCAAATGGCTCTGAGCACTATGGGACTTAACATCTGTGGTCATCAGTCCCCTAGAACTTAGAACTACTTAAACCTAACTAACCTACGGACATCACACACATCCATGCCCGAGGCAGGATTCGAACCTGTGACCGCAGCAGTCACGCGGTTCCAGACTGAAGCGCCTAGAACCGCAAGGCCACACCGGCCGGCATGCGCGTGTGGTGATTTCCAATTGCAGCTGATAGCATGTTTTCCTTAGTTCAATGCTCGGTTCTTAAACTGAATGAGAAGCATTCTGAATATGGTGGGAACACAGTGAAAGCTTCTGTTAAGTGATTACTCACGCATGAATTACCCCACTGTTCTGAGAAGTGCTGCTTAGGCGTGCGGACATAGATATGCTTGTATGAGCATGTAATCGTTAACGACCTCCAGGGAGAGCAAATAGCTTCGTGGAACAACTGACAGAGTGTGCGTAATAGTAAATGTAATCAACAACCTGATTGCTACACAAGGTCAACATCTGGCTATCTTGGTGCTGTGATTTGTATCCTCCGCCTCAGAAACGAGATACTACCCAATGCAAAAACAACTCATAGTATTAGTAATTCGGTCTTGGTGAGGAACGCCTTGCGCTGTGACTGTACTTCGTCATATCTGTGTTAGCACACAGCAATTACGAGTTACAACCGAGTTGTGAAGACATTGCTAATCGTGAATGATACCTTTCTTTCTCTTCTTTGCACTTTGTCCATGTGTTTCATGTATCTTGCTCTATAGTATAAAATGTAAATACTGATTACTTTTATTGTATTGTGACACGACTTTCCTATTAACACGTTTATTTTAAATTTTGTTGGTATGCAGTAATTTTAATTTTTTAATAATCTTTGTAATAACTCTGATAAATATAATGTGTAGATAGAACTACTGTTCGAACTGTAAAAGAGACAAATTCATATTGATAGTGAGAATAGAACAGTGAGATGGATAGCGTGAGTGCGTTGAATAGCGGGTCGATGCTGCGTCAGAATAAAACGTACGCCAAATAGTGTGGAACCCTTACATTGCGAATACGGCATGTAATTAATAATGACGTGTACAGTGCAAGAAGAAGTGTTAAGTTGTGAGTGGTGCGAGTCTCGTAGAGTACTGCAAACTGAAATAACAGTGCACGCGCGAGTGAACAGTGATTGTCATTTAGTAACATGTCCGATGGATCATTTTGCATTTTGCACGACAGATTGTAATAATGTGAAACGAGCCATCATACACTCACATCGCAATTTAATTTGTACGTATGGTCACATTCTGAATATTTCCAATGTTATTATTATTTTTAGAAAAAGAAAAAAAAGATATACGGGTGTGACTTAGTAATTCTTACCCACTACCTTTTATACTTTACAATAATAGAAATTCCTGTACGGAATAGAAGGAGTTGTCAAGGAGAAACTTTCTCAGTTTGTTGTCAAATTTTACTTTGTTCTCTGTCAGACATTTTATATCACTTTATAAATGATCAAAAACTTTTTTTGCGGCATTGTGCACCCCTTTTTGTGCTAAACACAACCTTTATGTGAAGTAATGAATGTCATTTTTCTTTCTAGTTATGTAATTATGTACCTTATTGTTATTCTTGAACTGTTGTGGATTATTTACAGCAAACTTCATGAGGGAATAAATATACTGTGAAGCAGTATCCAAAATGTCAAACTCCTTCACATATTATTCGCACAGAACGTTTTTGCGCAATGAAGACTTTCTTTCTTAAAGATGAGTTACCCCAAAACATTTTTCCATGTGACATTATTGAATGAAAATATGTCAGCTTACTGATTTGTCTCTCCCCAAGATTTGCAATGATTCTAAGCGCAAATGTGGCTGGACTAAGTTCTTTTAGGAGTTCCAGAATGTGTTTTTTCTAATTTAAGTTCTCACCAATATGCACCCCCAAGGACTTTGTTGTCTGCGGGCCTAAATTGCTTGCTGTGGAGTGAGTGGCAAAAGCTAGATGTATCCTAAAATCTTTCATTAGCAATTTAAAGACGCTCCACGTGTCACAGTAACATTGGTCATAAAAACAATTATTCAATTATCAACATTTGAAAGTTATTCGCCAGACGATAAATTCGCGATTGTGAGGGGTGAACAAAACGAATGAACTGTAACTTCACGTACCGTGAGCTGATGTATATTTTCTGATCTTTGATATTAATAACTGCATCGTGTAGTTGAATGTTATCGTCGTACACATTCGAATTTCTATATTTAGCACCAGTTGCTTCCGACCAGCCAATACCTGAAGGAGAATGACAGAGGAACAATATTACGACCAAGTGGATCACGCACTAGACAACAGGATGTAAAAGTTGCCGTTTACCACCGACGGATCTACTACGATTTCACCGCCACCGCCCAATTGCTTACGACATTGCATATCAATGAATGAATGAATGATCGTATGGCATTGTTGGCTGGGAGGCCCCATGGGGGGAAGTTCGGGCGCCGTATTGCAAGTCCTTTTTAGTTGACGCCACTTCGGCGACTTACGAATCAATGACGATGAAATGATGATGAAGAACACACAACACCGAGTCATCACGAGGCAGAGAAAATCCCTGACCCCGCCAGGAATCGAACCCGGAAGCGAGAACGCTACCGCAAGACCACGAGCTGCGGACTGCATATCAATGTCCACCCACGATAGATGAACTATCCGTCTCGCGGTAGATTCGAAGAGCAGTTGTAACCATTTAAATGTAATTTCGTTTACGGAACGCTTTTTTCTTTGAATAAACGTAGTTTTATAGTGATTGGAGTCAAAACTTTATGATGTCATTGATCGCCAAATTATTATTTTTCTGACAAATTGCCTGTTGGGTCCTGTTTTAACAATTTCGTATTATTTTTCTTCCAGTACTGTTTGTTAGCTCTCTTTCTCACTGTTTTTATTTTGATAGGTATTGCATATATCTATGTATATTTTGCTGGATGTGCTTGTGCAATGACAATATTAGGTAATTTTACGTGTTTAAATTTTGTATTTGGCCAGTTTCTATAATGGTGGCATGCGCTGTTAGTTTCCGGGCGCCGACCAATCAGAGTAAAACTGTGTTTCGCAACGATGCAAGGGGTAAACATAGTGGGAGTTTTGAATTTGCCAGATGACAGGAGCTGTCCGATGACAGGAGCTTGTTTGAGCTCCGAACTCGTTATATTTCGGCATTCTCCAAGCAGTGAGAGAGCTTGCTTATGTTTGTAGATACCACTGAGCGATATTACAATTTTTTAGACCCTTATTTTCCAACGTATTCATGGGAGTTTTGTAATTTACGCTCTTTCTGGGTTTCGTTCACTAAACTGGAACGTGACCTTTACAGTTACTTTGGTAGTGTAACGAGTTCTTCCGTAGTCTAATATACATACAGAGAAGGCTTCCTAATACTTAAATTTTATTAGGTGTTAAAAGATTTGTCTTTTTTACAAGCTCTATTTTTTGTAGTCTGCATTTTATAGCCTCTCTTCCTTTGCCATCGTTAGTTACTTTGGTGTCCAAGCCCAAAATTCATGTAGTACTTTAATTGTCTCAGTTTATAATAAAGTTCCCTCAATATCGCCTGATTTAATTTAACTACACTGCATTACTCTTGTTACATTTTTGTTGATAATCATCTTATGACCTCCTTTGGGGACACTGTACGTTCCATTCAAGATCATCCAAAGCATTTTGCTATCTGACAGAATTCCAACGTCATAGGCAAACCTTGTGTTTTTATTTCTTCTTCCCGAACTTCTAATTCTGTTTCTAAATTACTCCTCGGTTTCTTTTATTGCTTTCTCTGTGCACTGTCTCATACCATTCTCAGGTGCTGCTGCGCTTTCAACCCCTCGACCATTACAACTGCAGTTCCTGTACACGTTGTGGATAATCTGTCGCATCCTGTACCTTACCCAACTAACTTCAGAATTTCAGAAATTATATTCCAGACAACAGTGTCAAATGCCGTAAACGTAGATTTGCCTTTCATCAACCTACTTTCTAAGATATGTTGTAGGAGCAGTATTTTGTTGCGTATTTCTACATTTCTCCAGAAGCCAAACTGATCTTCCTCGATATCCGCTTCTACAAGTTTTTCCTTTCTCCTGTAAATAATCCGATCCGTAGTTTCAACCATGACGTATGAAAATGACAGTCTGATAGTATTCACACCTATGAGCACCTGCCTCCTTCGGAGTTGGAGTCAGTGCCTTCTTAGGAATTTTAAGTCCGAGGGTATTTTGCCAGTCTCATATGCACGGTACACTCACATTAATGTGACCACCGCATATGTTCGACGTTAACGCGCAATAATCATTCAAAGACGGCAATTGCGAGCACCAGCAGTTGAGGGCACATAAAATTTATCGGGGGGAAGCAGAAAACACCGCAGTCGTAATGCGGAAATGGAGTGATTTATCTGACATTCAAAACGGCATGATCATTGGCTTTCGGGCCAAGGGTGGAAGCATTTACAAAACGGTTGTGTTTTTAAACCGTTCGCGTTCCGCATAGCAAAACAGAGCTATCCAAAATCGGCACTGATTCAATTCCTGCGCACCACGGGCCATAAATGACAGAGGTGAAGAGGACTGTGTGAATGTGTACAGGCGAATACACCCGCAAGTCTTGGTTACCGCCCAGATGAACCGAGAGGCTACCAACAATGGCTCACCAACGACTGCTGAGCGCACATTGCTGCGTATGGGCCTCTGCGGCAAGTGCCTGGTTCAGGCACCCATACTGACTGCTGTTGATCGGCGAAGCAGCCTAGAATTTGCACTTTGATACCGCAACGGGACGTTCTGTGAGTGGCAACAGATTACCTTTTCAGACGTTTCACGTTTTATACTCCATCGGAAATATAGTGGTTGCCGCGCGGGTTTAGCCGAGCGGTCTAGGGCGCTGCAGCCAAGGGCTGTGCGGCTGGTCCCGGCGGAGGTTCGAGTCCTCCCTCGGGCATGGGTTTGTCCTTAGGATAATTTAGGTTAAGTAGTGTGTAAGCTTAGGGAGTGATGACCTTAGCAGTTAAGTCCCATAAGATTTCACACACTTTTGAACATTTTTTATAGTCGTTGGCGTGTACGGCGTGGAACATGTGGAACCAAAACATCTGCGACAGTCGTCGGAAGGTTTATGGTCTGGGCAATGTTTCTTGGCATTCTCTAGATGATCTCATCACACTGGAAGAATCAACGGATCAAGACACGTATGTATCTGTCCTTGGGGACAATTTCCACCCCCTACATGTAGGTCGCTTTTCCTCGGCACGACAGCAGGACAATGCAACGTGTCACATTGTTCGCAGCGTACGTGCGTGGTTCGAAGATTGCCAGAAAGAGTTTACTGTATACTCGTGGCCACCAAACACCCCGTATTTAACCCAATAGAGAATATGTGGGACCTCCTCGATTGGGCTGTTCGCGCCGTGGACCCTCAACCGAGAAACCTAGTGCAGCTGACCACGACACTGCAGTCGCCATGGCTCCACATCGCTGCCGGTACCTTCCAGAACGCCACTGACTCTCTTCCTGCTAGTCTCTCAGGGGTCAGTGGTGCAAAAGTCGGCTATTCAGGCTATTGACAGGTGGTACCATTATGACTGGACGGTGTATCTTGCACCTAGTTGGAATAGTTTTGCTTGGCTGGCTCTGCCAATGATCTAAATTCTGAAAGAATGTTTACTTCAGAGACTTGTTTCGGCTTAGGTCTTTCAATCCGTAGCAAATTATTCCCGTAATAAAGCTGTAGTGCTATGGAGAGTAAGAGAAGATTAAGGAATTCTAGAACGATGAAGGATGGAACATTAGGGTTCAACGTCCGAACATGATTAAATCATTACAGACTGAGCACAAGGTGGGATTGAGAAAGGAAAGCTGGCCTGTGTGGCCGAGCGGTTCTAGGCGCTTCAGTCTGGAACCGCGCGACCGCTACGGTCGCAGGTTCGAATCCTGCCTCGGGCATGGGTGTGTGTGATGTCCTTAGGTTAGTTAGGTTTAAGTAGTTCTAAGTTCCAGGGCACTGATGATCTCAAATATGAAGTCCCATAGTGCTCAGAGCCATTTGAACCATTTGAGAAAGGAAATCGACTGTGTACTTTTCCCAGGAACCATCTTGGGAGCTGTAGGAAGCCGTATTGTGAAATCTAAACTTGAACAGCGAGGCGTCGTTTTCAACCATTGTCCTATTTCGAGTTTAGTGTTTTCCCGTAGTGGTATCTCTCTCTGTGAATCTTGGATTAGACCAAATATGCTGCTGGAATTTCATTTAATGACTCGAGGAACAATGGAGCAGTTAATTAAGATTGAAAATGAATTCTGCTTTACCCAAGAATCAAGGAAAGATAACATCAATCAAATAAGAAGCATGTTCCCATTGTCGGTCATGGTTAAACTTAGCCATAAATGAGGATAGGACCTTTCTTTGCTCACAAAGACTCGACTACACTGCGAAATTTCGAAATATAGAAGTGAAATTGTGCAGTATGTTGTAATACAACATTTTAAGGACAAATACTGGTGTCCCAACGCCGTCTTTTACTCTCCTGGTTCCTAGCTTTCCTCCGGCTGGAATAAAAGGCGATGTCGTGTACTAACACATTGAGTTAAATTACTCATGTATTGAAACTGAAACTTCTACTCATGTATTGTTATAATATTTACTTTAATCACTTCTTATTGTTTAATTTATTCCTCGTCCTCATCGAATTTTTTTAAAATGTCTTTCAGCAAATATTCGTTTTCAGTCGTGTTAATACGATGATGCAACGAATCGGCCGGCATTGGCTCCGCCGACTTTAATTCCTCGTCTTTTCAGTGTAATCGCACTTTCTCTCTCTTTCCATTATCTTACTTCTTACATCCAACATTTAAAAAAATTAACGTTCAGAGAAAGGGCGATTATAATGTGATGTTGTTAAATGCGCATGTCATGTCACCCATTGATGTGGCATTAAGTAGAAGAGTGTGGAAATGTCATGAAGATTCATACCGTGGCATGTGCAGTGTCAATACGAATATTATAAAGGCGCACACGTGACACACGGCGTACCCTCGGGCTAATCCAGCACCTCATTCGGTGAATGGGCACGCGACGAATATGAATAATGTTCACATGTAATCTTTATCCCGCATCATACATGCCTCACCACCGACGTTCCCGCAGCGTCCGTGTCAAGCGGGTACACCACACTGCCATCTAGCGACATCGTCACGCACTATGACAAACGGTCGCGCTTCGGAACGGACTACCACGTTGAGATAAATTTCGTTTTTCGACGAAAGTGTAGTTGCTCGCTTACTTCTCCATCGAAAATGTCTTTGCTTGTACCGTTGCTTACGAGAGGATGAATCTATAAAACATAATAAACGTGATAAAGGAACAGGAAAGCTCAACAGAACATTTTAAGATAGGAATCTGGGTTCTGATCTTAAAGAATTGTGTTTTTCCTCCATTCGGATACTAGGACATGTAGTGACCTAATTAGTTAGAAGTCTTGGCCAATTTGTAACTTACAATATTTATTTGTTCAGTGCATTTTCCATTATTTCCACCTCCAACAATCACACATAAAAATGTAATGCAATTCGGTCATAGATCCTCTGCTGAAAGAAGATACAGAATCGGCACTTGCAAAATCCGCTCCCGCACTCATTGCGCGCTTAACAGCGAATTGGAAAAGCTGTATCACGACCAAAAATATTCCGATGCCACTTCGTTCAGAAACCAGTAGTTTATATTGAAGCTTTAACATACGCAAACCATAAAAAATTATTAGGATAAATATGTAGCCCCTTTTGAATAATGTTCTGGTACGACGATCCTTGAATTTCCCCATCACTTATAGCCGGCGTTACGATTTTATATGGTTTTACAGCCGATTGTGTACCACTTGAACAATTTTCCGTGAGATCCGAATCTTTTCGCATATTTATTGTTATTTATTTATATTTTTGCTGTTTAGATTATTACGAAATACCGAAGGCAAGTTTCGTGCCAGTTTTATTTTGGACACAGTGTACTGGGAATACTTCGAAATGTTTTGACGGCGTTATTCGAGACTGCATCCTCGCAGATGATTCTAGATTGAGAGATCGCGGCCTCACTTTCGTCTGTGCATACCATGGCAGTTACACTACCTGGAAGCTTGGTTGAGAAACGAGACCCTATCCCATATTCCTGCCTACTGTGCCCCTCTGTCGTACTTTCCCGCCTGCTCTGACGAACCCATACCTGTAGCTGTCTAAAATCATTTGCACTTGCGATCGATGGGTACCGGATCACGGAATTAACACCAAGATTAGAGCCGCTTATGGTGAGTCTCGAAATACACCAGGCCTATTTGAATGGTTACTACGGAATAACGCGCGGCATTGACCTGCGTGCTTTAAGTTTGGTGAATATCGTTCGCAGCAACTCTTGAGAGACTGTGGAAATAGCACGTTGCTATCTTAGCTTTCTTCCAGATGTACCGTATTTTACAGACTATAAGAAGCACTTTTTTCTTCAAAAAATTGCCTCTAAAAGCGTTTTATACTCAAAATTAATATAAAATTGTGCAGTGTTTGATTTGAAATTCCCTGCAGTCTTATAAATGGCCATATATTCGATGCCGCGAGAAACCTGTCTCTTTCTGGCAACGTTAGTTCCAAGTAGCAGAAGCATTGAACCGATGCAACGAACTGAGTTGCGGGGATTCAGAAGCTTGCTAACACTGTCAGCGCTTTAAATGTCAATGACTTCACTTGCTACTGTAGTTTAACGTAATTTTAAGTACTATAGTACAGCCAAATTAATCTTTAGAGCTGTCAGCCAACTTTAAACTGTATATTCTGATGATGCTCTATCCATTTGAAGAGCGATACAAGTCAATAAAAAATACGAACTGCGACTGGTGGCTGTGTGAGAACACTTAGTTTTAACAATCGCTCCCCCTGCAGACAGTGCCTGCTCTTGGCAAGAAAAAGCTGTTAGAACAATCCTGTACAAACATGAAAGACAAATCTTAAACCTCTCTTTAAAAAAATGAAACATATTGCCTCTTCCTACTCAATATATTTTTGAACTGCTCTGCTTTATTAAGCAGAACATCATGGATAATCACCAGCATGACACAAGGTCGAAGATATTGTAAAGGTTAGATCCCCATTCAACTAAACTGTGCAGTAATATACAAAAGCACTGTTAACAAAATATTGCTTCTACAGTATGCAAGACTTCCTTCAGTATGATTTTGTACTAAGTGAACCAGTGTTATGTGTATATATGTGTTCTTTATTATGTTGTACACGTCTGTATATTTAACAGTTGAGTGAGAATACTTATGTAACGTATCTTCTATCTGAGGTATACTGTATGTAAAAATGTTGCATGTGTATGTGTTTTTCATCATCTGATTTACTTGCTCCATATCGTGTTGTACACTTCTGAACATTGAATGAGTCGATCAAATAAAGATACAGTATAATACAGTACAAAACATGGAATAGTAGACCCAACGATCGCTCTACCAAGATTTGATCTGGAGATGATGATGATGATGATGATGATGTTTGGTTTGTGGGGCGCTCAACTGCGTGGTCATCAGCGCCCGTACAAAGTCCCAGTTTTTTTCACAGTCCAATTTAGCCACTGTCACGAATGATGATGATGATGATGATGAAATGATGAGGGCGACACAAACACCCAGTCCCGTGGCAGAGAAAAATCCCCAACCCGGCTGGGAATCGAACCCGGGGCCCTGTGATTGATCTGTAGAGAGGCACACTGACCAGCCTCAGCGAATTAGGACAGGCCATGCAAAATGCAACGCGATGTTGTGAAAGTGGGGACCACGCGACTGCCCAGTATGTGACAGGGCAGTGGGCGATCAAGTCGTGGAGCACGTTGCCCAGGAATGCTCCTTAAGGGAGTAAACAGGTCCTTTCAAAGATATTATCAGTGCGACTTCTGCATGCGATTCGCTACAGTCCTTCGATGTAGAGCTCTGATGGAGGATCATACATGCCATAGCAAATACTGTTCTTATGTATATTATGCTGTATTTTGTATAATATAAAATACTCATTAACATTTATGTATAAGATTTTTATTGTGTTATATTGCCGTACGATAAAATTGTCATACGACAAATAATATCTAAAATAACATTAAATGTATAATCAGCTGTTAGCTGAACCTTGTACCAGAAGTTAATATTTCCATCTATGTGCTTCTTGGAAAACTAATTTTTTATCTGTTTTTTTTTCTAAGCGTTCGCAATTGTGTTCACTTACTTGAATAGTCTCCCGACAGAGCTAGACAACTAATCTGAGGTGCGGTATACCGCAAACAGGGGAAAAGTTTCTGGAGGCAGTGTGTTCAGACACTTTCTAACAAGGTTTACCATGCATCTATCTTCTCTGAAATTCGGCTTTCACAGCCGGCTCCGCCTTTGTCTACTTAAGGCACATCTGTCTATGCAGCTGGTTGACTATGGTCCGCGTAGTTCCGGATTGTCACCTGGACGTCTGTCGCATTGTGCAGGTGGTAGTATGATCAAATGTTATGCCAAAAGTTATGCAATTGACCAATAATTTGTAATTGACTTATTTACGCGACACGGAGGGTGTATTATCTCGATAGAGGAAAATTGTCCATTTGCGCAATACCAGTCATCTGCTAGACATAAAAAGTTTCGATACGTGTTCAGAGTTGTAATTGGAAGACCAGAAAACAGTTTAATAGCTTAAAACTGTGTGCCGAAATCTGTTTCATTTCCAGACCACTGCCCACATGGGCAATGCTCTTATCAACTGCTCGCCCCGCGGTCCGATACGAATCTTCATTGTGTCACAGACGCAATTTTCACTTTACAAATAACGTTCCCTGCCAAAAGACCGGGAAGGGAATGGACGAAACTCGAGTCCGACCGTGCACATAATTTTAATTTGCTATGTACTTCCATTACAGAGTATGACCAGCTGTCTCCTTTGATCCACATATTCCTTCAACATCCATAAACCCCGAAAGCGGTAACTCTACTTCGAGAAGGCACAGAAAAAGAGTTTTTCTTCGTCATGGTCCGCTCAATTTCTGATTTCTCATTTCCACTCCTCAATACGTTTCAAGACTCTGAACATCTAGCAGGTGACGGATATTGTTCAATTTGACGTACTTCCTTCTAGTTAAATAATCTACTCTCCGCTTCGCTTAGATGAGTATCAGATGATTGCAAATTATTGGTCAACTTCATAACGCTTGGTATAATACACCACTGGCCATTAAAATTGCTGCACCAAGAAGAAATGCAGATGATAAACGGGTATTCATTGGACAAATATATTATACTAGAACTGACATGTGATTACATTTTCACGCAATTTTGGTGCATAGATCCTGAGAAATCAGTACCCAGAACAACCACCTCTGGCCGTAATAACGGCCTTGATAAGCCTGGGCATTGAGTCAAACAGGGCTTGGATGGCGTGTACAGGTACAACTGCCCATGCAGCTTCAACACGATACCACAGTTCATCAAGAGTAGTGACTGGCATATTGTGACGAGCCAAGCCAGTTGCTCGGTCACCATTGACCAGACGTTTTCAATTGGTGAGAGATCTGGAGAACGTGCTGGCCAGGGCAGCAGTCGAACAGTTTCTGTATCCAGAAAGGTCCGTACAAGACCTGCAACATGTGGTCGTACATTATCCTGCTGAAATGTAGGGTTTCTCAAGGATCGAATGAAGGGTAGAGCCACGGGTCGTAACACATCTGAAATGTAACGTCCACTGTTCAAAGTGCCGTCAATGCGAACAAGAGGTGACCGAGACGTGTAACCAGTGGCACCTCATACCATCACGCCGGGTGATACGCCAGTATGGCGACGACGAATACAGGCTTCCAATGTGCGTTCACCGCGATGTCGACAAACACGGATACGACCATCAAGATACTGTAAACAGAACCTGGATTCACCCGAAGAAATGACGTTTTGCTAATCGTGCACCCAGGTTCGTCGTTGAATACACCGTCGCTGACGCTCCTGTCTGTGATGCAGCGTCAAGGGTAACCGCAGCAATGGTCTCCGAGCTGATATAGTCCGTGCTGCTGCAAACGTCGTCGAACTGTTCGTCGCAGATGGTTGTTGTCTTGCAAACGTCCCCATCTGTTGACTCAGGGATCGAGACGTGGGTGCACGATCCGTTTCAGCCATGCGGATAAGATGCCTGTCATTTCGACTGCTAGTGATACGAGGCCCTTGGGATCCAGCACGGCGTCCCGTATTACCCTCCTGAACCCACCGATTCCATATTCTGCTAACAGGCATTGGATCTCGACCAACGCGAGCAGCAATGTCGCGATACGATAAACCGCAATCGCGATAGGCTACAATCCGACGTGGCCGAGCGGTTCGAGGCGCTTCAGTCTGGAACCGCGCGACCGCTACGATCGCAGGTTCGAATCCTGCCCCGGGCATAGATGTGTGTGATGTCCTTAGGTTAGTTAGGTTTCATTAGTTCTACGTTCTAGGGGACTGATGACCTCAGAAGTTAAGTCCCATAGTGCTCAGAGCCATACAATCCGACCTTTATCAAAGTCTGAAACGTGATGGTACGCGTTTTTCCTCCGTACACGAGGCATCACAACAACGTTTCACCAGACAAACTACTGTTTGTGTATGAGAAATCGGTTGGAAACTTTCCTTATGTCAGCACGTTGTAGGTGTTGCCACCAGCACCAACCTTGTGTGAATGCTCTGAAAAGCTAATCATTTGTATATCACAGCATCTTCTTCCTATCGGTTAAATTTCGCGTCTGTAGAATGTCATCTTCATGGTGTAGCAATTTTAATGGCCAGTAGTGTATTTTGTGCATTCAATGTACGAGTATGATGTGGCAATCCAATTCTTGTCGGAACCGCTATAGCAGGTAGATTATTTTAATTTATACTTTCAGTTATGACTTCATCACTGGAAATGGAAGGCCTAAGCTTTGTGTGACTCACACACACATAGACACACACACACACACACACACACACACACACACACACACACACACACACACACACACACACAAGATGACATTGTAGAGGCCCGGCGAGTGGGGGTTGCTATTTGCAGATGCAAGGAAAGCAGTTTTGCGTAGCAGATATCAGGTTATATACTTCCGGTCATGATTGAGATACTGGCTTGTTGGGAACTAACTCCCTGCTCATTCTCCTTCGGTTTGACTTACAGCGTTCACAGTGTTCCTACATGCCTAGATGCGCGTGTCCATTTATAACTCTGTAGGCGAAAGAATCCTTCCCAGATATGAGTCGTCTGGATGCGTTACAAAGCAGTTCAACGATTGAGATGTAGGATCTCAGGGACAGAGAGGGGTTCATTAGCTTTTTCACAAAAACGAATCTTGAATCATCGGTAATAATGATTCGCTTCATGAAACGGTGTTCCTGTTCTCTGTTCCATTTGCGAGCGTGGGAGGAATGACTGTCGATGAATTTCCATATGAGCTCTAATTTCTCGAATTTTTTCGCGGATCTGATTTAGCGAGACATGTGCGGGGGAAAGTAATATGTTGTCCAACTCTTCTTGGAACGTACGCTTTCGGAATTTTAGCAGTAACCTTCTTTCGTTATACACAACGCGTCCCTTGTGGCGACTGCCACCGGATCTTATTGAGCACCTGTGTAACGATCTCACGCTCAAGCCGTTGGCACACGAGTTAGCTAACGTTGACGTGGCGTTCTACGGGTTTTGTGATTTCACTTGCTGCTGTTTCCCGCTGAGGAGCCATTTCGTCAAGTGAAACAAAATGTAACTTCTGCGATATTTCAGCAACGTGTCACATAAAGTAGAACCAATAAGGAATGAGAACCCTCCCTACGTCACAAGCAGAAAACAAGGCGCCGTACTATATTTGTCGTGTTCAGTAGAAGCCCATGTTCAGTGGGTTTTTTGCTATAAGTTACCCCCTGTGAATATGCGCTGTTTCTGAGCACGAGCCTAGTGAATGTCTCAATAATGCATCGTTGCTTGTTGTAATAAAATGACGGGAAGCGTCGTATTGGGGTTAAAGAATTGTCTTATTTAATTATTTCTGCTTTATATTAAACTGTTTTAAGGCAACAACCCTTTGAAGATAACTGAATGTCCATAACATTTCGGCGATTAAAACGTGAGGGCACTGGAAGCTGAGTTTCGACACTGGTTTAAGCGCTACGATCGGGAAAGCCTGGGCGGGTTCGAAGAGGGTTCGTGGCCAACTGTGTCCAAATTTTTCTTTTTCACTTTTGAGTTTTCTAAAAGGTTATAGGAATTTCCTATGAAATTAATAGAAATAACATCTGTAAATGTTTGATGTTACGTAAATATAAGTGTCAGGAATGAGTTTATGCGATTTGGTGAACTGAGTGGACATGTAGATTTCATTTTTGTTTCATTGCGTGTCCTCGGATATTGAAGTTTTTATTTATGTACAGACAGAGCAATATGACGAGAATACGGTCAAGAAAGGGAACGTGTGTTTGAATAGAGCTACCTAGGAATTTTAGGCTTGTCCTTTTTTCTGAATGTGCTGTATGCTTTGTGAGCCCGTCTCCGTGCATGTCAACGTTAGCCGCCCCGTCGCGTGAGCCGACGGCACTATTAAACGATCTCTTGGCGAAACACGTCGCTTTTCGTTGGAGCTTCTCTCTCTCTTCTGTTAATCCTACTTGGTAAAGGTCCCAGACTGATGAACAGTACCTATTAAAGCTGGTTTTCAAACCAATCTGTTTGTGGGCAACTTAACTTACATGACTGCCTGTACATTTTTCCAGAGTGGAAAACGTGTTCATTAAATCTGCGTTGTACACTGAGGTGTTTGCAGAGGAGTCGCCAGTGTTAATAGTTTTGTACTTGCGAATGTCATTGTTTCGTTATTTCCTTTCTACGGAGAGTACCCGGCTCAGGAGTGGCTGTCGTACGAACAGCGGACTATTGTAACAATGTGATCGACTGTGCTGTATGGTTTTCACGGCGGTTACATTGTTGCCAGTCCAGATGATCTCAAAGCAGGCTCCACAAAGTGCGCAAAAACTGGTGACCCCAGCTGGCGCTCTGCAACCCAGGCATTCGCTGAGCAAAGGGCGGGAAGGACCCACGCAACGCACCACTTACTCTAAAAGCGCGACACAGGCCGGAAAAGAAGGAAAAAGTGTTCGAGACGCGGGAGATCACACGAGGTAACAGGATGAAACGCGTAGGAGACAAGCCCTGCTCAAAGCGAAATGCCCTCGAATGAAGTGAACCCGCTGCCTCAAGCACTGTCACGCCCTGCCCTTGTGTCGAAGAAAAGCCGTGCTCCTTTGATGTCGGCCTGCTCTATAAGAAGTGGCATCACGTAAATCTATAACAGACAAAGCGGCCGGAGAAGAATGCCGCGCTGTGACATGTTTACTGTGGAGACTTGCGTTCTCTCCTGGCCTGCTCGGGCTAATCAGCATCTGAATGCTGTTCAGATTTCCTCGCCTGCTGGTTGTTTGCATAATGAGGCCCCCACAAGGAGAGTTTCTGCCAAAGACAGAGACTTGTCGCTGCCCTGGATTACGAAAAATGTTCGTATTTCTAAAGAAATTTCCTCAGTCATCTGAGGTATGGGTTCATGCGACGAGAATAAACATTGGGCATGCCCTAATTTCACTTCGATGAACTAATGAGGCACACTTTTCATTAAAGTGCGAAGAAAGACAACTTTTATTTGGTAGACCTGTAGAAAAGGATGAGTGGGCGGAGATTCAGGTCAAACGTTGAAACTGAGGCTGACTCCTACCTTACACATTTATTTATTTATTGTTGGTATGAACTAAACCTGTAACCTTGTTGCCTAATGCACGTCATAACACAAATTGTAATCGTAACACTAATTGAAATAATAAATTCATATGACCATTATAAACATTGCATTTCTTAATTACGACTAGAATACTGTGTCCTAATACGCCATCACCCAATCCCTTGCAACTAAATAATTATCATTTTAATGTAATGGCCGGTCTTTGCACTCGTTTTTGGTGTCGGTCATTTCAGGCATGTCTGTCACGTTTTACCTCTCTACCTATATTAACCCGTGAATTAGCGCATTTTCAAATGTTAACAGATTTTCGGCTCACCTGAAAATTATTCCGTTAATGAGTAAGGTCTTTTCCTTTCACCAATCACGTATTTTGTTTAGTTTGCACGTTCCGTGGATCATATTTGCGACAACTTTACAACGATTCAGTGAGTTAACATACACACATTTCATTAATGATACTATGGCTACAGGCTGATCATTTATACAACGGGATTTTTACTTAAACTTTAATCTAGAAAAAAATTTAATAAGCCTAATCCAGCCAGACACATATAAACCAATTCATAAAATCCTCTATACAGTAGTATGATTTTGAGGCAGAAATGGATTCAGGTTGTACTTGAATTTATTTTCATTATCTGTCAGCTTCTTCAATTCATATTGGAGGTAAAAACTTCCTGTGTGCCGGGTAGGTTGAATTTATTTTCATTGTCTGTCAGCGTCTTCAATTCATATTGGAGGTAAAAACTTCCTGTGTGCCGGGTAGGAACTCGAACCCGACGCCTCGCCTTTGATCCAGTCTCTACTCAGGACACGCCCTCACAGCTTTGCTTCCTCTCTCTCTCTCTTCCACCTCTCTCTTGCCGTCCAGAGTCCACACTTCTCTTGTATACCTTCTACATCTACATACATACTCCTCAAGACACCGTATGGTGTGTGGCGGAGCGTACCTTGTGCCACTACTAGTCACTTCCGTTCCTGTTCCACTCCCAATAGAGCGAGGGAAAAACGACTGCCTTTACGCCTCCATATGTGCCCTAATTTCTCGTACCATACGAACCTTAACTTCTCTTACTGTACGATCCCTAATTTCTCTTACCCCATCTTGGTGCCGGACGGAGTGGCCGTGCGGTTCTAAGCGCTACAGTCTGGAACCGAGCGACCGCTACGGTTACATGTTCGAATCCTGCCTCGGGCATGGATGTGTGTGATGTCCTTAGGTTAGTTAGGTTTAATTAGTTTTAAGTTCTAGGCGACTAATGACCTCAGAAGTTAAGTCGCATAGTGCTCAAAGCCATTTGAACCCATCTTGGCTAGCCGTACACGAAAAGTATGTTGGCGGCAGTAGAATCGTTCTGCAGTCAGCTTTCAAATGCCGGTTATCTAAATTTTCTCAATAGTGTTCCGCGAAAAGAACGTCGTCTTTCCTCCAGGTACGAATCCTACGTCGGGCATGGATGTGTGTGATGTCCTTAGATTAGTTAGGTTTAAGTAGTTCTAAGTAATAGGGGACTGATGACCTCAGAAGTTAAGTCCCATAATGCTCAGAGCCATTTGAACCATTTTTTCCTCCAGGGATTCCCACTTGGGTTCACGAAGATTCTCCGCAATACTCATGTGTTGATCGAAACTACCAGTAACAAATCAAACAGCCCGCCACTGAATTACTTCGATGTTTTCCTTTAATCCGACATGGTGGGATCCCAAACGCTCGAGCATTACTCTAGAATGGATCACATTAGTGTTGCATATGCGGTATCCTTTACGGATGAACGACGCTTTCCTAAAAGTCGCGCAATAAATCGAAACCTACCATTCGCCTTCCCTACTATCGGCCTTCCGTGCTCGTTCCATTTCATATTACTTTATAACGCTACTCTCAGATATTTAATCGACGTGACTGTGCTAAGCTGTGCACTACTGATGCTGTAGTCTAACATTACGGGATTGCTTTTTTCCATTCATCTGAATTAACTTTGGAACGAGCTGCCACTCGTCACGTGAACTAGAAACTTTGTCTAAGTCTCTGTGATTAAGTATCGAAGTGACAGTTATATATCTATCATGGAACTGGTCCTTTTCTTTGGTACCTTTAATGAAATATGGAAGCACTTGATTTTGTGTATTTAATGGAATAAACATTTTGTTTATTTATCAATGCATCGTCAACCAGTTAAATATCCATTTCTTTCGAAGAACAGTTGGAAAGAAAATGAAAGTGTGACCTTTTTGATAAATCGCAAGAGAAATACGTTTTATGAACGGATGGAACTAAACTGAACCAAACTACGTGTTTGTAATGATGTGTGAGTCGTAAAGGAAGTCATGTAAGCAATGACAAACAAGTAGGCTGTAAGAAGTGGCTCAAGAGAGTGCAGTCTCTTCACGAAAAAATAAAATTTCAGGCACTGTATTCTAAAATAAGACTTTTTTAACACTGCAACCAGCCACATTTTCTCAAACGTTTTTTTTAACTTTAGCCGACAAATGTAGTCGCGAACAAAGTTTTAGAAAAGAGCAATGAATATGGAGTTCATCTCTGGCAGAGATTTACAGATTTCGAGACAATTTTTGACGTCATATCAAAATAAATCTGTATCAACAGCCCTTGGGAAACAAAACACTGATTTAATCCCTGCTACTATACTGTACAGTCGTACGGCACTTCATGAATACCGTTTGTCCGAAGGTTGTCCAGCAGTTCTTTAGTTGTATCTTCTTCAACTGATGTTGATATAAGCAGATCAGAAGTGTATATCGTGGTTTTGTACAAAACAGAACAAGTCTGCGGATCTCCAATTATTGAAGCGTCCAATTAAGAGACCTGAAGATAGTGCTAACAAGTTTAGAAATCGGTAATGTGTGAAGCAGTAAACAGTGCTGAAGGTTGAAATGTTGAAATGGCTCTGAGCACTATGGGACTTAACTTCTTAGGTCATCAGTTCCCTAGAACTTAAAACTACTTAAACCTAACTAACCTAAGGGCATCACACACATCCATGCCCGAGGCAGGATTCGAACCTTCGACCGTAGTGGTCGCGCGGTTCCAGACTGTAGCGCCTAGAACCGCTCGGCCCCTCCGGCCGGCTACTGCTGAAGGAAATAACTCATTTGTCCTTCGCCTCGAAGAACACATACGCCAATTCTACAGTATCCATTACTCCTCATTGCATTAGTGATGAATTTGTAATTGTCAGAGGTGCTAGACGAAGTTATCATATACGAGAAGTGTCCACAGAAACTAAGTTCCGATCGGTCGCGATATGGAAACCAGAGTGAAAACCCGATGAAGCTTTACACAGATGTGTTGGGCAGTGTCTCTAGTAAGCCCGCCAGTCGCGTCACGTTGTACTTTGCAGCTCTGAGCGCACAGTGGGCACGTAAATACGCCTACAAAGTAGCGTGTCCCGCCAAGTACGGTTGCCCGCCGAGAGATTACGCCTGACTTCATGCAACCGGACGTAACGTAACTGCAGGGCCGGTTTAAGGGCCAAGCGATATAAGACGCTGCTTGGGGCGCCAAGATGAGAGGGGAGCCAGGAGGTGTCACAACTGTAAGATTTCTACACAGATCACCTTTTATTTAGTAGTGTTTGGTTGGGGCGCCAAGAATTAGATTTGTACACAGTACATATCGAAATGAGCAGCGATAACTGACAAGGGTGAAAGTGAAGGAGGGAAAAGGAGGGAGAGAGGGATGGGAAAGAGGGGGTGTCAATTTAAAGTTACTTGTGTGGAAAAATGTTCTCGAACTGGCCGTGTGCAGCCGGCCGCTGTGGACGAGCGGTTCTAGGCGCTTCAGTCCGGAACCGCGCTGCCGCTACGGTCGCAGGTTCGAATCCTGTCTCGGGCATGGATGTGTGTGATGTCCTTAGGTTAGTTAGGTTTAAGTATCTCTAAGTCTAGGAGACTAATGACCTCAGTTTTTAAGTCACATAGTGCTTAGAGCCATTTGAACCATTTCTGGCCGTGTGCAGCCCTCATGCATTTCCTTCTTCATGGCAATTCCTGCCCTCACACCGCAGGGGCACTAAAGACGCTTCTGTAGCGCCTACGATTGGAAGTGTTTGATCACCCACCGCAAAGCGCTGACGTCGCTCCCTCTGATTTTCGCTTCTGCTGATATGAACCACTGGCTATGAAGACAACATTTTGGCACAGACTACGAACTGCAGATCAGCGTAGAGAGAATTGGCGGAATGGACAGGCGGATGCCTTTTATGACGAGGGTACCAGAAAGTTGGTACAAAGCTACGAAAAATGTCGAAGTGGAAGGGGCGAATATATAGAGGAAAAGCTGGAAGGTGCAGCACTTTGTCGATAATAAAATATTTTTAATTTTCACTGTGGTTTCCATTTCTTAAGCGATAGAACTTACTTTCTGGACAACCCTCGTACTTGTACTGGGAAACGAGTAGAAATACGTGTTTGTGGACCGTGGACCATATCTGAAGCACCTTAGTTTTTACGAATGACATTCTACTGCTTACGTCTAAAACAGAAAGACTTCAGCAACAAATGAAGAGTTTAATACAGTAGGTTGAAAATCAATTACGGTTCTACAAAAATAATGTGTAGTCACATATCTGAAAGGAAAATAGAACGAATTAACAATGTAGTCCTACAAACAGCAAACAACATTTGTGTCTAGGGCATTTGAAGTCGACTTGTTGGCAGGACGAAAAAATAGAAGACTAAAAAGTTTTCAAAAAGTGGGGACCGCTCAGCGAGTAATGGAGACATGCACGCTTGAAATTACTGGAAAAGAGAGGAAACAATAGACCAAAGAATAGCTCTCGATCGATGACTAAAATGCTAGTGAATTGGGGATGGTTGGAACGGAAAGCCAAACGAATGGATTATAGACAGACCGAAGCAACTCTTTGTTGAGTTCTGAGTCGAGAAAAGACCGAGTCGAAGAGCTAGTTGGTGAGTAGTAAATGCAATTCATAAACAGGCAGGAGCAACATTCGCTTGATAACCAAAGAAAACCTTGGCCAGAGCCGCGGAAATGAGACTATTTTTTAATTTTTCAAGGACATGTCGTGCACGATAAAAATAATGGTACGTACGTGACGGTCGCTCGTGCAAAGCGAGCTGTTTGAAATCCGAGCCTTTCAGAGCTCGATTCTTTTCAGGAAACTCGCAACATGGAGTGAGAAGGAGGAACTACCAACAGGAAATTCTTAGGAGGGGATTTTCACTTTGTCTCGTAAACAACTTCTTCCTACACATTACCATACACGTGTATCCCGCTCGACTTTGTCTAAAAACAGTGGAATTCTATTCTCCCCATGTCAGATGTGAGGTCTGCGTTTGAGCATACAAATATGTGAATGTGAAACATCAATTCACCTCCTATCACCTAGAATATGGTTTTCTGTAGTGCTCCTAAATCAATGCAACTTGCTCAATAAATAGACTTTCGGCACCACTCCCCTGCTGATGAAATGTTCCGGACCTAACGCCTTCAACGAAGTCGCAGTTTTAAATCCTGACTTCCCTTCCCCCTCTATGCAAGGGTACGTCCTGTTGTACTAGAGAGAAATTTGTACTAGAGAGAAATTTAATTACGCCATGTGTTCACTGTGCGCTTCTCCACTATTCCACCTACCGCCAAATAGAGAAAATTATTCGTTTGTGTATCATCAGTTCAAGCATCTCAATGGAGGTGGAACCACAATGTCGGCCGGCCTACATGAGACAAGATTGTTCCGACTACACTGCAGAAGTTTCGCTGGGAAGCCCTTACACATGTTCCATACAGTCCCTATCTCTCCCCATATTTCTGGAGCCCTGAAGTAAGACGTTGTGGCTGTCGATTTGCCTTGGACGATGAGGTGCACCCGGGTGCACAATCATGGTTCCGTAGACAACCGCAAACATTTTTCCATAAAGGTACTGACACTGACGGTCTTGTCTCACGGCTGGATAACAGTTACGGCTATTGATTTTGAAATACAAAACAGTGTACACACTTTTTTCACCTCTCTCGTTTCCATTTGACTGCCCTGAGACATAGAGAAAAAGAGCAGTACAATCACACTTCCCTGCGCCACTCCTGACGGTACAAAACTGTCTCTGATGAACACTCACTGTCCAGGACAACGTACTGGCTTTCGAGCCACTCACATAACCGAGCAGCTAGTACGTATGCTCGGATCTTCGTTAACAGTCTGCAGTGTCAAATGCTCTCCGAAAATCTAGGAATATTGAATCTGACTGTTGCCTTTCATCCATGATTAGCAGGATATTTTGCGAGAAAATGGCAAGCTGAGTTTCGCACGAGCGATATGTCTTATTCCGCGATGATATGTGGGCCGGACGTGTGGTCGAGCGGTTCTAGGTGCTTCAGTATGGAACCGCGCGACCGCTACGGTCAGTAGTCAGAAAAGCTTCCATCCACATATGAGCGCAGATTTAGGAAGCATCGCTCATGCGAAATCCAACTTGTCTTTTTCTCGAATGACATCCAGCATTACATATATCTGACGCACAGGATGAGCAGCAAGCTGCGGCTGTTTGCTGATGATGCAGTGATATACCAGGAGGTATCGTCGTTGAGTGGCTGTGAGAGGATACAAGATTACTTAGACTTAGTGTGATGAGTGCTTTCTCTGAATGCAGAAAAATGTAAGTTAATACGGGTGATCAGGAAAAACAATCCCGTGACGTTCGGGTACAGCATTAGTAGAATGTTACTTCACACAGTCGCGTATATTAATTATCTACACGTAGCGTTGCAAAATGATACGAAATGGAAGGAGCACACAGGGAAGGCGAATGGTCGTCTTCGGTTTACAGGGAGACTTTTAGGAAAGTGTGGCATATCTACAAAAGACACACCGTGTAGGACACCAGTGCGACCGGTGAGATACCCACCAGGTTGGATTAAAGGAAGACATCGAAACATTTTAGAGACGGGCTCCACGCTTTTAATACTGTGTTCGAACATAACGTAACTATTTTTCCTACTCATATGCATTAACTTACATTTCTTTAGATTTAGGCGAAAGCTGCCACTCATCACATCAAATTGAAATTCTGTCTGTCGTCTTGTATGCTTCTACAATCTGTCAACAACGATACTTCCCCCTACATCACGCCACCATCGACAAACAGTCGCAGATGGCTGCTCATCCTATCCGTCAGATCCTTTATATGCAAAGAGAACAAGATCGATCATGTTACACTTCCCTGAGGCACTCCTGACGATACTCTCGCCTCTGGTGAACCCTCGCCGTCGAGGACAAAAATATTATTTACATTTTACTTGTTTGAGGAAAGGTTTTGCTTCTTGTATTACAACTTAAGACTCCGCATCATTGGTATGTAACATCCTGAATAGGAACTGAAGACGAGATGGCGCACACCCGTTTACATCAGACGTAACATCAGCTAGTGATCTGACTGGCTGTGCCAAAGAAAATGATGGTTCAGCAGTGGAACAAGCCTGGAGATATGATGTGTATGTTATTACGAAGAATAATTTTCTTTGTCTAGATCATGATGGAAGCTATACACTTAATTTTTAAAAATTGTTTTTTCTTTTTGTCTAACTAAGCTAACTTTGGCAGTATACATGTTTTCTCTGTCAATACAAAATCAGGTGTTGACAGATGTGAAAATTAACGAACTATCAGTTTAATAAGTCACAGCTGCAAAATACTAACGCGAATTCTTTACAGACGAATGGAAAAACTGGTTGAAGCTGACCTCGGGGAAGATCAGTTTGGATTCCGTAGAAACAGGTGAGGCAATACTGACCTTACGACTTATCTTAGAAGAAAGATTAAGGAAAGGCAAACCTACGTTTCTAGCATTTGTAGACTTAGAGAAAGCTTTCGACAATGTTGACTGGAATGCTCTCTTTCAAATTCTGAAGGTGGCAGGGCTAAAATACAGGGAGCGAAAGGCTATTTACAATGTGTACAGAAACCAGATGGCAGTTATAAGAGTCGAGGGGCATGAAAGGGAAGCAGTTGTTGGAAAGGGAGTGAGACAGGGTTGTAGCCTCTCCCCAATGTTATTCAATCTGTATATTGAGCAAGCAGGAAAGGAAACAAAAGAAAAATTCGGAGTAGGTATTAAAATCTATGGAGAAGAAATAGAAACGTTCAGGTTCGCCGATGCCATTGCAATTCTGTCAGAGACAGCAAAGGACTTGGAAGAGCAGTTGAACAGAACGGACAGTGTTTTGAAAGGAGGATATAAGATGAACATCAACAAAAGCAAAACGAGGATAATGGAATGTAGTCGAATTAAGACGGGTGATGCTGAGTGAATTAGATGAGGAAATGAGACAAATTAATAAGGAGTTTTGCTATTTGGGGAGCAAAATAACTGATGATGGTCGAAGTAGAGAGGATGTAAAATATAGACTGGCAATGGCAAGAAAAACGTTTCTGAAGAAGAGAAATTTGTTAACATCGAGTATTGATTTAAGTGTCAGGAAGTCGTTTCTGAAAGTATTTGTATTGAGTGTAGCCGTGTATGGAAGTGAATCATGGACGATAAATAGTTTGGACAAGAAGAGAATAGATGCTTTCGAAATGTGGTGCTATAGAAGAATGCTGAAGATTAGATGGGTAGATCACATAACTAATGAGGATGTATTGAGTAGAATTGGGGAGAAGAGGAGTTTGTGGCACAACTTGAAGGAAGAAGAAGGGACCGGTTGGTAGGACATGTTCTGAGGCATCAACGGATTACCAATTTAGCATTGGAGGGCAGCGTGGAGGGTAAAAATCGTAGAGGGAGACCAAGAGGTGAATACACTAAGCAGATTCAGAATAATTGAGGTTACAGTAAGTACTGGGAGATGAAGAAGCTTGCACAGGATAGAGTAGCATGGAGAGCTGCATCAAACCAGTCTCACGACTGAAGACCACCACCACAACAACAAAATTATAAATTTGGATGTAATTTTATAGGTACATTTGGTTTACTATGCAGCTGGTGTAATGTATCGGAAACAACATTTTCGAATCTTATGTGCATACTGAGACACTTCCTTCTTTCGCTAATTTGGAGCTATTTCGTTTGCTCGCCAGTTGCGTGGAGAGGATGTTTTCCCCTCTGTCGGCATCTCTGTTGTCGGGTCGTTCACCTCCGAAACTACAGTCGCCACCACCGTCGCTGGGTCCCGCGGGCTCCCAGTCCGACGGGGAGAGGAATCGGCACTCGACGTCGCGACCTAGGGCACCGCGGGACGCGTTGCGTCGCAGCGAAGGGAGTCCGGGGGATGGGGGCGCACGCATCAGCCCTCGGCTGCAGAAGGGGTTGCAGGAGGCCGCGGCGCTGCTCAGTTGTCCGCCGGGGGCGGCATTGTCTCAGGCGGTGTGTGGGCAGCGGCAGTGTAACAGAGTGTACCGGCCCGGGCACGGCCGCTTCCGCTGTGGGACAGCCGGGCCCACAACGGGCGCGCCGCCCTTCGAGCCAGCGCCGGGATTTGGCCTGAATAGGCTCCATACAGCGCCATTCACCGCCCGCTTTCAGATCCCTCGCTTTGATTCTTTCCCTTGTACTAGCGCACCGTGAACTGGAATAGTACGGCACGAGGGAGGAGGAAAAAAAGAAGAAGAAAGCAGACAAGAGCCGGGGGTACGACAGAAACTCGAAAGCGCGTGTAAGACGTCCTTCTCCTACTCCCCTTCCTTTCGAGACGCGCATTTTCCCGGTCCTGCCTCGGGGCACACTCGCGCGATTACGCATACGCGTACCGAGCGTTACGCGTTAGCAGCGTGCTGGGGAGGTGGGGGTGGCGAGGTAAGGAAGGTCAAAAAAATAGGACGGGAAAAAAGTGCAGAGATGCGAGGAAAGGGCAGAGAGCGATCGGCTGTTTGGCTTAGGTGGCGCGCGAGGGAAGTGTTTTGTGAGGAAGCGGTGGTCGCCACAAAGGAGGACCGGCCGAGCCATCTGCGGCTGCCAGCGCGCATGCGCGCAGCTGCCGCCGGGCCAGCTGCACGGTGCATACTGCACGGCCGACGGCGACCCGAGGCGGAGCGTCGCTCTGCTACTGCGCTGCGTGGCTCGTCTTCGTCTGCTGTGTACTCTGGTGCGTGGCAGAAGATATGTGGTACACCAGTGCTTCTGTCTCGTATTTTCTTTAGGTAATTGGTCTTCTGACTGGTTTAATGCACTCCGCTACGAATTCATTTCGTCCCAGTGTAGCACCTACACCCAGCCTCCTTCTCCTACAGCTTTTGCCTGGTGAGATGGACCGTATATTTAGAAGCAGTATATTGCTCCCTCCTACGTGTATCTCGCGAAGAGACCATGAGGATAAAATCAGAGAGATTAGAGCCCACAGAGAAGCATACCGACAATCCTTCTTTCCACGAACAATACGAGACTGGAATAGAAGGGAGAACCGATGGAGGTACTCAACGTACCCTCCGCCACACACCGTGAGGTGGCTTGCGGAGTATGGATGTAGATGTAGATGTAATTCCTGACGTCTTAACAAATTTCTTATCATCGTCTCCTTTCTACTTTCGCGCATTTCTCAGGTGCCATTCTGAAAGCAGGGATGACGGTTCTCGCTCAAACAAGCGGTTTTCGGATATATCGCTTTTTTTATCAAGCCAGTTTAACCAGACCGTTAAAACCGACCACATAACCCGTTTTTGAAATAATCGGTTTTCAATTTTTTATTCTTATTATTTTCTGTAATAAACGCAGAAATCGGACAAAGACTGCAAAAATTTAGACTCACGAAGTTTCAAGGCCGGCATTGTGGCCGAGACGTTCTAGGCGCTTCCGTCCGGAACCGCGCTGCTGCTACGGTCGCAGGTTCGAATCTTGCCTCGGGCATGGATATGTGTGATGTCCTTAGGTTAGTTAGGTTTAAATAGTTCTAAGTTCTAGGGGACTGATGACCTCAGATGTTAAGTCCCATAGTGCTTAGAGCCATTTGAACCTTTTTTTTTTTTTTTTTGAAGTTTCAAGACACAAACAATCAAAATATTAAATTAAATAGACAATTTAAAAAATTGATCCGTCCACAGTTCGTTGCTTTTCTCTAAAAGTGATAAGTATTCCCGTACTGACTCTACTTTTCTAAACTCGGCTCAAAAATCATATTGCAGCAGAGGATCACACCACTATTTGGGCATTACCAAATAAAAAGGGAGGAAACTGAGGTTGAAGGACTGTGTAGATGCAGACAGCTGATCAACTACTTTCTATTTTTATCGCAAACTGTGAACGGATTGTTAAGTTTCAAGTTTTCTCCTTGTATGATGTCGCAAGTGTGAGGTGGCTTCTCCCATTTTTAATCTTTTAAAGCAAATGGAGCAATGTACTTCATTGATACTGCACTTCGTAAAATACTTTCAGACTAGGAATGGTGCCATTCTGTAATGCAACTGATTTCCGATGACAACAGTGAAAAACTACCTTATAGACCAGATGGGGCTACTCTTGCACACTGCATGTAAACGCGTACCGTTTAATAGGACATACCACATGAAAACAGGTACATTATTGTCACAGCAACGCTTTGCCAATTCTTGTGCCACGTTTTTGTTGCTCGTTTCTGTCGACATTGTTATTAAAAGACCACTGATGGCTTTTACTCTTTTTCTATTATAACGCGATATTTCACAGCAATGTAAAAATAAAAATTACTCGTCTTCTAAAAATGGTTCATTAAAAAACAAGAATTTTCGCGCTGCTGCTGTTCTAATTGGTATTTCGGTTTTTTTACCCAGTTATTACTAAAAAATAAAATAAAAAATACTTGTTGTATCCGACTAAAAAATAAAATAAAAAATACTTGTTACACCCGAATCAAACATATACAAAAATATATGAAGCAAAATACCGGTACCGATTTAAGTGGTCGATTTTCCTATCCCTACCAGCCTGATGGCCGCGCTCAGTACCAAGCTGCATCCGTGTTTCGGGGAGGCGCGCCCGTCGGGCGGATGAACGACGAGAGTCGGGGTACTAGCCAGCCTGGATGTGGGTTTTAGGCGGTTTCCCACATCTGACTACATGAATACTGTGGTGGTACCTATGTCCCATCTCCGTTACACGATTAACAAACATTTACAAAACTTTCGACTCTTTAACGTCGGATAACATTAGACGCGGACAGTTCAGGGTACACAAATTCCACCCCTGGGGGCGGAACCCTCAAACACTAAAGTTCTCAAATCCAAAAATTAGTAGACCTCTGACGATATGAGATAAAGGCCAGGAGAAAGAAGACCCACTGAAAACCATGGCTCAGTGCAACCAGATAGCTGCTGTATTCTTGAATTCCGAAACGCATCTGACTCAGTATCGCAGCAATGCATATTATCTAAAGTAGAATCATATAAAGTATCAATTAAAATTTGTGACGAATTTAGGATTTCTCGGCTTGGAGGACACAGCTTGTTCTCCTTGATGGAGGGATGCCGGTAGATGTAGACGTAATTTCCGGCGTATCCCCAAAAAATGATTGAAACGGCTCTGAGTACTATGTGACTTAACATCTGAGGTCATCAGTCCCCTAACTAACCTAAGGACATTACACATATCCATGCCCGAGGCAGGATTCGACCCTGCGACCGTAGCGGTCGCCATCGGTTCCAGATTGAAGCGCCTAGAACCGCTCGCCCAAACCGGCCGGCGCGTACCCCAAAGAAGCGTTCTGGCACAAGTGCTGTTCTAGTTGTACATTAATGATCTAGCGGAGAATATTAAGAGCAACCTCGAGCTTTTCACAGATGATGCTGTTATGAAACCCAGATACGTAGTACGCCATGACTACGATTTGAGTGGGTGGCAATTAGAATCAGTCAATAGCGAAGCATAACAGTTCGTGGAGTTGTGAAATGGAACAATCACATAGTCTCAGCTGTAGGTAAAGCAGGTGGCAGACTTCCGTTTATTGGTAGTGTTGTGTCTAGACAAGACAGTCTAGACACAATGAGAGGAAGCCGAAAGGCACGCGCTAAGCTAAAGCAGGATGGCGTGAGGTCTGAAAGAGGATACGTAATGAATGCTATAAAGAAAAGTACGTAGCTGCTGGAATACTTAACTTTAATCCATCCTTGTGGTACATCGCTATTGACGATATAAGTGAGACTCCATAGATAATGCAATGTTACTAATGGCGCCTTGCTAGGTCGTAGCCATTGACTTAGCTGAAGGCTATTCTAACTATCTGCTCTGCAAATGAGCGAGGCTTCGTCAGTGTGCATCGCTAGCTACGTCGTCCGTACAACTGGGCGAGTGCTAGTCAGTCTCTCGAGACCTGCCTTGTGGTGGCGCTCGGTCTGCGATCCCTGACAGTGGCGACATGCGGGTCCGACATGCACTAATGGACCGCGGCCGATTTAAAGCTACCTAGCAAGTGTGGTGTCTGGCGGTGACACCACAGGTAGAATACTGGAAAATTGCAACCAGTTTACAAAGGAGATTGCTTACAAGCTACTCGTGCGACACACCCTACAATATCACTCGACTGTCTGGGACCTGTGTCAGATAGAACAAACAGAGGATACTCACACTGTACCACACAAGTGCCTCGTAGTGAAAGTGCGTGCTTATGGAATAAAGTCTCAGTTAATGTGACTGGATTTGTGATTTCCGGTCAACTAAATACCTAGGTATTACAATTACGAACAACTTAAATTGGAAGGAAGGTTAACCAAAGACTGCCTTTTATTGGCAGGGCACTTAGAAAATGTAACAGATCTACTAAGGAGACTGCCTACACTACACTTGTCCGTCCTCTGGGATCCTTACCAGATAGGACTGACGGAGTACATCGAAAAAGTTCAAAGAAGGGCAGCACGTTTTGTATTATCGCGAAATATGGGAGAGAGTGTCGCAGAAGTGATACAGGATTTGGGCTGGACATCATTAAAAGAAAGGCGTTTTTCGTTGCGACGGAATCTTCTCACGAAATTCCAATCACCAGCTTTCTCCTCCGAATGCGAAAATATTTTGTTGACACCGAATTACACAGGGAGGAACGATTACCACGACAAAATAAGGGAAACCGGAGCTCGTACGGAAAGATATGTGTTCATTCTTTCCGCGCACTATACGAGATTGGAATAATAGAGAATTGTGAAGGTGGTTCGATGAACCCTCTGCCAGGCACTTAAATGTGATTTGCAGAGTATCCATGTAGATGTAGATGCAGTAGATGTAGAAGGTACGCAGAGAAGGGCGGTATGAGTGGTCATACGGGAAGCATCAAGAAGATGCTGACACACATGAACTGGCAGACGCTTTGACGTACTCGGCAACTATTATGCGAAGGTCTACTTAATGAAGTCTGAAGAAGCAGCTTTAAGCTAGGAATCTAGGAATATGCAGTAATCCCCACAGATCACTCTCGTAGCGACCTCGGAGACTAGGTTGAACTGCTTACAGCAGGCACATAGGTATTCAATCACTCTGCCCGCACTCCATTCGCGAATGTCACTGGGAGAACCCCTATTGATTAATACAACTGAAAGTACACTCTGACGAGCGCATCACAGTAGTGTTCAGATTATGGATGCAGTGGAGTTAATGTGTCCTGTAGTATCGAGGTTGTTATTAAGTGACCAGCCAGAATGGCCAGCCACAGCGGCCCAAAGCCAGAAGGAAGCTGCACAGCACCGCCGCAACCGGCCGGTATTTATGTACACTCGGTAGTTCCTCAGTTGTTGTGGCAGTCCGTGTTCAGACGTGTTCGCCACGATCCGCGGAGCCTACTTCAGAGCAATGTGTCACAACGTCTTGCCCGACGAAGACTGTTAGCGCATTGGACTCAGTGTACTATGTTTAGTATTTCAGACATCTACCATCACTGTGCCGCTCACACACGGGCTAGCTTCTACACCACAGGTCGCTGTCTCGTGAAGTGTTAATTAAAAGTTGAGTAATGATTAATCCTGTTTAAAGCAGAACTTTCATGCTTTAACTGAGGTGTAATTCCATCATTGTTTGGGAACATGAAGTCCATGAATGGTTGCAAATGGTCTCCAAGTAGCCGAACATTGCCATTTACAGTCAGTGATCGGTTCAATTGGACCAGAGGACCCAGTCCATTCCACGTAAACACAGCCCACACCATTACGGAGCAACCATCAGCATGTATAGTGCCTTGTTGACAGCTTGGGTCCTGGCTTTGTGGGGTCTACGCAGTACTCGAACCCTACCATCAGTTCTTAGCAGCTGAAATCGGCGCGCATCTGATCAGTCCACGGTATTACAGTCGTCTAGGGTCCAACCGATATGGTCATGAGCCCAGGAGAGGCTCTGCAGGTGACGCCGTGCTCTTAACAAAGCCACCCGCGTCGGTTGCCTGCTGCCAAGGCCTCTTAAAGGTAAAATTCGCCGCACTGTCCTAACGGATACGTTCGTCATACGTCCCACGCTGATTTCTGCGGTCATTTCATGCAGTGTTGCTTGTCTGTTAGCACTGACAACTCTACGCCGATGCACTCAGTCGAAAGGCCATAAATTGGTGGAGAAGGGAAGCAGACTTTAATAGAAAAACTGCTCCGCATATGGGGACGGCCTTCGTCCCCACCCTCGAGATTAGCGTGCTGTCTTCTCGTCAGGGTGCTGACGACCATGATGTCGAGCGCCCCTCACATTAAATCATCGTCGTCATCATCATCATCATCGGCCGAAAAGCGAAGGATGTCGGCGATGGGGTTGTTCGTGGTGAGAAACAATGCATGAAATTTGTTATTCTCTGCACACTCTTGACACTGTGAATCTCGGAATGTTGAATTCCCTAACGATTTCTGAAATGGAATGCCTATTCGTCTAGCTCCAGCTACCATACCGCGTTCATTCGCGTTGTGTGGCCATAATAAAGTCGCAAACTGTTTCGCCTGAATACAAATGGTACCTCCGCCAATGCACTGCCCTTTCATGCCCTGTGTATGAGACACTACTGCCATCTGTACATGTGCATAGCACTATCCCATGATTTTTGTCACTTCAGTGTCGAAGACGTGACTCGATATTTTCTACGTATTCCTTTCCACACCAATTCTTCGCTGAATCTCCTCATTCCTAGTCAGCCTGTTTAATTTGTAGCATCTTTCTATAACGTCGCATCTCACACGCTTCCAGTCTCTCCTTTTCCACTACCTTCGATCAATTTAACTGCTCCCTGTTTCGTTGGCGAAATGTTACGCAGAAAGAGCAACCGTCTACGTGCTTCGTTTGAGACCGACCATCACACGAGATGTATGTAAGATGATGATGATGAGGTTCAAATGGTTCAAATGGCTCTGAGCACTATGGGACTTAACATCTGAGGTCATCAGTCCCCTAGAACTTAGAACTACTTAAACCTAACTAACCTAAGGACATCACACACATCCATGCCCGAGGCAGGATTCGAACCTGCGACCGTAGCGGTTCCAGACTGAAGCGCCTAGAACCGCTCGGCCACACTGACCGGCGATGATGAGGTCCCATACTCCGAGGAGCGTAGGGGGCGATGTGGGAGACCCACACCGCTGTACTAGGCAAGGTCCTAGTGGAGGTGGCTTTCCATTGCCTTCCTCCGACCGTAATGGGGATGAGTGATGATGATGAAGACGACACAACAACACCCAGTCATCAAGTGGCAGGAAAAATTCCCTGACCCCGCCGGGAATAGAACCCGAGACCCCGTGCACGGGAAGCGAGAACGCTACCGCAAGACCACGAGCTACGGACTGATGTATGTAGAAGATGGTAATTCGAAAATAGCATAAACATAATCATGATATGGAAGGCAGGAAGGTTGCGATATAACTTTCCTTAAAGTACGAGTTAGACACTGAAAGGAAATCGACGATGTCCATTCCCGTTGGACCACAGTCCATAATCGATTTGGGAGAACCATGGAAGACATCAGTCTTGATATCCAGAGGGGTTGTTGGCCCGTGCCTGCCGAATGTGAGACCAACGTCCTACCGCTGCGCCAACCCCGACTCGTTTGGTAGAGCCTGATGGGAAATACGGGTTTTACGTCCTGCCGGCTACACGGTCATTAGAGACGGAGTGAGTACTTGGATTGCAGAGGGATTTTGAACGGACGCTTCCTGGCTTTTGCCTTAAACGACTAACGGAAATCACGGATGGCTGAACTCTGATGAACGCCAGCCTCCGGAATACAAGCACAGGAGAGCCGGGCAAAGGAGTCAGGCTAAGGTATTTCTATTTTTTAAGCAGAGTAGCAAATGTCGGAAATGTTTAGAAATTAGTGATAATGATCTGTTAGTATTGAAGTATAATATCAAACAATTTAAGCCAAGTACCTAGTGTGAAACTATGTACTTTAAACAATTCAGTTTACACAAAGTGTCAAGATGCTCGAAATCGGCAGACAAAAAAATACGAATAAAAAACTGTTTTAGCAAAGAGCTAAATATATTTTGATGTAAACCACGATTCGAGTTTAAATAATTTAACTTTTCACAAATAAAAGTCAAATTGTGTTCCTCAACTCTTGTCCAGAGTTTGTGGGCCCAACTAGCATTAAATCCACTGATCTTCTGGCCGTCATTTCAAAAATGTTTCTTTAATCCAACTACTCATTGTGCAAAGGTCATCCACTACCAGAGGTCAGACCTACTAAATTCGGGTCAAGCGCACGCTATAGCGATATTGGATACAGTGCCAAGGGTAAACGGGATGCGTAAATCATAAAAAGTGTTATAAGAACTCTTTATTAAAGACAAAAAACTCTATTAATGCACCACTTTCACACAGGCCGTAAAGCGGATGTGTGAGAGTTAGTGGTGAAAAGAAATGCGTCCGCTGTTTTTATGTGGAAATTCTTAAAGCTTTACAAATGAAACAAACATTATTTACATTCTACATTTTTATTTTTCATGTCTATATATTTGCAGCTCTGCCGCTAGATGGCTCCGAATTGTAGCGTGTAACTTGGTGGTGTGTAACGTAACTGTCGGTGGAGGAGAAACGGCTTTCTGTAATCGCTTGTGGGATTCGAAGAGGTCGTCCACACAGGGAGCACCCCCTCCTGCAGCATGAAAGTGCCAGACTACACACGAGCGCTGCGACATCTGCAACAAACCGACGCCTTGGCTACACTGCCATCGATCTTCCTCTACAGCTCACGACTTGGCCCTATCCGATTTGTATCTGTTTCCAAAACTTAAAGAACACCTTTGAGGACTTCACTTTGATAGTTATGAAGCGGTGAAAGCGGGGATGAGGTTTTGGCTCTGTCAACAAAGCCAAATGTTCTACAGTGACAGTACCGACAAACTGGTCTCTCGTTGGGAGAAATGTGTTCATTGCCAAGGTGACTTTATTGAGAAATAAATATGTAGACATGAAGAATAGGGATATAGAATGTTAATTACGTATGTTTTATTTAAAAAGAAAGTTTTTAAGAGTTTCCACATAAAAAATTCGGAGGCAGTACTTTTCAGCATGCCCTCATATAACATTGTTCAGGTAACGCAGAACTTTAAAAACACATTAAACAAAAAGGGTTATACTGTTTGTTCTGATCATTTATAAAAAGTTCTTTGGGGTAGGCCGTAGAGAGGTTGTAAAAGAAGCAACTGATATGATAACTATAGTAGTAACACAGCAGTGAAGACACTTACATACGTTTTCGCACTAGTGCCATATGTACAAAGAGTGTGACATTCTCACAGAGGCGAACTTTTCCTGTTTGCCTCGTCTAGCTCTCAGATGGCGGAAACTGGACGGTGCATACTGGAATAGAAGCCACAACGAAGGTGAGAATATTACGTGGGAAACCCGAAATAGATCACAGTCTGTAAGTACACTTTTGAAAAATTTATGCATATACCTGACTTGTCAAAAATAGAGCTTTCGGGTAAAAATTGTTTTCGGGTGCCATCTTACATCTATCCATGCGTTCTTAGAGATTCTGTTTATAGTTGTATTGCAATATGCATAGAAAATAAGTTACGTAATACGAAATGATGATGATGGTGATGATGATGATGATGATATTGGGACCAAAATACGACAGCGGTAAATGGAAATTAAGAAGTAAGAAAGAAGTTTATGAAAAAACAGAACGAATATTAGGCACTATGAGGAAGAGAAGAGTTGTGTTCTTCGGACACGTAAAAAGGCCAGATGAAAGAAGTATAACAAAAATAATTTTTAACTTTTTAGACAGACACCCAAAAACATTAATGACATCGCTTGAAGAAGTTAAAGCAGACAAGTGAAAATAACACTGGAAGACACGGCAAAAAGACAAAAGTTCAGAGCAAAAGCAAAGAGTTCTACGTGCTTCCAGGGGAAAACGACGAAAAAGACACGTGCAATATGGACAGAAGAAAGAAGAGCACATAGGGAAACAATGAAAAACTATTGAAAAGAAAGAAAGAAGGAAAGAAAGGTGGCGTAAATTACTTCATGTGGCCCTCAGCAGGCCAAATTAGTAAAAAATAATAATGATATACATAATATCACAGTAATGGAAATGTTACTAACTTTCTGCCGGCCGTTGTGGCCGAGGGGTTCTAGGCGCTTCAGTCCGGAACCGCGTTGCTGCTACGGTCGCAGGTTCGAAACCGGACTCGGGCATGGATGTTGCTGTTCTTAGGTTAGTTAGGTTTAAGTAGTTATAAGTCTACATCTACATCTACATCTACATCGATACTCCGCAAGCCACCCAACGGTGTGTGGCGGAGGGCACTTTACGTGCCACTGTCATTACCTCCCTTTCCTGTTCCAGTCGCGTATGGTTCGCGGGAAGAACGACTGTCTGAAAGCCTCCGTGCGCGCTCTAATCCCTCTAATTTTACATTCGTGATCTCTTCGGGAGGTATAAGTAGGGGGAAGCAATATATTCGATACCTCATCCAGAAACGCACCCTCTCGAAACCTGGCGAGCAAGCTACACCGCGATGCAGAGCGCCGCTCTTGCAGAGTCTGCCACTTGAGTTTATTAAACATCTCCGTAACGCTATCACGGTTACCAAATAACCCTGTGACGAAACGCGCCGCTCTTCTTTGGATCTTCTCTATCTCCTCCGTCAGACCGATCTGGTACGGATCCCACACTGATGAGCAATACTCAAATATAGGTCGAACGAGTGTTTTGTAAGCCACCTCCTTTGTTGATGGACTACATTTTCTAAGCACTCTCCCAATGAATCTCAACCTGGTACCCGCCTTACCAACAATTAATTTTATATCATCATTCCACTTCAAATCGTTCCGCACGCATACTCCCAGATATTTTACAGAAGTAACTGCTACCAGTGTTTGTTCCGCTATCATATAATCATACAATAAAGGATCCTTCTTTCTATGTATTCGCAATACATTACATTTGTCTATGTTAAGGGTCAGTTGCCACTACCTGCACCAAGTGCCTATCCGCTGCAGATCTTCCTGCATTTCGCTACAATTTTCTAATGCTGCAACTTCTCTGTATACTACAGCATCATCCGCGAAAAGCCGCATGGAACTTCCGACACTATTTACTAGGTCATTTATATATATTGTGAAAAGCAATGGTCCCATAACACTCCCCTGTGGCACGCCAGAGGTTACTTTAACGTCTGTAGACGTCTCTCCATTGATAACAACATGCTGTGTTCTGTTTGCTAAAAACTCTTCAATCCAGCCACACAGCTGGTCTGATATTCCGTAGGCTCTTACTTTGTTTATCAGGCGACAGTGCGGAACTGTATCGAACGCCTTCCGGAAGTCAAGAAAAATAGCATCTACCTGGGAGCCTGTATCTAATATTTTCTGGGTCTCATGAACAAATAAAGCGAGTTGGGTCTCACACGATCGCTGTTTCCGGAATCCATGTTGATTCCTACATTGTAGATTCTGGGTTTCCAGAAATGACATGATACGCGAGCAAAAAACATGTTCTAAAATTCTAGAAGAGATCGACGTCAGAGATATAGGTCTATAGTTTTGCGCATCTGCTCGACGACCCTTCTTGAAGACTGGGACTACCTGTGCTCTTTTCCAATCATTTGGAACCCTCCGTTCCTCTAGAGACTTGCGGTAAACGGCTGTTAGAAGGGGGGCAAGTTCTTTCGCGTACTCTGTGTAGTCTAGGGGACTGATGACCTCAGATGTTAAGTCCCATAGTACTCAGAGCCATTTGAACCATATTGAACTAACTTTCTGGTAAACACGTGTCTCGTCACATTCCTGTGAATGGGACTGTGGGAGTAGTAACACAGTAACAGAAGAGGGTGGCGTCAATACCGAAGAAATCAATACAGTAAAGTTAGCAGACGGCATAATAAAAGGAAAAGTAATAACGATGGAACACAAAAATAAAGATAGAGAAAACTTTGTGCGAACAGGCCTCGGAAAGCCCAGCGGTACTGACCGGCCTTTCTGTCATCCTCACCCGACAGGCGTCACTGGATGCGGATACGGAGTGTCATGTGGTGAGCACACCGCTCACCCGGCTGTTGTCAGTTTTCGTGACCGAAGCCGCCATTTCTTAATCAAGCAGCTCCTCAATTGGCCTCACAGGGGCTGAGTACGCCCGGCTTGCCAACAGCGCTCGGCAGAGCCGGACGGTCACTCGCCCAAAAAAATGGTTCAAATGGCTCTGAGCACTATGGGACTTACCATCTGAAGTCATCAGTCCCCTAGAACTTAGAACTACTTAAACCTAACTAACCTAAGGACATCACACACATCTATGCCCAAGGCAGGATTCGAACCTGCGACCGTAACAGTCGCGCAGTTCCAGACTGTAGCGCCTAGAACCGTTCGGCCACACCAGCCGGCTCACTCACCCAAGCCCGACAGCACGTAACTTCGGTGATCTGACGCGAACAGGTTTACTACTGCGGCAAGGCTGTTGGTGCATGGATGAGAAACAGGCAGGGTAATATTGACAATGGCAAAGATTCCTATTGGGCAAGAGGACGACGTCTCCAATACACCGAGATGGAAACTACGCCATTGATAACTGGAACAGCTTAATCTTTTAGCCTCCTCTTGAGTACTGCGTGGTTATAGCTCAGGTAGTTTGTTCCACAGATGTATGGCCGAAATGCGAAAGGAGGTGGAGAAAGATTTAGTGTTAACCATAGGTACAAGAAAGATTCTGGACGTATAAGATCTTGTATTGTTGGTATGGAATGATGATACACTACTGGCCATTAAAATTGCTACACCAAGAAGAAATTCAGATGATAAATGACTGGCGTATTGTGACGAGCCAGTTGCTCATTGGCCAGACGTTTTCAGTTGGTGAGAGATCTAGAGAATGTGCTGGCCAGGGCAGCAGTCGAACATTTTCTGTATTCAAACAGGCCCATACAGGACCTGCAACATGCGGTCGTGCATTATCCTCCTGAAATGTAGGGTTTCGCAGGGATCGAATGAAGGGTAGAGCCACGGGCCGTAACACATCTGAAATGTAACGTCCACTGTTCAAAGTGCCGTCAATGCGAGCAAGAGGTGACCGAGACGTGTAACCAATGGCACCCCATACCACCACGCCGGGTGATACGCCAGTAAGGCGATAACAAATATACGCTTCCAATGTACGTTCCCCGCGATGTCGCCAAACACGGTTACGACCATCATAATGCTGTAAATCGCAGGTTCGAATCCTGCCTCGGGCATGGATGTGTGTGATGTCCTTAGGTTAGTTAGGTTTAAGTAGTTCTAAGTTCTAGGGGACTGATGACCACAGCAGTTAAGTCCCATAGTGCTCAGAACCATTTTAACCATATTTTTGTGCTGTAAACAGAACCTGGCTTCATCCGAAAAAGTGACGTTCTGCCATTCATGCACCCAGGTTCGTCGCAGGCGCTCCTGTCTGTGATGCAGCGTCAGGGGTAACTACAGCCATGGTCTCCGAGCTGATAGTCCATGCTGTTACAAACGTCGTCGAACTGTTCGCGAAGATGGTTGTTGTTTTGCAAACGTCCCCATGTGTTGGCTCCGAGATCGAGACGTGGCTGCACGATCCGTTACAGCCATGCGGATAAGATGCCTGTCATTTCGACTGCTATTGATACGAGGCCGTTGGGATCCAGCATGGCGTCCCGTATTACCCTCCTGAACCCACCGAGTCCATATTTTGCTAACAGTCATTGGATCTCGACCAACGCAGCAGCAATGTCGCGATACGATAAACCGCAATCGTGATAGGCTGCAATCCGACCTTTATCAAAGTATTTGTGAAAATACAATGTACAATCTCCTACAAATTTAACATATTCACAAGTACCTTTACCTTTAATCCATATAAAAACAGTTTCATTAACAGATATTTTACGTCTATTACGTGTATACAAGGAAAAGGGTGAGGGTGACATATATGTTGATTTGCCAAAGTCTTTATTAGCATTTTCAGCAACATGATATGTTCGGTATGCTATGATGTCACGATCAACAAAGCTTTCCAGTCCGGATACATTGGGTACGCCTGTTCCACCACGTACAACAGCGACTGTTAGCCATCCATTTCCGTGGGTAAAAGTATCATTGATGTCGATGCTGAAGTTCAGTCTGCATCCACAAAAGACTGCAGGTCCGTCCAGTAGAGAGTGTGCAGCGACAGATTTAATCGTATTCTTTTTCTTGTCGGCGGCAGATGTGGTCATTTCAACGTCTTCAATTGTTTTATATATATAGTCTGTCTTGCACGACGTTTCATTACAGTTTCATTACCAGATATTTTACGTCTATTACGTGTATACAAGGAAAAGGGTGAGGGTGACATATATGTTGATTTGCCAAAGTCTTTATTAGCATTTTCAGCAACATGATATGTTCGGTATGCTATGATGTCACGATCAACAAAGCTTTCCAGTCCGGATACATTGGGTACGCCTGTTCCACCACGTACAACAGCGACTGTTAGCCATCCATTTTCGTGGGTAAAAGTATCATTGATGTCGATGCTGAAGTTCAGTCTGCATCCACAAAAGACTGCAGGTCCGTCCAGTAGAGAGTGTGCAGCGACAGATTTAATCGTATTCTTTTTCTTGTCGGCGGCAGATGTGGTCATTTCAACGTCAAGTCGCCGTCGTCGTGCAAGACAGACTATATATAAAACAATTGAAGACGTTGAAATGACCACATCTGCCGCCGACAAGATGGTGATCACGATGATGTCACGATCAACAAAGCTTTCCAGTCCGGATACATTGGGTACGCCTGTTCCACCACGTACAAGAGCGACTGTTAGCCATCCATTTCCGTGGGTAAAAGTATCATTGATGTCGATGCTGAAGTTCAGTCTGCATCCATATATAAAACAAGACTGCAGGTGGGTAAAAGTATCATTGATGTCGATGCTGAAGTTCAGTCTGCATCCACAAAACACTGCAGGTCCGTCCAGTAGAGAGTGTGCAGCGACAGATTTAATCGTATTCTTTTTCTTGTCGGCGGCAGATGTGGTCATTTCAACGTCTTCAATTGTTTTATATATAGTCTGTCTTGCACGACGACGGCGACTGTATCTTCTGCCAAGATGCCATACAGAAGATACAGTCGCCGTCGTCGTGCAAGACAGACTATATATAAAACAATTGAAGACGTTGAAATGACCACATCTGCCGCCGACAAGAAAAAGAATACGATTAAATCTGTCGCTGCACACTCTCTACTGGACGGACCTGCAGTCTTTTGTGGATGCAGACTGAACTTCAGCATCGACATCAATGATACTTTTACGCACCGGACTGGAAAGCTTTGTTGATCGTGACATCATAGCATACCGAACATATCATGTTGCTGAAAATGCTAATAAAGACTTTGGCAAATCAACATATATGTCACCCTCACCCTTTTCCTTGTATACACGTAATAGACGTAAAATATCTGTTAATGAAACTGTTTTTATATGGATTAAAGGTAAAGGTACTTGTGAATATGTTAAATTTGTAGGAGATTGTACATTGTATTTTCACAAATAAATTGCAAGCAACCTAGTGTGACTAGTGCCCGCGTACGGGATAACACTCTGCTGGCACTGTTAAATTTTCTAAGTCCCTTATCTCTCGCCGCGCCACTGCGCGGCTATAAAAGCGAGCGCTGACCGCGGAGCGGATCATTCGCGCTGCTGCTGCTGCACAGGCAACTGCATTGAACGCTGCCAAGATGCCATACAGAAGATACAGTCGCCGTCGTCGTGCAAGACAGACTATATATAAAACAATTGAAGACGTTGAAATGACCACATCTGCCGCCGACAAGAAAAAGAATACGATTAAATCTGTCGCTGCACACTCTCTACTGGACGGACCTGCAGTCTTTTGTGGATGCAGATTGAACTTCAGCATCGACATCAATGATACTTTTACCCACGGAAATGGATGGCTAACAGTCGCTGTTGTACGTGGTGGAACAGGCGTACCCAATGTATCCGGACTGGAAAGCTTTGTTGATCGTGACATCATAGCATACCGAACATATCATGTTGCTGAAAATGCAAGACAGACTATATATAAAACAATTGAAGACGTTGAAATGACCACATCTGCCGCCGACAAGAAAAAGAAGACGATTAAATCTGTCGCTGCACACTCTCTACTGGACGGACCTGCAGTCTTTTGTGGATGCAGACTGAACTTCAGCATCGACATCAATGATACTTTTACGCACCGGACTGGAAAGCTTTGTTGATCGTGACATCATAGCATACCGAACATATCATGTTGCTGAAAATGCTAATAAAGACTTTGGCAAATCAACATATATGTCACCCTCACCCTTTTCCTTGTATACACGTAATAGACGTAAAATATCTGGTAATGAAACTGTAATGAAACGTCGTGCAAGACAGACTATATATAAAACAATTGAAGACGTTGAAATGACCACATCTGCCGCCGACAAGAAAAAGAATACGATTAAATCTGTCGCTGCACACTCTCTACTGGACGGACCTGCAGTCTTTTGTGGATGCAGATTGAACTTCAGCATCGACATCAATGATACTTTTACCCACGGAAATGGATGGCTAACAGTCGCTGTTGTACGTGGTGGAACAGGCGTACCCAATGTATCCGGACTGGAAAGCTTTGTTGATCGTGACATCATAGCATACCGAACATATCATGTTGCTGAAAATGCAAGACAGACTATATATAAAACAATTGAAGACGTTGAAATGACCACATCTGCCGCCGACAAGAAAAAGAAGACGATTAAATCTGTCGCTGCACACTCTCTACTGGACGGACCTGCAGTCTTTTGTGGATGCAGACTGAACTTCAGCATCGACATCAATGATACTTTTACCCACGGAAATGGATGGCTAACAGTCGCTGTTGTACGTGGTGGAACAGGCGTACCCAATGTATCCGGACTGTTTTTATATGGATTAAAGGTAAAGGTACTTGTGAATATGTTACATTTGTAGGAGATTGTACATTGTATTTTCACAAATAAATTGAATTGTAGCGTAGCCCGTCGTCGTGCAAGACAGACTATATATAAAACAATTGAAGACGTTGAAATGACCACATCTGCCGCCGACAAGAAAAAGAATACGATTAAATCTGTCGCTGCACACTCTCTACTGGACGGACCTGCAGTCTTTTGTGGATGCAGACTGAACTTCAGCATCGACATCAATGATACTTTTACCCACGGAAATGGATGGCTAACAGTCGCTGTTGTACGTGGTGGAACAGGCGTACCCAATGTATCGGGACTGGAAAGCTTTGTTGATCGTGACATCATAGCATACCGAACATATCATGTTGCTGAAAATGCAAGACAGACTATATATAAAACAATTGAAGACGTTGAAATGACCACATCTGCCGCCGACAAGAAAAAGAAGACGATTAAATCTGTCGCTGCACACTCTCTACTGGACGGACCTGCAGTCTTTTGTGGATGCAGACTGAACTTCAGCATCGACATCAATGATACTTTTACCCACGGAAATGGATGGCTAACAGTCGCTGTTGTACGTGGTGGAACAGGCGTACCCAATGTATCCGGACTGTTTTTATATGGATTAAAGGTAAAGGTACTTGTGAATATGTTACATTTGTAGGAGATTGTACATTGTATTTTCACAAATAAATTGAATTGTAGCGTAGCCCGTCGTCGTGCAAGACAGACTATATATAAAACAATTGAAGACGTTGAAATGACCACATCTGCCGCCGACAAGAAAAAGAATACGATTAAATCTGTCGCTGCACACTCTCTACTGGACGGACCTGCAGTCTTTTGTGGATGCAGACTGAACTTCGGCATCGACATCAATGATACTTTTACGCACCGGACTGGAAAGCTTTGTTGATCGTGACATCATAGCATACCGAACATATCATGTTGCTGAAAATGCTAATAAAGACTTTGGCAAATCAACATATATGTCACCCTCACCCTTTTCCTTGTATACACGTAATAGACGTAAAATATCTGTTAATGAAACTGTTTTTATATGGATTAAAGGTAAAGGTACTTGTGAATATGTTAAATTTGTAGGAGATTGTACATTGTATTTTCACAAATAAATTGCAAGCAACCTAGTGTGACTAGTGCCCGCGTACGGGATAACACTCTGCTGGCACTGTTAAATTTTCTAAGTCCCTTATCTCTCGCCGCGCCACTGCGCGGCTATAAAAGCGAGCGCTGACCGCGGAGCGGATCATTCGCGCTGCTGCTGCTGCACAGGCAACTGCATTGAACGCTGCCAAGATGCCATACAGAAGATACAGTCGCCGTCGTCGTGCAAGACAGACTATATATAAAACAATTGAAGACGTTGAAATGACCACATCTGCCGCCGACAAGAAAAAGAATACGATTAAATCTGTCGCTGCACACTCTCTACTGGACGGACCTGCAGTCTTTTGTGGATGCAGACTGAACTTCAGCATCGACATCAATGATACTTTTACCCACGGAAATGGATGGCTAACAGTCGCTGTTGTACGTGGTGGAACAGGCGTACACAATGTATCCGGACTGGAAAGCTTTGTTGATCGTGACATCATAGCATACCGAACATATCATGTTGCTGAAAATGCTAATAAAGACTTTGGCAAATCAACATATATGTCACCCTCACCCTTTTCCTTGTATACACGTAATAGACGTAAAATATCTGTTAATGAAACTGTTTTTATATGGATTAAAGGTAAAGGTACTTGTGAATATGTTAAATTTGTAGGAGATTGTACATTGTATTTTCACAAATAAATTGAATTGTAGCGTAGCCTTTATCAAAGTCGGAAACGTGATGGTACGCATTTCTCCTCCTTATACGAGGCATCACAACAGCATTTCACCAGGCAACGCCGATCAACTGCTGTTTGTGTATGAGAAATCGGTTGGAAACTTTCCCGTGTCAGCACGTTTTAGGTGTCGCCACAGGCGCCAACCTTGAGTGAACGCTCTGAAAAGCTAATCATTTGCATATCACAGTATCTTCTTCCTGTCTGTTAAATTTCGCGTCTTTAGCACGTCATTTTGGTGGTGTAGCAGTTTTAATGGCCAGTTGTGTAGGTATTTTGTATGGGAGGAGAGGTATGGGTGGATTTAGTGACTGAGAATACAGTGTAAATCACGTTGCTCATTCGACTGAATCCTCCTTGACTATGTATAAATAGTTAATTGTAATCTTCTGATCTCTATTGATATTATGTCTTTAACAGAAAAAGGCTTTCCATCTGCGTTGTAACAGCTTTCCATGAGCTTCTTCGGGTGTGATGTAGTGCAATTTTCAACGGTGCACTTGCACAGTTTCGCTGTTCGTGGGGAAGGAAAGGGTTGTTAAGTTCGCCTGATACTCGTATGTCCTTTGTCTTTTGCAATGGTTCATGACCAGAATGTTGTGGGTGCTACTTTTCTGCCTTCTCATTTCGTTAGTCGCTTGGTATCTATCTTCGTTGGAGGGACGAGTAATTTACTGCAAGGTTAGTGTGTACTGCATTTCGACGTATCTCTCTTAGTAAAAGTGTTTATAATAGGAAATTACTGTTCGTACACATACACTTGCACGCCCATGTGTCGCGGGAAATCCCGGCGCTGATAAGTCTGCACGAGGAAGCAGACATCCGCGGTGTTTGGGATTCATTGGGAGATTACACGTCGGCTGCCGTCAGCGCTACGGCTCGCTCGTGTCGGGGAATCACCGGCATGTGGCTAGCGCGGGCGTCTCTCCACTGTGTGCCATGAGCCTGCGCCCAACTTCCGCTACTTGCGCTCGACCCTTGTCATCTGCCTTATGTACAGGGGATTGGCAAAATTATGTGAACACCTGTACTTACTTGTGAATGGTTTATTAATAGGGGTTGGACCCCCATTTGCCCGTAATACAGCTGCGATTCTTCTTGGAATACTGGCATATAACGATTGTATAGTCCCCAGTGGAATGTTATGCCACTCTTCCATCACAACCTCTTCTAGCTCCTATAGTGACGAGGGAGGCGGAAATCTGCTCCGGAGTCTGCGCTCCAATACCGCCCACAAACTTTCGATAATGTTCTAGTCCGGGGACTGTGCTGGTCAGGGAAGACGCTGCAGTTCAGTTGCATGCTCCTCATACCACGGTTGTACAATCCTGGCTGTGTGAATGGGTGCATTATCGTCCTGAAATATGGCATCATTGTTGGAGAACAACATTTAAATCATGAGATGCACCTGATCACCTAAAACATTCACATGGTCGTTGGCTGTAACACGGCCTTTTCGAGTAATGGTGGGACCAGTAGAATACCATGATATGACTGCCCACACCATCACGCTTTCACCTCCATGCTTAACCGTTGGAATCGAGCAATCAGGATTGTAGACACTCTTTGGCGTTCCGCAGACGCAAACCCGGCCCGATGTTGGAAATAACGAAAACGTTGACTTGTCGGACCATATGACGTGTTTCCATTCATCAGCCATCCAGTATTTATACTTCTTTGGTTTGGTTGCAGTCACTAATGGTTTCGGTATAGCTGCTCGTCCATGAATATTCGCTTTATGGAGTTCTCAGAGGACAGTGTCGATAGATACGGGGTCTCGAAGATGCAGTCACTTTAGCCGCCGTAGTTTTGTGTTGTTTTGACACAATTTGTGTTAGCATACGACGATCTCTGTCATTAAGTTTTGATTTGCGACCACTATTGCGTTTACGCGATGATGTCTTTCCATGTTTTGTGTAGGCTGTCATGACTGTTGAAACAGGTGCTCCTGAAACATTCAATAAATTGGCTGTCTTGGTTACTGATGTTGCAGCTAACTGGGTCCCCACAATCCGCCTCTTTGGAACTCGGCTGGATCTTTCATTGCACGTCGACTTCGGCCTCTGAAAGCAAATAAAAAGTTTCACTACTCGTAAACAACCTGCACTGATGCCTTGTCCGCACAGTCCAGCGCGACACGTGCCTTACCTGCGTTATTGACCTTCAAGCACAAGCATCCCATTGCTACCACTGTTTCCATTATTTTGCGTATCCCCTGTATCTCCCTTTATTGAAGTGTTTGTTGTTGTTAGGAATTTTCGTATACCCGACTAAAATACATTTACGACAATGAATGTGTTCACGGTAAAGGTTTTGGAAGCCCGCTGGTAGCAGAGAGCGCGCCTAAACTGACGATGCGTCATACCTCGTGCCCGGTAGCGTCCCCGCGTTTTCTGGAACAATGGTCGATCAGCGTTGATTGCCGTCACCGCTTTCCCTCCCAGCCTCACACGTGTACGCGCTTTGTCTCACCGCTTCCCATGGACCGTCGACCGCATGACGCTTCATCTGTAACTGACACGTGCTTCCAGCAAGTAGTCACCGCACGTACTTACCATCTGTGGAATTCTTTACGGGGGTTAGTCAAAATGTGTTAATTGTCGCCATGCAAAAATAAAGTTACATACCTATTTTATAGACTGTAAGACGCTACTGACTGTAACACACACCTTAATTTTTAGGAAATTTGGTAACAAAATTTTTTTTACCGTTTTTGTTATTAGATTGCAAAGTCAGGCTAAAAACGTTATTAATTTATAAAACCGAACTGACCTTTAAAATTACATTCAGTCCTCTATTTACACATTTAGTCTTCCTCACGTTTTCAGTTCTTTTTTACTAGCTCGCCAATCGCGAATGGTTTATTTAGTTGGTGGATGGCCGAAATTCCGCTCAACTGCTATGTTCCGTGTTCTTCTGCATATGCTATTACTTTATAGCCCAAATCATGTGAATACCTTTTATTTTATTTTATTTTTTTTTCGTTACGAAATTAGCTAGTAACAAATATGTTGAAACTTCCTGGCAGATTAAAACTGTGTGCTGGACCGAGACTCGAACTTAGGACATTTGCCTTTCGCAAGTGCTCTACCAACTGAGCAACCCAAGCACGACTCACGCCCCGTCCTCACAGCTCTAATTCCGCCAATACCTCGTCTCCTACCTTCCAAACCTCACAGAATCTGTCCTGCGAACCTTGCAGAATTAGCACTCCTGGAAGAAAGGATATTGCGGAGACATGGCTTAGCCACAGCCTGGGGGATATTTCTAGAATGAAATTTTCACTCTCCAGCGGAGTGTGCACTGATATGAAACTTCCTGGCAGATGAAAACTGTATGCCGGACCGAGACTCAAACTCAGGACCTTTGTCTTTCGTGGGCAAGTGCTCTACCAACTGAGCTAGCCAAGCACGACTCACGCCCCGTCGCTGTAGAGTGAAAATTTCAGTCTAGGAACAAAAATTTTGTACTGTTACCGATAGCACAAATGGCTTTCATTTCAAGTTCGCCGGCACCGTAGACTGCAGTGACGCAAAACAGGCAAGACAGTGTTCTGGGTATGTGATGGCGGGGCGGAGGGAGGCTTGTGAATCCCCGCAGCTCAGTTCGTCGCATCGGCCACTGCTACTGACAGTTGGATCCAATGTTGCCAGACAGAGATAGGATCGAATATATGGCCATTCATAAGGCTGGCGGGAATTTTAAATCAAATACTGGACATTTTTATATTAATTTCGAGTATAAGACGCACCTGAATTTCGGAGGCAATTTTTAGAAGAAAAAAATTGCTTCTTATAGTACGTAAAATACGGTAAGTAATCTGTTATCTGTGTGCGGTTATATGTTGCAGTACTGGTACACATCGAAATACTCTCGTCACAGCACTGTAGTACGCTGCGAGAGCCGGCCAGAGTGGCCGAGCGGTTCTAGGCGCTTCAGTATGGAACCGCTACGGTCGCAGGTTCGAATCCTGCCTCGGGCGTGGATGTGTGTGATGTCCTTAGGTTAGTTAGGTTTAAGAAGTTCTAAGCTGTAGGGGACTGATGACCTCAGATGTTAGTCCCATAGTGCTTAGAGCCATTTGAACGTCGCGAGAAGAACCAAAAAAAGAAATGCCACAATCCATTGAGAAGTTGCAGTGCAGTACAGTAGTGTTTATCAAACACGGTCGAGAACGTAAATGAAAATCCTTGAAAGCGAAGCGACGTTGCTCTCGCAGAGCCGTGTTGGGTTAATTTAGGAAAACGACATTTGGGGAAGATTGTGCGACAAGTGTGCCATGCCTCCATCGAGTTGGCGTCGTGAGAGTGAAGTAAACGTACGTTTAGATGGTCATAAAAACTGCATATAGCCGATAATACACTCGCGGAAAAAAGTCCCAGCACTACGAAGGAGTTGTGCCAGATGAACGAAACCTGATAGGCGTGTTTCTACATCTGAAAGATGACGTCTGTTTAAGTTTCACGCCAGTAGCGTAAGAGTGGTGCTAGTAGCGCCACTATGAGGATGAAAATCTGGTTTGCTTTAAACACGCGCTGCAACGCTCGTGAGATACAATCACCACTATAACTATCTGTGTAGTTTTTTTTATTTTATTTTATTTTTTTTTTTTTTTACCGTCATCCTTGAACTTCCATCGCTGAAGGGTGGTACGGGACTTAAAATCCCACAGTCACACCGTCAACGTGAGGTACAATAATGTCATTGCGATACAGGAACATTTTATCCCTACACCAAGACAGTTAGATCGGTCTACATCGGTGACGTTGCATCGCAATCTAAAGTCTCATGAGAGTTGGTTAACCGCTGAGAGTGGACGTAATGAGTAGATGTTAATCCAGAATTCCTTTAAGACAAGGAAGGCGCCATTATCAACAGTTCACTGAGTTTGAACGAGGTCATGTAATAGGGCTACAAGAAGATAGCTGAAACTTCCTGGCAGATTAAAACTGTGTGCCCGACCGAGACTCGAACTCGGGTGCGAGTGCGAGTCTCGGTCGGGCACACAGTTTTAATCTGCCCGGAAGTTTCATATCAGCGCACACTCCGCTGCAGAGTGAAAATCTCATTCTGGAAACATTCCCCAGGCTGTGGCTAAGCCATGTCTCCGCTATATCCTTTCTTTCAGGAGTGCTGGTTCTGCAAGGTTCGCAGGAGAGCTTCTGTAAAGTTTGGAAGGTAGGAAACGAAATACTGGCAGAAGTAAAGCTGTGGGTACCGGGCGTGGGTCGTGCTTCGGTAGCTCAGTTGGTAGAGCACTTGCCCGCGAAAGGCAAATCCCGAGTTCGAGTCTCAGTCCAGCACACAGTTTTAATCTGCCAGGAAGTTTCATATCAGCGCACACTCCGCTGCAGAGTGAAAATCTCATTCAAGAAGATAGCTGTTCCTTGACTATATGGCAGATAACCTGGCACAGTACATGATTTCTGGCAGCGATGGTCACGGGTAGGTATGGTGACAAGAAGACCGGCTTCCGGACTGCCACGTGGCTCTACCGAGAGGGAAGACGGTCGTGTTCGGCTAATGGCTGTAGCGCTTCATACTGGGTCAGCAGCAGCAAATTGAGCTGCAGTTGGCACCACAGAGACACAACGAACTGTTACAGATAGATTGCTTCAAGGATGGCCCCGAACCAGATGCACCCTAGCATGCATTCGACTGACCCCAAACCACCGGCGTTTTCGACTTCAGTGTCAAGCGAGAGCTCATTGGAGAGTGGAGTGAAGGCCTCCTGTGTTTTCCGATGAAGCTCTTTGTGCCTCTGTGCCAGCGATGGATGGATGTTGGTTAGGAGGAGGCCACGTGAGTGCATGCAATCAAGCTGTCTGCGACCTAAACACACTGGACCTTCACCTCCACCTGGAGCTATGGTGGGGGGGGGGGGGGGGGTGCCATTTCATATGACAGTAAGAGCACTCTCTGGTTTATCCCACGCGCCCTGACTGCAAACTTGTAAGCCAGTTTGGTGATTCGGTCTGTTGTACTGCCGTTCATGAACAGCATTCCAGGGAGTGTTTTCCCATAGAATAATGTTCGCTCACATACCTTTGTCGTAACCCAACATGCTCTACAAAGTGTCAACATGTTGCCTTGGCCTGCTTGATCACCAGATCTGTCTCCAATCGAGCACGTAATGGACCTCGTCGGACGACAACTCGGGGGTCATCCAGAACCAGCAATTACCGTTCCTGTGTTGACTGACCGAGTGCAACAATCAAGGCACTACATCCCACAAAATGACATCCGGCACATATAGGACGCAATGCATGCACGTTTGCATGCTTGCAGTCAACGTTCTGGCGGTTATATAGTTGTTAAAGTACTAGCATTTCACATGTGCAATAGCTTTTCTCGCGCTTACATTAACCTGTGAATTTGCAACGTTAATCAGTTAAATATGTTACTTAGACAAATGTTCTCCCGGAATTTGGTTGCTCTTCATTACCTCTTTCTTGGTGTTGGCAGTTTTTTCCTTCAGCGTATATACTGACAGTGTTGTCAGGCAACATTGCACCCACAGGAATCCTTGTCTTCTTTCCACTTCACTTCACCGTCTCCTACTATATCTAGATTGAACCTTTGCATTTCCCTTTTCAGATTTTCTAGTTTCCCTACCACGTTCAAGCTTCTGACATTCCACGCCCCGACTCGTAGAATGTTATTATTTCGTTGATTATTCAATCTTTTTCTCAGACATACCTGCACCGAAATAGCAAAATGGGGAAGTACTACACCTTACTGAAACTATAGGTCCTCTCTCATCCCTTGTCCTTCCAATCTGAGTATGAACTAGGGCCGTACCGTCTAAAGATATTTATGTTGGTCTATGGCACCATCAGAAAAATTTGCACCGTAATGTGTGGAGGTTTATTCTTCACCTCCTCATAAAAATGTATGTTGTGTATGGACCCCAAAAGACAACATTTTGTGACCTGGAACTCCGGTAAGTAACACCTTCATCGCTACAGTTCACTTTCCCACTCTTCGGAATTGTGTCAGAGACTGAAGAAGTGCATCCTTCGTCCTTCCAACGTTTCCCGGACGATATGCGCACTAAGCAAGGTGGTGCGATGGTTAGCACACAGGACGCCCATTCGGAAGTACGGCGGTTCGAGTCCGCGTTCAGCCATCCAGGTTTAGGTTTTCATGATTTCCCTAAATCGCTCCAGGCAGATGTTATGGTTCATTTGAAAGGCACAGTCGACTTCCTTTCCTATCTTTGAAACCATCCGAAGTTGTGCTCTGTCTCTTTCGACGTCGACTGGACGTTAGATCCTTTCTTCCTTAGATAAACGCGTAATTGTAAGCCCTCTTTCGTATGCTTGCACAAGACTGACCTTGGCGCACTCTGAGCCAGTGATCTTTTCCGTGTCAGCTGTCGACCTCATTTGTGAATTTTCCGGAGGTGCTGCGACCTCTCTGTGTTGTTCCTCTCTTGTTAGTGGTCGACCACTTTTAGGTTTATCCTGTACACTAGCGATAGTAAAAAGCTTTTGCTCCTGCCGCAGAAGTGTTCTCGTTGGAGGAGATTCACGCCTGAGTCGCATTTGGAAGTTCAAACGCAGTTGTTCCAACGATTGTCCAGCTCTTGGCCATTCATGGAACCAATTGCCTGCAATTACGCGATTTTCAGTGGTGCAATCACTGGTGTCCTCCATTGTTTACGTCACTGGTGTCCGCCATTGTTTACGTAATCTGTTAACAGACAGTATTTTGAGGTCAACACATTGCAAGTTTGCTATGTCCTATAGGCTACATGTCGGTCATGCAGACGGTTGACGGGACAATGTGCCTACTCCGCAGATTAAAGAGGAGTACAGGCTCGAACACGTCGAGGATAGCGCAGTAAATTGGACACGCTTTTTAAAAGTGTACTTTTCCGTCATTCCGTAGAAACGATTTAGGAACGGGCAAATCTTGTTGGACGGACTGGGATTTAATCGCCACTCGCACCCGACATACGTCGGGTGGATTGACCACTTCGCCACAGTGTGCGATACTCAGGTTGAACATTGTTTGCCCCGGGAACAGCTGTTTGATAGTCCACCGACTACGGTTAAGCAGCAGGCAGGCGGTGTCAGCAGGCGCCGGAACTGGGTAGCGGCTGCCGAGTGCTGGTCGCTGAATTATTTACGGCGCTCTTCCTCCCCCTCCCCCCACCCCCTGCCGCAGCATTCCTGGTCGGGCCTTTCCCGGTCAGGACGTAGCGTGATGACAGGCTTGCCAACACACCAACATTGGGGTCGAGTCCGAATGACTAAACTAGCAAACGCCTCTCTCGGAGTGGCCAACTCATGGCTCGTATTACGCCCCTTCCACGAAGCTGTTCTAAGCAGATGATATCACGAAATATACGGGAAACTCTCTTGCGGTTAGAACTAATTGTGGAACATTTCGGTAACAGGGAATACGGAGAACCGTAACAATTACAAATTAACTACCTCTCACTTAATAGATGTGTATTTAATTAATTCTATCCTCCTTTGTCACATCCGATTTCGCACTGAAACAAGTAATCGGAAAGTGTATGTAGTACATTTTCGAGCATAATTTGAGACCGCAAAACCGTTTCGAGGAGAATCGCCCTTTTCACCATGCCCAAGAATGGGAAAAGATTTTAAATTAAACAATATTGGAAATGAAAACGGAATTCAGTGTTACTCACGCCTAAATTCATTAGAATTAATTATATAGCTAATGGCCTTGCACTGAAATTATCAGAGTCTGTTGAAAAGATGGCTGCTTCCTGACTTCCAAATTCCGTATCTTATCGTACAGTTACAGTCATCCTCAAAAGGTAGTCTGTTCATAAGTACCCTATGTGTGTGTGTGTGTGTGTGTGTGTGTGTGTGTGTGTGTGTAGTGAGGAGCTATAATATAAAGCTATGTTTTAAAGCTATTTAGTGCTCAGCGTCTTGTAATATGAAATTATACATTGGATTCATATGCAAGAATAAGTACACAAACAAATTAAATCAACAATGATGACTTTGTCAAGACTGTAGTGCAAATCGTCCATGGTTGGTCGTTCGTGACGTTTCCAGACGACAAGATGATGCTGTTTGTCATGCAGTTCACAGTAATATTGCACTGAATGAGTAGCACTTATATTTACGTCATTTATGTGAAGCTTCTGTTCATTTTGAAGTTTTATAGTTAATGTAAAATATATTTTCAGTGATACGGAACACTTGGTCACCGTTGTCTTATAACTTGTCACAGCTTGGGAATAATGTTAATATGCCGATAGTTTACACTTCGTCCTCTGTTTATTTGTGCTGGTTACAGCACATACAATGTGTGGCTTCGGTGCCATATTCTGAATCACATGAGACATAATAATTATTTTATAAGAGGACGACGCTGTGTTCAGCAGAAACACACATACTTTCAGTCTCCTTTGTCCGCCTGAAGGTACGTGAGAGGAACATCTAAATACGTGGCATAGATATGAATAATGAAGTGACTGATCGCAGTAACGATTTTGTATTGTTTTACAACACTATTTATATAACAGTGAAAATGTGTAGTTCAAAAAATGGTTCAAATGGCTCTGAGCACTATGGGACTCAACATCTTAGGTCATAAGTCCCCTAGAACTTAGAACTACTTAAACCCAACTAACCTAAGGACATCACACACACCCATGCCCGAGGCAGGATTCGAACCTGCGACCGTAGCAGTCCCGCGGTTCCGGACTGCAGCGCCAGAACCGCACGGCCACCGCGGCCGGCTGTGTAGTTCAGTTAGTGGTAGGAAATACATAATTAAAATAGTAGTCATTTCCTGCAATAATACTACAGTCACCTGCTTTATGTAAGAGAATAACCCAGTAAATCATTAACATTTACCAGTGATGAATGCAGACGTCACAGAACAACATTGTCCTCACACGAATACAACACCTCTCCTCCTGTTCCTAGCCTAATAAGCGGCATCAGTGTTGCCTTTGCCTCAGTGTATGCTCTGCTGTATGGATGAATGACTGATGATGACAAACATCCTTTCCTAGCGAGTCACTGCAGCAACACGTCAGTAAGCACCTGAAGATGACGAGCAGCTGTCTCGCTGAAATATTATGCAGCTTGTACAGCGTTATTCGACGCGACGTCCGTGAACCAGTAAGGCAGTTTACGCCGGGAACGTCTCAAACAACACATATTACGTTATTTTCGAACACACAACGTAATTTTCCGCCAATGAAATAAAGGCTTACATCATTGAGCAACTGCTTAAAGATGTTTGTGGCCGAATGTCTCGTTCCTTTTCAGTGTCACACTAAGGGCAGGTGAAGGATAGTATAAGTTATTTCTCCCTGTAGTATGGTATTTCTCGACTGTTACTAGTAATGACAGCTTGTGGACAGCAAACTTCGTAATGGAGTAAAGTACTGTGAGACTGTTGTCAGCACACCCAACTGTTTAAACATGAGTCTACAACAGATTCTAGAGTGGGTACCACATAGTAGCCTTATTACAGGCAAAAACTTTTTCTTCAATGACGAGTTACCACAAAATGTAGTCATAAGACATTAATGAATGATAATAGGAAAAGTAAGTCCATTTATGGACATTTGCTTCTCCAAAATCTTCAATTATCCGTAATTCAAAAGGTGTAGAGCTTAGACGTTTAAGAAGATATGTAACACGTGACTTCGAATTTAGGTTCTTATCAGTGTACCCGTGTCAAGTAAACACCCAAGAATTTAGGATATTCTGTTTCATCTATTGATTTACCCATATGCATTATTTCTAATGGTGTGCTCAAGCCTAATGCCCAGTAGAATTGCATGTACAGTATTGTGTTTTATCTCAGTTCAGTGACAGTCCACATGCAGAGATCTAGTTGTCAGATAAAAAAAAGATAGTTTCATTTTCAAGTTTGCAGTATCTCAATTGCGCTTGTTTATAATAATTCCATCGTCAGCAGAGAGAACTGTTTCCGCATATCTGAGCACTTGTTACTCTGATGAATTATTCTGACGTAGTTTGTTCTTATTTTGATTCGTCTGTTGTTTTAGGAGATTGCTACATGTTCGTAAATGCAGTTTTTGTGGACTGCACAAACGCAATTTTCGTCAGGCGATGAAACAAAACTCGTTGGAAAATGGCATCAAGACTTCGCTACTACTTCGCTGGCAGCCTGAGATTTAAAATTACATGTTTATGATTAGTGAGCAGCAAGCATCACGGTTTTTTTCCTTATGCGGTTTCCGCAGTGCACGGACCACAGCTACGGTGCTTCCCATTGAGGTTAGACTGTGGTTGGTCGTGGCTGCTTGAGGCCGGCACGCCACTTGCGGATGGTCGCGTATTTCGCTCGCCCTCTGCGGCGCGCGTTGCGCCTGGTGTGTGGCGAGGGGTGTTTTTGCCGCGGGCCATGCGCCTTGTAACGGACCGCTCCTGACCTGCCTTCATTTTTTGTGATCCGCTCCCATTCATCGCCTCCGCGGCGCATTCCCACGATCGTTACTATGGCCGTTCAGAATTACCGCGCACAAAGAAGGGCGTTTTACCTGAGCCATTATGGGCTCTAACTGCAGGCCGCGTCTTTTACATCTTAATGTTTACCGAACGCTACCGGATAGGATAATTTTTAACTACTTCCATGTGGGTTTATGCTCGAACTACACTACCGCTCCATGAATCACCCGTGACGAGAACTGCAGTTCGCAGTATAATAAAAATGTATCATTCCCTATCACGTAGGGCATTTAAGCCTCCCATTCAGGCCTCTCAATAAACCATGGGAATAAGGATTAGAGGTAGATACACGTCAGAATTGTGTAAGGTAAAGCTCTTAAAGATTAAAAAAAGGAAGATTAAGAATCAGAAGGGATGTCACATTAGAGAACTTTCCATCGACTTATGGGTCATTTATTCCGAGTGCTTCACGTCAGTTTCAACCTCAGGACACAAAAACTGAGTAATTCATTTCCTTTTTTGCAGTGTTTAAATTTATCCATGTTAATGAAATTGTTTGAGGTCTGCGACTGTATTATAAATTTATGAAATAAATTCTACTGCCTTTTATTAATATTTATTAGCGTGACAGGTTTCAACAGCAGCCTGTCATCACCGGCTGCATCACAGTTACGTGTACATTAATCTGAAGTGTGATGAGGATTGTTTGCTGGGTGTGCCTGTGAGGCTGTGTAGCGAATTTTTTTTTAAAATTTCAAATTACTGTATAACCAAAAAATACCTAATAATCATACAGTTGAATAAGTGCCATGACAAACTGACAAATATGCTTGTGTAAAAAAACTGTATCATCATTGTTTGCCATCTTCGCAGTTGAAATAAGTGTATCTTGGCAGTTTCTGTCTCTGGAATGTGGTTAACATTTAAATATAAAAGTCTTATTTGAGATGGTTTTGTGTTAATTACTGTCCTCTCGGTGGCAGCCAAATCAGTTTCCAGAAAAAATGTAACTAATTCGGTAATGAAATGATTTAAACATGAAACTCACTTAAGACACATGGTATAATAAATGAAACTTTCTGTACAGGCTAAATTTCGGTACATAGCTCACTATTGCACCCATTAAATAATCCTTTTGGTACCTGAGATAACTGTAATGTGCATATGGCTGTAATGCACCAGAAGATAGCTACTAAAACCCGTCTAAAATGTGACTGAAGTAGTAAAAATGATTTCATAAATTTTATGCAGTCATATGTGAGAAAATACTGTCCAATAAGAAGTGTAGTTATATCCAGTTGAACATCGACTCGACGAAATATTGGAGTAGTGCTAGACCCTAGTATTAAGGAAATGCCGAGTTGAGCAATAAACGAAACGTAAAATCGTAACATCCTTTACTACATGATTAAGTAGTCACAACAAGAGCTTCCCACATTATACAAATATTTGGAAACAACGGAGTGTAATGTTATCAGTGCAACGACCCGTCAGGTTAGCCGAGAGCACTAATGCACTGTTCCTGCACTCGGGTAGGCGCGCCGACCCCAGATCGAATCCGCCCGGCCAGCCTGAATGTGGTTTTTTGGCGGTTTTCCACATCCCGCTAGGTGAATTCCAGGATGATCCCCACGTTCCGCGTCAGTTACACGACTCGGAGACATCTGAACACGTTCGCACTATTCCATGGATTACAGTAGACGCAGACAGCTGGGGTACACAAATCCCATCCTGGGGGGTACAGGGTGGCAGCAAGAAGGGCATCCGGCCATCCCTTAAAATTAACCTTGTCAAACACGTCCTAAACATGCCGACCCTGTGAAAGTGTGGGACAAGGCATCAGCAGAAGAAAGAAAGAATGTTATGACTGCAATGGCCTCATAGGCAAACTGCAGGCTGCAATTCACTGCTAGGTTATCCGAAGTGAGATTGCACACAAAATACTTACACAGCCTATTTTTCAATACTGAGGCCTGCATCAGGCTGGAATAAGAGGGAACATTCGGCGTATACAAACGAAGGTGATGCAAATGGTCACATGCTTATTTGGTTAGCGTGAGGGTGTACAAGAACTGTTGAAAAAATCTAAGCTGCCAGACACACTATCAAAAGACATAGTGCCTCTCCCAAGAACCCACTTACAAGACATCAAACCGCCTTTCCAGGCAGAAACTACAAGTTTTCTTTGGCTTCCTATGAATCTATCTCCTAGAGCTGGTGCACATAAAATGAAGTAAATACTTTGTAATAGCTCATACAAAGACGTCGTACTTCCCTCCCTCGATTGGATCATGAATTAGAAAGAAACCTTTATATTTGTCCCAGTAAAAAGTACATCTACCACGCTCGACACAGTGATTCGCAGAATATAGATAAAACTCGATAATAGCAAGGAACAAAGAAAACTCTGACATAACAGTATAGAAAAAAACCTCTTTGTAAGTTTTTTATTCACACCACAGATACAAGGTACGCATAAACAGATTGTTGTGTGGCAAGACTCGTACTTGAAGGAACGTTATATACCATCCTTCCTGCCTTTCATATCATGATTATGTTTATACTATTTTTGTATTTCCATCTTCTAGATGGATCTCGTGTAATGGTCACGACATTAAAGTCAGAGGATTCTCGGTCTCAAACGGAGCACGTAGACGGTTGCTCTTTCTATATCATTTCGCCAACGAAACAGGGAGCAGTTAAATCGATCAAAGATTGCGGAAAAGGAGAGATTGGAAGCGTGTGAGATGCGACGTTACAGAAAGATGCTACAGATTAAACAGGCTGACAAGGAAGGGGGGATTCTCCGAAGAATTGATGAGGAAAGGAATACGTAGAAAATGTCGAGTCACGTCTTCGACGCTGAAGTGACAAAAGTCATGGGATAACGATACGCACATATACAGATGGCAGTAGTGTCTCGTGCACAGGGCATGAAAGGACAGTGCATTGGCGGAGCTGCCATTTGTACTCAGGCGATTCAGGTGAAACAGTTTGCGACGTGATTATGGCCAAACAACATGAATGAACAGACTGTGAACGCGGTATGGTAGTTGGAGCTAGACGAGTGGGCATTCCATTTCAGAAATCGTTATGGAATTCAATATTCCGAGATCCCCAGTGTCAAGAGTGTGCCGAGAATACAAAATTTCAGGCACTGTCTCTCACAACGAACAACCCCATCGCCGACGTCCTTTTCTTTTCGACCGATGATGATGATTTGAGGTGAGGGGCGCTTGACATCATGGGCATCAGCGCCATGACGAGAAGACAGCATGTTAATCTCGTGGGTGTGGACGAAGGCCGTCCCCATGTGCGGAGCAGTTTTTGTATTAAGGTCTGCGTCCCTTCCCCACCAATTTAGGGCTTTTCGACTGAGTGCATCGGCGTTTGCGTAGAGTTGTCAGTGCTAACTGAAAGCATCAATGCGTAAAATAACCGCAGAAATCAGTGTGGGACTTCCGACGAACGTATCCGTTAGGACAATGCGGTGAAATTTGACGTTAATGGGCTATGGCAGCAGATGACCGACGCGAGTGCCTTTGCTAACAGCACGACATCTCCTGCAGCTCCTCTCCTGTGTTCATGATCATATTTCTTGTATGTCCATCCTTTTGACGGGCAGTCTTGGGGACCACGGCCGTTTACTGTTGTAAGAAAATGAAACGCCTATAGCCGTCCTTATGATCTTAGTTATTGTGTAGCTACCAGTTTCGGCGCTACAATGCGACATCTTCTGGCCGTAGTTGATCCATAGATACCGCATCAGTGGCCAGCAATCAACGTGCGGACACCAAAGTTTACAGATAGTCTATGTAACCAGTTATGTTGGCCATTGGTGCGGTATATACACTGAAGAGCCAAAGAAACTGGTACACCTACCTATTATCGTGTAGCGCCCCTGCTAGCACGCAGAAGTGCCGCAACACGACGTCTGACGTAGTGCTGAAGGGAACTGACACCATCAATCCTGCAGGGCCGTCCATAAAGCCGTAAGAGTACGCGGGGGTGGCGATATCTTCTGAACGGCACGTTGCAAGGCATCCCAGTTATGCTCAATAATATTCATGTATGGACAGTCTGGTGGCTAGCGGAAGTGTTTAAACTCAGAATAGTGTACCTGGAGCCACTCTGTAGCAATTCTGGACGTATGGGTTGTCGCATTGTCTTGCTGAAATTTCCCTAGTCTGTCGGAACGCACAATGGATTTGAATCGATGCAGGTGATCAGACAGAATGCTTACGTACGGGTCACCAGTCAGAGTCGTATCTAGACGTATAAGGGGTCCCATATCACTCCAAACTGCACACGCCCCACACCATTACAAAGCCTTCACCAGCTTGAACAGTCCCTTGCTGACGTGCAGGTTCCATGGATTCATGAGGTTGTCTCCATACCCGTACACGTCCATCCGTTCGATAAAATTTGAAACGAGATCGTCCGATCAGGCAACATGTCTCCAGTCATCAACAGTCCAATGTCGGTGTTGACGGGCCCAGGCGAGGCGTAAAGCTTTTGTCGTTCAGTCATCTTGGGCTCATGAGCGAGCCTTCGCGTCCGAAAGCCCATAACGGTGATGTTACGTTGAAGGGTCGCACGCTGACACTTGGTGATGGCCCAGCATTGAAATCTGCAGCAATTTGCGGAAGGATTGTACTTCTGTCACGTTGAATGATTCTCTTTAGTCGCCGTTGGTCCCGTTCTTGCAGTATCTTTTTCCAGCCGCAACGATGTCGGAGATTTGATGTTTTAGCGGATTCCTCGTATTCACGGCACACTCGTGAAATGGTCGTATGGAAATTTCCCACTTTATCGCTACCTCGGATATGCTGTGTCCCATCACTCGTGCACCGACTAAGACTCTTACGTAGGCGTTGCGGACCGCCGCGCCGTATTCTGTCAGTTTACATATCTTTGTATTTGAATACGCCGCCCTCGGTAGCTGAGTGGTCAGCGTGACAGACTGTCAATCCTAAGGGCCCGGGTTCGATTCCCGGCTGGGTCGGAGATTTTCTCTGCTCAGGGACTGGGTGTTGTGTTGTCCTAATCATCATCATTTCATCCCCATCGACTCGCAGGTCGCCGAAAGACCTGCACCAGGCGAACGGTCTACCCGACGGGAGGCCCTAGCCACACGACATTTCATTTCATTTGAATACGCATGCCTATACCAGTTTCTTTGGCGCTCCAATGTATACGGATCTTGTTAACACCTTCGCCGTCAACTATGGCCTGAAGACGTCGCCTTAAAGCGCCAAAACTGGTAGCTACACAATAAATAAGATCATAAGGACAGCTTTTGGCGTTTCATTTTCTTACAAGATCGTATTGGTTGGACCCTCGACGACTGGAAAACCGTGGCCTGGTCAGATGAGTCCCGATTTCGGTTGGTAAGAGCAGGTTGTGGCACAGACCCCATGGATCCAAGGTGCCAACAAGGCAGTGCGCAAGCTGATGGTGGCTCTATGGTGTGGGCTGTGTTTACACGGAATAGAGTGGGTCTTCTGGTTCAACTGAGCCTCTTGCAGACCATTTGCAGCCATTCGCCGACTTCATGTTCCAAAACGATGGAATTTTTATATATGACAATGCTCTACGTCGCCGGGCACAGTTGTTTGCGATTGGTTTCAAGAACCTTCTGGACAATTCGAGCGTATGATTTGGTCGCCCAGATCGCCCGGCATGAATGCCATCGAAGTTTTATGGGACATAATGGAGAGATCCAGTTCATGCACAAAATCCTGCACCGGCAACAGTTTTCAGTTATGGACGGCTATAGAGGCAGCATTCCTCAGTTTTTCTCTGGGGGATTTCTAACGGCGTGTGAAGTCCAAGTCACGTCGAGTTGGTGCACAACGCTGGGCAGAAGGAGTTCCTGTGTCAATAATAAGAGACTGAAACAAGTAACGTGCAAAGGCGTTTATCCAATTTTTAAGTCACACATCGTTACAGTTTTCCATGTAGCGCAGATGTAAATGAAAAATTAGTAATAAATAAAAACCTAACTAAAGAAAATAAATTTCGAAATTTGTTATCAATTTCGTGTGGTTTTTTCCTCTCTCTAACATTTTTCTTCTTTGTTTTCCAGGTACGGCTGAGATTTGGTAGTTACCCGTATTCTGGTAAGTAAAGTCTTGCTGCTTACATTGATGTGAATTGTGTGAGCTGTGTTTGCTTCATCCACAGGAAGAATGGATGTCAAGTTATTGTAAGCGGCAGTATGATTTCAAGCTGCTTCGCGTTTTTACTTTCTGATGTTCCTCTCTACCTAAAGGACGGTCAGGTTTCTCCCTGCATGAAAACTTGCACGGATAACTCACGAGGATAGATGCATCGATCAGCCAGATCATTATGACCACGTACCTAATAGCTGGTATGCCCACCTTTGGCACAGGTAACAGCGGCGACGCGTCGTGGAATGGAAGCAGTATGGCCTTGATAAGTCGCTGGAGGAAGTTGGCACCACATCTGCACACAACTCACCTAATTCCCGTAAATTCCGGGGAGGGGCTGGCGATGAGCTCTGACGCCACGTTCAATCACATCCCAGATGTCTACGATCGGGTTCGGATCTGGCGAGTTGGGGAACCAGCACATCAATTGGAACTTGCTACTGTGTTCCTCGAACCACTCTATCACACTCGTGACCTTGTGGCTTGGCGCATTATGAAAATTGCCACTGCTTTCGGGAAACATTATCGTCATGAAGAGGTGTTGTGTGGTCTGCAACCAGTGTACGATACTCCTTGGCCGTTAATGGTGCCTTGCACGAGCCCTACTGGATCTATGGATTCCCACGTTAATGCTCCCCAGAGCATAATGGAGCCGCCGCAGTACAGGTGTCACGGAGTTGTTCCCCTGGAAGACTACGGATTTGCGTCGCCCCATTGGCATGGTGAAGAATGTATCGGAATTCATCAGACCATGCAACGCTCTGCCACATCGCCGAAGTCCAGTGCCGAGGTTCACACGCTCATTTTAATCGCAGTTGCCAATCCCGTGATGTTAATTTTGGCATGTGCATGGGTATTGACTGCAGCGGCCCATCGTTAGGAGCAGTGCACTGTGTGTTCAGACTCACTTGTACATTGTCCAGCATTAAACTCTGATTTTAGCTCCGTCACAGTTCTCTGCCTGACCTGTTTTACCCGTCTGACCATCCTACAGTGTCCGGCATATGTAATGAGGGATGGCCGCCCAAACCCATGACATCTGGACGTGGTTTCACCTTTGTTTCACCACGTGTTGAAGACACTCACCACAGCACTCCTGGAACACCCGAAAATTTGTGTAGTTTCCGAAATGCTCGTGCCGAGTCTGCAGGTCATCACAATCAGACTCTTGCATCTTCCCCATTCTGCACGGACAGCACGCCCACTGATACGTATATCGGGCGTGTATCTGACTAGCAGTCATTCCTCGCCAGCTGACCCTGCTGTAGCCTGGACAGGTTTATATCGATAGTAGATCGGTGTTCATTATGTTCTGGCCGATCACTGTAAATTCATATGGTACACTGCGCGTCATGAAGCGAGGAAAAAGTATTTCAAAATTAACACAAAAAAGACAAACTGTGGTGCAAGTTTCGCCTGCAGAATGTTAAGTATAGTTCAAGAGGATAATGATGTACACTGACGTAAGCAATGAAAGGATATAATTTATTCCAGAAGTGCCTATTTACAGACACTCCTCATCCAGCCTTCCACTCTTCACATTGGCGTCCTTCATCGTAAGCTGTGCTGGTCGCAGGTATGGACTACACTGACGATGAGTGCTGTCTCGGAGATTGATTTGATCTTGGTGAATTGTTTTACATTACAAATCAAAATGTCAGCTTTACGTAGATGTTTTCACAGGGTCCATGCAAGAATACGAAGAGTATTCCCTTCTAAAGATACGCTAAGTGTTCGCTTATTTCAAATCTGTTCATCTACATACGTGATGCGTAACCAGGTGCCGATTCTCCAGTCTTTCTCACAATTTATTCTGCATCAGTAGTTGGCTTTGCATGAAGGTGTATGTTATTTTTTGGGATAGTCAATACTGCACTCATTTTAATTGTGGATGGGGGGGGGGGGGAGGAGGGTGTGATGTTATTTAGTGCAGGCAGTAACTGCATGTACTTGTATCTCGTGTGAGGAAGTTATATGACAAAAAATCCAACAAACATAAATACTCTCATCTTATGAAGTCAATTTCGGAGAAAACTGAGGACAAGTTACTTTTCTTTACGATCCACCAGAGTGTACAGTCATCAACGACCGGATTACATTATGTGTAATATACTTCCACCATACGTTTGTAAACTGTTTTGCAGTTAGCACATTTTCATCAGTTGAGTGCCATATCTTTCATATTTCGTTTCAGCAGATATCTATTGTCCGATGAGTGTGGTGGGTTAACAGAGACTGGTTTTTGGATGTTACTTCATTTTATAGCGAACCTGTATCGATGACAGGATGATTTATTCTTCTGATCTGTGGCACTGCAGCCAGCCCGGATCTATGTTATTTTCGAACTGGGGTAAAAACTTGAAAGTGGCACACCCCCCACTCCCCCACCCACCCACCCTTGAGCGTTTTATATAGGACGTCAAAAATTAAAAAAAAAAGAAAACGATTTTTCAAAAATATGTTCATTTTGTAGCGCTTATTTTTGTGAAGAGCTTTATATATAGAACATACATGTTAGAGGAAATGTGAGACATGTTATTCGGTCTTAAATGTGTCAAAGTGGAGTGCTGTGCCTCGTCACACAGTATTCTTCTACCACACGTCACTGTATTTCGCTCTGTGGAATTCAAACGTGTATATTTTGAAATGGGAAAAGGACCCACAATTAATACTTGGTGAGATTATTTGTGACCAGGAGAATAAGAACTATTCAGAAAAATTGCACCCTGTATTGCCTATTAACTAATAACTTTCTCTTTTGTGTGACATACAATTAAATGTAGGAAACATAAAACCAGTAACGACAAGAAACAAGCAAGACAGTACACATTTGTTCAATCCGTAGGTCCCAGCATTTTTTGTCTCTCTAATGTTGCTACAGCTTTACAAGGCGTGCTTTCCTTTTTGCAAAACAATCTATTACCTCATCAGAGTACGTCAAACATTTTGGTACGTGAAAAATAAAAATGTCGTTGTGTATACTGAAAAAACTGTTAATACGAGTAGCACCCAAGACTGGTGTGGTTTCTCGATTTGATAACGTTTATTTTGTCAGCGTCTGCTAGATAAGACGAAATAGGTTCAAATGGCTCTGAGCACTATGGGACTTAACTTCTGAGGTCATTGGTGCCCTAGAACTTAGAACTACTTAAACCTAACTAACCTAAGGACATCACACACATCCATGCTCGAAGCAGGACTCGAACCTGCGACCGTAGCGGTCGCGCGGTTCCAGACTGTAGCGCCTAGAACCGCTCGGCCACACCTGCCGGCAAGACGAAATAGGCCTTTCTAATATCGCAGCAATTGGAACACACGCCAGAAAAACGGGACTGATTCAGCACAAATGGTCATTTTAGTGTATCTCATTTACGTAAATAAAACGACAATATAATTCACGAAGTACCAATATCAAATGCCTATTAGGCCTACTACGAGCGAAAAGTTTTATGTTAGGAAATAGTTTCACACTTCACTTATAGGCTCCAGTTTCTCAAGCATGAGATTGAAAAGTAGTAGTAGTACGAAATTTTTATATAAATTTGGAATTGTTGTATTCTTCAATATAATTTGTATGATGTACCCGTTTTCTTCCTTCTTCGTTCTAACAAACAACCTTGTCATCGTTAATTCTGTAACTATTCCTAACCTTGTCAAAACTTATGCTCGGGTTAACTTCGATAACCCTGCCAGAATCACCGGTTCAATTATACCGCTTTTATTCTCCGATCAGGCGTTCTCTCACGTTCGTACACCGCATTTTCCACGCTATTCCGATAATAGAACTTAAAGCGGCTGCTAACCGGGGATTGTACAACTGGCCCTTAATAGTGTAGCCATCTGGCAAAAAATTTCTGTCAGAATATTATTTTCTTGGATAAACCATGAAGATAATATGTAATCTTCCGTGCCTATTATTCATGTTAGACGTTTATTTCCACTCTGTAGTCTTATTCTATGGATTTCGCTAATAATTATAACAGCCCTTATCATCCGCACACCCAATCAGCCACATAAACAAACAGAGATTGGCATTCACTCGTTCGGGTTTATTCGGCTCAGCTCGTATAGCCCCGTCGCCTTTTGTCTGCTGGAAAGTTTTTTATTTCTACATGCGACGGGGATTCCCCCGGCAGAGACACCACATACACTGTGCACGCATTCCAAAATCAACTTAAGATTCGTTCACAAATCAACTTAGACTGTGTTAAAAATGTCCAAAAACCAACTGTGATGCTTTCCGAGATCATACGAACTATTGATAGACCAACGGGCACTGGGTGCTAGGCGCTTTGTGAACCAAGGTTGGTTTTTTGTACAAGACTGTGAACATGGCGCCCCCTGAAAATGCCGCCCAGGACAGATACCCCGGTTTGCTCTCCCCCCCCCGCCCAGATTGGGCCTGTCTGCAGCGGAGTGAATGGATGCAGGTGAGCAGCTTCCTAATACGTGTTGTCTGTTGGCTTTCATATTGCAATTTTCGGACAACGCTTGTTCGATGATCCATCTGATGGTTCGTAGTATTGTCAGTCATCCTGGGAGCGGGCTCGCAATTGAGAGGAATCTGTGACAATGCCAGCTATTCGTGCTGGGGATGCGTCTGAAAAATCTTCAACTTGTGTAGTCCTGTAGCCCTCATTTGTGTATAATATTACGATGTATTGAGTGTCTCAATATGCAAATTAAATAGTATTAACAAAAATAGGTACGTATTCCAGGCCACTGAAGAAGCCGTGTAAAAAATAATGACGAAACTGGTATCGCACGAGAATTGTAATAAGACGGTCCAAAAGTAAAAATTGTCAGTATACTGCAGTGTCAGAAAAATCATAAAACAAACAGCCCTCGAAGATCACGAAACGAAACAACAGGCGTTACATTAACAGGCGGCCATAGAAGCCTCAACAATTTGTACCTTGCACCTAGCGTATGCTTTGTGTTTAGTGAAAATTGATGCTTTAGCGCACCGATACAGTTTCAGGAACGGTGAACTACTTTTGTGGCGTGGAATTCCACCACGCTACAGACGAATAATGCACCCAGTGCTGTTACACACACACACACACACACACATACACAGTTTTTTATCTTTATGAAGGACAATGGACAACTTTGTCCCAAGACAATTTAAACGCTGTTAAAATTTCCCAGATTCGATTACGGCTCTCAGGAAGTTTACCTTAGTTATCAAATGAATGCCGAAACCGTAAATTTCCTGACAGTAGTTTCCAGTGGAACAATTATTTTTCGTATTCCCAGCTCGCTAGGAATTGACTGAAAAGAACGGCAACAGCCCGCTCTGATCTTTTTGGTAGGGGATGGTAGGTAAAAAGAAAAGGAAACATCAGAATGAATCGGTTTTTAAATGTTTTCGGCTTTGCAACACCGTGGCTTCGTTCTAGTGGTGCGGTAATTCGGCAAGTCATCTTGCTATGTTCAGTTATCAGTGCCGCTGACTCGGGTTGTTGGAGAACATTTACAGCGTTGTTATTTGGTCGATAACAGGTGAAGAGGTTCCTGATCACCAGACTTTCCGTTTATACCGAGGATTAAATTCGAAACATCTCCGCATTGTCAAGTGGAGAGGGACTTTAAGCTTGGCGGCCCTTCGGTGCTATTCGAGAGGACTCGGCTTCGAGCCGACACCGAACTTCACCCTCTCCCTTCTTTCATCGTCACTCAATACAAAAATGACGTCACACTACTCGCATTGCTCTTAACAGGTACAATTACGACACAGCTGTCACACAACGTGAGGGAAGGTATTGAAGCTACCCCTCCAGGTCTCCCAACCAACAATACCATACGAATCTGTTTTTATTACTGCATACGACTTCATGCGTATTAGCGACCATTGACAGCAGTTCTTCGAACCATGTGAAGGGATGCTAGCGACGGCGTCCAATTAAGTATGTCGTACTTGTTTGCCCGTTCTCCGTCGAAATCTAAAGCTAAACAGAGTATTCTCACGCAAGTTTCATTATGAAATCTTGTCGAATCTTGGCACTGTTATAGCTGAGTCGGGCATTGCATTCTGGTGTATCACTGTCGGTGTGAGTTCGTGTCACCTTAAGCTTGCTGCCAGCCACCTGTGACCGGAAACGACCAGAACTTCTGTGCACGTCTTGCCCGTGGCTTATCGAGCTTCATCAGTTTTTACGCAATCTATACTGGGGAGAACAAGCCAGCGAGCGAGCGGTCGCGGGCGTATTGACGCCACATATGCTGCTTGAATCCGAATTACTTGCATTTTCTCGCGGTATTAGTTGTGTAGATCCATTTACAACTAATATTACAATTTGAGAAGCTCTAACACATGCACGGTGCAGTATCATGTATTGTTTGTTCGCGAAATGTAAACACTAGGCGTGATAGATAAAATTACTGCTCATTCTATATAGCGTGTAACAAAAGGGTATTGCCAAACTCTTACGAAACTTTCCTCACACCTAGAGGAAGATACGTGGTACATGGACGTGGGTTCGGAAATGCTCTGTTTCCGTGTTAAAGCTTATTTTCTACTTCACTTCATAATGACATAAATAACAATAATGAACTTATCAGCACAGTTTGAAACACTTTCCTTAAAGAAATGTTCAAAATGCCCTTCGTTAGTAAGGATACATGCACCAACCCGCCGTCGCTTTGATCCCTGATGCGCTGATCCCCTGGAAAACTGTGTATTCTTTCACAGCCTTCACAGTACTGGTACGAAGACTGTTTATCTTGTAACGGGGTTCCTTAGACAAGTGCTTTCAAACTCCACAAATAAAAGTCTATTGAGGTGAGGTCCGGGGCCTGTGGAGGCCAAGCAACTGGTCCACCTCTACCTAACCGTCTTTGACGAAATCTGTTATTTAAAACCTTACCAACATTAACGCTGAAATGAGGAAGGGCTCCATCCTGCGTGAAGTACACATTTTGTCGCACTCTTAAAGCACAAGTTCTAGCAGAACAGGTAGAGTAGTCTGTAAGTAATTATGGTAAGTTTCTCCGTGGAACCCGGGTGAAAGAACACGAGGCTCTTACAAACATTCACCAACAATGCCTTCCCAAACATTGACAGAAAATCTTTGTTCGCGACGTACCTGCGTCGTTTAGTGAGCATTATGGACATCCCATACGTGCTGATTGTGAAAATGTACAATCTGATCACGTTGAAACGAAGCTTCATTCGTGAGTAGCACTTCTGCACTGAAGGCAGGGTTTATATATTGTTTAATGAACAATTCACTGAAGTGTACCCACGCAGAAAGTGTACCTATGCTCAGAATTTGTTTCCCATGATCAATGTGATTGTGAAGAGAAGCAGAAAATGAGCTGTAATATGGAAATAAAGCGTTTCCGGACCCATGTCCATATGACATATTTAATTCCTCTATGTGTGAGAAATGTTCCCTGAAAGTTTGCCATAACCATTTGTGGCCCACTGTATAGTACAAAAGACTAGAAGAAATCTAAGTATTGAAAAAAGTTATATTTTGTAAGTTCTGACCATTTATGATTCACGTCTTATGTATGTCACAGTGGCAGTTTGCTCCATAACGTCAAGTTTGCGTAAAACTGTAGTTCTGCCGGTTATAAGATACGGGGAAGGTAAGTCAGGACCGTAAAGGACTTACTACCACTGGGACTATGTTGGACTCACTTTAGCTTCTGCAGATGGTGAATCAGTTTCAAATACAAAATTTTCCGTCAACTTCATGCTGTCATTTACCAGTTATCGGATGCCAAATTATTACTGTTGTTGCTGTGCTCACATACTGCATGGTTGTCATATCGCTGTAGATCAATATGAAATTATGCAGACAGAAGTTGCGATTAACTCTAGTCGCCGTCGTGCAGAAATTGCGAAGGATGTTGTTATTCTCTCTCTCTCTCTCTCTCGTGTGTGTGTGTGGGGGGGGGGGGGTGGACTTGGTGTGTCTGCCTGTCTATGTCTGCCTGCAAGAGCTGAAGAACGGATTCATACATTTTTCAGATACGCGCCATCGCGTAAGACTATCGACCTTACAATCCACTTGGAGACCCTAAGGCGGGTCACCACGCACTGAATATGGTTGTGGCACACACAATAATGGTCCCTTAAGGCGACATGCATAATTAACTGACAATTCATGCAGTATAAAACAGGTGTTTACAGACAGGGGTTAAAACTTTTAAAATATAAAAGTGAGTGAAAAGCCCAGTAGTCCGCAATAGGTGTGTTTATTGAAGTCGATTGGAGTCTCGTAAAACGGGTTGCCTAACTTTTTAAGTTGCATCTTCTGCTGTATATAATCTCTGTCGTACGATTTAGGTAGCTATTACATTAAGCCACAAGGTAACAGCTGGGATGGCTAGGCAAAGTTCTCGGCCCACTTCAATTGACGAAACCATCATCAATGATAAATATCCAGTCATACAGACGATGAATTGTGTGTCACTTAACCGATTAAAATATGTTCCTGTGGCCCTATCTCAAGCAGCGGACGATGCCCGTCGTAAATATTATGCAGGAAAATATTGGGTCCGTATGACAAGACAAGCTACAAGGTGTCCTGCGTATTACCGGAACGTGTGCGGTAGATGATCAGTGGGTACTGAGACGATTAAGGAAATCTAGCTAATGTGGGCAACACGGAAGATGAGTGAAACGCGCTGCTAGCCTTAAGAAATCCACCAAAAAGATTGATGTCTTGTCGAAAAGGCTGTATAACCTCGCTGTGTTAACAACGGTTCTTTTTTGTCATAGTTGTATATGTAATTGCAGATGCGCTACGTCATCTGCGCAACCTTCGCTGATAAAAACAAACTTATTCAGAAATGACTCCTTATGTCCGCAGCTCGTGGTCTCGCGGTAGCGTTCTCGCTTCCCGAGCACGGGGTCCCGGGTTCGATTCCCGGCGGGTCAGGGATTTTTCCTGCCCCGAGATGACTGGGTGTTGTTGTGTCGTCTTCATCATCATCATCATCATTACGGTCGGAGGAAGGCAATGGCAAACCACCTCCACTAGGACCTTGCCTAGCACGGCGGTGCGCGTCTCCCGCATCGTTCCCCTAAGCTCTGTCCAAGAGTGTGGGACTTCATCATCATGTTGGTAATTTTGTGTGCCTCTCTGTTTAGTTACAAGGAGATTCCTGATGCGTATTCTCAAGAGAAACTGAACCAAAGTTCGTACTGGATGTGTCTAGCGGCAGGTAGGGAGGAGGAGCATGCAGTATTTTCAGGTACAGGAGAGAGCTCCTGTGACGCCCCTGCGAGGCAGACTTGTCCGGAGGTAGCTGTGGCGCGAACAGCCAACACCTGTTGCTGTTGCTGCTCGCTCGTGCCCAAGCCTGATGTGACGTCACTTCCGGCGCGGCTGCCAGCTGCTGCCTTCGGCGGCCCAAGCTCTTCCCGGAAACAACATGCCACACGGATGGCTGGCGCTTGTCGTGTTTTCTTTTTGAAAGTTGTAAAGGTAATCCAGCATCTTTTACGCGTTAAATGTTGGTTTCGCCCGGTATTAGTTACCACCTATACAGAGCTATTACAAATGATTGAAGCGATTTCATAAATTCACTGTAGCTCCATTCATTGACATATGGTCACGACACACTACAGATACGTAGAAAAACTCATAAAGTTTTGTTCGGCTGAAGCCGCACTTCAGGTTTCTGCGTCCAGAGCGCTCGAGAGCGCAGTGAGACAAAATGGGGACAGGAGCCGAGAAAGCGTATGTCGTGCTTGAAATGCACTCACATCAGTCAGTCATAACAGTGCAACGACACTTCAGGGTGAAGTTCAACAAAGATCCACCAACTGCTAACTCCATTCGGCGATGGCATGCGCAGTTTAAAGCTTCTGGATGCCTCTGTAAGGGGAAATCAACGGGTCGGCCTGCAGTGAGCGAAGAAACGGTTGAACGCGTGCGGACAAGTTTCACGCGTAGCCCGCGGAAGTCGACGAGTAAAGCAAGCAGGGAGCTAAACGTACCACAGCCGACGGTTTGGAATATCTTACGGAAAAGGCTAAAGAAGAAGCCTTACCGTTTACAATTGCTACAAGCCCTGACACCCGATGACAAAGTCAAACGCTTTGAATTTTCGGCGCGGTTGCAACAGCACATGGTAGAGGATGTGTTCAGTGCGAAACTTGTTTTCAGTGATGAAGCAACATTTTTTCTTAATGGTGAAGTGAACAGACACAATGTGCGAATCTGGGCAGTAGAGCATCCTCACGCATTCGTGCAGCAACTTCGCAATTCACCAAAAGTTAACGTGTTTTGTGCAATCTCACGGTTTAAAGTTTACGGCCCCTTTTTCTTCTGCGAAAAAAACGTTATAGGACACGTGTATCTGGACATGCTGGAAAATTGGCTCATGCCACAACTGGAGGCCGACAGCGCCGAATTCATCTTTCAACAGGATGGTGCTCCACCGCACTTCCATCATAATGTTCGGCATTTCTTAAACAGGAGATTGGAAAACCGATGGATCGGTCGTGGTGGAGATCATGATCAGCAGTTCATGTCATGGCCTCCACGCTCTCCCGACTTAACCTCATGCGATTTCTTTCTGTGGGGTTATGTGAAAGATTCAGTGTTTAAACCTCCTCTACCAAGAAACGTGCCAGAACTGCGAGCTCGCATCAACGATGCTTTCGAACTCATTGATGGGGACATGCTGCGCCGAGTGTGGGAGGAACTTGATTATCGGCTTGATGTCTGCCGAATCACTAAAAGGGCACATATCGAACATTTGTGAATGCCTAAAAAAACTTTTTGAGTTTTTGTATGTGTGTGCAAAGCATTGTGAAAATATCTCAAATAATAAAGTTATTGTAGAGCTGTGAAATCGCTTCACTCATTTGTAATAACCCTGTATTTACACTTAGACATCTAGTAAAACAGGTCTGCACCGATAATTGCCCTGTGCACTTTTGATGTTACCTGGTTGTTTCTCGTGGACCGTTTAATACTGGGGCAACGCCTGGAAAGAAACGATGAAAAATAACTGCAGTGTGTGCTGCAGTGTAATAGATCAGCTGTGTATTCTTCTGGTAGGTCCACCAAGTAGCAGTTCTACACCAAGTAGCAGTTCTAAAGCAACCTGTTAGTGTTGATCATTACTGTAACACGGCATTTCACTGTAGCAGAAATCGTCGCTGTTCCTGCCATAGCGAGTAAGCACTGCCCTATTTTCTACTCATGTCGTATTTCCTGCATGTTCCCTATTACTAGAGTTGCGCTCTACCAAACCTACGGTTCGCTCGTTTTGGTGGAATACATAAATAACGTAAAAAACTGTAGGGTTGTCGATGGTATTGGTAGCATTGGTAGGGAAAGAAAGAAATGAATTTGTGAGAAATAACCTGGTAGCTGACGACTTCTCTTTGTTTTTCGTTTGTTTTGCTCATAATTAGAACAGTACATAGTTCAAATGGCTCTGAGCACTATGGGACTTCACATCTGACGTCATCAGTCCCCTACAACTTAGAACTACTTAAACCTAACTAACCTAAGGACATCACACACATCCATGCCCGAAGCAGGATTCGCAAAGGACACCCAGAATACATGACCGGATATCAATATAACTTCGTACACGTAAATATCGTCAGCGGTTATGTAAATGATTAGAGTTCCACTTCCCTGTGACATGCAGAGCGGCCACCAGAATGTTTTAGTGTTGGTCGTGTTTAGTGCTGTTACCAGGCCCGGTAGAGTACATAAGGAACGCGAATATCGTCAGATGTTGAATTGTTACTGTGGAGGACACGAAGATGCGCGTACTCGTATGAGACAGATTTATCAGGACCTGATATATTTCGAAAGGAACCTGATTGTGGAACTCTATTTAGAGGGCTAGTCTAATCGTGCAACAGCCAGATTTGTGGAACATTCGGATGTGACAGTTGCCTGATGTTGGACTGCACGGTATCGTGACGGCAGACATACTCTTCGTTAAGGTTCAAGTCGACGACGTCCGACCACCACAAGGGAGGATTGCCTACTGTTCAGAAAGCACACCATAATTCGTTCACATCTACGCCTGCCGCACGAGAATAAGTAATAGACTCACTGCAACATTGTGTCATGCCGCACCATTGGTCGGAGACTAGTGGTAGCTGGACTAAGTAAGCACTGCCCAAGATGTAGGCTGCCCTTAACACCTGTGGTTTGGCATTGTGTCCAGCGACGAACTGCGGTTTTACACTGCTCTGAATGCGAGTATGATGGCGACCTAGGACGAGGTTCCATTCTTCCAGTGTATCGGAGAAGCATAGCGGTATTACTCCTGGAATCATTGCGTGTGGACACATCGCGTATGACTCCATTTCATGGCTGGTAGTGATTGAGGGAAGGCTGATGGTTCACCGGCACGTCCGGAAAGACCGTCTCTATGTGTTATCAGTCATGTGACATTATAGTGGCGCCATTTTTCAATCGGACAAAGATCGTCTGCGCATGGCATGTGTCTCTATGAAATGCGTGATGTTGAGGTACATGGATGGGGCAGCAAGGACCGTACATATGTCGGCAATGGAATATGTGTGGGGTCAGCTCGCACCTAATACAGTCCAATTACCAATAGCCAGGATAACAGTTTTGGACCATCTTTCCTCGGTAGAGGATGCAAATGGTGTACGACTTCCTTCATAACCGAATCAGTGCATACATCCAGGCCACAGGAGATGCAACACCATACACTGATAACTATGTGATCAAAAGTATTCCGACACCTGGCTGAAAATGACTTACAAGTTCGTGGCGCCCTCCATAGGTAATGCTGGAATTCAGTATCATGTTGGCCCACCCTTATCCTTGATGACGGCTCCCGATATCGCACGCATACGTTCAATCAGGTGCTGGAAGGTTTCTTGGGGAATGGCAGCCCATTCTTCACGGAGTGCTGCACTGAGGAGAGGTATCGATGTCGGTCGGTGAGGCCTGGCACGAAATCGGCGTTCCAAAATATCCCAAAGGTGTTCTGCAGGATTTAGGTCATGAGTCTGTGCAGGCCAGTCCATTAAAGGGATGTTATTGTCGTACAACCACTCCGCCACAGGCCGTTCATTATGAACTGGTGCTTGATCATGTTCAAAGATCAATCGCCATCCCTGAATTGCTCTTCGACAGTGGGAAGCAAGAAGCTCGTTAAAACATCAATGTAGGCCTGTGCTGTGATAGTGCCACGCCAAACAACAAGGGGTGCAAACCCCCTCCATGAAGAGCACTACCACACCATAACACCACCGCCTCCGAATTTTACTGTTGGCACGACACACGCTGGTAGACGACGTTCACCGGCCATTCGCCATACCCACCCCTGTCATCCGATCGCCACATTGTGTACCGTAATTCGTCACTCCACACAACGTTTTTCCACTGTTCAGTCGTCCAATGTTTACGCTCCTTACACCAAGGGAGGCGTCGTTTGGCATTTATCGGCGTGATCTGTGGCTTATGAGGAGCCGCTCGACCATAAAATCCAAGTTTTCTCACCTCCCGCCTAACCGTCATAGTACTTGCAGTGGATCCTTATGCGGTTTGGAGTTCCTGTGCGATGGTCTGGATAGATGTCTGCCTATTATACATTACGACCCTCTTCAACTGCCTGCGGTCTCTGTCAATCAACAGACGAGGTCGGCCTGTACGCTTTTGTGCTGTACGTGTCCTTTCACCTTTCCACTTCACTATCACATCGGAAACAGTGGACCTGTGGATGTTTAGGAGTGTGGAAATCTCGCATACAGAGTATTACACAAGTGACACCCAATCATCTGACCACGTTCGAAGTCCATGAGTTCCAGAGAGCGCCTCATTCTGCTCTGTTACGATGTCTAATGACTACTGATGTCGCTGATATGGAGTACCTGGCTGTAGGTGGCAGCACAATGCATCTAATATGAAAAACGTATGTTTTGGGGGGTGCCCGGATACATTTTATCACATAGTGTAAGTGAGCTCGTAGTACCAAGTGTTTTTAAATAGATTTGACTCATTTTGTAGTCGCTGGAGTAACATCACAAATGGTGATATTTCATTTCCTTTTCCCCATCCAGGTGCTTGCCTTTTTTTGTCAGACAGCGTATATACAGCATTCTGGCAGACTTGAAAAAACAAATCGAGCTTTCAATTGTGAGAATTTAGTTGTCCGAATAGATTCCCACTTAAGAGGAGGAAGGTTCAGCTTCTCGTACGACCGTAATGATTGAGGTTATTCGTGGTATCACTGCGTTGATAAAGGCAATTATCGGTACGGTTCCTTTTAAATGCCAGTTTCCTTCCATATGTTTACCTCATTCAGGCTTTTGTTTCAGCTGTAATGACCTCGCCACGGTTTGGCATAGCCAATGTGGGAGTGTCTCGGAAACGTTCAATGACCTGCTGTGGGAGACGTGTGAAGAAAGACGTATATCTCGGAGGGCCTACAAAATTCTAAGAACCTACTTTCCAAAATTAGTTAAGGAAAGTACTATTCCCTTTCTTCCCATGAACCATCCGCGAGTGGAAGTGGAGAAAAGGAGAGTGATGCCGGTACACTACAGTAGCTTACGGAGTGCGGAGCTAAATGTTGCTGAAAGCGAATGAATAATAAAGTAATTGTGGCTTGACGGTTCCGTATTCGACCAGTAAACCTAGAGTTCATGGGATAAATCCCTTTTTATTCCTAGGATAATGCCAACGGCCGTTCCACAGTGGGAACACCAGTTCCCGTCTGATCACCGACTTTAAGCACTGTCGAAATTGGTTTGAATGGTTGACCGTGTGGCTGTACGGAGCGGTTTTGGCAAACTGGTTGTGAGGCTAATTGAGGAAACACTTGACTGAGAATTGGTGACTGCGGTCACGAAAACTGGCAACGGCCGGGAGAGCAATGTGCTGACCACATTCCCCTCCGTGTCCGCATTCAAGGAGGCCTATCGGCTGAGGATGACATGGCGGTCTGTCGGTACCGTTGGATCGTCCGAGGCTTGTGCGGACGGAGTTTAGTGTTTTTTTAAGCATTACTTACGCCTCAACAATACTTATATGTGAAAAAGTTCCAAGTCGTGCCTAACTGGGATAATCATTAACCTGGAAATTGTGTTATGTTGGTTGGTTGTGAATAACTGTTGAACAAAGCTAGCGTCAAGGTGATGAGTGGCTTCGCTTCTGTCTAATACCCAAACAGAAAGTTCTACACAGTGCCAGTTTACGCCCTCTCGTCACGTTAAGCGTGTCGTGTGATAGGCAGGTGTCCGGTCTGCTCCTTCTTTCCCTGCCTTCCTTCCTTTTTTTACCTTCATGCAGCCGGTCATTACGATGTATCACAGCTGCGCTGCTCCGACACGCAGATGAATTTACCCCGCCGCTGTGTATCTGACACCGCCAGCTGTCGGCCTCGCACTTCGGGCGGAATTAAAAACGCCTCGCGGCGCGTTTTTGCAGCCACTTTCTTATTTCCGCTAACAAAGGCTTGCCTCGTTAAGCCCACCATTAACAGCTACCAATACGAGTACTTTGGACTTTTTTTAACGTAGTGAAGGTCGTGGGCTATGCAAATGGCTGATGCCGCTTACTGGCTTTTGTCAGGGAAATATTCGCATGCCCTGCTGCAGGCATTCGAGAGCACAGAGAAAAAGAGCTAAATTTGCGTCTACCACATAGGAGACCGCACGATGGCGACCGATCGCTTCTTTATGGTCTGCTCAACGCCATGGAATACGTGACAGACCACCGAGTTAACGAGAGTTCAGGCTTTGTTACTTGGTTATAAGACGGATCTGTAAAACAGACAATAAGTACAGAAATTGCGTCCGTCTGGCCCAGTTTATTCATGGGCTGACTATTTGGGTCTTCCTTCTTTAGCACGCCTCTTTCCCGCTGGGTATTGTTCACGTCGAAACTGCTGCCAGTATTTCTTCGAGCAGCTTTTTGCTTGTACTCACGAGGCTCGTTGGGTTCATTCTGGTGCTCACAACAAAGGAAAATACTTGATAGTTTGTCGGTCTGCTTGTGGATCGCGATGATCATTCAGTTATAAAGACGGCTCATCCAAGAAAGTTTTCAGTCTACAGTTGCATTTACAGTTATACTTGGAAAGTTTCTGTGAAGTATATCCCGCAATACATATACTTAGCGTTATTTTATTGTTATCATGAAGCACTTTTGTGGCTTCATTTATCTGGCTTCCTTCATTGACAGAACCTGGGAAAACGCAGTCCTTCGTCAGACTGTCAATTTCATGATTGTAGTTCAGTTCAACAAATGCAATAATTCATCAAACCGGCGTAAAGTTAACCCAATCATTCACAGAAGCATCTTTTCGTGGCGGATGTTACTGAATGTCTCGAAATATGAAGATGTTGTTTTACAATCTTCCTTCCTTTTCTTCATTCTACTGCTTAACATATGATGTAAGAATGCAAATCATTCCATTTAAAAAATATTCCACGTATTTAACGTATGAAAGAGCGGTACAAAGCAGCGATTGACAGCTATCACGGAGTAGAAAATCATATACCGACTTACACATAAGACTTAATTTATGAACCCATATTCAGCATCTAAAATTATCAAGATGCCAACCATATAAGGCATCTTTTGCGGTCACCAAGATTTAGTATCCTCCTGCGCATCACAACGTCACCTCGCAGTACGACACTTGGGAAGCCTACCTAATTGTGCTTTTAAGCTTTCTGTGTGTTTTGCTACATTGCTATAGCCTGATCCACGAACGATGGTGTTCCAAGGCACGGACGGGAATGGTAGTGTTGACGATTGCAAGCGACAGTTGCGGTACGCACATGCGCGTGCTTGAGGGAAGCGTATATCGTGCAAATTATGTCTCTCACTTGCTTACGCAGAATTTATCACTTACCACCACCATCAAATGGTTCAAATAGCCCTGAGCACTATGGGACTTAACATCTGAGGTCATCAGTCCCCTAGACTTAGAACTACCTAAACCTAGCTAACCTAAGGACATCAAACACATCCATGCCTGAGGCAGGATTTGAACCTGCGACCATAGCGGTCGCGCGGCTCCAGACTGAAGCGCCTAGAACCGCTCGGCCACACCGGCCGGCAATAAATAAGTGATTGAGGCAAAAAATTGTTTTATTTGTATTCATCAATAGTCACGGCCTTAATAAAGCCTTCGTTTATAGACAGTATATTCAAGAGTTACGGAACACGTAGGTCAGTCTACTCCAGTATAGATTAAACTAAAAACTCAGTCCGAACAGGCCTCTGAAGACCCAACGGTACCAACCGACTGCCGTGTCATCCTCGGACGATAGGCGTCACTGGATGCGGCTGTGGAGAGGCATGTAGTCAGCACACCTCTCTGCCGGCCTTGCCAGCTTTCGTGGCAGCCAAGCTTTAGACGATAACAGCTTCAGGTGACAATCACAAAATTGTTATATTTCCAGGCCTAAAATAGAAAACCAATCAAAGCTTCGTATGAAATTTTCATAGAAATAAAAGCTAGGTCCACATAAAATTATACATAGATATCGAATCATGATACATAGATATCGAAGCATTTGCGAATAAACTCAAAGGAAAAGAGAGCAGAAATTTTGTTTAACGGAAGACGGAGTTTCTGTAAAGACTATATGAATTTTGCATAAAACAGAAAAATTGGCATCCGGACCTTCAGACGTCATTAGATGATTGTATGTCTTCGTATTTATAATATCACAGTAAATTCTATTTGACCGAATGAAAGGCATATCTTTGATACCTTTGAACACCCCATAATTCTCCTGACGAATATGTTATATTAAGACCGAAGGAAAATGTTGCCGTCATAGTGAAACGGTAGCATCTACTTATTTAAGTCCCATACAGACAATTTAAAGAAGTTTGGGAAAGAGTGATCGTGTATTTCATGTGAGTGGAACAAATTGTCTCTTAATTTACAGGGGAATCATAATTTCTCGATCTGTAATCACACTGACAGAGATGACTCATTGTTCGAGACAATAGATTAGTATTCGGCAGAAAAATATTTAAAATCTGTGTTAAGTCGTCATGCTCTATTTTTGTGTGTTGTATCCAAGTCATTTACACGAATATCAGCATGGTTATTTCAACTAGGCCGTGTATGGTTACCCTCCACAGCTGCGTTCAATGAAATTGGGATTTCATCGCCAATGATACCAACGCCAGGAGAACGGTAAACTTTAGTCCTTCTGTTGTTGACCTACGGACGAAGTACTGTATTGAAGGACATTTCGACCAGCATAGATAGCATAGTGGATATGACAGTGTTTGTAATAAGGACCCGCAACAACAAACAATTATCGTATGATGTGATTCTTGAGTTTCTCCCGGCGTATTTGATAGTCAAAATATCCACGGGTGTGCTGCCGGTCTACAGTGTCCAACGGGCACAATATTTCGGCGATCATACATGTCGCCATCATCAGGTGAACTGACGGACTGAGCTCCTGTGAACGTGCCGGCACGGAGATCCGTACGCTATGGCTGCTCAGAGGGAACTGGGTTCGGTCGCGGCGGCGGCTGATTTAAATACCCTCCGCCCGCGGCGCGCTCCCTCCGCCGTCCGCGCCTCGCGCCACGGTCGCGCGGTGAAACAGATTGCGACGGCGTCTGAGATGACGTCGGAGTGATGGCTCTGTCCGCCGTGGTCGTCACAACTATACGTTTGCTCGATTTACTCTTGATTAACCCGATCGCTGGTTCCCAAGCCTTGCTAAGATTATAGCCACAGTCACGGTTTATGAGGTCGTCATTGGTGCGAATTTCGATGGCCTCTCTAACAACGCTGTCCCAATATCTCGACGTCTGTACCAGAATCCTCGTGCGGTCATATTCCATGGCGTGATTTTCCGACAAACAATGTTCAGCGACCGCCGACTTGCTCGGATACATCAGACGAGTGTGCCTCTGGTGTTCACGGCATCGATCTTCGACGGTACGCATCGTCTGACCAATATACGACTTGCCACATTGACACGGAATCTGGTACACGCCGGCCTTCCTCAAACCGAGGTCATCTTTGGCACTCCCCACCAGTGCACGAGTTTTATTTGGAGGACAAAACACAGTTCCGACCCGGTGTTTCTTCAGAATGCGAGCGATTTTCCCCGAGAGTGCGCCTGTGTAAGGAATAAATGCAGTGCCTACCTCCTCCCTCGTGACTTCATCCATCTCAAGAGGTTGTGCTGCAGTGGTTGGGCGGAGAGCACGTTGAATCTGCCACTCTGAGTACCCATTTTTTCGAAATACAGTTCTCAGATGTTCCAATTCCTGGGGTAGACTCTCTGCGTCAGAGATAGTGCGCGCCCTATGTACTAGAGTTTTAAGTACCCCTTTATATCAGGGAATTTTAGGAATTTGATACACTGACAAGTCAAAACATTATGACCGCTGCCCACCGCGTGGTTGGTTGCCGCCTAGTGGTGTTGTGAGGACGTGTTGCGGCAGCAAAAAGTATGTGAGCGGAGCGGACACGGAAGGGGAATGTTTAAATGTGTGTGAATTCCTATGGGGCCAAACTACCGAGGTCATCGGTCCCTAGACTTACACACTACTTAAACTAACTTATGCGTAGAACAAAACACACACACACACACACACACACACACGCACGAGGGAGGACTCGAATCTCCGACAGGAGGGGCCGCGTAATCCGTGACATGGCGCCTCAAACCACGCGGCCACTCCGCGCGGTTGGAAGGGGAACGCGCGGTTGGAAGGGGAAGGGGAATCAGACGAGCGAAGATACGGGTTGTCAATGGAAAAATCCATTTAGATAAGCGACTTTGACAAGATTATTATTATCCGGAGCCTGCGAACGAGTATCTCGAAAACAGCGGAGCTGGTCGAATGTTCACATGCTGCTATCGTGAGCGTCTACGGAAAGAGGTAGAAGGACAATGAAACTACCACAAGGTGCTAAATGACTGGACGTCCACGACTCTTCACAGAAGGCTTGTCTACTTTGCGAAGTACGATGGATGGTGATTTGTGACATGACTCCTGAAAGAGCACAATGCTGGTGCTCGCATAAGTGTTTCGGAGCACATCGTTCATCGTACACTGTTGAACATGGAGCTCCGCAACACACCACCCCTACGTGTTGATCCAACGACATCGTCAGTTTCGATTGCAATGGACATGGAACCATCGGAATTCGACCTTCGATCAGTGGGTTCAAAAATGGCTCTGAGCACTATGGGACTCAACATCTATTGTCATCAGTCCCCTAGAACTTAGAACTACTTAAACCTAACTAACCTAAGGACAGCACACAACACCCAGTCATCACGAGGCAGAGAAAATCCCTGTCCCCGCCGGGAATCGAACCGATCAGTGGGAACATGTCGGCTCTTCGGGCGAATCACATTTTTGATACACTAGGTCGATGGTCGTCTCCTCCACAAATGGCGTAATCGAGGTAAACGGCGGCTCGAAAGGTGTAGCGCGACACGGGCGCAGGCTGTTGGGACCAGTATTATGCTATGGGAGACATACTCCTGCGGGCCGGCCGAAGTGGCCGTGCGGTTCTAGGCGCTGCATTCTGGAAACGCGAGACCGCTACGGTCGCAGGTTCGAATCCTGCCTCGGGCATGGATGTGTGTGATGTCCTTAGGTTAGTTAGGTTTAACTAGTTCTAAGTTCTAGGGGACTAATGACCTCAGAAGTTGAGTCCCATAGTGCTCAGAGCCATTTGAACCATACTCCTGCGCTTTCATGGGACCTGTGGTAGAACCGTAAACTCGCAAACAGTTCCGAACCACCTTCATCACTTCATGCTTGATGTCTTCCCCGACGGTGGCGTAATCTTTCAGCAGAATAATTGTCCGTGACTGGGAACCAGAAGCGTGTTACATTGGTTTCACGAGCATGGTAATGAAATCACGTTGATGTCTCGGCGATCAGATTCACCTGATGTAAATCCTATCCCATTTGGGGCGCTATCGGGTGCCATCACTGCGTACGCAGATCAGCGCCCCGTTATTTACGCGAATTACATAAGCTGTACGTAGACAACTAGTGCCACATACCTCCACAAACCTACCAACAAACTATCGGATCCCTGATACGCAGGATCAGTGATGTATTTCGTTCCAAAGATAGACAAACAAGCTATTAAGCAGATGGTCATAATGTTTTGGCTCATCAGTTTAAAATGTCAAGGAATTCTATGTTTTCCACCTAGCATTGGAATTCAGTTTTATTGAGTTTTGTAAATCACAAATTTTAAAATACTTACTATTTCGAAATGTGTTAATTATATCAATATTTTCCACAGACATTATCGATGTTTAAAAACTGCGGTCAAACTAATGCTTATGGCCACTACATCTAATCCGAGAGGAAACAAAAATCGTGATTGCGAGATCCCCCCCCCCCCTACCCCCCTTCCGCTAAACGTTAGTTTGTCAGGGATCACGGACGTCTTATGACGCCATCTTGCTCCCCACACTTGGAATTCTCAGGGATCCATTTTTTCCCAAGTTTGAATAGCCACCAATTGTTATACAAGGTGGCACAAAAGCCACTGGACAGCAGGTTAAAAGAAAAGTAACAGCTAGACGTAGTGCAGTAGAAAGTTTTAACTCGTTAAGTTGTTATTACTAAATGGTGATAATTACGTCTTGTGAAGTTAGTATACAATGCAACGACAGCCAAAACAGACACAATAATCACAGGTAAATTGTTGAAAGCGTGATCTCTAAGACGTGTTCACAGTTGTAGTTTTCGGAATTGTCACGATGTTAACTAAAGAAGAAAGGATTTTCGCGTTAAAAACATTTTATAAAATTGGTGCTACTGCAGTTGTTAATGGATGGGAAAGACACTTTAGATCAAAACCACCGTCTAGACAAACAGTGTACGACATACGAGATAGATCTGAAGAACATGGATTTGTTATGGATGCACCAAGATCTGCCTGCCCAAGAACTGTCACAACTGAGGAAAATTAATTGTACGTTTGTTTGTTCAAAATATGGCTCTGAGCACAATGGGACTCAACATCTGAGGTCATCAGTCCCCTAGAACTTAGAGCTACTTAAACCTAACTAACCCAAGGATATCACACACATCCATTCCCGCGGCAGGATTCGAACCTGCGACGGTAGCGGTCGTGCGGTTCCAGACTGAAGCGCCTAGAACCGCTCGGCCACACCGGCCCGCGAAAATCAACCAGACGATTAGCAACTGAGTTGGATTTATTGGGAAGGTCAGTGCAAAGAATGTTACACTAACAGAAATTTAAAGTTTACATTCGATGTTTACGACATGGGTTACTTGAAGATCGTGATCGAAATATGATTCTATCCTAATCAATAAAACTGTGTGGTCTGACGTGGCCAATTTTAAATTAAGCGGAAAACTTACTGGTATACTGACAATCAAAATCTTTTGTTAGAACAACCAATAAATCAACCTGGTGTGAGTGTTTGGGGGGCAATGTCATCATTTGGCGTACTTGTACCATATGTTTTTGAAGGAAAAGAGACAGGAGATAGCTTCTTTGGAGGTGTCTCAGAATTACGTGATATCAGGACTTATGACGTGTGCTGAAAACTTGAAAACATTCAAGAAATTTACTTTCAGCACGATTTTGCTCCCTGCCGTCCGCAATTATTTAAACGATACTTTCCATAAACAAGTGATCGGTCGAAGGGCAGATATCACATCCATGGATTTTTTCCTATGAGGTGTCGTCAAGGATTCTGTTTATTCTCAAAAGCCGCAGACCGTCGTTGAACTAAAAGACTACATACACAACGCATTTCATGATTTGGACAGTGACACCACACCATGCTGCAAAGTCTGTAACAGTGTTCCAGAAAGACTTCAAAGAATATGAAGAAGGGGATTGTTTGTATTTGTAATGAAACATAAATTCAATCTTTTGTTTAAATCGGTGCCCAGTAAGCAATGACTTTTGTGCCACCATGTGCACACATCAAAAAAAGTTTTGCATCACCTCAGTTCTGAGAGTTCCGGAACCTGTACAGAAAATTGGAATAGAGATCAACAGAAACATCATTTCCTCCCTTTCTGTTGCTCGTGAAAACCACACATTGCTCATTGTACCACCATAGAGCGAGACCGTCAGAGGTGGAGGTCCAGATTGCTGTACACACTGATAACTCTAATACCCAGTAGCACGTCCTCTTGCACTGTTGCATGCCTGTATTCGTCGTGGCGTACTATCCACAAGTTCATCAAGGCACTGTTGGTACAGATTGCCCCACTCCACAAAGGCGATTCGGCGTAGATCCCTCAGAGTGGTTGAAGGGTCACGTCGTCGGATAAACAGCCCTTTTCAATCCATCCCATGTTCGATAGGGTTCATGTCTGGAGAACATGCTGGCCACTCTAGTCGGGCGATTTCGTTATCTTGAAGGAAGTCATTCATGAGATGTGCACCATGGGGGCGCGAATTGACACCCATGAAGACGAATGCCTCACCAATATGCAGCCGATATGGTTGCATTATCGATCGGAGGATGGCACTCACGTGTCGTGCAGCCATTACGGCACCTCCCATGACCACAAGCGGCGTACGTGGGTCCCACATAATGCCACCCCAAAACAGCAGGTAACCTCCTCCTTGCTGCATTCGCTGGACAGTGTGTCTAAGGCGTTCAGCCTGACCGGGTTGCCTCCAAACACGTCTTCGACGATTGTCTGGTTGAAGGTATGTGCGACACTCATAGGTGAAGAGAACGTGATGCCAATCCTGAGCGGTCCACTCGGCATGTTGTTGGGCCCATCTGTACCGCGCTGCATGGTGCCGTGGTCGCAAAGATGGACCTCGCCATGGACGTCTGGAGTGAAGTTGCGCATCATGCAGCGTATTGCACACGGTTTGAGTCGTGACACGATGTCCTGTGGCTGCACTAAAAGCATTATTCAACATGATTGAATGACTGGAGCTGATCGGCTTTCGGACCCCCTCCGTCTAGTAGGCGCTGCTCATGCATGGTTGTTTATATCTTTTGGCGGGCTTAGTGACACCTCTGAACAGTCAAAGGGACTGTGTCTGTGATACAATATCCACAATCAACATATGTCTTCAGGAGTTCTGGGAACTGGGGTGATGTAAAACTTTTTTTGATTCGTGTATTTATTATAGGACATTGTGAAAAAATCTGGTTGAGTCACATACGTCAAGCAGTTAGCTATTTTGAACCACCTGTTGGATAGATTCGCATATGATGGAGCAACAATGTGATATGGAGTGAATTTATATTGGTACAGTTCTGTCCGAATAACGATGTATTCTAGTTTGACAGCGCACTTATTCATAAAGAAAACTTGTACAAGGTCATTTCTGTAAGTATTCTGGAGGATGTCCATCATTTGTGATGGTTCGTAGGGGGCTTCCGCGGTTGTGCAAAGTCCTTTAGTTGATATACTAGACTGTAGGGAGACCATGAGGTCTACATGCGGCAGTTAGGATGGATTTTGCCAATTATCCAGTGTTGCACTTAAACAACTCAGAATTTCAGTTATGTGATACGCTCACCACTGCTTTTCACTAAACAATGTTTCATTTTCTTTGCGTTTATCGGTAAATGATTACAATACCTATCCTATTCTGTGGACCTAACATTTATTTCTATGAAAATATCGTACGAAGTAGTGAATGGTTTTCTATTTCAAGCCTAAAACTGTCACATTTTTGTGATTGGTCATCAGAAGCTGCGTCATTTAAAGCTCGTCTTCCACAGGGTGGTTTGCTTTTAAGCAGTTTGCGACTACACAGCTTGTCATTTTCCGGTCACTTGGAGTGGAGCGCGCCGGCCGCTGTGGACGAGCGGTTCTAGGCGCTTCAGTCCGGAGTCGCGCTGCTGCTACGGTCGCAGGTTCGAATCCTGCCTCGGGCATGGATGTGTGTGATGTCCTTAGGTTAGCTAGGTTTAAGCAGTTCTAAGTCTAGGGGACTTGATGACCTCAGATGTTAAGTCCCGTAGTGTTTAGAACCATTTGAACTTTTTTGAGTGGAGCGTAGATGGGGGAGTTACGTTAAGGGACACCTGCATGTGCGAAGTTTTGAGCTAACAAGTAAAGAGAAAATTGAAAAAATATTTTCTTATTCTCGGTAGAAAGTAGCTAACTGAAGGACTTGGTCGAATGTCAGTAAAAATTGAATGCGGTAGGCCACGTTCTAATGATTAAGAAGGATGCTGGAAGTTAGCGCAATGGCTGGACTGGAGCACAGCCAACATTGGGAGCGTCAGTGAAAAAAAGAATTTAATTCTAAACTAGTTCGCAGCTGATGTAAAGTTTAGGTAGGGACGCCATCATGGAAGAGGCCCTTCCCATCGAAAGTCACCATACCAAGTGACACACAAATTAGGAAGTGAAATGGCTCAGACCGCAGTCTGGCCTTCCATATTTAGGCTCTCTATGGTTCTCCTCAGTCGATTTAAGTAAAATTATAGATCGGTTCCTTACACAAGTGTCAGTGCTACCTTCCCCATACTTGTTTTATTGTACTCTGTACTCTATCCCTAATCAACTCGTCCTTCTGCTGATATGATGAGGTAGAAATTTCGATATCGGCCGCAGTCGGACATGGAAATGAATGTTCAGTGTCGATAAGTGAAAATTTGTGCCGGGCAGGGAGACTCGAACCCGGATTTCCCGCGATACGCGAGCGGTCGCCATACCGCTTCGGGTGTCCGAACACGTCCCCCGTTCAACCCAAATTCCCAACTTCTCTCACACCCATTACGTAGCAACCACTTCAACCATACTCATTGTTTGCAGCCTCACGCTGAGTCGCACAAGAGTTCGGTAGAGAGAGTGCATTCGCATGGAAATGATCTTGAATGGCCGTCAGGGCGTGTGTGTGTGTGTGTGTGTGTGTGTGTGTGTGTGTGTGTGTGTGTGTGTGTGTGTGTGTGTGTGTGTGTGTATTTTTATTTCTTCCAATATATTCATAGTGGCTCCCGTTTCTGCTAGGTGTAAAATTTTTAAGTTGTTCTCAATGTTTCTTACTGAATGATTTTCTTCAGCAATATGGGCTGCAAATGCAGATTTGTTCAAGTTGCCAAGCCTTAAAGCATCAATGTGTTCTTTATAGGGCCGGCCGCTGTGGCCGAGCGGTTCTAGGCGCTTCAGTCTGGAACTGCGCGACCGATACGGTCGCAGGTTCGAATCCTGCCTCGGGCATGGATGTGTGTGATGTCCTTAGGTTAGTTAGGTTTTGTAGTTCTAAGTTCTAGGGGACTGATAACTTCAGATGTTAAGTCCCAATAATGCTCAGAGCCATTTTGTTCTTTGTATCTAATTTCAATACTTCTGCCTGTTTGTCCAATGTAGAATTTTGGGCATGCATCAGATTTGAGCTTGTATATTCCTGACTTACAGTAGGGGCTCTTGGAGGTGTTTACATCATGGATTACTTTTTGTTGTAGTTTATTATTTGTGGAAAAGCTGATTGTGATATTTTTCTTTTTAAATAAGTTTGCTATTTGGTATGATATAATGGGCCTATGTAAGGGAGAGCAGCATATTTAGGTTTGGCTTCTGTGGCACACTGATTTGGTTTGGAGTGCATGCTGTGTGGATTGCTGTTAAGTGGACCTGTGGTTTTTGTTTGCATTTTGTTGTGGAGTTTTTCTGTTATCATGGGTTTATATCCATTATTACGAGCAACTGTTTTAATTATATTGATTTCATTTTGTTGATCTGTGCCACTCATTGGTACTTTTTTAATTCGATGGACCATGGCTCTGAAATATGCCATTTTTTGTTGGCGGGGGGTGGCAAGATGATTTGTCAATACTGACATCTATGGTGGTAGGTTTTCTGTAAATACTAAATTGATTTTTATGGTTATTATGGCAAATCTTCAGGTCAAGAAAGTTAATGCTTTCATGTTCAACTGTGAATTTAATATTTTTGTGCATTTTGCTTAGATCAGCTGCTAATGTATCAATTTCATTGTTTGTACCATGAAAAAGCAAGATTGTATCATCAAGATATCTTTTGTAGTAGATTATTTTGTTTGAGATGCGCTGGTTGGTTGAGAACCTATGGTTCAGATCCCTCCCCAGGCACGCGAAAGACTGCTGTGAGCAATACCCAAGTCCTGGGCTGCTCTCGTCATACTTCATCCTTCCAGTTTCCAGATGATTCTTCCCCTGGAAGTCACCCAGATGTTGTCTCCGGGCCGAGTTATAATGAAGGATTGAAACACGCTGTCTTCCCTAGTTGCTTCAAGTTCTTCGTGTTTTGTGGCGGCGTTCGTAGCGACAAACAATTCGCTGTAGAAACGGCTTACGAAGTCACCGCCACACTTTTAATAGCGGGCCGACCGGTCCGCTGGAACAGTGAACAGAAAGATGAAAACCCAAACACTCTGATTAAATAAAAGTCGGTACTTATCTTTATTAACGAAGATACAGAAACACAGTAGTGGACTCCGTGTCTACAGGAATCTGTCTAGTTCGAGTCGGAGCGGCTAGGTCAGCGTCGGCTGACGACAAACAACAACTCTGCTGCGATGAACACACAACTGACTATCAAGTACACAATTCGGTGGCGAGTATACAACTGAGCGGCGAATACAGAACTGTCCTAGCGCTCGCGACTCCAGCGCTTAAGAAACCAGAAGCCAGCGGTGGCGCGCGCAGACTTGCGGCGATTTCCTGTCTCGCTGGCGCTGCTTATGCGGACGGCGTCCAGACTTTGATGCTGCCAACCTTTTGGCAGCGGGCTCGGGTGGCATTACTGGCTAGGATATAACATCGTGTTGCGAGGCAAGCCCCACGCTGGCCTCGCGACACATGTCCAGGTTTCTGAGCACGACTGGGAGACTCCTGGCAGCATGCTCCCATACTTTCATTCATTCCCACCAAGTTGTTAGCATGTTATGGTACTTACCTAGCTCGGTCTTAAGTTTTGCACAGCAGTAAATGTGCTCTGTTAGCGCGTTACGACACTGGCTTTGTACAAAGGCGACAGTAAAGACATCTGTTAAAGACGAAAGTGGTGACACAATCGCCATGCTTCATCCAAACAGATTTGTGGCTCAGTTGCCTAGAAGGAGTTGCCCACGTTCCACATTTAGGCGTGCCTAAATGAACGAGAATAAAAAACAGCCGTGAAGCGAGTATCCGTTATCTGCAACGTCACACCTCTCCTGTATCATCCAGGCGGTAATTGTACCCACGCCACCCAGCTATTTTTTGTTCGCAGTGCGGTCACGATCTCTGTCCTAAACGACTTAATTACGTGCCCCTGGTAGCATTTAGCGTCTCGTCACGAACAAACCGAAGAATTCGATGGTAGTTCCCTGGAACCGTGAAAAGTCACTTGAGAACACGAACGGAAATCTGTTTTTTTACGTGTGTCAGCCGCATTTCACCCATTATGGAATTGCCTTCTGGTAACCGGCCGCCTCAGTAATTTACTGGTTAGCGTTGACGACTGCTATTGCTGAAATCCGAAATTCGGTTCCTGTAAAATAATCAGATTGTTCTGATTGTGTATAGACTGGTAAACGGTCTCCACAGTTTTGTAGTACAAACTTAGTAGCCACTGTAATAAAGAAGCAGCTAAAACAGTATGCAAGTTCACAAGTTTGACGTCAAATCGATTACTGGCAGCAGTATTGAACTAGAAGTAATTTCCTCATACAGTCGTTGTTGAACATGGAACGCCTGGAGTTCCGAATAACACGGTGACCCCAAAGGTTCATTAAATGAGGAATTATGTCGAATTTTTTTTCGACAGTTGCTAACACGCAAAACGAAACCGACAATTCCCCTCTTACAGCTGACGAAAGCAGGCCAGTTGATGAACTAATCACATCCATCAATGTTGCGGACGTAACCTGAGCAGCAACAGCATGGAGGATTTTAAAGCCTCTGTAGGTCTGGCTAGGTACTAGAAATGTTCTTGGATGGTCGACCATTGTTGGTTAAAAGTGTTTGACAATTCCTCTATTGTCTGACATGGATTTTGCTTCCACTTCTGTCCTTAATACGTCATTGGCTAGAGATATTGGTCTTCCTGATTTATAAGAGTCGGAAATATCCAAGCTACCAGATTTGAACTTAGAAAGTCACGTTTGGCATTTACAAATTTCTGATGCACTTCGATAAACCCCTCAAATGTTTTTGGCAGCAACTGTTGCGTTACTACACTTGATACCCCATAAAGCATACGATGTAAATATGTGGCTTACTTTTTGCGATATTTGCCTGGCCATTTCACCTTAAATTGAAAAAAAAGAAAAGATATACTTACTTAGAAGTAAATATTTCACTCTAAGCTTAAAATGCCTTTGGAACGACTTTGAAGCACACGATAAGCTGATAAATGAGGAACAAATATCGACATGCGCAGAAACGACACTACTTTCCCGTCGGCGTAATACATCATCGTGCATGCGGCAGACTGAGGAACTCGAGAGCCATCACTGCCATATCACAATAAATGCGGTTTATTTTATTTTTGATACAGGTTTCTGCTGCAGTTTCTTTATACGTAATAATTACAAGCTACACGAAGAACTCATTTCTGTGTTTTGCCATTATCAATCGTACCTATGCAGATGATATAATAGGTATAATATTGTTCCTTACGCCTGTGTTAGTTACTATGTCGACATGTGCCACGTTATCCTTACGTCTTAGCAAGTACGATGTGGTCCATATTGTATTTTGGAGCGTAGGTTTAAAATGGAAATTATGGCAAAACGCCGAAAGGAGCTCTCGTGTAACCTTATAATTACTGCGAGTAAATAAATAGCAGCAGAAACCTCTACCAAAAATAAAATATGTCGTTCTTCGACCTCTCGCATGCGGTGGACCCACTAGAAAGATAATTGTTGGATATAACAGCTTGGTTTAGTTAGGCTATGTGGTAAAACTGATCTTCGCAGTTCAAAACAGAAAGCCACATTGTGGCTCCTTATAGCCCTAGATTTGGACAGCGTCTTTGTCTGTTCTGCGCCAACTAATTCAGTACGCTCGCCGTTTCTCCGAAGTGCACAAAAATGTCATGAATGGGTCAAAAAACTGTATAGGAACACGAGAAGCTAACTGTATTTCTCGTACTGGCCTAACAGATTTCCAGTCTTACTTCCAGTGCACAACGGTCAGCATTGTTTACAAGTGCAGCAGAACGTAACTGTCATACCTACGCTGTTGTCATGGTTTCTGCTCCGGTAAGGCACAAATTGTAGCGACAGTTCTAGGCGGCATGTGATCGTCTCAGTCAGTTGGGACACCCAAGAGAATATCGAAAACAAATGGTTCAAATGGCACTGAGCACTATGGGACTTTTAACATCTGAGGTCATCAGTCCCCAATACTTAGAACTACTTAAACCTAACTAACCTAAGGACATCACACACATCCATGCCCGAGGCAGGATTCGAACCTGCGACCGTAGCAGTAGCGCGGTTCCGGACTGAAGCGCCTAGAACCGTTCGGCCACAGCGGCCGGCTATCCAAAACACTGAGTAGTTGGATACAGTAATTATTCTCGGCACGCTACATGTTTACAAAGCCACAGTCGGATACGTCGGGAGAAGAGAGATATGTGGCGTAGCTCGACTAAAAAAAGTGAGTAGGTTGATAGGACACATCCTGAGCCATCAATGAGAAGTTATTTTAGTGATGGACGATGTGATGTATCACTTTGAAGGCTTTCAAGAGAAATGTTTGAGGAAACAATAATAAAATTCGAATTTTGACTGCAGCAGGAATTTTATTACTTTTTGAGTTTGAATCAATAGTCGCGCCATGTGTCTCACATTTAAGACATTCTGCGGATGTTTCAGCGAAACCCGAACATCGCTAGTAGCCAAATACACGAAAAAAACATTTTAGCATCTTAATTGCTGTGTTACTGTGAGCCCGCATGTCGTGGTCGTGCGGTAGCGTTCTCGCTTCCCACGCCCGGGTTCCCGGGTTCGATTCCCGGCGGGGTCAGGGATTTTCTCTGCCTCGTGATGGCTGGGTGTTGTGTGATGTCCTCAGGTTAGTTAGGTTTAAGTAGTTCTAAGTTCTAGGGGACTGATGACCGTAGCAGTTAAGTCCCATAGTGCTCAGAGCCATTTTGTTACTGTGAGATATTTATGAGAACCCTTTTAATCCTTTAATTTACGTCGCATTGTTTTTTGACAGCCTTAATGCACTGAGGCAGTATTTCATCTACGTCTACATGGATACTCGACAAATCACATTTAAATGCCTGGCAGAGGGTTCATCGAACCACCTTCACATTCCTCTATTATTCGAATCTCGTATAGCGCGCGGAAAGAATGAACACCTATGTCTTTCCGTACGAGCTCTCATTTCCCTTATATTGTCGTGGTGATCGTTTCTCCCTATGCAGGTCGGTGTCAACAAAATATTTTCGCACTCGGAGGAGAAAGTTGGTGATTGGAATTTCGTGAGAAGATTTCGTCATAACGAAAAAAGCCTTTATTTTAATGATTGTTTTTGTTGTTGTAATCTTCAGTCCTGAGACTGGTTTGATGCAGCTCTCCATGCTACTCTATCGTGTGCAAGCTTCTTCATCTCCCAGTACCTACTGCAGCCTACATCCTTCTGAATCTCCTTAGTGTATACATCTCTTGGTCTCTCTCTACGATTTTTACCCTCCACGTTGCCCTCCAGTACTAAAATGGTGATCCCTTGATGCCTCAGAACATGTCCTACCAACCGATCCCTTCTTCTTGTCAAGTTGTGCCACAAACTTCTCTTCTCCTCAATCCTATTCAATACCTCCTCATTAGTTATAAGATCTAACCATCTAATATTCAGCATTCTTCTGTAGCACCACATTTGGTAAGCTTCTATTCTCTTCTTGTCTAAACTATTTATCGTCCATGATTCACTTCCATACATGGCTACACTCCATACAAATACTTTCAGAAACGACTTCCTGACACTTAAATCTATACTCGATGTTAACAAATTTCTCTTCTTCAGAAACGCTTTCCTTGCCATTGCCAGTCTACATTTTATATCCTCTCTACTTCGACCATCATCAGTTATTTTGCTCCCCAAATAGCAAAACTCCTTTACTACTTTAAGTGTCTCATTTCCTAATCTAATTCCCTCAGCATCACCCTACTTAATTCGACTACATTCCATTATCCTCGTTTTGCTTTTGTAGATGTTCATCTTATACCCTCCTTTCAAGACACTGTCCATTCCGTTCAACTGCTCTTCCAAGTCCTTTGCTGTTTCTGACAGAACTACAATGTCATCGGCGAATCTCAAAGTTATTATTTCTTTTCCATGGATTTTAATACCTACTCCGAACTTTTCTTTTGTTTCCTTTACTGCTTGCTCAATATACAGATTGAATAGCATCGGGCAGAGGCTACAACACTGTCTCACTCCCTTCCCAACCGCTGCTTCCCTTCCATGTCCCTCGACTCTTATAACTGCCATCTGGTTTCTGTACAAATTGTAAATAGCCTTTCGCTCCCTGTATTTTTCCCCTGCCACCTTCAGAATTTGAAAGTGAGTATTCCAGTCAACATTGTCAAAAGCTTTCTCTAAGTCTACAAATGCTAGAAACGTAGGTTTGCCATTCCTTAATCTTTCTTCTAAGATAAGTCGTAGGGTCAGTATTGCCTCACGTGTTCCAACATTTCTACGGAATCCAAACTGATCTTCCCCGAGGTCGGATTCTACCAGTTTTTCCATTCGTCTGTAAAGAATTCGCGTTAGTATTTTGCAGCTGTGACTTATTAAACTGATAGTTGGGTAATTTTCACATCTGTCAACACCTGCTTTCTTTGGGATTGGAATGATTATATTCTTCTTGAAGTCTGAGGGTATTTCGCCTGTCTCATACATCTTGCTCACCAGATGGTAGAGTTTTGTCAGGACTGGCTCTCCCAAGGCCGTCAGTAGTTCTAATGGAATGTCGTCTACTCCCGGTGCCTTGTTTCGACTTAGGTCTTTCACTGCTCTGTCAAACTCGTCACGCAGTATCATATCTCCGATTTCATCTTCAGCTACCTCCTCTTCCATTTCCATAATATTGTCCTCAAGAACATCGCCCTTGTATAGACCCTCTACATACTCCTTCCACCTTTCTGCTTTCCCTTATTTGCTTAGAACTGGGTTTCCATCTGAGCTCTTGATATTCATGCAAGTGGTTCTCTTTTCTCCTAAGGTCTCTTTAATTTTCCTGTAGGCAGTATCTATCTCACCCCTTGTGAGATAAGCCTCTACATCCTTACATTTGTCCTCTAGCCATCCCTGCTTAGCCATTTTGCACTTCCTGTCGATCTCATTTTTGAGACGTTTGTATTTCTTTTTGCCTGCTTCACTTATTGAATTTTTGTATTTTATCCTTTCATCATTTAAATCTGTATCTCTTCTGTTACCCAAGGATTTGTACTAGCCCTCGTCTTTTTAGCTACTTGATCCTCTGCTGCCTTCACTATTTTATTCCTCAAGGCTACCCATTCTTCTTCTACTGTATTTCTGTCCCCCATTCCTGTCCGTTCCCTTATGGTCTCCCTGAAACTCTGTACAACCTTCTTTCAGTTTATCCAGGTCCCATCTCGTTAAATTCCCACCTTTTTGCATTTTCTTCATTTTTAATCTACAGTGCATAACCAATAGATTGTGGTCAGAGTCCACATCTGCCCCTGGAAATGTCTTTCAATTTAAAACCTGGTTCCTAAATCTCTGTCTTACCATTATATAATCTATCTGATACCTTCCAGTATCTCCAGGATTCTTCCATGTATACAACCTTCTTTTATGATTCTTGAACCAAGTGTTAGCTATGATTAGGTTATGCTCTGTGCAAAATTCTACCAGACGGCTTCCTCTTTCATTTATTACCCCCAATCCATATTCACCTACTATGTTTCCTTCTCTCCCTTTTCCTACTCTCGAATTCCTGTCACCCATGACTATTAAATTTTCGTCTCCCTTCACTACCTGAATAATTTTTTTTCGTGTCTATCTTGGCCACATTAATGCGTTCACTATGCTGTTTGTAGTAACTTACCCGCACTCCTATTTTTTTATTCATTATTAAACCTACTCCTGCATTACCCCTATTTGATTTTGTATTTATAACCCTGTATTCACCTGACCAAAAGTCGTGTTCGTCCTGCCACCGAACTTCACTAATTCCCACTATATCTTCCTTTAACCTATCCATTTCCCTTTTTAAATTTCTTTTAATGATCTCCAGCCCAAATCCTGTATCATTTCTGTGACACTCTTTCACATATTTCGCGATAATACAAAACGTGCTGCCTGTCTTTGAACTTTTTCGATGTAGTTTGTCAGTCCTATCTGGTAAGGATCCCACACCGCGGAGCAGTATTCTAAAAGAGGACGGACAAGCGTAGTGTAGGCAGTCTCCTTAGTAGGTCTGTTACATTTTCTAAGTGTCCTGCCAATAAAACGCAGTTTTTGGTTAGCCTTTCTCACAACATTTTCTGTGTGTTCCTTCCAATTTAAGTGTTCGTAATTATAATGCCTAGGTTCCATAAAAACACGGGAGAACTGCCGTAAGTCAGTATCATCTTGGCACGATATTTCGGCACAAAGTCTTTTGGCCATCTTCAGCTGAGTACATCTGTAAAAGTACTGGCGAATACGCTTTTTTTTTTTCTTTATTGTGATTTTAAACACCTTATACAAACGCGGGCTGTCAGCAGCAGAGTACGCCGCTCTTCAGCCTTGAGTTTGACAATAAGTATTACATAGAGGTGGCACAGAGAATACAGTCAAAACGGCGGGCAAAAAATGTAGACACTAAAAAACAAAAAAACTCTGGACGAGAAACCTTACTAACACTAGCTGACACGGCGCACATAACATGGATGATGGCGACGGGACACGTGAACGGTGGTGGCGTGTCGGCAAACAAACAGTAAACACAAAAGAAGGCACACACACGAGACACTGATGATGATCTCCGGCGCGGGAATGTTCACTGAGCGTGTGCGAGTCCGGGGACCTGTCAAGAGAGGAGGAGGAGGAAGGGGAATGGGAGAGGGAGAGGGGAGAGCAGAGATGCCATGGGTAGGGGAGATAGGGGGAGGGAGGAAGGGGGAGGGGAAGAGGGGAGGATGGAGGGGACGGGGGAAAAGGAAAGAGAAGGGAGGGAGGGTGCCTAAAGGAAAGGACACAGGAAGTGGGGGGGGGGAGGATCAAAGTTGATAGGAGGGGTAGATGGAGGGGAGGAGGACATCATCAGGGAGGGGGAGCTGGCGGAAGCCACCTTGGGAGAGGGTAAGGAGGGTGGAGAAATGGAGACCGGGTGGGACGTGGGAATACAGGCGCGGCTGCGGGCGGGGGTGGGAGAGGATGGGTGAGACAAGCGGATGAGGAGGATCGAGTTTGTGGGAGGTGTACAGGATCCGTATCCTTTCAAGGAAAATGAGGAGGTGGGGGAAGGGGATGAGATCGTACCGGATCCGCGTGGGGGAGGGGAGACGGATGCAATAGGCGAGGCGGAGAGCATGGCGTTCAAGGATTTGTAGGGATTTATAAAAGGTAGGGGGGGGGGGGGGCGGAGATCCAGGCCGGATGGGCGTAACAAAGGATAAGGCGGATGAGGGATTTATAGGTGTGGAGGATGGTGGAGGGGTCCAGACCCCACGTACGGCCGGAAAGGAGCTTGAGGAGACGGAATTGGGAGCGTGCCTTGGTTTGTATTGTCCGGAGATGGGGAGTCCAGGAGAGGCGACGGTCGAGGGTGACGCCAAGGTACTTAAGGGTGGGAGTGAGGGCGATAGGACGGCCATAGACGGTGAGATAGAAATCAAGGAGGCGGAAGGAAGTGGTGGTTTTGCCTACAATGATCGCCTGGGTTTGGAGGGATGCGAATACGCGCTGAGCTCTGCTATTTAAAGCCAAAGGGGGCTGCATTGCGCGTGCGCTGCGCATGTACTGTTTAGTGTGCGCGTTCACAACTCCGTGCACTGCGCCTGGCGCCCTCCGCGGTGAAAACTTGGCGTTTCGATATCAGATCGATCTTCATCTTTATACCGATAACTACGTTGACTACGAAGTTTCTTTACAACGGGATTCCAAGCGGAATTTAACTGGTAACCACTATATCGATTGATAAGAGTCTCGCTGTCTGACAATTTTATTTCTATGGATTCATTTATAATTGAACTCCAGAAATTTGATGTTTGAGCCATAATTTTTGTGTCACTGTAATTCATAGAGTGGCCAGTAGAAATGCAATGTTCAGCGATTGCGGACTTGGTGGGTTGGGGAAGGCGAGTATGCCGCTGGTGTTCCACAATGCGTTCCTGCACCGTTCTTGTTGTCTTCCCTATATATGACTTGCCGCAATCACACGGAATCTTGTAGACACCTGATTTACGTAGGCCCAGGTCATCCTTAACGGATCCCACCAGTGATGATATTTTTGGAGGAGGGCGAAAGATGACTCTAACTTGATGCTTCCTCAATATTCTACCTATCTGTGACGAGATGTTCCCAATAAAAGATAGATAAGCCGTTGACCTGAAGACTTCTTCTCCCTTGTTGCGTCGTTTGTAGGACTGCATAGCTCTGTTCACTTGCTTAGTTGAAAAGCCATTCATTAGGAATACTTTCTGCAGGTGTTTCAGTTCGGCTTGAAGACTGTCAACGTCAGAAATAGTATGGGCACCGTGGATTAAAGTTTTAAGGACACCCATTGTTTGTGCCGGATGGTGGCAACTGGTAGCTTGCAGATACAAATCTGTGTGGGTCGGTTTCCCATACACCGAATGAACAAGTGTGCCATCATTCTTGCGCCGTACCAGAACATCTAAAAATGGCAAACAGCCATCTTTTTCAGTTTCCATAGTGAACTTAATATTTTCATGTATGGAATTCATATGATGTAACAATTCCTGGAGACGGTCAACGCCATGAGGCCATACTATAAAGGTGTCATCCACGTAACGCCAAAGCACTGTCGGTTTAAAAGTGGCAGAGTTGAGAGTTCTCTCTTGAAAATCTTCCATAAAAAGATTTGCCGCCAGGGGAGACAAAGGACTCCCCATGGTGACACCGTCAGATTGTTCATAAAATTCATTGTTGAATGTAAAATATGTAGAAGAGAGAGTATGCTCAAACAACGTTGTAATATCTGCATCAAACATATTACCGATCAGGTGTAATGAATCTACAAGAGGCACCTTGGTAAAGAGAGAAACCACGTCCTGGCTCACCAGCTAGTCGTTACTTTGCGCTGTAAAGACTGAATACGGCTGATAAAATCACTAGAGTTTTTTATGTGATGAGGGCATTTTCCTATAGCTGGTTTAAGCAGTGAAGCCAGAAATTTTGCTAGGTCGTAGGTGGCTGCCCCAATGTTGCTCACGATCGGACGTAATAGTATATTTTCCTTATGGATCTTAGGCAGTTCATATAGCCTGGGAGGAACCGCACTATTTGGTAATGCCTAGGTATTTAGTGGAATTTACAGCTTTTAGATTAGACTAATTTATCGCGTAACCGAAGTATGAGTCCCTTTTAGTACTCATGTGTATGACCTCACACTTTTCGTTATTTAGTGTCGTTTCTGCTTTTAATCATAACGTCTTTGAAAATGTACTGATCATTACGATCGTTACGGTGTTCTGTTGATAAACAGTCTTGTCAGGCCTTGAAAACTTCCGACGTCGGGAAATACTCGATGCTCAATTAGTTAATAACTGCACATTCATGAAAACAATCGCAGATTTAAAGTAAATGTGGTTCGGAATCCACATTAAACTGTGTCTCTCCCTATAAATGGCTAATTCAGTTCAAATGTCGGACGAAGGCAACGGCTTACCACCTCCAACAGGTGTTGAAATGAAGATACGAGTGATGATTACTTTACCTTAAAGCTACTGTAGAGGGTATCCTGACATCAAGCAGATTTCACATAACGAATCAGTCTGCTAAATCCAACAGTTGAAGATCAAAGTCTACTGATAGAGAGTAGGGCAGTGTTGGGAACTGCTACATCTGAAAGCAGTTTGAGTAGAACTGCATAAGCAAAACGTTCAACCTACAACTGCTATCGCAAAACATCTTGTAAATTATACAGAGCGAAGTGGCGGATTAGTTTTCAAGCTGGACTCGCATTTGGGAGGAGAAGCGTCCAAATCTATCTCCGGCCTCCCAGATTTACGTACCATCTAGTTTTCTTGAATCATTTACGGAAAATGCCGGTACGACTGCTTTGAGAAGGACACGATCGATTTCGTTCCCCTTCCTAGTCCGTTCAGTGTATGTGACTCCGTCTCCAACGAGCTTGTCTTTAAAAGGTTGCTGCTACCTACCTAGTCTTCGATTCTGAGAGCGGAGGGGTTTCACAGTTTCCTACTACCACTCCTCCCCCACTCCCACCTCCTCTTCCAAATATAAATTACCTCCTCCCTCCCTTTCAGTGAGACTTATGTGCCTATGACTTAAAATTAGCAACTATTATTATTATTATTATAGTTATTATATTATTATTTAAATAAGTTACGTATTATGTTTAGTGCTTAGGACTTCATTTAGGCTTAAGTTATTGTTATTATTATTATATTATTTAAATATGGAACATAATTTGTTTAGTGGTTAGGACTTCGCTACGGCATAACTTCCAAGAGACTGTAGTGCAGAGAAATACCTCATCAAAAATCATTTATTCAAAAACGTGAGAACAGCTTGTGTTTTTAAATTATTTTAAGAACTTTAATAGCGACACAATTTCCCAGGTTTGAGAACTTCATAGTACGAATTAAAATCGAAGTGTGCACTCACCGTTATTAGTATTTCACCTAGCTCTAAGATTATGAGATGAAGGAAGGAAGATAGGGGTAATTAGAGACGGGACACAAGCTCGGATGGGGAAGGACATCGGACGCGCCCTTTTAAAGAAGCTGTCTCGGCGTTTTCTTGCAGCGATTTAGGGAAATCGCGGTAGATTTCAATCAGCATGGTTGGTCACAGACGTGAACCGTCGTCTTCCCGAATGCGGGGCCAATCAATGTCTATTTAGGGGAGGTCTGGACACCAGTGTTCCTTACGGAGCCGTCACATTGGGGCTGGAGCAGACGACACGGTATAATGTCGCTAGGGAGGAGAGCATTGCTTTCGGAAATTATTCCCGTTGTGAAGGTAGTTTGCATATCTTTTGGATTGGAAATTATAAAATGTTGTTTCTACATCTACATCTACATTTATACTCCGCAAGCCTCCCAGCGGTGTGTGGCGGAGGGCACTTTACGTGCCACTGTCATTACCTCCCTTTCCTGTTCCAGTCGCGTATGGTTCGCGGGAAGAACGACTGTCGGAAAATCTCCGTGCGCGCTCGAATCACTCTAACTTTACATTCGTGATCTCCTGGCGAGCTATAAGTAGGGGGAAGCAATATATTCGATACCTCATCCAGAAACGCACCCTCTCGAAACCTGGACAGCAAGCAGCACCGCGGTGCAGAGCGCATCATCTCTTGCAGAGTCTGCCACTTGAGTGTGCTAAACCGCTCCGTAACGCTATCACGCTTACCAAATAACCCTGTGACGAAACGCGCCGCTCTTCTTTGGATCTTCTCTATCTCCTCTGTCAACCCGACCTGGGACGGATCCCACACTGATGAGCAATACTCAAGTATAGGTCGAACGAGTGTTTTGTAAGCCACCTCCTTTGTTGATGGACTACATTTCCTAAGGACTCTCCCAATAAATCTCAACCTGGCACCCGCCTTACCAACAATTAATTTCATATGATCATTCCACTTCAAATCGTTCCGCACGCATACTCCCAGATATTTTACAGAAGTAACTGCTACCAGTGTTTGTTCCGCTATCATATAATCATACAATAAAGGATCCTTCTTTCTATGTATTCGCAATACATTACATTTGTGTATGTTAAGGGTCAGTTGCCACTCCCTGCACCAAGTGCCTATCCGCTGCAGAACTTCCTGCCTTTCGCTACAATTTTCTAATGCTGCAACTTCTCTTGTTTATGTGTAAGACCAATTTTGCTCAGTTAGTTTGAGTAAAATGGTACACCTTCATAAATGTTCGTACCTGCTCAACGTAAACACTTTATCAGAAAATCACCATCAAGCCGTGGCTGTCACGTCTGCTGCTGAAGCACCTGGACGAACAGTTACATACGTTGTGTATTATTACTGGTGCTATCTTTAAGTAGATAAAATTATGTAAGCGTATGAATATGGAAACACCATCATTTGCAAACAATTAGTTTCGAGAATATTTTTAAAAAATCTCGAATTTAACTTAGCGTTTAAGACATTTCGTCTTTATCGTATCCTGAGTGAAAATACATGTCACACGGAAACTGTGTATTCCCTGGGAAGTTGTCCCGTTTCATATACTTACAGAGAATGGTTCAAATGGCTCTGAGCACTATTGGACTTAACTTCTGAGGACATCAGTCCCCTAGAACTTAGAACTACTTAAACCTAACTAACCTAAGGACATCACATACATCCATGCTCGAGGCAAGATTCGAACTTGCGACCGTAGCGGTCGCGCGGTTCCAGACTGTAACGCCCAGAACCGCTCGACAACCCCGGTCGGCCACTTACAAAGAATGCTAGGAGGCGAATCAAAACTGGTCAGAGAAGGTCAGTAAGCATGTCCTTCCACCGCCAACCTCCCTCAGACATTCTTTTTATTGGTAATATTGTGCTTAAATGATTGGAAGATATGGGAGATTTGCCGATTATTTTAAGCATAATACTCAGGTTTATGTTCCCTAGATAACTTTGGAGATAGAATTTTGTTAATGAAAAGGCCGTTTGCCTTTCAGTGCAAGACAATTTACTGTTTGTATATTTAGCCAAAAATCATACTTTCCAGTATTGCAATTCAAATGAGTATGGTTACGTTCTCTATAATCTGCATAATTCATAGTAAAACTGGGCATGTGTTCGGTATGTGTGGGTATTATTTTGCGCAGCGCTGTGCTTGTGAGGATATCCTCAGCTGTTGCGGCGGCACGCGCCAGCGGCAGGTGGCAGGAGTAGGTGCCAGCAGGTGGTCACTGCAAGCGCCAGGCGGCCCCAACTATCTGGACAGCGCGCACTCACGCTGTCCACGACACAGTGGCCGGGCCAGGGGACTTGAGCGCTGATTTTGTAGCTCCGTGCCCCGTAACGTAATCGCTTGGGGTCGAGGCCCACGAGAAAGACAGGCCGCGGCGCCTACGTCACGAAAGTAGTCCTGAACTCGCTCGCTCCCTCAGCTCAGCAGACAAAATGTGTTTCTAAACCTGTCAACTAGCAGCTGGGCGTGTAAGTACTGAAGAGAACTGCATATTCCACTGGAATCTGCTATTATGAAGTCTTACTGATTAACAGTACGGCAGCAAAATTTAATTTCATATGAATACTCGATATAAGTGGTATAACGGCGTGTTTATAGCATTTAGTCTCTTCTGCTTAACAGTACTCATTACATGCTGGAAGTGGTGCCTTATGCAACTGATAATCATTTTAGCATGATTTTATTTTATTGTACGCCAGTACAGCCCTAACAAATTATAAGTAGGTCCATGGACTTCCCATCATTATAGGACTAATAACAGTAAGATTCCATAATAGCTGATTCCAGTAGAAGATTCAGTTTTAGTTTGTTCGGACACGCCTAGTTACGAGTTAACAGGTGGAGAAACGTAGTTTGTCTGCTGATTTGAGCGAGTGAGCGAGCGCAGGACTACCTTCGTGACGTTCGCGCCGCGGCCTGTCTTTCTCGTAGCCCTCGCTTGGTGTAGACTGACGTAATAGCTCGTGACACCTACTGCGATTGCTACCTGCAAATGCTGCAACGGGATACCTTACGAACTAGCATGTGGTTCTTAAAGTCCAGTGTTACCGAAGACCGAAAGAGACATGTCTGGTTGAGTCTTGGCGGACAGTTAGAGAGGTGTATAACTTTCGCCAAACCTTCCCTCGGGTTCTCGCCCCGCAGTCGTGACTTTGATTTCTGTGTCCAATGTACAGAACGCCAGTGTTTTGTCGTTTGTCATTAAAGCACTGTTAGCGGGAAAGGCCACTAACTATAACAATCATTCAGTTTATTTCTTCGCATTTACTGATAAAGAAGCTACTTCAAAAAGTATATTGAAATCTGTAAGTTGTCTTCTTGTTCTTTAAAAATGTCTTCCTCAATTCACAGTGTTGCTACTTTTGTCCTTGGAAATATTTATTGCAATTTCATTTTTCTTGTTTCTCCGTAAACTGTGTTAAATTCTTAAATGTTCGCGAAAATTCGCGGTAATGACTTCGGTAATGCACATTTCTCTAGTATTTTATATCCAAGTCCTGCTTCTAGCTGACTGTCTTAAATTTTGAATTAGTCTTTTGGTGAGCCTTGTTGTCAGTTCCATAATTATAAAAAAAAAAAAAGTTCAAATGTAAGTGAAATCTTATGGGACTTATCTGCTAAGGTCATCAGTCCCTAAGCTTGCACACTACTTAACCTAAATTATACTAAGGACAAACACACATACCCATGCCCGAGGGAGGACTCGAACCTCCGCCATAATTATACTGCCGCAGTTTAGCTGTGTGCTGCACGTGTTTCAAACTGATATGCGTACTTCCATCTGAATCGTGCTATGATTGTCAACGACTCACCGCAGCAAATAATGCGATTTACACGCAGTTTTCTGGTGACCATCTGTGGAGTAACGCAGTTCAGCGCGAGACCCTGGTGACGTGCCATCCATCGTGGCTGTTGAGATTCGATAGCAGTCTCCGTATTCTGTGTAGATTTATTTCACTAGATAGAATTTTATCAAATGCATTTACTTCATGCACAGACACCATATTATAAAATGTCTCCATGTTACCGTTTCCTGAACTGTATGGAAGTTGCAAGGCGTAGTCGAGATAGTTAAGTCCCTTTGGAACTAGAATCAGACATACACTCCTGGAAATTGAAATAAGAACACCGTGAATTCATTGTCCCAGGAAGGGGAAACTTTATTGACACATTCCTGGGGTCAGATACATCACATGATCACACTGACAGAACCACAGGCACATAGACACAGGCAACAGAGCATGCACAATGTCGGCACTAGTACAGTGTGTATACACCTTTCGCAGCAATGCAGGCTGCTATTCTCCCATGGAGACGATCGTAGAGATGCTGGATGTAGTCCTGTGGAACGGCTTGCCATGCCATTTCCACCTGGCGCCTCAGTTGGACCAGCGTTCGTGCTGGACGTGCAGACCGCGTGAGACGACGCTTCATCCAGTCCCAAACATGCTCAATGGGGGACAGATCCGGAGATCTTGCTGGCCAGGGTAGTTGACTTACACCTTCTAGAGCACGTTGGGTGGCACGGGATACATGCGGACGTGCATTGTCCTGTTGGAACAGCAAGTTCCCTTGCCGGTCTAGGAATGGTAGAACGATGGGTTCGATGACGGTTTGGATGTACCGTGCTCTATTCAGTGTCCCCTCGACGATCACCAGTGGTGTACGGCCAGTGTAGGAGATCGCTCCCCACACCATGATGCCGGGTGTTGGCCCTGTGTGCCTCGGCCGTATGCAGTCCTGATTGTGGCGCTCACCTGCACGGCGTCAAACACTCATACGACCATCATTGGCACCAAGGTAGAAGCGACTCTCATCGCTGAAGACGACACGTCTCCATTCGTCCCTCCATTCACGCCTGTCGCGACACCACTGGAGGCGGGCTGCACGATGTTGGGGCGTGAGCGGAAGACGGCCTAACGGTGCGCGGGACCGTAGCCCAGCTTCATGGAGACGGTTGCGAATGGTCCTCGCCGATACCCCAGGAGCAACAGTGTCCCTAATTTGCTGGGAAGTGGAGGTGCGGTCCCCTACGGCACTGCGTAGGATCCTACGGTCTTGGCGTGCATCCGTGCGTCGCTGCGGTCCGGTCCCAGGTCGACGGGCACGTGCACCTTCCGCCGACCACTGGCGACAACATCGATGTACTGTGGAGACCTCACGCCCCCCGTGTTGAGCAATTCGGCGGTACGTCCACCCGGCCTCCCGCATGCCCACTATACGCCCTCGCTCAAAATCCGTCAACTGCACATACGGTTCACGTCCACGCTGTCGCGGCATGCTACCAGTGTTAAAGACTGCGATGGAGCTCCGTATGCCACGGCAAACTGGCTGACACTGACGGCGGCGGTGCACAAATGCTGCGCAGCTAGCGCCATTCGACGGCCAACACCGCGGTTCCTGGTGTGTCCGCTGTGCCGTGCATGTGATCATTGCTTGTACAGCCCTCTCGCAGTGTCCGGAGCAAGTATGGTGGGTCTGACACACCGGTGTCAATGTGTTCTTTTTTCCATTTCCAGGAGTGTAGATCCACAAAGGAAACGAAGAATCGTTTGCGTTGTTGACAAGGAGATGTAAACGGGCCGTTCCACGTAGACTGGATTTCTTCAGCCCCCACACTTCAGCATTTTTTCTTTTCGAAATGACTGTTGCCTATAGCGTAGCTTCTTGGTGTAAACGACTAATGTGAGTATTTATTTATTTACTGTATGGCATACATTATGAGTTTTGAATCGGAAGAATACGTATACAAATATCACTAAACTACTACAAATCAGCATTTCAATCAACTCTTCAGCGTAATATAACACAAATGACTGCAGCTGTAGGCGAATAACAAGGTCACAAGTCGTCACTGTCAGGAGTTCTTCGAAAGGTCCCTTGTGGGCACGTGTGGGACGTGTTGATAAAACACGAGTAACTGTCTGTCGTTCCGCACCACAGTCAAAAGATGGTGATGAAGATTTGCCCCACCCGCTAAGAGTGTCTGCACATCTTTCATGGCCCGTTCGGATGCGGTTCAGGTTAATCCCAATTGCACGGGGTTGGTCAAATCTAGGGGGTTACTCGTGGAGTCTGGGCAGAGTCAGGCGTTGTGGAGGACAGTTTTGTTGCCGACAGCGTTTCCATTCGTCGATGGCATTCAAATTATTTTCAGTAAGAGTCCTGGCAGTGACGAGAATGAGAAACCTGGATCATAATCTACTTCACTCCATGGGGAATATGTCGTTCAATATTGGACGGTCGGTGTTATCAACAGTGTTGTGGCATTCTCGTAGTAGCACACTTTACCGTCTGATATCAGAAGGTGGAATGTGACTGAAGATAAGTAACCAGTATGTGGGAGTAGATAGTATTGATCCACTGACATTGCGATCCACTAACTTCGTTAAGTTGTACATTTATCTGTTCCACATATCAACGATTCAGCAAGATAGACGCATTGCACTCTCCTGTTGGGTATGCCAATCTGATTGCTGATATTCGAAGAGTGTCTGCTCACGATTGCCAACTATTGTGGCAAAGTTTATGCAGAGTGTTATTTCTGCGCTTGCGCATAACAATTGAACGTGTCAAATGCTTCTTAAACGAAAGTGTTCTATCTACGTGTTCCGAAGTTTTTTTCGTTGCGTGTTACGTCGAAAGTCTGACTCCTTCAAAATAGACACCAAGGGCTCTGTGTGCCAATTTGTTGGACAGATGAAAACAAGCAACTTCTGTTCTATTTGAGATAATTTGCAACCTCTATTTACTGAAATATTGGCTTAAGATGTCTAAATCAGAAGTCAAGATTTCTTCAGTTGCTGGACTCGAAGTTCTTTAGGGGGGAATGGGAAACGTGTTACCGGTTACCTTACTGGAGCAGCACCATCAGAGCCATCAAACGTAGCTGTTCACTCCAAGAGATCGAGCACAATCAAAATGTCATATTCCCACACTTCACGACCCACTCCATTAGGTTTTAATTTATAGGTCATTAGCACACAAGATGCCCGGAAAACCCCGGCAACAAATATTCCTCTCACAACTTGGCTGCACCCAACTACCTCCAGGTCACTCCGAAGGCGTTCACATCTATGTTCTCACGTTGTAACAGTCCAAGCAAAGAGGCAAGAGGGGACTGAGTAGATGATATTTTGAATTGGAACCCATGTCCGGAAACATACCGTTTCGGTGCTACAACCATTGGAAAACATGTTGATAATGCGACCACATTCACAAGTTATTTATTAGGCCTGACCCAGTATATCACTTGTCTTATAGTTCCACTCATTAATAACCAGAGAAACAAAAAAGAAACTTAATTAGTTTTCACAAACACTGTTGTTTACAGTAAACTGTTTTTGGCCCCTTCAAAAGATGGTTAGCTTTCGGACGCTCTATAAGTAAGGTTCGATGTGGCGAGCGTGAAGTTTGGTGCATGCATTCTTGCTACGATTGATGTTATGGTACACACGCTCTGTCACACCTGGCTCCTCCATTACCGTGAGCTTTGCCATACAGAAGAATCACGTCGGTGTATTCTACAAAAGTGCTTTCAGTCATGTTGCTGTAACACTCACAGACGCTTGAATGAGGCCCGAACTAAGTCAGAGAGGTAGGATAGACGTCAAATAACATCAGCCGACCCGACGTCAGAACCCCCATCATGACATTTATAGAACAGATCTGTTCTATAAAAACATGTCCTACTGTACTGCAGCCATAGTGGCATCGTCAAATGTTAAACATTTATGATCTGAAGATGGTCATTATAAACCGAAACCGGTAGTCTGATGATAAAAGAATTCGTGAGACGTAAAGTAAAGGAAATTTATTGTCTACTCTGTCCCCTCTACGAGTTCAAGAAGTTAGCAAGGCGAATTTTGGAACATCCTGTATAACTTCATTATACCCTGGGAGCGGCAAGGCAACAAGAAAGTGCATGCTCTACTTCCATGCAGGTTTTTTAAATACAGAAGAACGATTGCAAACTGTGATGTTGACGTGCCGATAATGACTCATGTGGTGCTGGCGTTAGGTGTCACTGTAAGTAAACTGGAGGCCATATTATGGAAGCTTGACGACCTGCTCCGGTGGGAGGTGTGGAACCTTGAGGAGGAAAATGGAAGTTGGGACACTAGTAAGAAGCTGATTTTAGGAGCTAAGAACGGGAAACGGGTCTTGTTAGGAGAGAAATACGACGTTTCGTAGGGACTGGGAGAATTTTTTTTATTTGGGCCTTTTTGTCTTGTTTAAAAGACTTCCTTATTGTCATTTCACATTGGGTAGCAGCCAAACTGAGAGTGTTAATTGCTGCTACCTATGACAGCATTCTCAACGTGATAAACAACAGTTGGACACAAGCCACTAAGTTAAGAAACAGATAGCCCAGAAAATTTCTAATGCTGCAACGTCATTGTATTTCTAGACTGAAAGCTGAAATTTTTTTTAATAAGGGTCGCTCTTGGGGTTTCAGGCACTGGAAAGAAAGGAAGCCAGGTTAGGACTATTTTGTGTAGGGTTAAAAGGTGGTGATATTGAACAAAGGTATCTTAATTGGTGCAATAGAGTATGAAAGTACTTTGAGGCGTATCTACAATAGCTGTGGCATGGAGAATGCAGGCCTTATTGTGGTTTGTGTGGGGTGGGATAAGGTGCATGTGTTACAAGTGGTAGAGCTACATTGATTATCGAAATTATTTGACTTCAGATGGCGACAAACGGAAGGATTTTTACAATTACTTTTTTAATATTACTTGTCAGTTACTTACATCCCCATGTTGGGAGTTGGTTGGCAGCAGATAAATTGCTGCTCATTCGCCATTTGTTGTATAATACACAATTTAATGTAAAAAAAGTAAGAAGTTCTTGTACCTCTGGGTAAGTGACTGAGATATGGGAAGTATTTTAGGGGTGTTTATATGGACAAGGATATGGGATGTCCATGTGAATATGAATTGGTAGATGGAATGTAGATGTCACGAGATGAGTAATGTGGCAGATGGGCAAGGAGATGGTAGATTGGAGCCTACGCTTGGTATCGTTTGGGTAGGTTTCGGCTGGAAAGAAGGGTAGATTTCAGATATGTGTTCATGGTCCGCAAGGAGAAGCCGATTGAAATTACGTTAGGAAAGGACATGCAGTGTTCGGAGCTGAAGAGAAGCTGAGATATATTGATAGAAGTGCATCAGAAGGCCTGGGTTCTCAATAACAGATGAGATTGTATGATAGAAGAAGCGGAGGTGTAATCAAGGAGATATGGGAACCTTGTTAGCTCATACAGGATAGAAATGGAAGAAAGTAATCGGATATGGAAAGTGAGGAGGAGTGCATATCGTTCCAGATTTTGGGGGAGGAGGAGCGGACGTCCAGTTACATTCGTAGGTAAGATTGAGATGAATCAGGGTGTTGTAGGTATGCATGATGATCGTGGGGTACAGTGTCAGTCCAAATATGTTAAGGTTTTAGTTAGGTGGATTCGGCGGCTGTGGCTTGTCAGGTAAAGGTCTCGGGGGGATGGAATGCTCAGGCAGTTACTGGTGAATCTTCCGGGTTGTATGGTCGTGGTCCATGAAATTTATTTATTCCTCACGTTTTGGGCTGAGCGGCGCTGGATAACTCCAGAGGTTCTCCTGGTTCTGCTGAATCTTGCGAACCAGACTAGGAGCACCTTGGAATCAGGAGCACCTCTGAAGGTGTCTAGCACTGCTCTGGACGAAACGACAGGAACGAAGTTTCCTGACCACGACCATACAACCCGGTAGATTCACCGGCGGCTAAGGCGTCTGGTCGTGAATTCCTTCATCGTTTTCTTATAATTATTAACTACTTTTTTGTGGATGATGCAAGGCGGTAATGTTGTTGAGATGGAGTGGGAATTTGAATGGAGGGTAGATTGACTGCAAGGAATGCGACGTCGTTGGTGTTTTAAAGTAGATACATAGGAAGGTTTGGGTTTGGGACGCAGGATGTGTATAGAAAATAAAGGAGCGGTGGTAGGACGGACCCTTGGGGCGAGCCTGTGGTGGAATGGAATATTCGGGAGTAGCTATTGTTGATTGTTACGTTGGGTGGACAGTTAGACTGAAAGGATGCAATTAGGCGGGTGTGATGTATTGGAAGCCCGTAACCATGAAGTCTGAACAGAACACTAGAATGTCAGACAGTCATAGGCTTTTTCAATGCCTTGGGAGAGGAAGAGGGTGGGCCTGCGCTCGTTGTGTCGTTGATTCAGGAGGTGGACGAAGTGATTGTAATGATTAGTTAAATGATTCTTGGGACGCCCCAGCATTGGATGATAAATTTGGGGGATAGGTTTTTTGACTGTTACATACACTGAGGCGACAGAAGACATGGGATACATCCTAATATCGTGTCGGAATTACTTTTGCCTGGCGTAAAGCAGCAACTCGACGTGGCGTGGACTCTAGTGTAGTCCTCAGAACTCCCTGCAGAAATGTTGAGCCATGCCGCCTTTATAGCCGTCCGTAATCGGTAAAGTGTAGTCGGTGCAGGACTTTGTGCACGAACTAAATTCTCGATTATATCCCATAAATGTTCGATAGCATTCATGTTGGGCGATCTGGATGGCCAGATCATTCGCTCGAATTGTCCAGAATGTTCTTCAAACCAATCTTGAACAATTGTGGCCCAGTGACATGTTTGGGAACATGAAGTCCACGAATGGGTGCAAATGGTCTCCAAGTAGCCGAAAGTAACCATTTCCGGGTGGACCAGAGGACCCAGGCCATTCCATGTAAACACAGCCCACATCATTTTGGAACAACCAGCAGTTTGCACAGTGCCTTGTTGACAACTTCATCCAGACTTCGTGGAGTCTGCGCCACACTCGAACCCTACGTCAACTACAAAATTGTTAAGGCTTTCGTGGCCACTTGTTGACAAACTGCCTATTGGCTTCTGTCTCGGGTTCTTCGGCCGACGTTCAGCTTCACCCTCCATTGCCGGCAATGGAGGGTGAAGCTATGACAATGCCAGCCACTCGTGCTGGCGAAACGTCAGAAAAATCATTAGATGAACGTCGGCCGAAGAACCCGAGACAGAAGCCAATAGGCAGTTTGTCTTACGTCAACTCTTACCTGCTGAAATCTGCTTACCAGACCACGGTTTTCCAGTCGTCTGACGTCCAGCTGATATAGTCACGAACGCAGGAGAGGCGGTGCAGGCGATGTCATGCTGTTAACTAAGGCACGCGCGTCTGTCGCACGCTACCATAGCCCATTAACGCCAAGTTTCGCTGCACTGTCCTAACGCATATGTTCGTCGTACACTCCACGTTGACTTCTGTGATTATTCCACGCAGTGTTGCTTTTTTAGCTCTGACAACTCTACGCAAACGTCCCATTCGTCTAGCTGCAACTGCTGAATCAAGTCGGAAACTTTTTCACACGGATCACCTGAGTGCAAGTGACAACTCCGCCAATGCACAGCCCGTTTATACCTTGTGTACTTGTTGCTACCGCCAGTTGTATATGTGCATATCGCTATCCCATGACTTTTGTGAGCTCAGTATAGAATAAACATTTAGTCAGAAAGGATGCAATGGAAACCCCGTCTCCGTGGAGTTTGAGACCATAGCACCAGACATAATCGTAAGCTTTTTCGATCTCTAGGAGAGGCATAGGAATACGACCTATTCTTGAGTACTGCTCGAGCGTTTGGGATCCCAATCAGGTCGGATTGAGTAAGGTCATAGAAGCAATTCAGAGGCGGGCTGCTAGATTTGTTACTGGTAGGTTTGATCATCACGCGAGTGTTAACGGAAATGCTTCAGGAACTCGGGTGGGAGTCTCTGGAGGAAAGGAGGCGTTCTTTTCGTGAATCGCTACTGAGGAAAGTTAGAGAACCATCATTTGAGGCTGACTGCAGTACAATTTTACTGCCGCCAACTTATATTTTGCGGAAAGACCACAAAGAAGAGATAAGAGAGATTAGAGCTCGTACAGAGTCATATAGGCAGTCGTTTTTCCCTCTTTCTGTTTGGCAGTGGAACAGGGAGAGAAGATGCCAGTTGTGGCACGAGGTACCCTCCGCTACGCACCGTATAGTGGATTGCGGAGTATGTATGTAGATGCAGACTGATTTTTTGTGTTTTTGTTTGAGGTGGTGAACAAGGCGATTGGATTGATTCATTGAGGTGTCTGAGAGGAAATCAGTCTGTATCTGGGCTTTATAGCTTATGCGTCTAAGGTTGTATGTGGAAGACTTGGTGTGTGAAGGTCCTGTAGAGGATTTGATGGCGGCTGGATGGGGGGGTGGGAGGGGGGAGGGGGCTGTGATCCGGAGAGCAGCGGTGGGCGGCAGCGGCAGCAGCTGTCCGGCCGCGCACGCGCCTCGCTGCGCCACCTGTAGGCCACAACCAAAAAGACCGCCCGCTGTCCCACAAAGGGCAGAGGCGGAAGGCGCGTGCCAGCTGTTAGCGACCCTCGCCTCTCCCGCCTGCTGCCGCGTCACACCGACCTACCGCCCAACTCCTACCATTAGGGCTCCAGGCCGGGGCTGTGCAGGTTAACAAATAACGAGGAGCTTCAGCTGCTGCCGCTGTTGACCTCCCGATAAAGAGTGCTTTCAGTTCCTGATGACGCCTAACTTCATCTCTACCACCTCCTCCTGCTAGCCACCCCGTGTGTGAAGGAACCGGTGTGGAATGCGAATTTGTTAAGGACAGAGATGCGCACAGGAGGGAGTAGGTGCTCTCATCGCTCCACGGTTTTAGAAAGCATCGCTCGTCTGAAACTCAGCTTGCCCGTTTGTCACATGATACACGGCGATCTATGGATGAAAGGTAACAGGTAGATCCCACATGTCCAGATTTCCGGGAAGTATGTGACACGGTGATCACTGCAGACTGTTAACGAAGGTACGAGCCTACGGAATAGGCTCCCATATACATGAGTAATAGAGCCCGGTATGTTGTCCTCGACGGCGACTGTTCATCAGAAAACAAGGGAATCGCTGGAGTGCCCGAGCAAAGTGTGATAGAACAGCTGTTATTTTCTATGTACATAAAGGATCTGACGAATAGGGTGGGCAGCAATCTGCTGTTGTTTGCCGATGATGCTGAGGTGCGCGGAAAATGATAAGTTGGGGAGGCATCGTTTTACATAATCACATCGAATAAATATCTGGGAGTAATGTCGCAAAGCGATATGAAATGGAATGACCATGTGAGGATTGTGGTAGGGAAGACGAATAGTCAACTTGGGTTTATTGGGATAATTTTGGGAAAGTATGGTTTATCTGTAAAGGAGACCCAATACATGACGCTAGTGCGACCTATTCTTGAGTGCTACTCGAGTATTTGGGATATGAACCAGTTCCAATTAAGAGCAAGATATCGAAGCAATTCAGAGGCGGACTGCTAAATTTGTTCCCGGTAGGTTCTAAAAATGCGCAAGTGTTACGCAGATGCTTCTGGAACTCAAATGGGAATACCTGGAGGGAAGAGGACGATCTTTACGACGAACACTATGGAGAAAATTAAGAGAAGTGGCGATTCAAGCCGACTGCAGAACGGTTGTACTGTTGCCAACATACATTTCACGTAAGGACCACGAAGATAAGAGAAAGTGCGGGGTCACGTAGGCAGTCGTTTCTCCCTCGCTCTATTTGCGAATGGAAAGGGAAACGAAGTGACTAGTAGCGTTCAGGGTACCCTCCGCCACGCACCGTACGGTGGCTTGCGGTGTTTGTATACAGACATAGGTCGCCTGGAGTGACAATGACTACTACTCCAACCAGAGACGCAGAGTACCCCGCCTGGAATTTTCCCTCGAAGAATGCAGACATATGACTTGCTGCTGTAGGTTAATCGCTGGTGGCCGTCGCACCCTATCAGCACACGAGGAAGACCGAAGAGACAGCAGGAGGACGCGGTTTCAGAAAACAGTGTTTTCATGGTGCCACTGAATATTTTCGCATGGGGCCCGGAACCGCAGTCCGCAGCTCGTGGTCGTGCGGTAGCGTTCTCGCTTCCCGCGCCCGGGTTCCCGGGTTCGATTCCCGGCGGGGTCAGGGATTTTCTCTGCCTCGTGATGACTGGATGTTGTGTGATGTCCTTAGGTTAGTTAGGTTTAAGTAGTTCTAACTTCTAGGGGATTGATGACCAAGTCCCATAGTGCTCAGAGCCCTTTGAGCCGGAACCGCAAACAGGACGCGAAATGAACAACAATTATTGTAGGACAGCGAGTCACTAACGAGGGAATCTTAACTCGTTGTAAGTGGACGACCAGGAAATAACGGATGAATGACTAGTCAAGACGCCAAATGTACTGCCTTATTAAAAAAAAAAAAAAAAAAAAAAGAAGCACCCTGAAGACACGTACACGTACACACAGTCAGCAGGTATATAAATGACATAGTTGCAGTTCTCTGTGATAGGTAGAATGATCACTAGAGTGCATTAACGTTGCAGTGTACATAAGGGGCGTAAAGAGCGTCATATGTTGAGTGGTCACTGTACAGGACTCGGAGATGCCGTGTACTCATGTGAGACAGTGCTGTCAGCACATGAGATAGTTCGAAAGGGGGCTAACTGCGGATCTCTGTTTGGTCAACTGCTCGAATCGAAACATCCAGATTTTTGGAGTATCCAGATGTGACAGCCGCCCGATGTTGAACAGCCTAGGAAAGTGAGGGCGTCGAGACACCATTCGAAACGACTGACCACCACAAGGGATGATCGTCCTATTGTATTGTGCAGCAAACACGTCGTATCCGTTTCACATATGCGCTTGCCGTCCGAGAACAGTGTAATATTCTGTGCCATCCCACGCCACTGGTCGGAGCCTAGCAGCAGCCGGAGTAAGAAATTACCGTCCCATGCGTAGGCTGCCGTTAAATCACAGCACACAGGTGCCGTGACCATGAAACTGGGCTCCCGATGTGTGGCGTCGCATCATGTTCAAAATCGCGATACTGCACTACGCCGGATGACGATCGTCGGCGAGTATGACGATTGTCGGCGAATACGGCGGAGACCTGGAGAGAGGTCCCTTTCTAGTGTTGTGGAGGCGCATAGCCGTGTTATTCCTGCATTGTGGTGTGAGGAACCATCCGGTATGACTTAAGGTCACGGCTGGTTGTGACTGAGGGAATTATGACAGCACAACAGTACGTCACGGATATCGTGCATCTTCATGTGTTAACTCTCATGGTGCAGTATCATGATGCCACTTTTCAACAGGAAATGCTCGTCCACACGTGGCACAAGTGCCCATGAACTGTCTGCGCAGTGTTGAGTTAGTCTCGTGGCCAACAATATTACTAGATACACCCGGTGACAGAACATTTGTAGGACCAATTCGGATGTCAACTCTGTCCCAGTGCCAGTAGGCCTACATTACCCCTGTTACGTGCCAACTTGCCTCAGGTGAAGATAAGAACGGCCTTACACACCGTTCATGACCAAATCAGTGCATGGGCCCAAGCCAGAGGAGTTGCAACGTCATAGTGATAACTACTACCACGTCTTTGCAAATTTCACTCGATTTTGTAATCAATGAAGTAACATCACACACCATCTCAACCCGGGAAGTTTCGTCTCCTCCTCCGCTTCTGGGTTCTTCTCTTATTTTTGTAACGCAGTTAGGTTCATCATTGCTGTCTTTTTTTAGGTCCCAGACAACATACAGGTAAACTCCCAACACATCTGTAAACTCAGTCGGTGCCCAAACACACTTACCATGTTGCTCACAAACTGGAAGTCATTGCAGCTTGTTATTTTACATTTTCGTTGCTCTACGTAATGTGTAAAAATAGTTAGACGGAAGTACATACATATGAGAAAATTATTTGATACATTAAGCTAATTCAGCACATATTTTTATTTTCCTGACAGTTTGTCTGCACTGTTCACATAAAAAACGTGCCCTATACACATGCCTATATTATATTAACTGAGAACACGCACATTTAGCTCCTGCTCGTTTTTCCAACGACGCGCTGCTTATACCCATCAACAGCCATACCGCCAAAGATGCTTTTCTCGCTAGCTCTCCATCTGCTGAGAGTGGAAAGTACGAGAGGACCGCATTGTCGTGATGATAAACATTCACGGACGAGAAACCTCGCAGTTGCGCAACAATTATCCGTCCGGCAAACCAGACGTTGGTCTCCCGTGGTTTCCGTAAATTACGGAAGGAGAATGCCGGATAGTTCCTTTGAACCAGCAAGAGCTAATTTTCTACCCTATTCTTTTTCAGTCTCAACTTGTGTCGTGTTGCTAATGACATGATGTTAATGTCACCCCAGATCACCTGATTACATCAGTGATATGGGACGTCACGTTAAACCCTTCTGTGTTTCCATATTTAGGTAACAGTTATTACAAATGCGTGTTACTAATTCTGCGTTCGGTGGTTCGATGACAGAAGCAAAACGCCCTCTCCGTGAAGGCTGAGAACCTTAAGGCTAGATAAATAATTGCAGTGGAATTTTTTGTAACTCTGCTGCGATCAATTACCTACATAAAGTGGACTTCATATTAAAATGTAAACTTTCACGGCCGGAAATATCATGTCCATTATAATTATCCGGGCTGTTATGCCGTGGTCGGTTGATGAATTCTGAGGTGATTCCCAACGTTTCGTCTCCGACTGCGGGAGACATCTTCAAGGGGGTCCGTAGCTTGATGGAAGGTCCAACACACACATTGGCTCGCTACTGTGTAGCCAGTGTGTGTGTTGGACCTTCCATCAAGCTACGGACCCCCTTGAAGATGTCTCCCGCAGTCGGAGACGAAACGTTGGGAATCACCTCAGAATTCATCAACCGACCACGGCATAACAGCCCGGATAATTATAATGGACTTCATATTACATAAAAGTGGCTAATCGGAAGATGTGCAGTGACGAGAAGATGTTACCAAACTGCTTGGTAGTCAGTACAGTGTCAACCTCGGCAGCTGCGGGGTCAGCACGAAACATTGCTAATTTAAGGGGCCTAGGATTGATTCCCGGGCGGTTGGAGATTTTTTTTTAACCTAAATTATCCTAAAGAAAAACACACACCCATGCCCGAGGGAGGACTCGAATTTCCGCCGGGACCAGCCGCGCAGTCCATGACTGCAGCGCCTCAGACCGCTCGGCTAATCCCACGCGGCTAGCCCTGGAAGCATTGCGGCGACTACAGCCGTTATGAAATACATGAAATTTATTTGCACTAGCGAATACGAACAACATATCAGCTGTATAAGGGAACGACGACAATTAATATTTGTGCCGGACGGGACACGAACCCGGATTCCAAACTTTATGCGAGCGTTGGCCCTAATCGTTTTGGTTATCCTTACACGACCCACAGCCAAACGCAAACTTCCAATTGTTGTTGTTCCTGCGTCACAACCAGTGCTCACACACACATTATGTAAAACCCATACTGGGGAACACATTTTAATAGAAAGTCGCTGCCTGATATCGGCGGATAAATACTATATGCAATGCTGTGTTGTTCCTTCGGACATGCATGCATATCGAGCCGTATGGCGGGCGACAGTCAGTTTGGTATCCCACCGCTGTCCGAGACTTCTCCAGGCATGTCTTCGGCCTGGAATCTCATTGACTGGAGTAATAGAATTGTCGTCAGTGATGAGTCACACTTCGAATTAAGCCAGCTAAGACATGTCTGGAGACATCCCGGACAGCAGTGGGGTGTCAATCTGACTGTTGCCTGCCATACGGCCCGACAAGCAGGTGTGATGGTGTCCTTTGGTTGTCTTTCGCTGCACCGTTACAGCACTGCTCTACGTCGACGATATTTTACGCCCTGTTTTGTTCACCTCCACGCCAAGCCACCCTGTGCTTGCATTTCAGCAAGATAATGCTCGCCCGCAAACGGCGAGAGTTTCTGTTGCTTGTTTTCGTACTTACCAGTGCTAGCCGCGTGGGATTAGCCGAGCGGTCTAAGGCGCTGCAGTCATGGACTGCGCGGCTGGTCCCGGCGGAGATTCGATACCAGACCCTACTTTGGCCAGCAAGGTCGCCGGATCCCTCCCCGATTGAGAACGTTCGAATTATTATGGGCAGGGCCTTCCAACCATCTCGGGATTTTCACTATCTAACCCGCCAATTGGACAGAATCTGACACAACATCCCTCAGGAGTTCATCCAACAACTCTGTAAATCAGTGCCAAACCGAATAACTGTTTACGTAGGGGCCAGAGTTGGACCAAACGTTATTGACTTGCTTAATTTGTGAAGTGCTTTCTCTTGAACACATTGTCCAATTTTTCTGAAGTTGTAATCATTTTTCTGTCTGTAAGAGGACATCACATCTACCGATTTCCGTCCCATTTGGATAATTCGTTCGTGATGCGTCTTTCTCGTGTCTTAGAGTGTAGTTGTTAAGGACTTGCTTATATGAGGTTGTAGCCTTCTACTGTGTAAAGAAAAAGCTCCAATGGAAATCAATGGTTTCCTGTTGCGTGTTAGAAATTGCATGACATTGCGTGTCAGTGGATGTCTTAGAAGTTTCTGTGCTATCCTGTCCCGACCTCATAATTTGACGCATGTAAAAGCGAAGCAGTCGCTTTTCGAACATGTGATTCCATATGCGCGTGAAGTTATCATTGTTTACTTCCCTCTGAACAAATGAGAGGAAGAGTTTCATTTCCCATGTGACACTATTCCTCGAGGTGCCTAAGATACTGCGCAGGGACGCGTATTGGATTCGCAAGTGTGGTCTCTTTTTTACCTAATGGTGTATACGTGGAAAGTACCTCCGAGGAATTCTAATACTGGTGCTTCTGGGACCAGGAAACGAAGAAAGGGGTCTATTTAATCTAGAGGTGACCGTGAAAAACGCGTTCAAGTAAATTGTTCTTTAGTTGTTTGGTTGAACAAAGAGATTATTGTGTGTGTGTGAAATCTTATGGGACTTTACTGCTAAGGTCATCTGTCCCTAACCTTACACACTACTTAACCTAAATTATCCTAAGGACAAACACACACACCCATGGCCGAGGGAGGACTCGAACCTCTCCGGGACCAGCCGCAAAGTCCATGACTGCAGCGCCTAAGACCGCTCGGCTAATCCCGCGCGGCTAAGAGCTTATTCGAGACCTCTAACTTCCGTGCATTTCAGTCTGGTTCAGTGTTGGCAAAGGTTGCCAACAAGGCTTGCGCCTGCTCTATTAATGAACCCCTAATTCTTTTGAGATACAGAACGAGTTTGTAGTAGTATTAGTGGGATGGTCATTACAGTTGCGTTTTCAAGGAGCGGCATTCGACAGGGAATATTGGGGCTTAACGTCCCGTCGACGACGAGGTCGTTAGAGACGAAGTATAAGCACTGTTTGGGGGAAGAATGGAAGAGGAATTCGGCCGTTTCTCTTTCAAACAAACCACACCAGCATTCGCCTTGGGCGATTTTGGGAAGCCACGATAACCCAAATCTGTATGCCCAGAAGGGTATTTGAACTGACATCATCCTGACTGCGAGTCCAGCCTATATACTATCCCTCCCAGCAGGGTTGCATTGACGTTTAGTAACTGAAAATCGTCATCGCGTGAGCGTTTCTTCAGACTGCACCTGGCGGGATGACGAATTGCTGCGTATACGCCGCGGGCAGTAGCTTTCCGAATCACTGCGTACCTTATTTATCGTGAGGTCCTTGCACGAGTAGAAAGCTTACATGTGTACATGGACATAAAATATGTACAGATTTTTTTTCATTTCTGTACTATGTTTTAGGTAGTCATATAAATACACAAGATGCCCGTGGTATTGAATAACCAACTTGCAAAATATATTTTAATTGTGCGGCCTTTCAGTTGTGCTCATGAACCTATGTAAAAGACGTTATTTGCATTACAATAATTGTAATACGTGTACAGTGTTTGAATTATGAATTCAATGTTGCAGTTCATCTTGTGAATGCTGTGACGTCATATACCACTACAGTTGTGTACAACACGAGTCTTTTATATTTCCTTTTTTCTTAAGATAAAGAAACGTCTCCAATTACATCAGCAATAATCTGCTTCAGCAATCAAATAATTACAAAATTGAACACCTATAAGAGAACAGAACGGATGGTGTCGTGGTTTCAACATCCGGCGAGAAATGTCAAGGCAGTCGGACGTGTCCTTGCGGAAGGGCGTCATCCCCTTTACCTCTGCGCCATACTGCTCTGCGAAGAGGGAACACTGGTATGCAGATTTAGATTTTCTTGGTTCCTCTTAATCACTTCAGGTGAATTCTGGATGATTCCATCCGGAAGACAACGGCCCATTCCCCTACCCACGCTTCTCAAACATCTACATCTACATCTACATCTATACTCCGCGAGCCACCTTACGGTGTGTGGCGGAGGGTACTTATTGTACCACTATCTGATCCCCCCTTCCCTGTTCCATTCACGAATTGTGCGTGGGAAGAACGACTGCTTGTAAGTCTCCGTATTTGCTCTAATTTCTCGGATCTTTTCGTTGTGATCATTACGCGAGATATATGTGGGCGGTAGTAATATGTTGCCCATCTCTTCCCGGAATGTGCTCTCTCGTAATTTCGATAATAAACCTCTCCGTATTGCGTAACGCCTTTCTTGAAGTGTCCGCCACTGGAGCTTGTTCAGCATCTCCGTAACGCTCTCGCGCTGACTAAATGTCCCCATGACGAATCGCGCTGCTTTTCGCTGGATCATGTCTATCTCTTCTATTAATCCAACCTGGTAAGGGTCCCATACTGATGAGCAATACTCAAGAATCGGACGAACAAGCGTTTTGTAAGCTACTTCTTTCGTCGATGAGTCACATTTTCTTAGAATTCTTCCTATGAATCTCAACCTGGCGCCTGCTTTTCCCACTATTTGTTTTATGTGATCATTCCACTTCAGATCGCTCCGGATAGTAACTCCTAAGTATTTTACGGTCGTTACCGCTTCCAATGATTTACCACCTATGGCATAATCGTACTGGAATGGATTTCTGCCCCTATGTATGCGCATTATATTACATTTATCTACGTTTAGGGAAAGCTGCCAGCTGTCGCACCATGCATTAATCCTCTGCAGGTCCTCCTGGAGTACGTACGAGTCTTCTGATGTTGCTACTTTCTTGTAGACAACCGTGTCATCTGCAAATAGCCTCACGGAGCTACCGATGTTGTCAACTAAGTCATTTATGTATATTGTAAACAATAAAGGTCCTATCACGCTTCCCTGCGGTACTCCCGAAATTACCTCTACATCTGCAGATTTTGAACCGTTAAGAATGACATGTTGTGTTCTTTCTTCTAGGAAATCCTGAATCCAATCACAAACCTGGTCCGATATTCCGTAAGCTCGTATTTTTTTCACTAAACGTAAGTGCGGAACCGTATCAAATGCCTTCCTGAAGTCCAGGAATACGGCATCAATCTGCTCGCCAGTGTCTACGGCACTGTGAATTTCTTGGGCAAATAGGGCGAGCTGAGTTTCACATGATCTCTGTTTGCGGAATCCATGTTGGTTATGATGAAGGAGATTTGTATTATCTAAGAACGTCATAATACGAGAACACAAAACATGTTCCATTATTCTACAACAGATTGACGTAAGCGAAATAGGCCTATAATTATTCGCATCTGATTTATGACCCTTCTTGAAAATGGGAACGACCTGCGCTTTCTTCCAGTCGCTAGGTACTTTACGTTCTTCCAGCGATCTACGATAAATTGCTGATAGAAAGGGGGCAAGTTCTTTAGCATAATCACTGTAGAATCTTAAGGGTATCTCGTCTGGTCCGGATGCTTTTCCGCTACTAAGTGATAGCAGTTGTTTTTCAATTCCGATATCGTTTATTTCAATATTTTCCATTTTGGCGTCCGTGCGACGGCTGAAGTCAGGGACCGTGTTACGATTTTCCGCAGTGAAACAGTTTCGGAACACTGAATTCAGTATTTCTGCCTTTCTTCGGTCGTCCTCTGTTTCGGTGCCATCCGTGTGTCTTATGCCTTTGCTACCGACATGACTTTACAATTGCTGTGTTCTAGAAATGGTGCTATAACACCAATGAATTAAATTTATCCGGTCGAAATGGGAAGCCACTGCATACGAGACTCAAATCAGACCACCTGGTAGAAGCAAAAGATCCGTAGTAATGACTTGTATTGCACTTTGAAATTTGTCACTGCATAATGTTTATAACTGAAACAGCAACCAGCCATAAGTACGATTTAACAGTTTATTTGGAACAAACCATGACCGGTTTCGGATTTTTTTTTACAAATCTGCCTTTAGATACTTGTTGCACGTTTCCCTTTTCTTTTCTCACTGGGGCCTCGTTTTGTATCCGTTATTGGTTTGCTGCACTGGGACAGAAACGAAGTTTTCTGTTCACAGTTTGGTAAAGTTTACTATCGATTTATTTCTTGCCCGCATCTCGTGGTCGTGCGGTAGCGTTCTCGCTTCCCACGCCCAGGTTCCCGGGTTCGATTCCCGGCGGGGTCAGGGATTTTCTCTGCCTCGTGATGGCTGGGTGTTGTGTGCTGTCCTTAGGTTAGTTAGGTTTAAGTAGTTCTAAGTTCTAGGGGACTTATGACCACAGCAGTTGAGTCCCATAGTGCTCAGAGCCATTTGAACCATTTATTTCTTATTATCTCTGTCAAAGCATTCATGAAGAGGTTTTAATCAAATGGTTCAAATGGCTCTGAGCACTATGGGACTTAACAGCTATGGTCATCAGTCTCCTAGAACTTAGAACTACTTAAACCTAACTAACCTAAGGACAGCACACAACACTCAGTCATCACGAGGCAGAGAAAAGAGGTTCTAAAGTTACTAAAACGTGAAATGTGCTTGTGGTTGGTTGCTGTTTCAATTGCAGACCTTACAGCAGGCCTGGTAGAGCCACGGTTCTCATGTCAATTTTTTACAAAACAGCATTTGTGAGTCCACACCACAAGATGTAATGAAGTACCGTTATCATAACCAAGTATTTTTGGCGCCAGGAATGGCATCCTGCCGCCCCTTAAATTAACCATGCCAAATCCGTTGATAATGGTGCCGACCGTGCACCGATGCGAAACAAAGGTAATAGAAAGAGAAGATAGTAATTAACTACTATAATTTGTCGACCAACGTGTTGTCTTCTTACCTCAAGCTTAAATGTTTAAATACTTTGCTTTTCACTGAATTTCTAATACGATTTTAACAAAACTAGCAAAAATTAAAAATGAATATGCTGCAGCAAACGCTGCCACGTGACTGAAGTTAAAATTTACTTAACTTAGATTATACAGAGTCACCATCTCTGGTAGAATAGTGTAAGTGGTACTTACAAACAATGGAAAATCCAGGATGGAATAATGACAGTATTATGAATTATGTATTATCTGGTCTCGGTAATCAGAGACAGTGGTCATATGTGTGTGAGCTACGTTTGGCGAAAGTGTGTGTGTATGTTGTCTATTTCAGAACAAGGCCTCCCGGCCGAAAGCTTTCGTGTTTAGAAGTCGTTTTGTTGTGCCCGTCACTTGACTCCGTATCTCCGCTGTATGAGGAGTAGCAATCCGCCCCTTTCATAATATTGTAAGTCGTACTTTCAATTATGTATAAAAGCGACGAAACCTGCTCGTCTTATTACTTTGACTGGGCTATATTTACGCTTTTTAGCTCCATGTGATCGTCAAATTGTTTGTTCGTAGGTCCGAAGATGGTCAGCATAGACCGAAAGTAATAACATTATGTAAAATTTTGTGGTACGTAACTAGAATAAACACAAAAGTAAATGTATGATGTGGTCCTAAATATTTACCACGAATTAAAGTAATGCATGGTGGAATTGTGACTTTGATTATATAGGTCACAAGTCGTCACGGTTACAAGTTGTTCGTTTGAAGGAAATGTATAGAATTCCTTATTTTCTCGTGGAAAAGTAGAGTTTACTGGGCAGTACCTCATGTGTTAGAACAGGGTTCCATGAATGAGGGGGGCTGTAAAAAAAAAAAAAATTAGAATCATATCCTTAGAGGTCTGAGTGATCAGGAATTATACGGAACGCTGGCCGGTGTGGCCGTGCGGTTAAAGGCGCTTCAGTCTGGAACCGCGTGACCGCTGCGGTCGCAGGTTCGAATCCTGCCTCGGGCATGGATGTGTGTAATGTCCTTAGGTTAGTTAGGTTTAATTAGTTCTAAGTTCTAGGCGACTGATGACCTCAGAAGTTAAGTCGCATAGTGCTCAGAGCCATTTTGAATTGTACGGAACGATTCGTACCTATACGTACGCACTCTGCAAGCTAGTGTACGGTGCGTGTCGGAGGGTATCCTTTACCACTATTAGTCATTTCTCGTCTTTTTCCACTCGCAAACAGAACGAGGGAAAAATGAGTGTCTGTATGCTTCCTTATGAGCCCTAATTTCTCACATCTGTCTTCGTTGTCCTTATGCGAAATGTATAATGGTGGCGGTTGAATTGTTCTGCAGTCAGCTCCAAATGCCGGATCTCTAATAAATTTTCTCAATAGTGTTGCTCGAAAAGAACGCCGTCTTCCCTTCAGGGATAAGCTTTGCGGTCCGGAAGTATCTCCGTAATACTTGCGTGTTGTTTGAAGTTCGAATCTGCCGATAACAGATCTAGGAGCCCGCCTCTGAATTGTTTCGATGTCTTCCTATAATCCGACCTGGTACGGACCCCAAACACTGGAGCAGTACTCAAGAATAGGCCACACTAGCGTCCTACACGCGGTCTACTCTGCTGATGAACCACACTTTCCCAAAATTTCCCCAGAAACTGAAGTAGACCAACCGAAGTCGACCATTTACCTTCCCAACCACAATCCTTGCAGCCGGCCGAAGTGGCCGTTCGGTTAAAGGCGCTGCAGTCTGGAACCGCAAGACCGCTACGGTCGCAGGTTCGACTCCTGCCTCGGGCATGGGTGTGTGTGATGTCCTTAGGTTAGTTAGGTTTAAGTAGGTCTAAGTTCTAGGGGACTGATGACCTAAGATGTTGAGTCCCATAGTGCTCAGAACCAAATGAGAGCCTCAGATAGCGTGTTGCAACGTCTCCTGTGACCAAGGACTAGAGCTGCTCGCTAATAAATTATTGATCTTCGTACAATTTCCTTCGGCCATTACTCTCGTAATGTAGCACCACCTCTTTGATTTGCAACCATTGGCAGATGCAAGAAGGGGGGGGGGGGGGCGCAGGAACCAGCGCTAAAGCGTTCCAGGTCTTCGAAACTCAGACTAAAAATTATATGCTGAGTGTAACAAAAATATACGACACAAATTGCAGGACAAATTCCTCACACTAGGCGAACAAATTATGTTACATAAATGTGGGTCTGAAAACGATTGGTTTCCATTTTGCAACTCATTTTTTCCAACTTATTAAACATGGGAAACACTCACGAACAGAACGTACTAGCACACCACATGCAGCTTTTTCTCACAGAAGTTCAATGCAAGGTCTGCTCAAAAAATTTGGGAACATTCGTAATTTCGCGCCAGTGGAGCGAAATGCGGTTAGAATCTCTGCACACGCTTATGTTTAGTGTGTAACTGGCGGAAGTTTCACTGTTGTGTGTCTGTTGGTTATTGTTCAGTGCTGTGTTGAGCAGAACGTTGTGTCGCACAGTTCGTCAATTTCGAGATGGCAGAGCTACAGGAGCAACACGTCTGCATTAAATTTTGCGTGAAACTCAAGAAAACCTTTACAGAGAGACACCAAATGATGCAGGAAGCTACGGTGATGGGCGTTTAAGCCGTACTTGGTGTTACGAATGGTTCACAAGCTTTAAAAACGAAGTCAGAACATGATACTCGTTTAGGACGCCCTTCGACGTCTACGTACGAGGCTCATGTTGGGAACGTCAACGAAATTGTACGTGCCAATTAAAGACTGACTGTCCGAGAGATAGCAGAACATTGTAACATTTCAGTTGCATCATGTCATGAAATCCTGACACAGCATCTTGGAATTCGTCGTGTTGCCGCCAGGTTCATCCCACGGCCCATGAGTCAAGGCCAGAAAGACCTTCGCCTCGCAGTCTGTGAAGAGCTTTGGGATTGCGCAAATGAAAACGAGATGTTGCTTGAGAGAACTATAACTGGTGACGGGACGTGGGTCTACGGTTATGATGTTGAGACCAGTGTTCAATCTTCACAAAGGGTCGGGAAAGATTCTCCAAGACCAAAAAAACTTCGTCAGATCAGGTCACCTGTCAAAGCCATGTTGATAGTTTTCTTCGACTTTGAAGGATTAGTTCATCATAAATTCGTGCCATGGGGACAAACTGTTAATCGGTGGCACTACCGGGATGTGTTGCCACGCCTGCAAGAAGGTGTGAGATGCAAACTGCCTGAAATGTGGCGAGACAATTCATGGCTCTTGCCTCTAGACAGCGCACCCGCCCATTCATCCCTGTTGGTGCGTGACTATTGCGCAATAAACAAAATCTCTGAGCTGCCTCATCCTCCGTACCCTCCAGACCTGGCCCCTGTCTATCTTCCTTTATTTCCAGAGTTGAAAGGACGAAGATGGCAACGATAGACGAGATAAAAGAAAATTTGCAGAAGGCGGTTCTCGCGATCCAACAAGTGGCGTACCAAAATTGCTTCCGGAAGTGGAAACGGTGTTGGGAGCATTGTATCATTTGTGGAGCAGAGTATTTCGAAGGAGACACTGCACCGTATGTAAAAGGTAAGCGCAGAAAAAGTTTGTGAACAAAGTTCCGAAATTTTTTTAACAGACCTCGTATGCCCCCTTATGCATTCATCTGTGCATCAACCCGCCCTCGCAGTGAATCTCGGATGGGCTGATGTATCCCTGGAGTATTGCGTATGGCTTTGCAGCTTTGCATAATAATGGCACGGAGTCTCTGAACATCTTGTAGTGAGGTTCCATACACAAGAGCTTCCAAATGTCCCCATAAATAAAAGTCGAGTACCTTTAGGCCCGGAAAGCGTTGAGGCCAGCCAGCAATTGCTCCATCTCTGCCTAACCATCTGTCACCGAATCTTTTATTTAGAAGCCGACGGACACAAACACTAAAATGATGACGTCGTCCATCGTGCATGAGGTTCATGTTTTGTCACACATCTACTAACAGATTAGGTAGAACATTCCGAAATTATTGATAACTTCGTCCGTTGAGCCGGGTGGAAGAAAATGAGGCCTTACCAAAGTCACCAACAATGTCGGCGCAGACAATGACAGAAAATCTTTGTTGATTACTTGCTTCAACAGCTGCGTGAGGATTGACGTTTGCCCTTACAAGCCGATTGTGAAAATTTACGATCTGATCTCGTTGAAACTGTACCTCATCTGTGAACAGCACCGTAGCGCTAAAATTAGGGTTGACACTTTGCTGAATAAACCATTCGCTGAAGAGTGCCCTCGCAGGAAAATCAGCTGCTGACAAGTGCCTGCACACGCTATAAATGGTACGGATGCCGGTGGTCCTCGTGTGACACCCGCCAGAGTCATGTGGTCAACATTCAGTGTTGCAGCTACAGTTGTTGTACTGAAACTAGGGGCGTCGTCAACTGCATGAAGAATTGCCGCCTCCCGTTGTGGTGCCCTCATTCTCCTAAGTCTCCTCCGGTCGCGACTATCAGGCTTAAATGCCCCCTATTTCCTAAAACAGTGGCTCCAAACGTCTTCATATCGGGTACGTTCGTCCTGGAAGTCTTTCCCAGTAGAAACGTTGAGCGCGAGCGCCATTGCCGTCTGCTAATCCTTACATCAAATGGGCATCTACCATTCCTGCAATTGTGTACACTGCCATTGCACGAGTCAAGTCTGTGATCACCTCTACGTAGTAACACGTGTGCTTGCGACAGTCGTACTGATCGCTGGAACAATTGCTGTTATCTGTAAACAAGCAATGACGTACGCCAAAAGGCAATTGGAACATGTAAAACAAAACACTGGCGATGCCCAGCGTAGACAGACGTCACCAAGAGAGCATTTCCTCATGATTCTAACGTTCTGTTCTTGTGTGTTTCCCATGATTAATGAGTTGGAGAAAATGAGCTGCAACATCGAAACAAAGCGTTTCTCTACCCATGTTCATGTAACATAATTTCTTCGTCTACGTGTAAGGAACGTGTCCTGCTCTAAATTTCCTAAATCTGGTTGTTGGTAACGGGAAGCACTACAGTGTGGTCCATTGATTGTGACCGGCCCAAATATCTCACGAAATAAGCGTCAAACGAAAAAACTACAAAGAACGAAACGTGTCTAGCTTGAAGGGGGAAAACAGATGGCGCTATGGTTGACCCGCAAGATGGGGCTGCCGTAGGTCAAACGGATATCAACTGCGTTTTTTTAAATAGGAACCCCCATTTTTTATTACATATTCGTGTAGTACGTAAAGAAATATGAATGTTTTAGTTGGACCAATACAGACATATGGCTCACAATTTTAGACGAAGAATTGGTAACAGGTAGGTTTTTTATATTAAAATACAGAACGTAGGTACGCTTGAACGTTTTATTTCTGTTGTTCCAATGTGATACATGTACCTTTGTGAACTTATCATTTCTGAGAACGCATGCTGTTACAGCGTGATTACCTGTAAATATCACATTAATGATGTCCGTCAACCTCAATGCATTTGGCAATACGTGTAACGACATTCCGTCCAACAGCGAGTAGTTCGCCTTCGATAATGCGCTGACGCATGTTGTCAGGCGTTGTCGGTGTATCACGATGGCAAATATCCTTCAACTTTCCCCACAGAAAGAAATCCGGGGACGTCAGATCCGGTGAACGTGCGGGCCATGGTATGGTGCTTCGACGACCAATCCACCTGTCATGAAATATGCTATTCAATACCGTTTCAACCGCACGCGAGCTATGTGCTGGACATCCATCATGTTTGGAACTACATCGCCATTCTGTCATGCAGTGAAACATCTTGTAGTAACATCGGTAGAACATTACGTAGGAAATCAGCATACGTTGCACCATTTAGATTGCCATCGATAAAATGCGGATCAATTATCCTTCCTCCCATAATACCGCCAAGGTCGCTGATGTTCCACTTGTCGCAGCCAGCGCGGATTTTCCGTTGCCCAATAGTGCATGTTATGCCGATTTACGTTACCGCTGTTGGTGAATGACGCTTCGTTGCTAAATAGAACGCGTGCAAAAAATCTGTCATCGTCCCGTAATTTCTCTTGTGGCCAGTGGCAGAACTGTACACAAGTTTCAAAGTCGTCGCCATGCAATTCCTGGTGCATAGAAATGTGGTACAGGTGCAATCGATGTTGATGTAGCATTCTCAACACAGTCGTTTTTGAGATTCCCGATTCTCGCGCAATTTGTCTGCTACTGATGTACGGATTAGCCGCGACAGCAGCTAAAACACCTACTTGGGCATCATCATTTGATGCAGGTCGTGATTGACGTTTCACATGTGGCTGAACACTTCCTGTTTCCTTAGACAACGTAACTATCCGGCGAACGGTCCGGACACTTGGATGATGTCGTGCAGGATACCGAGCAGCATACATAGCACACGCCCGTTGGGCATTTTGATCACAATAGCCATACATCAACACGATATCGACCTTTTCTGCAATTGGTAAACAGTCCATTTTAACACGGGTGATGTATCACGAAGCAAATACCGTCCGCACGGGCGGAATGTTACGTGATACCACGTACTCATACGTTTGTGACTATTACAACGCCATCTATCACAAACATTCATATTTCTTTACGTACTACACGAATATGTAATAAAAAATGGGGGTTCCTATTTTAAAAAACGCAATTGATATCCGTTTGACCTATGACAGCGCCATCTAGTGGGGCAACCATAGCGCCATCTGGTTTCCCCCTTCAAGCTGGACGAGTTTCGTTCTTTGTAATTTTTTCGTTTGATGCTTATTTCGTGAAATATTTGGCCCGATCACTATCAATGGACCACCCTGTATAAACGCTTCAGTTAGATGGTGATATACAACTTTAGGCTGTTTATGTTTTCTTATTGGCAACTTTACGTAGCGCTCTGTATGAAAATCACTGGCTGTGCTGTGTGCAGTCTGTGGCTAGTTTGCATTGTTGTCTGCCATTGTAGTGTTGGGCAGCTGGATGTTAACAGCGCGTAGCGTTGCGCAGTTGGAGGTGAGCCGCCAGCAGTGGTGGATGTGGGGAGAGAGATGGCGAAGTTTTGAAATTTGTAAGACTGGATGTCATGAACTGCTATATATATTATGACTATTAAGGTAAATACATTGTTTGTTCTCTATTAAAATCTTTCATTTGCTAACTATGCCTATCAGTAGTTAGTGCCTTCCGTAGTTTGAATCTTTTATTTAGCTGGCAGTAGTGGCGCTCGCTGTATTACAGTAGTTCGAGTAACGACGATTTTTGTGAGGTAAGTGATTTGTGAAAGGTATAGGTTAATGTTAGTCAGGGCCATTCTTTTGTAGGGATTATTGAAAGTCAGATTGCGTTGCGCTAAAAAATATTGTGTGTCAGTTTAAACACAGTCATGTATAATTGTTCTAAGGGGACGTTTCAACAATTGGAAAATTTTATCGCCGCCCCCCTCCCCCCTCCCTTCTCTTCCCTTCCCGGGAGTACCTCGTGCATCCGCCACGGTTTGCAACGTGGCCAAGTAGAGGACGCACCTACTACAGAAGCAACTGCAAGTGTAGCCTGCTACTGAGAGACGCTGGAACGAACACCTGGGCGAGAAAAATGGTGTAGCGTGAGCAGCAACTGTACTGAGGGAAGTGTGCTGCCCCGAGGGACGCGAAGCCTACCTGCGCAGACAAACAGGCCGCGAGCTTTTGTGTGTGCCTCCAACCGACACCGGGCCTGCAGAACTGACCTGCGTCCAGCTCTACAAAGCCGGCGCGCCAGCGCATTGTCAACGGTCGCTGCTGCCTGCGGCTGCGTCCACACCAGACGAGCCGCCAGGCGCAGCACATTCAGCTGGACAAAAACCTTCTGATTGGGAATTGAAAATGTGTTGTTTCTTCAGTTCTGTCCATTGTTTGCAGTGTTTCTTCCGTGACTGTATTACTTACATAATAATAAAGAACAACCGGCTTCAGTCACAAATCGTGTATTAAAATGCAATATACATCTGGAGCCATGTGCCAGGTGCTTTAACAGCCTACATCAACTTTAGTTTAATTCTGGGCCTGGCAAGATCACATTTTTATATTGCAAAATGCCATTTTGTAGTTCATTTATTTAATCCTATGGCTAGGGCCCCCCGTCGGGCAGATCGTTCGCCGGGTGCCGGTCTTTCAATGTGACGCCATTTCGGGGACCTGCAGTGGATGAGGATGGTAGGATGATGACGAGGACAGCATAATACCCAGTCCCTGGGTGGAGAAAATTCCCCGACCCAGCCGGGAATCGAACCCGGGCCCAGAGGATTGACAATCCGTTACGCTGACCATAATTTTGTAGTAATACAATGTGATCTTTATCGTTTCTTTGTCAACGATTTGCATTAATATCTGCAAAGCGAGCGGCTGTATACAGGGTGTTACAAAAAGGTACGGCCAAACTTTCGGGAAACATTCCTCACACACAAATAAAGAAAAGATGTTATGTTGACATGTGTCCGGAAACGGTTAATTTCCATGTTAGAACTCATTTTAGTTTCGTCAGTATGGAGCACGTTATCATGATTTCATACGGGATACTCTACCTGTGCTGCTAGAACATGTGCCTTTACAAGTACCACACAACATGTGGTTCATGCACGATGGAGCTCCTGCACATTTCAGTCAGAGTGTTCGTACGCTTCTCAACAACAGATCCGGTGACCGATGGATTGGTAGAGGCGGACCAATTCAATGGCCTCCACGCTCTCCTGACCTCAACCCTCTTGACTTTCATTTATGGGGGCATTTGAAAGCTCTTGTCTACGCAACCCCAGTACCAAATGTAGAGACTCTTCGTGCTCGTATTGTGGACGGCTGTGATACAACACGCCATTCTCCAGGGCTGCATCAGGGATTCCATGCGACGGAGGGTGGATGCATGCATTCTGGCTAACGGAGGACATTTGGAACATTTCCTGTAACAAAGTGTTTGAAGTCACGCTGGTACGTTCTGTTGCTGTGTGTTTCCATTCCATGATTAATGTGATTTGAAGAGAAGTAATGAAATGAGCTCTAACATGGAAATTAACCGTTTCCGGACACATGTCCACGTAACATATTTTCTTTCTTTGTGTGTGAGGAATGTTTGCTGAACGTTGGGCCGTACCTTTTTGTAACACCCTGTAGATGATGTGCAGAGAAAAGGATGGGAGATGAGGATCTGACATCATGTCGAGGACCAGATCTTTAGAGCGGAAGCGAAGAAGCATGGGGAAGGAAAGTGGCCATGTCCTATTCAAAGGAACCATACCGGCGCTTGCGTTAAGAGGATTTAGTGAATCACCAGGGGATCCTTGCGAAACTTTCGCGTTTTTAGTTTTAAATAATGACAGTGTCTGCGATCAGATGGTCGTTGGGATAAGGGTAGTTGTGGGAATGATGAGAAAACATGTTTATAAATGAACCGAACGACCTGAAATAATAATCATGACTTTATGACACTTCCTTGTACATACATTTCTTTCCGTACGTCCAAAAATGTATTTGGCATTAGGAATTTTGTCCCTGCTTGTACGACGCGCAGAGATCAGGGACTGTCAGTAGGGATACATAACCAGTAACTTTAACTCGACAAACATTTTCAGTTACAGTAAGCACGCTAGGACGTAGTAATAGTAGGTAATTCATAATTCAGGGCGACAATAACAAATACGTTTGTCGTTTCGGCAAGTATATTCGTTTAGAAAGGTCACCTTGTACGACGGGCAGAGATAATGGACTACCGCAGTGGTCACGGTTATTACATCTGACAATGCTGTATACGAATCATCCAATAATAAGTACTTTAAAACACATGAAATGGTATTTGTAATAACGTGTTATGAAAAGGAAGTCTCTTATTCGTTATTAATAAGTTAGCTTCGTAAAATATAGGTATGAAGGTGGGCGTCTATGCTGCCCTTTTGCCTGTGATCGGTAAGTCTCTTTTATGTTAACATTTTCCATAAACAGTAAGCTCTAGCGCAAAATCGGTATACAGTATCACAAAAAAAATCTTTCTCACAATACCTCATTCATCCCTGTACGATTAGTATGTGATGAGAAAAAAGGGATGTTGACTTGAGAAATAATATATATGAATGGTTAACCGTAATCAGGAGGGCGGGATGATAAATTTAACCACGCACGCGCGAAATTGCTACAGCACCTCTGTTTCACATGACACAGTAATGAGGGAGGATGGAGGGGTTAGCAAAATGAAACCAACTTACACGATACACTCGCTGTCTTTGAAAACAAAGTATGCTGAGCTCAAACGTAATGAGGTACCTCGAACAGAATGACCTCCTCCTCACAAACGAACATGAACTCCAAAAAGATAGGTCACACGAAACTCGACGTGAGCTTTCTTCGCATCACATGCTGAAGGAATGGATCAAGAAAATCGGGCAGGTGGAGTATTTCTTGAATTTCGAAAAGCATTTGACTCGGTACCACACGGACGTCTATTAACGAAAGTGTGATTACTTGGTCAATTAGACAAAATTTGTTACTGGTTTTTGGATTTGTTGGCAAGCAGGGCGCAGAAAATTATCTCGTATGGAGAGTCATCAACAGAAGCATAAATAACTGCCTGAGTGTCGCAGGGAAATATGTTGGGAGCCCACTTGTTCATGTTGCATATTAATAACGTAGCAGACAGTATTAATTACCAACTACAGATTTTTGTAAATGATGCTGTTACCTATAGTGAAATACTATACGAAAAAAATCTGCAGACATATTCGATTAAATATTGATAACTTTTCGAAATGATGTAAAGATTGGGAGTTTGCTTTAGATATTCATAAATTTAAAATTTTGCACGTCAGAAAACGAAAAAACGCAGTATCATGTCTTGTTCAGTATCAGTGACTGAACTGAAGTCAGTCAATTCAAGGAAGTTGTTGGGTGTAAAAATTTGTAGGGGTACGAAATGGAAAGGCCATATATGCTGTCATAGATGAAGTGGCCGACAGAGGAGACTGCTTACCGAGCACTCGTGCGGCCTATCCTAGAGTGTTGTTCAAGTATGTGGGTGGGATATGTTCCAAGTAGGAGTGACAGGTGGCACACTGGACGCGCATTAGGGAGGACGAATGTTCAAACTTGCTTCTGAACATCCTTAATCAGGATGAAATACGAGAAAATGTGGAAAAAACGTAAAATTGTGGAAAATTGGTGAAAACTGCGTCACCTGTGGGGGAATGAGAGTACTTACATCTGCTTGCGCCTCGAATGACTTTATATTAAATTATTATTAATGAATAAACATAGCCTAGAATTCAAGTGACGTGACTGAACGTAATTAGCTGTTAATAGATAGGCACATCCTACAACCTCTCCATATGTTGTCCATCTCCAGAGTTATTCCACCCACTCAAGTGTCACAGTTGCAAAAGATGAAGATCCCCTTAGGTCCAGAGCAGAGGAGAGAGGGTGGGGAGGAGGGGCTGGGGGGTCCCTTGGGTGACGTTGATCAATTCCCTGTCACTCGGCCTGGGGGGGGGGGGGGGGTACCAAGGAGTCAAAGTGTGTAACCTGTCACCGGATAGGATAAGATCGTTCCTTCAGCTGAAACTGGGACTGAAAGCCTACTGCTTATGCTTATCAGTTCCAATGGTATAACATCACAATCCCTTATTGTTAACACGAAGTGGGCTACCGAGGCCCTGCAACCTTTCTCGACGCGTGTCTAGGTGTTTTGAAAAGGATACTTACCTGTCTCTGAAAGCCCAATGCTATCTTTCTTAAAATTATTCAAAGAGGACACCTTCCTGTACACGACAGCATCATCAGCAAACAGCCACAGATTGCTGCTCACCCTGTCAGATCATTTATGTATATGGAGAATAATAGTGGCCCTATCTCACTTCCCTACGGTACTCCTGACGATACCCTTCTCTCTGATGATCGCTCGCCGTCGAGGAATACAAGGATAAACAAAGATAAGAGGAAAGTGATGGATAATTTTAGAAATAAGAATACAGTAATGGCTAACTTGACGTGAAAATTGGGGAAGAAATAAAGGAACTGTCCAATTTAGGAAACAAGATTATACAGGTTGACCAAAGCAAGAAGCTGCCAGAAACCTGCACAGACAAAGCTTTTTTCAACGAAAAAGGTCTACTGGAATCAGATATTGATACGGAGATGCAGAAGTTTCGGAAATTGTACGTGTAAATCGCGTACAGAAATGAAATGTGGACCGTCGGAAATCGGAAGAAGAACCGGATAACATTGGAAATGTGATGCTATCGAAGAATGTTACAGTGGGTAGATTAAATACGATATATGTAGGTTAGAGTCATAGCTCACATGCTCCAAAATAATGAAAATTGAGATGCCGACATATTCTCATATAGCTTTATACATAGAACATAATTCACCAAACAGTTATTCACATTTGTCACAAGATCCTTGAGAAAACCGTTGTTAAACTTCATGGTTAGTTTCAAAAGAGTCGCTGGATCTTGTGAGATTTATCCCGTACCTCATCTTGACCAATCAGCGATTAGCTCACTCGGCGCCATTTTCTTGTGTAGTAGTAAATATTGATGCCAGTGGAGTGTGTTTTCTGTTCTGTTCAGTTATTTTAGGGAATATAATAATACACTGTAGAAGAGAAATTGGCTTGCGGTCGGAACCAAAAAGTGTTGCATATCGAGTCGCAACACGATAGTTTCCGCGAAACTAACATCGTCCAAATAGCTCAGTACCAATACTCACATTTTCCATAGCTCATTAACAAAACTCACATGATCCATAATATAACCTTAAATAATTGTAATTTCTCAATAAGCAAACATAATCTCAAATATACACAATGATTTATAGCCATTGTTCTTGCACATACTGATGTCAATATGTGGGACATGAGCACGACGCATGTAAAACACGTTTTTAGTCAATTGTGAAAATTTATGTTTTTGGAACATGTGAGTTATGCTTCTAACCTACTCATACGTAGGAGGACTGAAAAGAATATGTGAGGAGAGCAAGTTGTGGAAGAAGGGAGAAGCTGGTCGGACGTTTACTACAGATTCCTGTAGTAGTTAACTTGGCGCTGGAAGCAGCAGTCGAGGGGGGAAATGGTAGTGGTGGACAAAAACATAAATAAACTCATCATCACTAAACTTCAACAGTGCCTGTATCACGCTTGTGGTGCAAGCATATGCAATTGCTTGAGCCATTTAATCAAACCGAAGGACGCGGTCCGTGTGTGTGTGCACGGCGGGTCGTTATAGGGAGGGACGCTGCGCCGGGCTGTTTTCGCGAGCGGCCAGGGGTGCGTGTGACCTTGGGCGAGTGGTGGCGGTCCGGCGGCCAGCCAATGGGATGCGCGCAGCGCCGCCCCACCAGCTGCGCACGCTGAGCTGCCGATCGCGGCCGCGCGGCCAGTGAAGCGTACGTGCGCCGAGGGGACGGACCGTGCACTGTGCAGCGTGGCAAGTCTTGTGCTGGACCCGGAGCTTAGCCGATGTGAACGCGGGCTGGGAAACGGTACTAGGTAAGTGTGGTGGCGAGGGCGCCGTTCGTCGCCACGTTTTTCGAAGAGGAGCATTAATCATTCTGGGATGCGTACCGGTTCCAACTTTGTGCCTCGCAAGTAGTATCTGTTGGGCAGCATTTCCACACAAGTTGGATTACAATCTAGAGAGTGAGCAACCTTGTAGGCTCCTTATTCCTTTTATTGCTCTGTTAGACAATGAGATGAGATGTCAAATGGCTTTATTTTTATTTTGCATGTCGAACATGAAATTTGTTTCGTTCAAAGTTCCCGTAAAGCTCAATACCGCACCGGGAGGTATTTTAGAGTCTGAGGAAGGATACGCTCTTCCTTCCGTATTATGACCTTGAATGTGGCATTCAGCTCAGCCTTTGAATTCAGAGCATTTTGACAATAAATTTGATCTTGACCGATTCTCTACCGACTGCGCACTGGTATTTATAAATCCATGGTCTCTTACGCAATCTCTTTCCTGCAGCGTGGCTCATTGAAATGGGTATTACTTTCTCTGGCAAGAAGCAGTGTTAACTGTGACGATATGATTTTATTCTCTAATCGGCGGTCTGTTTCTGCTATCCGTAAATTTCACTGTTAATCCTTTCTCTACCTCTGTGGTAGTGGATAATGAGGTACTGTCCATATTGGGTTATCATAATTGAAATGAGGAAATGTTACGGCTGAGAATGAGGAAATAGGACGGTACGTACTTAAACCAGGCTTAGTCTTTGACGTTCTGTTAACCCTAGAAAACAAAGGGGGGGGGGCAGTATTACAGTGGTAATCAACTGTCGTAAAGTGTACTTCTCCACATTTTATGTTAGCTACAGTTAGTTACCCAGTGGTTACATACCAGATAAAGTACAAAATGTCCTGTTTTATATCCTATTGCAATCGTAAATTTCACGTGAGTTTAGTAATTGTGTTAATGTAGTAAAGTCTCCTATCCAGAAATTACTTCGGGTATTGATCTGTGGGTGGGGGTGCAAGCCGTAAGATTCAAACATCGGGATCAGCTGAATGTTAAGTGTGCCCCACTATGATTCACTTTGTTTGCGCATTCAGCGATTGGCTGATGTCCGCAAGGCCCGCTCGAGGTCGGTTCCCCTGTTAGTCAGTTGCGCCGCACAACAGGTTGTCGGGGCGGCAGCGTGCGCTGTTGACTGTTGTGTATTCTCCCATTTTTCGCGTGCTATCGGTCGACACCATAATGCTGCAAACAGGTGTTACCTCGTCACAGTAGACAGAATGTTCATATGCTAGTTAGGTTTTCTAATTGGTGTAAAACGGTCAGATGTAGCTGAAATTCATTCTGGATATTTTAATGTTCTCGCAGTCCACTTTCCATCAAATCATTCTGTGCGTGATGAACACGTGGTTTGCGATTTCTTATTGGGAGATATAGAGGCAAGAATAGGGACTTTTGCAAACACTGTGCATACTCAGCACTGCACTCAAATTGGTTCCGGCACGTTGCGATACATTGCTTAATTTCCGTGGCACCTAAAGTGTGAGCGCTCCTATCACTTGCTATCCCCTTGCCGCCCCCCCCCCCCCTCCCCCCGCCATTCGCAAGTCAACGGAATAAAATGTTGCCCAACAGCTGCATTCTCTAGCATCTTCCCAATTTCGGAGCGGGTATTGAAATATGAAATAAATAACTGATGCCCTCTTACGACCGACAGTAATAAAACTCGAGACGCGGATAACATACTTTCTCTCTAGTGCTATGCAGAAGTTAGAGCGCGCTTGCCACCGTAAGGCACCCCCGCTCGTAACTGCATGCCTGAGAAGCAGGCGTGCGCAAGAATTCACGAATTGCTCGCGCCTCCATCCGGCTCAAGCATACTTATAAAAGTATGTTTGCCAGAAAACGTAGAGCTCAGACGATGCGCTGTTTTTGGCAGCATTGTGGGGAGTAAGTAGTGGTTAAAGAAACGAAAATTCTATTTCGACTTGTCCGAATTTATAGTAAAATCATTAGTGTAATGTAAGAGGACCAAATAAAAATTAAATTCACTGACAAATGCTTGCAGAAGCTTCCTGTTCGTGGTACACACGCTTGAACGCTTGCAGAAACATGCATAGACGACATTGATCGGGCTACTTGTGCAGTCCTGGCGCTAGCGCAGATTTTCCTACACATGTTAAAGCATGCTTTGGCTGGCACTTTTGCACTGGGGTTCTTCAGTGACATGTGCAGCTGCCTGTAGGGATCACATTGCGCAGTGCTCCGTGAAGTGGGAGGCATACCTAATTAGATATACAGATGTGTGGATTTATTGGGTGTGAAGGCTCCTTTTCCGAAAGCAGGGGTATCTCTGGTTTGAGGTAGTGAAAGACTTGCCTTAAGCATTCTGCAGTTGCTTTAGTTATCTTGGTTCCTGAGGCAGTTGTATCGTAATCAGTAGTTTCTCAGGTATTGGCTATGCATCGTTGCGCTCACTCTAACTTCTAACAGATCTGTAGTCCTTGGCAGTTACTTTTGCTCTGGAACCGGAGCGCTAGAAAAATTTCTCGTACTTCGAAGCATTTTTTATCGAAGAATTCACTACTCATCTCACTATCTTCCCTCCACCTTTGTCGGCATTCTTGCTTGAAGGCACCATCTGAATCCAAACACAGCTTATGCAATCGCAGTATCACACTGAGACACGATAATCGGATTCGAAAAGGTCTTCTGACGAATCCTTGACTACCACATTTGTTAGTGATATGTGGAACACGTGCTTCAACGATACAGATAGCTGTAGGTGAAACCGCAATGGAGGGGTATCTGCTCAGAGGTGAAATGTGTGGATCCTGAAGAGGGCGGCAGCCTTTTCAGAAGTTGCAGGGGCAACAGTCTGGATGATTGACTGATCTGGCCTTGTAACATTAATCAAAACTGCCTTGCTGATACTGCGAGTGGCTGATAACAAGGGGAAACTACAGCCGTATTTTTTCCCGCGGGCATGCAGCTTTACTGTATAGTTAAATGATGGCGTCCTCTTGGATAAAGTATTCTAGAGCTAAAATAGTCCCCTATTCCGACCTCTGGGCGGGGACTACTTAGGACGTCGTTATCAGGAGAAAGAAAACTGGCGTTCTACAGATCGGAGCGTGGAATGTCAGATCCCTTAATCGGGCAGGTAGGTTAGAGAATTTAGAAATGAAAATGGATAGGTTAAAGTTAGATGTAGTGGAAATTAGTGAAGTTCGGTGGCAGGAGGAACAAGACTTATGATTAAATACAAAATCAAATAGGGGTAATGCAGGAATAAGTTTAATAATGAATAAAAATAGGAGTGCGGGTAAGCTACTACAAACAGCATAGTGAACGCATTGTGGCAAAGATACACGAAGCTCACACCTACCATAGTAGTGAAAGTTTATATGCCAACTAGCTCCGCAGATGGAGATTGAAGAAATGTATGATAAAAGAAATTGTTCAGATAGTGAAGGGAGGCGAAAATTTGTCACGGGGACTGGAATTAGATGGTAGAATTCTGCACAAAACATAATCATAGCTAACACATGGTTTAAGAATCACGAAAGGTTGTATACGTGGAAGAGGCCTGGAGACACTGGAAGGTTTCAGATTATATGGTGGTAAGACAGATTTAGGAACCAGGTTTTACATTGTAAGACATTTCGAGGAGCAGATGTGGACTCTCACAACAATCCATTGGTTCAGAACTGTAGATTAAAACTGAAGAAACTGTAAAAGATGGGGATTTAAGGAGATGGGATCTGGATAAGCTGAAAGAACAAGACGTTTTAGTGTGTTTGAGGACATTAGGGAACGATCGACAAGAACGGGGGGAAAGATACAGTAGACGAGTGGGTTGCTTGCAGAGATGAAATAGTGAAGGCAGCAGAGGATTAAGCAGGTAAAAAGACTAGGGCTATTAGAAATCCTTGGGTAACAGATTGGATGTAATTGACGAAAGGAGAAAATATACAAATGGTGTAAATAACCAGGCAAAAAGGAATACAAACGTCTCAAAAATGAGACCTACAGGAAGTGTAAAATGGCTAAGCAGGGACGGCTAGAGGACAAATGTAAGGATGTAGAGGCATATATCGCTAGGGGTAAGATATACTGCCTACAGGAAAATTAGAGAGAAATTGGAGGAAAGAGAACCATTTGTATGAATATAGAGAGTTCAGATGGAAAACCAGTTCTAAGCATAGAAGGGAAGACAGAACGGTGGAAGGAGCCTATAGAGGATCTATATAAGGGCGATGGGGTCGACAGAAGTGTCCGATCCCACGCGTCGGCTTTGACCCGTGACGTAAGGGTGTTGTCGTGTGACATGACGGCGCGGAGTTTGGTTTGAGTGTGGCTGTCTCCAGTTCTGTTTTATCTTATTTTATTTACTTTTCTGATCTGTTCGTTCTATCCCGTGAGATTTTTAAAAAGACAAAAAACACTAATCAGCTACTGAAGCATCTATATCTTCTATGGGTTGCAGGGGTTACGACCCCTGGGGAGGTGGGTGGGTATTCATGCACGCTGTCTTCACTTACACGTTGTAGCTACGCAAGGCGTCTAAATTTGTTTATATATAGTTTGCCCACCCAAAACACCCCATTTCCCGCGCTTGTCCCGTTAGTGTCATTAGGCTTCTTGTGGAAAGTGTGTTTTTAGGTTCGTATGAGCAGTTGCCAGCGGGCTCGTGCGCATGCGCAGAGCTGAATTCGCGTATGAGCAGTGCCTTCCTCCCGCTTCTGGCTACTTGGAGCGTGGCTGTTTGGTGTACGAGCAGTAGCAGCAAGTAGCCAGAAGCTACCAGGAAAAATTTTCCTGGCGCGCCCAAGCTGCCAGATTCGCGCATGCGCAGAGCGAGCCGAGTTATAGTGGGGGGTCCTTCCTCAGGTGACCCGTGGCCGTGTCTTGTTTTCGTTTACAGCTCCCACGTCAAATGAAAACAAAACAGATTTCTGTGGCCGGGAGCCATCAAATGAATTAATATACATTCTCATAACCATGAAAGACCAAAATAAGTTAGTAGTTTCAATTTTCTGATTTTATATTATTTCCAGGTTATTAGTAATCAACCATTAATGTCTTAATGAAGCTATTTCTGTCTGTTTTATAGAGAAATTTGCTTCAGTTAATTTTTTTCCGCTGACGCAATTAGTTTATTTGAAACGAAACGAAGTGTTTCATTCCGCGCTATTGGCTACTTTCAACTTCGTTCAATTTAAAGTGCAAATTTTCATTTTCTGGGACGAATGACGTTATACCATAATAAAGAACCAAATATGAGAATACAGTACTGGACCTCCAAGAAAATTTGTATCACGAGAACCACATGAAAAGCTGAATATCAGGAACTTCAGAGTCCATCTGGACATAGAAATGTGCAATTAGAGTGGAATGAAGGATTTAGTATGGTTTATGGAATTCCGATGCTGCTGGAGCAGTCTCTGATGTCCTGTTCCTTGTATGACACTGTAAGATCTCTTAATGCTATATACGTACGAACATATGTAAACATTGACTTGAAGCTAAGTAGGCAAATTTGGTCAGTGGTTTTGAACTAAATATTTTGTTTCAAATATGACAGCTGTAGCAGAATTTTATAGATCTGCCTTCTGTGAAAGTGTTTTTCGATTACAAGGCACTTGTCTCGTACTTCCCCTGGGCCTGAAGTTATTTCTTAATTTGTTTACGTCTTAAATTTATAGAATGCCATTCTATGCTAAATTTGAGACTGGCAGCATACCATGTTTTATCGTTTTAACTCCCCATATGGCTTCATATTTATTCCTAGAGTAGAATATAAACTGTCAGTTTTACAGTTTCTTTGCCTCATAGACAACCAAGTTAATTTTTTCAGATTTTGAAATAGTCATGAAATTTATTGTCCTTTATTCCGGAGTAAGCTACACAAGAAACTTTTTTTTGTTGCAAGTAATTTGTATTCCATCCTAGTAGCTTTTTGCAGTGATGTGTAGATGTAAACGTGTTGGAAATGCTACATAAAAACATTGCAGAGCACGAATTAAAAAAAAGTCAAAAATTTTATGGTACTTCGAGCTGTGGAGTCTAATTTTGAAATGACTCAAAAGCCAAGAACTGCTTCCTTATTTGCATCCTTTATCTGTGTGGGATATGATAAAACAATTGCTCTAAGTACAATTCAGTATGTCCTCTCAACAACATGCCGCACGGGCGGCACAGCTACACATGGTCACGTGATGCCCCACCAGAAATACGACGAAAAGCGTATGACCAGAGCAAGCACCAAGCACGGGCTGCCTACGTCTCGTAGCTGCGCATGCGCAGTACAGCCTGTTTAGCGCATTCTGGTAACTGCTCAAACAAACCTTTTGTTTCCGCCATATTTGTGACTTCATGGGTCAAAGCAGACGGGTGGTATCGGACGCTTCCGTATTTCCGGGCGATGTACGCAAGCGCAACATTAAGGAAATAAGAGGATGAAGATGAAATGGGAGATGTGATACTGCGTGAAGAGTTTGACAGAGCACTGAAAGACCTGAGTCGAAACAAGGCCCCGGGAGTAGACAACACTCAATTAGAACTACTGATGGCCTTGGGAGAGCCAGTCCTGACAAAACTCTACCATCTGATGGGCATGTATGAGGCAGGCGAAATATCCTCAGACTTCAAGAAGAATATAATTCCAATCCCAAAGAAAGCAGGTGTTGACAGATGTGAAAATTACCGAACTATCAGTTTAATAAGCCACAGCTGCAAAATACTAACGCGAATTCTTTACAGACGAATGGAAAACTAGAAGCCAACCTTGGGGAAGATCAGTTTGGATTCCGTAGAAATACTGGAACACGTGAGGCAATACTGACCTTAAGACTTATCTTAGAAGAAAAATTAAGGAAAGGCAAACCTACGTTTCTAGCGTTTGTAGACTTAGAGAAAGCTTTTGATAATGCTGACAGTAATACTCGCTTTCAAATTCTGAAGGGGGCAGGGGTCAAATATGGGAAGCGAAAGACATTTACAATTTGTACAGAAACCAGGTGGCAGTCATAAGAGTTGATGGGCATAAACGGGAAGCAGCGGTTGGGAAGGGAGTGAGGCAGGGTTGTAGCCCATCCTCCATGTTAATGAATCTATGTATTGAGCAAGCAGTAAAGAAAACAAAAGAAAAATTGGGGTAGGAATTAAAATCCATGGATAAGGAATAAAAACTGAGGTTCGCCGACGACATTGTAATGGTCAGACAGCAAAGGACCTGGAAGAGCAGTTGAACAGAACGGACTGTCTTGAAAGGAGGGTATAAGATGAATACCAACGAAAACAAAACGAGGATAAAGGAATCTAGTCCAAATTAAGTCAGGTGGTGCTGATGAATTAGGTTAGGAAATGAGTAGTGGGTAAGTTTTCTATTTGGGGAGCAAAATGACTGCAGAGGGTCGAAGTAGTGAGGATATAAAATGTAGACTGCCAAAGGCAAGGAAAGCGTTTCTGAAGAGAAATTTAACATCGTGTGTTTTCTGAAAGTATTTTTATGGATTGTAGCCATGTATGGAAGTGAAACATGGAAGATAAATACATGGAGAGCTGCATCAAACCAGTCTTTGGACTGAAGACACATGTGGAACACACTTGCCTGTTTAGATTTGAGCAGTTGCCAGGGCTTTCAAGCACCAGAAGACCAGAGTTACTGCGCATGCGCAGCTGCGTGGACGTACGGACTCCGTGCTCGGCGTTTGATGTGCTCAGACGTTTTTAGTCGCAATTGTTGGGGATTTTTGTGTACTGGGACATCACGTGACCGTGTACAGCAGTATAGCATGTTGTTCAGAGGGGACATATGGAGTCATTGTACTTACACTATATCATATCCAGATAAGGAATGCAAGATTAGGAAGCAGTTCTTGGCATAAGTCATTTGAAAACTAGACTGTACAGCTCAAAGCACTCTAATATTTTGCTACGTGGTGAGTTTAGTAAAATTTTCTTTTTTGGGTAAATGTGGCGTTTCCAAACAGCACCACAAAAAGCTAGGAAGACGGTATACAGATTTCCTGCAGAAATAACACTAGCTTGTATACACCAGAACTAAGGACAATGTTATTTCATAATATTTGAAACTACATAAAAATTAAGGTTTACTGTCAAACCAAGAAGCAATACTACCACTGGCAGTTTACTCTAGGAAAATATGTAAAGTTATGAGAGTAGTTACGATAAAACAGTGTGTTGCCAGTCCATAATTTATCACAAAATGGCGTACTGTATATTTAAGACGTAAACACAAATAATGAAATGTCTAGCATAGAGGGGGTGACAGACAAGTTTCGAAATACTTGTGATCGAAGAACATTGTTTAGCTTAAGGCAGGTTTGTAAAAGGGAGCAGCATTTATTCTGTTGAAGTTATCAATCTTTTGAAAGAAAATATTTCATCCAATACTGACGAAAATCGCCTGATCATCTTCAAGGGAACATTTACGTATGATCTTACATGTAGCATTGAGATCTTACATTAGTCATACGAGAACCAGAACATCTGAGAATACTTAAAGTGTAACGGAATTTTGTTAGCTATACTACGCAAAATTCGGCGTAAAGTGCATATTATGTCCAGTCACACTGAAGTACCTGATGCTCGTGCGGTTTTCGGGATCCCAGTTTTCATGAAGTAACGTTACTGTTTGATCTTCCTTTTGAGTCTTTGATGGCATAATGCCATACGTGCCAGAAAATGAAAATTTACACTTAAAACTGAGTGAACAGTTGAAACTAGCCAGTAGTGTGGAATTAAGTACTTTGTTCCAAATAAATTGGCTGCCCTGCCATGAAGAACCGTTTCTGATTAATCAAAGCCAAATTTTGTTAGCGAACCGACAAAAGTAATTTCATTGTTCTGCAGCATAGTTAATACTTGATCGGCAAATTACGTGGAAATAAAATCTGAGAACTAATTAAAAATGTTTCTTACATGATTATGTGAATGTATTTTATTTCGCTTAAACTCCCTTTGAGGTAAATCCATTTTATTTCCAATTGACATGAGAACTGTACACGAAGAGAGAACAGCAAAATCACGACGCGTAAACACGGGTCACGTGGAGACTAACCCACACGAAGACTCGTACTTTTCTGCGTACGCGCGAATCGGTATATTTGGGAGCGAGAGAAATTTTTCCTGGTAGTGTGGCTACTTGTTAGTCACAGCTCAGACAATTAACAGCCACACTCTCAAGTTGCCGGAAGTGCGAAAAGGCACTGAGCAGACGCGATTTCAGCTCCGCGCATGCGTGAACTCTGGGCACTTCTCAAACGAACCGAATGTGTCTTTTGGCCCTAGTGATTCCTATTGCATGGAGGGCAAGCGGTTTTCCAATCCAGTTTGACTCTGTTTACATTTGTCGGAAATGCCCTGATTTGTTACCAAGATATTTTGGCTAATTCAGCAAGAAATTTCCTCCTTTCATAAGCAGTACTTTGTGCTGAGTGATTTGAATGTGATGTAGAAACTTGTCACTGGTTTTTTACACCAACACTGTGGTTGACTTTTGTCAACAATACGGAAAGCTGAGCTGCGTAGTGCTGAGAGAGACAGTGACCCATATTACGTGTTATTGTGCATTTGTGGCCACCATAGCTTTCTCGTGCTTTGCGAATTCAGTCGCAAAGATTCGACGTCCATACCCGCTTGCAGTTGGAATATTCACTCTGGAAAGTGTGTGGCTGTAAATTTCAGATTAGTCTATTTTCATGAGTGTGCCAATTCTCACAGATGACGAAGGATGCAACAACGTTTGTGAAGACACTGTTGGCTGCTTTTTTAAAGGAAAATAATGAACCTACCGATACGACCCTTTCATTATGAAAATGGCAGACGTAGAACACACTATGAAAATCGGTATGCTTTGCTCTCTCTGTTTATGCACATAAGACTTCACGCACTGTATCATTTCGTCACAGTTCAAAGCCTAAGTCTGGTATCGGTACATTCAATGTCTTCTAAGAATAAATACGTGGTGCACTTCAGGGTCGTATCGATAACAATTCTAAAGTGAATATACCTTCGTTCTACATGCGTGATATTCAGGTGTATGTAATTCTGTTATGTTTAGAAAGGCCTCGGTCTATTATGAAGTTTGTCACTGAAGAAAAATCATCGTTGTTAAAGAGGTGAGTTAGCGACATAACTTCATGGGGCATGGACTTGAAAGGTTGAACGAAATGTCTACATTTTTCCACCTAGTATACTTGGTCGTGTAAGGTTAAAGCTAATTTAAGTTGAAACGTTGCTGGTTCCAAGAAGGGATTACGTTCTTAAATCGACATAAGCTTGGCATTTAGGTAGGAAAGGCCGTTGTGCGTAGCAATGTAGTGAGTCTGTTTCAAACTATATACAGTACTAGCCTCTCATTATTGAATCACTTAAAGCTTCAACATGAACGTCATTTTCCACTTCTTGATATTTTTATCTCCTTTGTAGGTGTTACCAGCCTTGGTGTGAAAGATCACCATTGTGCTACCCTAGATTCATTTCATTGCATCGCGTTTGTCAGGTCAGCATTTCTGTCCATTTCTTGTTGCATAGCTATCCTACGTTATCCCATAGGTGACAGGGGTTCTTCTCAATAACGATTGTACAATATCTTATGTGGTAGCTTATGATGGGTATGTCAGTTAAGTAAACACGTCTTCATCTTTTTTCCTCAACCTTAGAGCTGGTAGTCTCCTCGCTCATTCTTTCTTCTTAATGATCTTCTGCCAGTTTTAAATTCATTCATACACTCCTGTTCTTAGTTTTCCTCCCTGGGTCAGACTAGTGAATGGAAGGAATTGTGGAATGGTTAGCTGGCCATGTTCCTACTTGTAGCGACTAGAGTAAGATCCTTCTCTGGCAGACGCTTTGTCAGCACTTCTTCGTTCGACACACTCCATGCCATCAACATTCTTTGGTGCTACTTCTGGAGGGCCTGCAATATATTTCGCGCCTTCCTCAACGTTCAAATGTCTGCCACATCGACATGTTCCAAGTGTAGTTATTTGAGTGATTTCGTGTAGTAGTCAAGGGGACACTGACGTTTGCAGTGTTTTCTGGGTGATTTTTTGCCAGGGCTATTTTAACTTGAACATCCGTTGCGCTGCCACCCACTGGGATACTACCTCCGAAATACCAAAAGGTTCACTTTTGCTGGCTTTCCGTCTTCAGAGTACGCAACTCTCTTGTATGCTACTGTTGATCGTTATCTTGAGTCTTCATTAAGATTTGATTCATCTGCTGAGCTGCTTCTACGTTTCTGGTTAATACAATTTCTACAAACTAGATCGTTCTGAAGCATTCTCCATTAAATATCTCATTGATGCTGGCTTTGGAAATCCATCACTGCAATTTGTGTGCAACTGAAGTAGCCTTTGGTATATTCTTTACTATACCAGTATATTGCAAGATTGTTCTTTTGTCCGTATTCCTGTATTCTACATGTCTTTGAATACTATTTGAGTGTGATAAAGATTGGTGTATTTGGTCTTTAGGATGTCTCTAAGCAATCGCAGAGTGCTGTCTGTGTTTCACGGTTACTTTGAAACTCATAGCGGTCATTTTTTGAAGTGACGTAAGATCATAATTAGTATTTTTGTGGTGTGTGTGTGTGTGTGTGTGTGTGTGTGTGTGTGTGTGTGTGTGTGTGTGTGTGTGTGTGTGTGTTCAAAAACTAGGATATTTGTCTTAATGTGAAAGTCTTTTATGAAATAGATCTTTCAGTTTGATTCAGCAGTTCTCCAGATATGTTGCCAGTTTCTGGAGCTTGTGATTTATTCGCTCTTGTGGTAAGACTAATGAACTTCATTGTTGAGCATTGTTGGCTTTGACAAAGACTGCTACGTTTCCACCTCTGTCCTACATTACATCCGTCCATGCTGGCCGTGTCGGTGATACCTGCTACCTCAGCCTCTGGTTGCTTTCTGACCAAACAGAAGTTAGAATTGAAGCACTTACTGGCGTTTCTCTTCTTAAGAGATGGCTTTATTCTGGTGAATTGAGTGGGACAGAGTAGAACTTTCTTTCATCCTGCTGGTGTAGATGAAGTAAAAGGAATAATGTATAAAAACGCATCATTTAAGACAGTGGAAGGAAGTAACAAAGTATCTTGAATAAGTGTTCATTTCTAGACGGGACTTACTGTGTGTAATACATGTCAGCTTGTCAGTAAATGTTTAGTCTCTAACATGCTGAGATCTCGTTGCTACTTAAATACTAGGTTAGGACGATTCGAGCTTGCTGACAGTCAGCTCTAAATGAGCCACAGAAGATATTCATTTGATTCCACCATCTTAACTGCTTCCAAAATGCGCCTGATTCTGTTAGGAGACAGTAACATTCAATGTAAGTTGCAGAGATGTGAACACTGAGACAAAACATTGTGACCACTTGCTTAGCATATTAGTCTACCATTTCAACATAATGGAACGGCGGTCGTGTGACATGTATTCCTTGATGTTTACAGAGGTAGTCCGCGCAGAATAACGTGGCCAGTAGATGCCCAACCTGCAGGGCATGCGTGGGGAGAACGGTAGTGGTGAGGGTTTCGAGCAGGCGCTGTAGAGGAAGTGCCGTTCTAAACTGGGGCCTAAGTTCACATTTTTTGTGAGTCCCTCCACGCCCACACTTGCGTAGTGCCCATTCAGAAGGGTCACATCTGCTCTGGTTAGTGTCTAAAAATCATTCCACCGAAAATGCAGCGATTTATTTTCGCATTGATTGTTAACCATTTGCAACATTCAAAGAAGCGTCATGACTACTGAATTTAGAGTAAAACCTATACATTTCTCTTGTTGCACATTTGCTTTTTTACCAAAACACAGTGAAGTTTTGTCGCGTCACTAACATGTTTTGCAGATGCAGTTGCGAGAGAACTCTGAATCAGTGGTTTGTTAGGTGAGTAACTGAGAAAATGTCAGTAGCTTAGTAAAAGCACATCCTTGGTACGAAATAAACGTGTAATGTCTTTACTGATGTTCCAAAACTCATGGTTCTCGTTTTACCAGCTATCGTTGGCCCTTAAAATTAGCTCACCGAAAAAGTCTGGTTCGTGGTATAACAATGTAAAAAATGATTTTTCATAATAGCCATGTGACAAAATTCTCTCCCTTTTGCGTGCTATCATTTCGATACTCAAACCGTTTGATATATGGGGAATGTTTTGGGTATTTTACTCTGGTTTTATCGCTGGTGCGCTCGATCGCAAATGATTGTGCTACATCAGATCATTGGGAACTTTTTCGAATTTTGCACAGTATCGTAATTCTATATAAATATCCGGATAACTATGACCATTAAGGAAATGATGGGGACATCATGAACCTGAAATATAAAGCTATAAATAACGAATTCTTTACGGAATAGTTTCTGAAAAATCGTTTGAGAAAGACTGTAGGTCGTCCGCCTTGTCATCACCTGCCAGCCGAAAGGTGGCAATCATCCCTTGCCGAACGAACTTGCCCACCGCTTTGAAAGAAAATTGGTCACTGCGTATCGGCCTCCGTATCCTTCGCGGTCTCTGGCTCCAGAGGTCTTCGCACAGGTCACACAATCCCCGTACATCACAGGCGGTGGTTTCTGGGCGCGCAGCTGGCGCTGGCCTCCCAAATGTCCTCCGTCGGGTTCGGAACAGCGGATTTGATGGCAGACATCAAGGAGAGTTGCCTAAGATCTCCTCAAACAAATGCTATCGTGTAAGGGGACCTATTTCCGTTGACCCATGGCTCAATTTCGATGATCCCGTGACCACTGCCACCGAAACTGAGTGTCGTAGGGTCAACATGGAAAGATGTAGGGGTCATCTTCATCTTCTGCAGGCCCTGATGTTGAACAGTGTGCACTAATTGGTATGCTCTGGAACACTGACAACTGCACCAGAATTGTTCTCGTCAGATCTGCCACAGATCGCTACCTATCCTGCTTCAGAATGTGAAAGCCTCAGACTTCCATGGGGCGTGGAAGTCGAACATCTTGACGCTTACTCTTTCATGCATGCTCACAACTGTAACGTGCGAACAGCAGACCAGATATGCTATTTCAGAGATGCTCGTTCCCAGATGCCAGGCCATAATAATTTGCCCTTTGTCAAACTCGATTGTCATTAAATTTCTCTGTTTACCATCGGTAGGTTGTTTCTCCATACGTCTCAACTACGCTTACATAGTTTGTGCATTTCTATGTGAAGTACCAGCACTTGGTTTCTAGCACATGGTATAGTATTAGTGGTGTTGATTCCCCACACAGCTAGAGTATCGATATGGAGGATAGGTGAGCAAAGCTCGGACTTCATACTGCAGCCGCGGACGTCTTGTCACCTGGGTCAGTCAACTGACGCGAGTGGCCGTAAGCCGCACTTGTCCGGTCGTTGTTGCTACTCATCGAAGTCATCGATACGCGTCATGGATGTTATTCACGTTGTCTATGGTAGAGTTTTTCGATTTGAGTCTGTCCCTGGACTGTTTACTCACGCTCACGACTTTCGCTACTCTCTGGACTTTCCTTCTGGCTAGAAGTTCACTTCACGTTCAAGCAGTTGCCAGTGGGCGAATTTAAAGACAGAAAACAGACGTTACAGTATATGAACCCTGCGCGCCTTGTCTGCGCTGCTCAGACGCTTCTTGTTCCATTTCTTTATGGAATTTCTTTGCCTGGTCGCCTATGACTGTAGTTATCCCCCAGTTTATTTTTACGCCGTGCTAGATTCTGTGCCAGCAGTAACATATTGTTTCGCAATTTCGGTATTAGTTTGCGAGCTAAGAAAATGCCACCCTTAGGTACAGTGATGCAGCAAAGACCTATCCAAAAAACGTAGTTTCCCGTGTACTTCAAACCAGGAGATGCGACATTGGTGTGATGTACTTAATATCAGGGAATGGCGAAATTGGTGTGTAACCGTGTTATCCTCAATTTCTGCTTAAAATTCAGACTAAAGCTACTTTTGTGATCATGTAAATCATGAATCCTAACGCATGCACTTACACAGGGTTTACTATAATTAATGATATAGACGCATGAATTTGAAAGTACACGGTAATAGAAGCAATAAAACACGGACTTTAAAACGCATATCATACAAGGGGAGGCCGCCAATTGTGAAATTCAGATTCGATTCATACTGCGCATAATAAAAGCTCATGGCAGAGGTGTAATGTGGCAAAGCACCAAGATGCACTTCTCAGCCGTTGTCGAGAAAATCGACAGTTAAAAGAAACCGTTGCGGTGAAATACTCTCTACGATTAATATTTTTCTCCAGCGTCGTGGCGCAGCGGTAAGCGCTCGGGTTCGTAATCCAAAGGTCACCGGATCGAATCTCGCGCCATGCAATTATTTTTTATAATTGGTTTTTTGTAATTCATATAAATATTTATATATGTATATGTGTATATGTGTATATGTGTATATGTATATATGTATATATGTATATGTATATGTATATGTATATGTATGTATATGTATACTATTAATGAATTGCTTATGCATGTTTGTGAAGGCGGATCGCTCTCAAATTGTACCGCCTCCATTTTTCCGTTTGTTTAACGGGGTGTACCAAAGCTCTCCCGTCCGCACTGATTTTCGACGATGTTATAAGTTGCGCTAGGGACCGCATCTACCTTCTTTCGAAGTTAGCAGGCAACTACGCTAGTTATGCGGCGGCTCGTTTCGGCCCATTCAACGTCTGTTCAAGTGTAACGAGCGAGTAACGGAGTTTATATTTCATACCTGCCACAGCAAATTTGTGTTCGTGGGGTCTCTATCTAATTCGAACGTTTGACTTACGCTATACATATTCGTTTCGGAATATCGTTTCTACGTCTTCCGTTAACTGTACGTGGTTAACATTATGAAGACAATAACATTTGTGAAATACAACTTTGTTTACGGAAAACATAATGATGTTCGAAGTCGCCAGTTTTCCACCACAAACGACTTAACAACTTATTATATGCATAGTTGTTGCAACTGATTGCCGGGAATTTTATATATATATATATATTTATTTGAATTACAAAAAACAAACCGAGCTAGGTGGCGCAGTGGTTAGCACACTGGACTCCCATTCGGGAGGACGACGGTTCAATACCGTCTCCAGCCATCCTGATTTAGGTTTTCCATGATTTCCCTAAATCGTTTCAGGCAAATGCCGGGATGGTTCCTTTGAAAGGGCACGGCCGATTTCCTTCCCCATCCTTTCCTAACCCGAGCTTGTGCTCCGTCTCTAATGACCTCGTTGTCGACGGGACGTTAAAATACACTAACCTAACCTAACAAAAAACAAATACTAAAAAAATAAAGTTGCATGGCGCGAGATTCGATCCGGCGACTTTCGGATTACGAACCCGAGCGCTTACCGCTGCACCACGACGCTGTAGAAAGTTATTAATCGTGGAGAGTATTTCACAGCAACGGTTTCTTTCAACTGTCGATTTTCTCGACAACGGCTGAGAAGTGCATCTTGGTGCTTTGCCACATTACACCTCTGGCCATGAGCTTTTATTATGCGCAGTATGAATCGAATCTGAATTTCACAATTGGCGGCCTCCCCTTGTTAGAGCTATAACCACTTCACCTTTGCTACTGTGAAGCACATCAACTGAACATGTATTTTGCACCCTTTATAATAATCAGAAGCTACCTACCTCCAGAAAACACTGAGAAGAGTGTTGCCTACTGTGTTAAGTTTTATACTTGAATTACTTGATGAAAAAGGGCTGTTTTTATAAATGTTTGTTTTGTGAACATGGTGTACTTTGAACTTCCGCGTTTAACATTTTGTTGTTGTTTTCAACAGACTGAGATTCTCAATATGTAAACACGGCTGAGATGTGAAATAGGTGAATACTTGAAAGAGGTCTTCTACATTGGCTGTGTGCTGTTCATTCCTGTCTGCGATTGAGAAGGTCTGAGCTAGGTGGAGAGAAAGCAAATGTGTTTTATGCCGTTAAATCAGACTTAAATTGTCAGTCTGTGGTCCTGTGGTACACACTAAATCACTGGTAATTCTGTATTCTTAGATACTAAAGTTGTAATGCGTCTTACCACCTCAGAACTTTCGCACTTCAATTGAAATGTTCGATTTCGTATAAATTTGTGCTTGACTTAAGTTAATATTTGTCCTTAAACTATATATACATCTAAATATAATTTTGCATAATTTGATGACCGAAACACTATTTTCTCATATCATTTTTTCATAACGATCCATTTAGCAACATCGATCTTGAAGCATGAAAATCACAATTAACTAAAATGAGTCATAAACCACTTTACAATGGAACTAATACTTATTAGCTTTATTTTTCATGCAAACAAAATTTGATTTTTAATTTTTGATTTTATTGCCGATAATTTGAGTTGCACAAAGACAGAAGCTGGTAGTTTTTATAATGTTCAAATTTGCAGCCTTAATTATTATTAGGCGCATGAGTCTTCATATAATTATTTCCAGAAAACATTATGTAAATTATACTTGAAAAATTTCAGTTCGTCATAAAATTTATTTGAACTTCATCCTGTTCTAGAAGGATCTGGAAGCTATGTATGTAACAGAAGTGTGTCAGGATATTGGTCAATGTGTATATAAAGTTCGTGTCGTGTTGAAAGGTTGTACAAAAAGTGTTGGGCAAGGTGTCAAGAATTTATGAATAATATTTCAGCGACTTCTACTGAAACAAAAAATCTAGGACCTGTTAAATGGAAAGTTCAAACATAAACATACACCATAGGCAGACGAGACAGCCGCAGCAAGATAAGTAACATTTATCTGCTGATGTTCCAGTGCGAAATTATATAAACTGTGACATTAGAATAGTTATTTCAGTGTAGGTTATGTACTTTCTGTATTAGTTCAGTGAAGGATATTTATTTTCTGTATTCAGTGTAGGATATCTAGTAGTAAAGGGATATGTAACATTATAAAGTTCAGGAATGTTTCGACATAGTTTTAAGTTGCAATTAATCTGCTGCCTCCTTAAATTTTTGGCATGCCTATATATCAGTTATGCAGAGCATCAAAATACCGAAATGTGGCCTAAATAAAGTTTTTCGCTCTTTTATTAGTGTTTATGGACGAAACAAAGATAACAGTAAGGTGTATGTGGGTATAAAGTGTTAACAAAATGTGTTGTGCATATAAACCATGGAAAAACGTATTAAAAAATGAACCACACAATGCTGTGAGTCTATCGACCAATGAGACATTCTATAAATTTAACAAGTAAACAGTACAATTAAAGAAATTCGATGTCTAGAGAAAATACCAAACGAATGTAGAAACGTGTTTTGTGATCGAGAAGACATTGTTTCGTGGAAGGAATGTGTTAAAAAACCATTTTGCTAAAGCTGTCGATATGTCAAACATTTTTTATACTACTGAGCAAATTCACCTGTGTAGGTGAACATCTACGTATGTTGATACGTGTAGCGTAAGCAGATCTTAAATTACGCGATAAAAGAAAGACATCGGGGAATACACAGAGCATTGGAGTTTTTTAAACTACACTTAAAAGCATAATCGTGCTTAAAGTGCACGTTCGTATTTCCGGATTCACACTGAAGTACCTGTTACTAAGCTTCCTCTGGTGGTTGGGATTCCAATTTTCTTCGAATATTTTATCTTGTTTCTTTGTGGTGTGTGACCTGTTAATGTTGTAAATGAGTAAATGAAAATGCGCACTTGAAATTGAGCGAACGGTTGAAACCCGCCATTGCCGTAAAATGAAACACTTATTTTCAAACTGTCCCAGCAGAGAACAACAATCTGTTCTCAGTGATTAAGTCAAATTTCTGTAGCAAAGCAACAAAAGTGTCGCGCAAGATGATTAAAGTTGCTAATAAAATCAGAAACCTGAAACTAGTAATGTCATTTTAGTCTTCTGCGGTTAAGTGAATGTATTTGAATTCACTTGAGTTCCCAGTCGCAGACTCAGTTCTTTTATTTGACGTGAGCTCTACACGATGTAAACCAGAAAACACCGAAATAACGAAGCTTAAACTTGGAGACTACACATAGTATGTCATGCATCAGTTTGGGAGCGCTAGAAAAAATTCCTGGTAGATTCTGGCTGATTGCTACTCGCTGCTTAGACAACTAACAGCCACTCTGAGTAGTCAGAAGCGGGAGGAGGAGCTGCTTAAACGCGACTTCAGACCCGGACGTGGGCGTGAGTCCACAGGCAGCTGCTCAAACGAACTTCCCGTGAACTACGCGGTTACAGACTACAGGAACCGCCTATTTTAATGCAGCAGCTTCAACATCGTCGCCAGTTAGTGATAATTAACTGTTCTACATACTACAAACTTGGTATTCAAATTTCACTTTTGCCAGTATTGCGTTTTTATGGAAAGTCTAAAGTGTGTAAGCGGTTGAATCCATAGGGAACTTCGTTGCCTAAAATGGTTGTGTGGGCCATTCAGGCGGCTGAAGAAAAGAGGAAGTACCATCTACAGCAGAATTAATCAGTGTAATGCACTGTTGCCCAGATTAAATCTTGTCACGAAATTCCAGTGCCTCGTTATTACCAATTTGATATTTAAATTGATAATACAACATAAGTAATTAAGACCAGAATAGGACTGATCTTGGTCCAATGTTCCCGGCCTCATTTGCAAATGTTTAGAGCCTCAGCAGCTGTTTTTTCCTCTGTAAACAGAACAAAGGAAAACTTTGGTAAGTTCCGTCTGATATATATTATTGCTTGTCTTGGTTCTCAAATGCCTTAATTATTCTTTAAACAAAATGATGCTCTCGCCCGTCGCTTTGACCTTAAGACAAAAGGTTCAAAATATTCACATTTAGAAAAAATAGAAAACTTGTTATAGAAAATGTCATGTTATTTCCTTAAACAATTATAGTGGCAATGAAAATGCAGTACCACGTTTACTCGACGAAAAACGTTGGCAGGATGGCCCAACCATGTGAAACATACTGGTCTTCTGTTTGGCTTTCTACGTTTACAAGCAAAAAATCCTTAGATGGATACATAATTGATTGTACTGATAGTAGAAACGATAAATTATTCATCCAGTAATCAAACTAGTCATTTTGTGCCTATAACATTGCGTTCTGTTACTTCAGATTCTTCTATTGCATCTCTTTCCTTGAATTAGCGCCATAGGTTGTGTGCTATTGGGTTTATAAACAAGCAAATGCGTAACTGCCGCATGTTATCACCGCTTACGTTTTGCATGCTACCACTTTTTCTCTAGTATTGTTCTCGTCCCACTGCTGATCTTGAATTGGGCGATTTCACAACAGACCCGCCAAATACAAGACTTCCATATGTGAAATTTACATAATAGGAAACAGCAGAATGGTCATTTAATTCTGTTAGACATCAGGATATTTGTATTGTATATTCATTTAGTTCCATGGTAATATTAGTGTTCTGGGAGTACAGTTTTAATGCTACCAGTTGTTGATGAGTTTGTTGTTTAATAAAGATTAGCCGTTAGCCTACAGCCAGCCCCAAAAAGTACTTTCTCGCTAGATAAAAGGAGATAATGTATACGCTGTTACGTCAACTTAAGTCTGTCTACATCTTTTTCCTAAAACAGTGTAAAAGTGACCTTTCAGTTCTTACCCTTCTTTGTCTTCGTGTAGCCCTCCAAAAAATGATCAGCAGTAGTTCCATTTAAACGCCAGCCGTTGGACTCAAGAGTGTGCGTTCTCACTTAAGGGGGACATTCATGAAAAATACACTTTTTGAGATACACCAAATCCACAATTTTGAAGATAAGCAATGCAATTTTGTACCATGCTTTACATTAAAGCATTTAAGTTCCTTGGAGTATGTAGTTTAAATTTTGTATAGAATTCAAATACATTTTTTAAAAAGTGTACCATTTCGTCGGAAACTGTTCCAGAGATTCCTACAAAATTTCTCTTTAATCTCTTTTAATGTATCAAATAGGAGAATTTCAATAACTGTAATTATAATTCTAAAAGTATAGTATAAAATTCACTGGAAAACTCGAACCACTGACTGCCCTGTATCTCAGCTTACTCAGAATTTCAAAATTCTCTTGAACATTTAATGGGTTTATAGAAATAAGTGTACTACATTTCATAATTGTAGTAGCCTTCATAGATTGAGGGAAAGGTACATCAACTTTGGAAAACATTGTCAGAAAATGGAATATAAAGTGAAACCAAACGTTTCACCTTCAGAAGACCCCAGATTAACACTAAGGGACTTATTTCCCTTCAAGGCTTCCCTTAAGCTTTGTTTCTGGCTTCTTTTCGTTACCAGATCCTCAACAGACATTCAGCTGTAGAGAGGGGCTGTAAACTTATTTTTCTCAAGATGTCTTGAATAAAATTTCATACCTTAGTCGATACTCCCTAATACCTGCATACTCACAAAATTACCATAATTTAATACAAGAACTGCGCCATAAATTACAATTCTGCCGACTGTAGCAGGTGAAAAAGTGGTTTTATAGCATCGTTTCCATATGAGTGAATTCATTTGAATTCAGGGTTTTGTCATGAACACAGTTTTAGTTCAGGATCGGTCATAAACCTGTAAGTGGGCTTAACATCCAGAACAAAATTTGAAAGCCTCTCCTTGTCAATGTAGGGGTTGCTTTCCTTCTGAGCCTGTAGATATTTACACCAGCTAATGTGGCATAGATGAACTAGATATTCATCTGATGACAGTGTGGAAAAATGTAGGCCGTATTGCAGTTTTCGTGTCACACTGTATAGGTTTTTGCCTGACAGTCTTGTCATAAGCTTGTGTAAATCTCCGTCTGTAACACAAGGCTAAACAAGAACTGGTTCTTCATAAATAAAGCGGCTGTTTTACTGCTGTTTCTAAGATTCGGAGCAGTCACAGATTAATAAAACCAAAAAGTATCACACCCAATATACCCCACACAAGGGTGCTTGAAAGTAATCGTTGAAACTTCCTGCCAGATTAAAATTGTACCGGACCGAGACTCGAACGTGGGACCTAGATTCGCATGAGAGCTTCTGTGAAGTTTGGAGGGTAGGAGACGAGGTACTGGCGGGAGTAAAGCTGTGAGGACGGGTCGTGAGTCGTGCTTGGGTAGCTCAGATGGTAGAGCACTTGCCTGCGAATGGCAAAGGTCTCGAGTTAGTCTCGGTTCGGCACAGTTTTAATCTGCCAGGAAGTTTCATAGCAGCGCACGCTACAGAGTGAAATTTTCATTCACAGATTAGTTGTTAACTGAGCTAGTATTGAAGTGTTGCTTCAAAAAGTGGGCGTGGCAGGAAGATAGCGTCACACATTCATTTTTCAAGCACTTCGGATGCGATTTTATCATTGAAACTTTAGAAATTCATCATCCTTTAGTTGTAGTTATACTATAAAATAAAACATTGAAAATGGACATTTTCGGTCAATTTCTGGAACGTTAAACCATTTTTCATACAGGAGATTAATTTTTAGTCATCTATTGTAACTTTACTTGCGTCTGTTGCACCATGTCAGCAACCAGTCCTGCAAACGCCATACTATCAACTAAAGTTTCCTCTGTTTTCATCTCCTAGCTCCTGTGATTTTACGTTGCTATTAATTTCTATAGATGTACCACTAGTATATAAAATTTGCGCGTGTAATAAATAAAATGTACACATTTATTACGTTAATCACTGAAAAGTAAAGAGTAAACTCTCAAAGAAAAACTGCGTCTGAGTGCATTTGGATATGTACGTATTTGATCAGATATCTTCAAATATTGACTGCAAAGGAAAAGTCGGTGCAAGCAGTATGTGGACTTGACGTTGTCAAAAGTGCAGTTCGGCTCTAGACCGCAGGCTGTGGATCCACCCGGCGGCCTCGGATAGTCCGTGACTTGTGGCAGTATTGCTGATGTAGCCGAATATTGCACTTGTCCCGGCCTATCCGCGCCCGCCGCCGCCTCCTCGCAGCGCGGCCGCCAGCCGCCAGCAGGCAGCGGCGCAGACGGCCACCCTGGCGCGCCGGCTCAGGTCGTGACTAGTGCAATTTTGTTGGGGACCTCTGTCGCAAATTGCACTTTTCCCGGCCTGCTTGTGCGTGCCGCCTCGCCTTGCAGTCTGCGTGCTCCTGCTTACTTGAAAAAGATGCTGTTCACACGGAGCGTTCGGACACTGGTGCAGTGAAGAACGTTTGTGGTGCACCCTACTCAAGACTCTGGCTGAGGCGTAGCACCGTGTATGGAGCCTACGCAAGTGGGACAGTAGCAAGCAGACAGCGTAGTACGAGTCGAGGTTCTAGCATTACAGATGCACGCTCTGATCTTGCAACAGTTTACAGTAGTTTTGGCTGTGACCGAAAGGTGTAAGCATTTTACGGATTTAAATCATACGTACTTAAAATCGTATATTTTGGAAACAAAATCTTCTGTGGATATTACGTATTCTATTAATTGTTGAAATGTGAATGCGGAGTAATACAATAAATAAATATTATGTATATTAACTGAGTAAATGGTAGCGTGGTAATTGTATCAGTAAGAAGAGTAAGAAGAAATATTGAATTTAATTGATGAAAGGAGAAAATATAAAAATGCAGTAAATGAAGCAGGCAAAAAGGGATACAAACGTCTCAAAAAAGAGATCGACAGGAAGTGCAAAATGGCTAAGCAGGGATGGCTAGAGGACAAATGTAAGGATATGTAGAGGCTTATCTCACTAGGGGTAAGATAGATACTGCCCACAGGAAAATTAGAGACCTTTGGAGATAAGAGAACCACTTGTATGAACATCGAGTTCAGATGGAAACCCAGTTCCAAGCAAAGAAGGGAAAGCAGAAAGGTGGAAGGAGTATATAGAGTTTCTATACAAGGGCGATGTACTTCAGGACAATATTATGGAAATGAAAGAGGTTGTAGATGAAGATGAAATGGGAGATACGATACTGCGTGAAGAGTTTGACAGAGCACTGAAAGACCTGAGTCGAAACAAGGCGCCGGGAGTAGACAACATTCCATTAGAACTACTGACAGTCTTGGGAGAGCCAGTCCTGACAAAACTCTACCATCTGGTGGGCAAGATGTATGAAACAGGCGAAATACCCTCAGACTTCAAGAAGAATATAATACCAATCCCAAAGAAAGCAGGTGTTGACAGATGTGAAAATTACCGAACTATCAGTTTAATAAGTCACAGCTGCAAAATACTAACGCGAATTCTTTACAGACGAATGGAAAAACTAGTAGAAGCCGACCTCGGGGAAGATCAGTTTGGATTCCGTAGAAATACTGGAACACGTGAGGCAATACTGACCTTACGACTTATCTTAGAAGAAAGATTAAGGAAAGGCAAACCTACGTTTCTAGCATTTGTAGACTTAGAGAAAGCTTTTGACAATGTTGACTGGAATACTCTTTCAAATTCTGAAGGTGGCAGGGGTAAAATACAGGGAGCGAAAGGCTATTTACAATTTGTACAGAAACCAGATGGCAGTTATGAGTCGAGGGACATGAAAGGGAAGCAGTGGTTGGGAAGGGAGTAAGACAGGGTTGTAGCCTCTCCCCGGTGTTATTCAATCCGTATATTGAGCAAGCAGTAAAGGAAACAAAAGAAAAATTCGGAGTAGGTATTAAAATCCATGGAGAAGATATAAAAACTTTGAGGTTCGCCAATGACATTGTAATTCTGTCAGACAGCAAAGGACTTGGAAGAGCAGTTGAACGGAATGGACAGTGTCTTGAAGGGAGGATATAAGATGCACATCAACAAAAGCAAAACGAGTATAATGGAATGTAGTCGAATTAAGTAGGGTGATGCTGAGGAATTAGATTAGGAAATGAGACACTTAAAGTAGTAAAGGAGTTTTGCTATTTGGGGAGCAAAATAACTGATGGTCGAAGTAGAGAGGATATAAAATGTAGACTGGCAATGGCAAGGAAAGCATTTCTGAAGAGAAATTTAACTTCGAATATAGATTTAAGTGTCAGGAAGTCGTTTCTGAAAGTATTTGTATGGAGTGTAGCCATGTATGGAAGTGAAACATGGACGGTAAATATTTTGGACAAGAGAATAGAAGCTTTCGAAATGTGGTGCTACAGAAGAATGCTGAAGATTAGATGGGTAGATCACATAACTAATGAGGAAGTACTGAATAGGATTGGGGAGAAGAGAAGCTTGTGGCACAACTTGACCAGTAGAAGGGATCGGTTGGTAGGACATGTTCTGAGGCATCAAGGGATCACCAATTTAGTATTGGAGGGCAGTGTGGAGGGTAAAAATCGTAGAGGGAGACCAAGAGATCAATACACTAAGCAGATTCAGAAGGATGTAGGTTGCAGTAGGTACTGGGAGATGAAGCAGCTTGCACAGGATAGAGTAGCATGGAGAGCTGCATCAAACCAGTCTCAGGACTGAAGACCACAACAAGAAGAAGAAGAGAGCGAATCATACTCTCAGGGGAATTGTATAAAATACAGCTAGCTAGTTAGTGGCATTGGCGAAACAAACATGTTGCAAGAATTCTGTCTTTTAAATTAGAAATTTGTGGCAAGTTCTATGAGACCAAAGTGCTGAGATCATCTGTCCCTAAGCTTACACACTACTTAATCTAACTTACGCTAAGCACGCCCGCGCGTGATGCCTCGAACCTCCGACGGGGGTAGCCGCGCGAATCATGACAAAGCAGCCCCCAGACCGCGTGGCTGCCATTTAAGAGGGAGTTTGATATTTGTGGGTTTTGTAAATTTAATGTAATAAATTGCTTATAAACTGTCGTGATTGGTCAGCGGTAAAAGAAGCGGGATTGTGCGTTGTAATACTAATATCGGATTGGGTATGATGCATATCAGCCGGAGGACAGTATGATCGCGTATATTTTGTGGACTAAGAGAACTCCTTTCTACAATCTGTCCAGATCTCAGGTATCATGATGTTCCGACACGTACATTAGCTCTGAACAGATGTAATTTTTTTTAATACATTATGGGAGAGGCAGTGATCAATGTCTTAAAAATATTTACTATTAAAAACAGTCTTGATCATGATTTATCAATGTGACCGGTTTCGACCACTACTGTGGTCATCTTCAGACCATTTAGTAGTGATTCTCCAACGGAAAGAGGTTCTTACTCAATGGTCTGAAGATGACCACAGTAGTGGTCGAAACCGGTCACCTTGATAAATAAATCGTGATCAAGACTTTTTAATAGTAAATATTTGTAATAATTTTGCTGAAAAATGAGAAACTTGGCCGCGGGGCGCCGCAAAGCGACCGCAAGCGTGGGAGAAAGACGAAATTGGGAATTTCAGGTTTTTATTTATAAACTGAGACTTCTGAACGAATAAAACTCCTTGTGGTGTATTGTGAACTGAACGTGCAAAAGGATCTAGGTGTAGTACTTGAGCGAGCATTGTCACAGACAATCCGTAATGTTTCCGGCAAAAGGTTTGGTTAAATACCATAAGCTGGCTTTTTATGATTGACTTGACTGCCTGTGTCCAAACTGTAACTTAAGATGAGTACGGGAGTGGCGGTGTTTGTCTCTAACAAATAACCATGTTCTCACCCACAAACGATCTATGGTTTAATAGCTGAGTTAACCAGACACCAGACAACATTTGATGCAACTTGCAGAGGCGTATAGTGCGTTAGTTTGTGCTACAGCTTTCTCTGGCTGAAGATCATCATTCATTTTCTATCAGATCGGTCGTGTGAATCTGAATACAGAAGGAAATATCAACTAAAGGACCTTCACTGTTGGACGAGCGGTATAATTACCGCGACTTTGCATGGTACGTATCCTGTTACCCTGTTTTAGACATCACTTTGTTTCCGTATTTTTTTTTACAAATTCCGTGACTTATTTCAACAAGGCCATGTCGGTCTGTTATCCAATCGGTAGCCAACCGCGGTTGTCTACGATCTGTGATGGTGGTTATTACGAGAGCTGCAGTTGAGGCTATGATCCTCATTGTTTCTTTGTTTGTAGGGTTGATAAAGTACTCCTCTGTTTGATGTAATTTCAGTTACTTAACTGCCTTAAAAGCACAATACATAGCTTGTATGTTGAATGTCGATTACTCACTAATTTCGACTGGGATGTCGTTGGATCATAAGCTAAATAAAAGTTTCATATTTCAAATTTAGTCCGCGCACAACGTAAGTTTGCAAATAATTTTTTGAATTCGTAGTGTAGGGTCACTATCAGCATATTTTGAATATACCGACAGTGACTCTACAACACAGGCATTTGCGTTAATTATACAGTTTCGTGATGTAGATATTTTGACAGTGCCTGCAATATTAAGTTGCATGTACCATTTTACCAATGATGTGTTGTCATATGACACTACCGCATGTGAGATTTAATTGTAAATAGTTCTTAGCAGTTTTGGGATGGCAACATGTTTATGTTGATTGTGCCGCAGTTCCGTTCGTTTACGAAAGTAACTCGATTGTTTCAATAAATTGATAGCTTAATATCCAACTTTTTTGCAAACAGTGAACGTTGGGTCTACAACCCTGAGTTACCATAGAAGAGAGAGAGAGAGAGAGAGAGAGAGAGAGAGAGAAAACCACGAAGGAATTATCCGAATGGGATGGAAAACAGTGAATGTAATTCACATGCTCTTTGAAATTAACGAAGAAATTATTTATTCAAGAGAAAGCTTGACAAATTGAGCGAGTCAGTACGCATTGATCCACCTTGATCGGGATGTTAGCGCCATGGATCGTCAACCGAGAAACGTAGCGCAGCTGGCCACTGCATTGGAAACGGCATGGCTTTACCTTTGTTAGTACCTTCCAGAAGCACATTGACGCTCGTGCTTCATGTCCCGCGCTGCAGAAGGTGCCTGTTCAGGCTTTTGACAGGTGGTCACATTGTGACTGGAAAGTATAATATGAAACTATACTGACAAGTGAAGCACGCAGAAGACATGGTTGGATGACAATGACCTTCGTACATATACATACCATCTGCGGATACAAAATTCATTAGTCACAATTCTCTGTGACAGGTAGAACGGCCACAAGAGTGCGTTATTGTTTCGTGTTGTTACCAGGCCTGGTAGGGCGCACAACGGATGTGAACAGCGTCAGATGTTGAGTGATCACTGTGAAGCACAAAGATACCGCCTACTCATGCGAGAAAGCGTTATCAGCACTTGGCTGTTTGAAAGGGTCCTCGTGGTATGTCTCCATTTGGTCAGCTGGTCGAATCGTGCAACATCCATATTTGTGGACCGTTCAGATAAGACAGTGGCCCGATGTTGGAATGCTTGGAAACGTGATGGCATGCACGCTATTGGTAAATGTCCCGATCCGGCATGTCTGACCGCCGTAGAGGATTACCGTATCGTGCACCAAGCACATCACAACTCCTTCATATCTGCGCCTGCCATCCGTGAACAAATAATGGACTACCTGCATCATTCTGTCAACCCGCACCATTTATCGGAGACTAGTAGTAGCCGAACTAATGAATTACCGTCCCCCATAGGCTGACATAACATAACACACAGCTGCGTTTTGAGTGGCGCCTTGACCGTGAATCCTGGGTTGGTAGTGAATGGCGTCTTATTGTGTTTAGCGATGAAGTAGCAGAACCTAAGACATTGAGATTGCCATTTGGCATCTATGGTTTGATACCCAAAGACTCCAACCAGTTGATTGTTGCCGGTGATGGCTGCGCAAAGTCCTTTCAGCTACTCATGAACTTTCATTTTGACCGTGTGAAGTGCAGACAAGCTCCAGGCTAGTGCACCCTGGACAACGTTTGTTCAAAGCGGAAAAAAAGGCTACATATTTTCAAATGTGATCACGACTGTAAGCGTCAGCATTACACACAACTGCGATGCCAAGCGATTCCGCCGTTACTGTTCGTCGCTACGTATCCGTGAAAGCAATCCAGCTGCATTAGATTGTTGTGGGGGTCATTTCATTAATTTTCTGAAATAAAAATTGTAATGAATGAAAGTTTTTGCGTGTTTTAACTGAGGCCAGTTATCACTTCCGCAGCTACGAGCAAAAGTAGCGCATTTGACTGTTTTCTGGAAATTGTGTTAAATGATTGTCATTTTAAACTCTTGACATGCAGTTTTCCTGAATTTGTGTTTATTTACAGAAACTGAAATTGAAATAATTCGAAAGCTCACTAAAACGCTCCATTCGAGTCATACGATGCCTGTGACGTCACTGGCTTGCTCGTTGCTCCTGCTGTCATAACGCTAATTCAGTGATCTCTTGTTTCGGAATTTACGTTTCGGAAAATAGGTTACGAATGGTGTGCAGTGCCATACTGTACAAATAAAGCCATAGTAGCTCCTGAAAAGTTGTTTTTGAGTGTTCTAGAGAATAAAGAAGCGTAAAATATGGCTGACTGTACCAGCATATTGCCACGTCGACGACGCGTAAGTTTAATTACAAATGAGTTACACTGTGAGGTTAACATTATCTTACCTCCAAGATACGCTCTCCCACTGGTACAACAAAGGATAGATTCATCAACGAGATTAAACTAGTGAAAATTGTAGTGCCCAACTGTACGTCTATTATTCAGTCGCTCAGTGTCGTCGAGTGTTGTAAGATGTCCATAGGTCGCTGGTTCGAATAGAACCCTAAAGAACATTTTAACTTAATAGTAAAACGAATCGACAGTCTTCCCATATGAAAACCAAATCACAATTACGAAACTTAAGCACACTTATCAGAAACGGAATACTTGTTTCCATTTGCCATGGCTGTTCACACACGCCACGTTCATAAACGTACTTTCTAGTTAATGTGACCACCCACTTTCTACTTCATTGGAAACCACCTCAGTCCTTACGTGTCACCTGCGCGTTGTAAAAGTTTTCTCTGTCTGTACAACCTCATGGTCCAACACCTCGTTGTACTGGAGCGTATGGTGATATCTTCAATAATAGCAATGGTTTCCAAAAAACAGTGAATTGTTTGTTCGCAAAGTAAATGCATTTATCCTCTGTTCTTTTCTAAGACCAATGTGAAACTATATATAATACGTCCCATAATCGAAACAACTGCTACAAGCAGTTCTTGCCAACACTATTTTCGTATTTCGTGTAAAACTTTCAAAAATGACCCTTCCAGGAGTCGAACATACCTGTTTTATCAACAGTCGAGGATGCGCTATTGCACTCCTCCTGCGTGCTGTTTTTGTCTTATAGAGAAGGAATCAGCACTGAGTGTTGCCAAGGATAAATTTATTATGCTTTGGGTCATAGCTCATGACTGATAGTCGGCAATCTAGTTATAATACACGGACCCTTTTGTAAAAGTTATAAAATTCCTTAGTTTTTAACAAGCTTAATGTTGCAGGGAAAAGAATACCCGTCGTTGCACATATCATAAATGCATAAACTTTCGTAAGGCTTTCACTATCAGCGTTCACAAAATTCCTTCCTATTGCTATTATAAGTTGTAACCGCATTTTCCATCACTAAATAGCTAAACTGTTCGCAGAAAAAGTAAAAACGTCTTAAATTGGGGCTAACGCTCAGCTAACAAACGTATATAATAAGTCTGTCACGTCACCTACTTAGTCTGCCACGTCACCAGAGCATCAGCCAATCTTGATATTTAATGATTTTTAAGATTTAATTATAAAAATATCATTGTGAAAATATTGACCATAAATGCTGCAGAATGTTACAACAAATCAGAAAAACAATCCGGACCATATTTTTAACATAGGAAAATAGCATGTTGTCCTGTATACATACAGAATTCTTCGAAAGCATTTTCGCAAATTTTTATTTGGTTTGGTTTCCTGGTTCTGTCCCTTTACGTAGCATTGCATACACCTAGTCTTCACCGTTTCCTTTACTCTCACTGATGGGTCGTGGCCTCTGATCTTTTCCATATGTTACGGTGTTCAGATATTCGCTTCCATGAAACTCGTGCATATTTTTTTGTGTCGCCTCACATCAGATCGTGGTCTCTTTCTGCTTTGGAATCCAGTAAGGAACTTCCTTGGTTTACCTATCATTCAATCACCTGGCTCATTTCTCCGCTTACATTATAGTCGTCATTGTATCTTCCACTCGGTTTTTTCTGCTTCATTTACTTGTTTTCGCTCCTCCCCAAGTAATTTCCACTATGCATTTCTCATTTGAATGCTTAGCGATCCTCAGCTTTAGAACGGTTATCGCATTAGAAGTCAATGTTACACTGTGATAAGTAAGAACTCGCATTGGACTCTCATCATAGGCTCTCCTTTTCACCAGTAGTAGACAAAACTGGTATCAAGTGCATCACAACAGTGTGACGATGCATATTTATGCGCTTATCACCATTAAAGTAGGATTCATTTCACCCTACAAACGTCCACATTTCTAGCCTTACGCGTGCTGAAAGGCATCTCGTTTTCCACCTTTCTACTTTGTTTCTGCCTTCTATGGTAGCTACTAACACACCTTCAGTGAACCACTTTTCTATGCTATTGTTACAGCCTCCAGTCACATTGTGACCACCTGTCAAAACCCTGAACCACCACCTTTTTGCAGCCCGGATCGCTGTGAAACTTGCAGGAAGTGTTAATGAGGTTCTGGAAGGACCGACAGCGATGTGCAGCCATGCTGTGGCCAGCTCCCTTAGGTTCTCGGTTGAGAATCGATGGGGCAAGCAGCTCGTTCCCCGTGGCCCACAAATTCTCGATTGGATTTGAGTCCGTGGACTTTGATGGCCAGGGGAGTACCGTAAACTCATCCCAGTGCTCTTCAGACCACGCACGTACGCTGTGAGCCGAGAGACTCGTATCGACCTGCTGGAAGATGGCATCGTGCTGTGAGAGAAAAAAAAAACTGCATGTAGGGGCTTGGTCCCCAAGGATAAATTCATACTTGTGTTGATCCATGTGCCTTCCTGGATATCACCCAGGGAACGCCACGAAAATATTTCCTAGACCACACGGCATGAAGGTGTTTGCTTACAAACGTTCCACGCCGTACACGCCAACAGCCGTCTGTTCAGTAGAACGTCTGGAAAGGCCACCTGTCTGCACTCGGTGGGCGTCCAGTTGCGGCACTGACGTGCAAATTCGAGCCTCCGTCACCGATGGGCAGCAGTTAGTATGGGTGCATGAAACAGATGTCTGCTGCAGAGGCCCATACTCAGCAAAGGTCGTTCAGGAGTCTCAGTTGGTAGCCCCTTGGTTCATCTGGGCGGCCAGTTATTCAACAGTTGCACGTCTGATCGCCTGTCCACATATACACAGTACAGCGCCATTTTGCCATGCATGGTATTCTTAAACCATGATGGCACGCGAACGATTTACAGACTTAACCGTTTCGGAAATGCTTCCACTTTGGCTCGAAAACCAATGATCGTGCCCTTTTGGACGTCAAATAAATCGCTAGGTTTCCACTTCACAACGCCTTCACTGTTTTCCGCGTTCCCCGACACGCTTTATATACCCTCCTCTGCTAGTGCCTACATTTGTCCTCTGTGAACGGTTATTGTACGTTGACGTCGATCATTAATGATCACATTGTCTGGACCGTGTGTAATTGCATTTGATGTCTTGCCACAACGCATGTGCACTGTACAAAAAGGTGGAAATCATTCGTCCATTAACATGCCACTAAAATGGTTTCTTCGAAAGAAGCCATCGTATTTCTTACACAAGATGTCATAAAAAAAAGCGTCAAACGTTTCTACAGCAAGCCCCAATTTGCCGAAAAAGTTCCTTTGACATGTCCAGGAACAAATACCTGTTGATGTGGTTCATTGAAAACCCGCAGTTCACAACTTGAGTTTTATTTACATTTGAGGAAGGAGTCACAGTGATACAGTAAATTACCATAAAACGCACATGTGGACAGACGAAAATTCTCGAACGAACGTGAAAGCCATCAGGATCGCCTCAGTATCAGTGTGTGGGCAGGAGTTGTCGGTGACATTCATAGGACCGTACACTTTACCAAGCATATTAACAGGTGTTATGTACCACTGATTCCTGCACGACGAATAATCAGCGCATTATCCTTTCAGAAAGGCTTTTATCCGCAGCGTGACACTGCCCCATTTTCTGTAGAAAGTGCCCCAGCACAACGTTTCTTGGGCGATGGTCTGATACATGTGGTCCGCTAGCACGGGCAGCCCGTTCACTGTACCTTAATCAGACGGATTTCTGGCTACGGGGACATTTAAAGGATTTGTGTACGCCACACTCATCGACAACACGCAGACGTTTCAGGGGCGTTTCATCGAAGAATGTGACTCAGTCGGATTGGAGCCAGGTGTTTTTGATGAGTGCGTGATTCACTGCGCGGAAGGGCTGAGAGATGTTTGGATGTATTGTAACCATATGCAACACTGCCCGTGCAGCAGGCAAGGAAATGAGGGTGAAACGTCCCGTTTGAACAATTTCTACACGACTGTCCTTAAACTGACACAATATTTTTTTAGCGCAACGCAATCTTTCAAAAATCCCTACAAAAGAATGGCCCTGACTAACGTTAACCAATACCTTTCACAAATCACTTACCTCACAAAAATCTTCGTTACTCTAGCTACAGCAATACAGCGAGTGCCACTACTGCCAGCTAAATAAAAGATTCAAACTACTGAAGGCACTAACTACTGATAGGCATAGTTAGCAAATGAAAGATTTTAATAGAGAACAAACAATGTATTTACCTTAATAGTCATGTATATAGCAGTTCATGACAAATTTCAAAACTCCGCCATCTCTCCCCACATCCACCACTGCTGGCGGCTCACCTCCAACTGCGCAACGCTACGCGCTGTTCACATCCAGCTGCCGCTGCCCAACACTACAATGGCAGACAACAATGCAAACCAGCCACAGACTGCACACAGCACAGCCAGTGATTCTCACACAGACCGCTACGTAACGTTGCCAATAAGAAAACATAAACAGCCTACTTACAAGGGGACAGACTGGCCCAAATCTCAGCAGGTGCAGGCTGCAAATTCATGATTGGTAAGCTTGATTACTCCTAGGACCTACGTATAAAGAATTTAAATACTGATAGTGTGCAGTCCATTGTTGACTGTCGTCTGAATTCGTCAGTGTGTCGATTGCGATTGAAAGTGGAGAAGAGTTCCATGCTGTTATTAAACACTGCCGCGCAAATCAAAATAGAATTGGATGAAGTTCACGGGGAATATGCATCATCACTGAAAGCCGTTTATTTTTGGGTTAATGAATTTAAACGTGGTGGGACGTGCATGGAAGATGGAGGGCGCCCCGACCGTCCAGTTGAGGTCACCACAAAGGAAACCACTGACAATATCCATGGTATGGTAATGAAAGACCACCAAATAAAAATTTGCGAGATAGCTGAGAGTGTAGACATCTTAAGTGACCTAGAGCGTAATATCCTACGCGGAGAATTGGCTATGAAGAAGCTGTGTGCGAGGTGAGTGCCGTAATTGCACACAGTCGACTAACCCCCCTGCGGGTCCGGGGATTAGAATAGGCCCGCGGTATTCCTGCCTGTCGTAAGAGGCGACTAAAAGGAGTCCATCCCCCTCACGGGGGTAGTTAGCGCCTGCGTCCGGAGACGGACGGTTCCACGACCTATCATCGTGGTCTTTTTGGTTTTTCACTTCTCGTTTCTTCCTTCCTTTTGTTGGTTCCTTTCTTTGCTCTTCTCCACCTCACTGTCTTCCTTACTCTTTCCCTTGCCTTCTCCTTGCCTTCTCATTGCCTTTTTCTCCTTGCCTTCTCATTGCCTTTTTCTCCTTGCCTTCTCATTGCCTTTTTCTCCTTGCCTTCTCATTGCCTTTTTCTCCTTGCCTTCTCATTGCCTTTTTCTCCTTGCCTTCTCATTGCCTTCTTCTCCTTGCCTTCTTATTGCCTTCTTCCCCTTGCTTTCTCATTGCCTTCTTCTCCTTGCCTTCTCTGGTCTCCGCCTCGGCGTTTGAGACAGTCTGTCCTCTTTCTCCCTCTCTCTCTTCTTTTTCCTCTTCTTCCTTCCTCCCTGTGCGTGCCTGAAGGCCGACCCACGCGTTCGCACGCGTAGCCGCTGACGGGGTAACGCGTAAGTCCCCGCCCTGGGTAGACATGTAAGGCACGCGCGTACCCCCTGGTAAAGGCCAGGCCCGGGGAGGGGTGATTGCCTGAGCTGATACCTTCTGACCATGCCGATTGGTCCCTCCGTCTGTTTCTCGGGAGGTGTGACCTGAGGTGTAAACATTCACCTAAGGCGGGAGTGCCCTCTGAGAGGGTCCCCACAAGGAAGGAGCGCGCCATCGGAGACGCTGGCAATCATGGGGGATTCCTCCGCAATGGATTCTACTCCATCTCTTTCGACTTCGACCCAAAAACGGAAACGTGACCAGCCAACAGTGACAAAAGTACTACCGCCTGCCCCACAGTTTCTCGTGGTTTCTCGAACTGAGGACGGAAAGGATTTTTCCTCTGTCAACCCTTTCGTTATTCAGAAGGGCGTAGATGCCATCGCCGGATCTGTCAAATCCTGTACCAGGTTGCGTAATGGCACCTTATTACTGGAAACTGAGAATGCCTTTCAGGCACAAAAACTGCTTCGGGCCACCCTCCTGTACACTTTCCCTGTCCGGGTGGAGGCCCACCGAACTTTGAACTCGTCTCGTGGTGTGGTCTATACTGGCTCCCTCGACGGATTGACTGACGAGGAGCTTCAATCCTTCCTCGCTGAGCAGGGCGTGACGGCTGTCCATAGGGTCATGAAAAAGGTCAACAATGACCTTGTACCGACCCGGACAATTTTCTTGACCTTCGATAGTGTTAAGCTGCCATCGCGCATCAAGGCGGGCTACGAGGTTATTTCTGTTCGCCCATATATCCCGACACCTACGCGCTGCTACCAGTGTCAGCGTTTCAATCACACTCGACAGTCTTGTTCCAATGCGGCTAAATGTGTCACCTGTGGCAGGGATGCCCATGAGGGTGACTGTCCACCTCCGTCTCCTCGTTGTGTGAACTGTCAGGGTGACCATGCAGCATCCTCCCGCGACTGTCCTGTCTATAAGGAAGAACGCTGTATCCAGGAAATTCGGGTCAAAGAGAAAGTGTCCACCTCGGCTGCTCGCAAGCTATTGGCTAGTAGGAAGCCCACGCTGCTCCCAGCGGGGAAATACAGTACTGTCCTCGCCTCTCCTCGGACTACCCGGGAGGTAGCAACCCAAACATGCGATCTGACCTTCAGCACCACGGTCGTCCGTTCGGCCAGTGCTAAGATCGCGCGGTCGACGTCTCCTCTTCCTCCCATCACCCCACAGACACGAGCACCTTCTTCAGCTTCTGCTAAAACGAAGACACCGAAGTCAGATGCACGGGCCTTCAAGAAGGAACCATCCCGTGCAGACTTCCTCCGTACCTCGACCTCACAGCCTTCGACCGGTACTTCCACTACACGTCCTTCCAAAAAGGCGCATAGGAAGCACAGTTCTCCTTCCCCGCCACGGCGCATTTCTTCTCTTGCGCCACCCAGCGGCTGCCGCCCCAGGCCGTCATCCGTTTCGCCTGGCCGCACCGCTGGTCGCCGTACATCTGGCCGTTCACTGGCGGAGGAAGCTCCCCCTCTCGGCCATCCTCCCGAGATGGCCGATGACCCTATAGACCCAATGGACGATGACTGTCCGCCTACTGATAGCGGCGGCAGTGCTCGCTCGAAGCCAGGCCCTAAGCGGCCTTCGAGGTGACCACTTCTCTCATCTTCCTTTTCTTACGATGGCACTTATTCACTGGAATATTCGCAGCATTCGCTCCAACCAAGAGGACTTGAAGTTGCTGCTCCGCTTGCACCGTCCGCTCGTCGTAGCCCTCCAGGAAACGAAGCTACGCCCATGCGATCCAATTGCCTTGGCACACTACACCTCTGTGCGTTTTGACCTACCCCCTGTGGTAGGTATCCCAGCTCATGGAGGGGTTATGTTGCTGGTCCGGGATGATATTTACTACGATCCCATCACGTTGCACACCGGCCTGCAGGCAGTTGCCATCCGCATTACTCTCCCCACTTTTACGTTTTCCTTTTGTACCGTTTACACTCCATCGTCATCTGCCGTTACCAGGGCAGACGTGATGCAACTTATTGCTCAGCTACCTGCACCATTTTTGTTAACTGGAGACTTCAATGCCCACCATCCCCTTTGGGGCTCTCCAGCATCCTGCCCGAGGGGCTCCTTGTTAGCAGAACTTTTCAACCAGCTCGATCTTGTCTGCCTCAATACTGGCGCCCCTACTTTTCTTTCGGACACATCTCACACCTATTCCCATTTAGACCTCTCTATATGTACTCCCCAACTTGCACGCCGGTTTGAGTGGTATGCACTTTCTGATACATATTCGAGCGACCACTTCCCGTGTGTTATCCATCTCCTGCAGCATACCCCATCTCCGTGCTTCTCTAATTGGACCATCTCCAAGGCAGACTGGGGGCTCTTCTCTTCCAGGGCGACCTTTCAGGATCAAACCTTTACAAGCTGCGATCGTCAGGTCGCACACCTCACGGAAGTCATTCTCGCTGCTGCTGAATATTCCATCCCTCACCCTACTTCTTCTCCACGTCGCGTACCGGTCCCCTGGTGGACCGCAGCATGTAGAGACGCTTTACGTGCTCGTCGACGTGCTTTACGCACCTTTAAGCGCCACCCTACAGTGGCGAATTGTATTAATTATAAACGATTACGTGCTCAGTGTCGTCGTATTATTAAAGAAAGCAAGAAAGCCAGCTGGGCTGCTTTCACAAGCACCTTCAACAGTTCTACTCCTTCTTCTGTTGTCTGGGGTAGCCTGCGCCGGCTATCTGGCACTAAGGTCCACTCCCCAGTTTCTGGCTTGAAGGTCGCGAATGAAGTCCTTGTGGCCCCTGAGGCTGTCTCCAATGCCTTCGGCCGCTTTTTCGCCGAGGTTTCGAGCTCCGCTCATTACCACCCTGCCTTCCTCCCCCGCAAACAGGCAGAGGAGGCTAGGCCACCTGACTTCCGCTCCTCGAATTGTGAAAGTTATAATGCCCCATTCACCATGCGGGAACTCGAAACCGCACTTGGCCGATCACGGTCCTCCGCTCCAGGGCCTGATTCTATTCATATTCAGATGCTGAAGAACCTTTCTCCTGCGGGTAAAGGTTTTCTTCTTCGTACATACAATCGCATCTGGATTGAGGGACATGTTCCCGCATGCTGGCGCGAGTCTATTGTTGTCCCGATTCCTAAGCCGGGGAAGGACAAGCACTTGCCTTCCAGTTATCGACCCATCTCGCTTACCAGCTGTGTCTGTAAAGTGATGGAGCGAATGGTTCACTCTCGATTGGTTTGGCTGCTCGAGTCTCGACGCCTACTTACCAATGTACAATGTGGATTTCGAAGGCGCCGCTCTGCTGTTGACCATCTGGTTACCTTGTCGACCTTCATTATGAATAACTTCTTGCGGAAGCGCCCGACCGCGGCTGTGTTCTTTGATTTGGAGAAGGCTTACGACACCTGTTGGAGGGCGGGCATTCTCCGCACCATGCATACATGGGGCTTTCGCGGTCGCCTCCCTCTTTTTATTCATTCCTTTTTAATGGATCGACAGTTTCGGGTACGTGTGGGTTCTGTCCTGTCCGACACCTTTCGCCAGGAGAATGGGGTGCCACAGGGCTCAGTTTTGAGCGTCGCTCTCTTCGCCATCGCGATCAATCCAATAATGGATTGCCTCCCAGCTGATGTATCAGGCTCCCTTTTCGTGGACGATTTTACCATCTATTGCAGCGCGCAGTGTGCACGTGTCCTGGAGCGCTGTCTTCAGCGTTCTCTTGACCGTCTTTACTCCTGGAGTGTCGCCAATGGCTTCCGTTTTTCTGCGGAGAAGACGGTCTGTATTAACTTCTGGCGCTACAAAGAGTTTCTCCCACCGTCCTTACGACTCGGTCCCGTCGCTCTCCCACTCGTGGAGACAATCAAATTTTTAGGCCTTACCTTTGACAGGAAACTTAGCTGGTCTCCACATGTGTCATATTTGGCCGCCCGTTGTACCCGTTCTTTAAATGTCCTCCGTGTTCTCAGTGGTATGTCGTGGGGAGCGGATCGAACCGTCCTACTTCGTCTATATCGGTCGATCGTCCGCTCCAAGCTGGATTATGGGAGCTTCGTATACTCCTCTGCACGGCCATCCATCTTACGCCGCCTCAACTCCATACAACATCGGGGTTTACGACTTGCGATCGGAGCATTTTATACCAGTCCCGTAGAGAGTCTTCATGCTGACGCTGGCGAATTGCCACTCACCTACCGGCGCGATATACTGCTTTGTCGGTATGCCTGTCGGCTACTGTCAATGCCCGACCATCCGTCATATCGTTCCTTTTTTGACGACTCTCTTGACCTTCAATACGGGTTGTATGTCTCTGCCTTGCTACCCCCTGGAGTTCGCTTTCGTCGCCTCCTTCAACACCTTCATTTTTCACTCCCTGCAACCTTTCGAGTGGGCGAGAGCCGCACGCCACCTTGGCTCCAGGCTCAGGTCCGCGTTCACCTCGACCTCAGCTCGCTCCCAAAAGAGGTCACCCCCGGTTCGGTCTACCACTCCCGTTTTTTGGAACTTCGTTCGAAGTTCAACAACATGACTTTCATTTATACAGATGGCTCTAAGACCAATGAAGGGGTCGGGTGTTCCTTTATTGTCGGGGCACAAAGTTTCCAATACCGGCTCCATGGCCATTGTTCGGTCTTCACAGCTGAGCTCTTTGCCCTCTACCAGGCTGTTCTTTACATCTGCCGCCACCGACATTCTGCTTATGTCATCTGCTCAGATTCCCTGAGCGCCATCCAGAGCCTCAGTGATCCGTACCCGGTTCACCCTTTCGTACACCGGATCCAACGCTCTCTTCAGCAGCTGGTGGACGTCGGTACGCCGGTTAGCTTTATGTGGGTTCCTGGCCATGTCGGTATCCCTGGGAACGAAGCTGCAGATGCCGCGGCCAAGGCTGCGGTCCTCCAGCCTCGGACAGCTTCTTGTTGTGTCCCTTCGTCCGATTTTAGCAGGGTCATTTGTCGGCGCGTTGTGTCGCTGTGGCATGCCGATTGGGCTGCACTTACCGACAACAAGCTTCGGGCCTTAAAACCTCTTCCCGTGGCTTGGACGTCCTCCTCACGCCCTTCTCGGCGGGAGGAGGTCGTTTTAGCAAGGTTAAGAATTGGACACTGCCGGTTCAGCCATCGCCATCTGCTGACGGCTGCGCCGGCGCCGTTCTGCCCATGTGGGCACTTGCTGACGGTTAGACACATTTTAATGTCCTGTCCTGATCTTAACACACTGCGCCTCGATCTTAACCTGCCTAATACTTTCGATGCCATTTTAGCGGATGACCCACGAGCAGCTGCTCGTGTTCTTTGTTTTATCAATTTGACACACCTCGCTAAGGACATTTGATGATGTTTTTTAATCCTATGCCTGTCAGTCTGTCTTTTATTGTGTTTTCCCTTTTAGTTGTTGTTGTCAACTTGTGCCTCGCAGTGCATTTTTAGAGTAGTCAGGGCGCTAATGACCATTGAAGTTGTGCGCCCGAAAACCACAAAAAAAAAAAAAAAAAAAAAAAAAAAACAGTCGACTAAAAGCGCATCTGGCGTATTATTTCAGCGCATTTTCTGGCGATGTTTAATCGCAATCCACAAATTTTGCGCAGATTTGTGACTGTTGAAGAAACATGTATCCATCATTACATAGCAGAGTTAAAACGGCAGTCAAAACAATTGAAAGTGCACCGAAGAAGCAAACACCATTTTGTCAGCTAGTAAACAGATGACCACTGGTTTTTGACATTTCCAGGGAAATCCTCATACATTTGGAAAAATGTTGGATCGTTTGAAACTTGCGTTGGCTGACAGACAGATTGGCACGCCAAAAAGTGCTTTTACCAGGATAACGCACCATCCCATAAATCAGCGATAACAGTGGCGAAAGTGCATGAATTGAGCTTTTAATTTTTCTCATCCACTGTGTTCACCAAATTTAGCCGCAAGTGACATCTTACTGTTCCCTAACTTGAAACTTTGTCTTGGAGGAAAAACTTTCACCTAATGAGAAAGTGATAGTGTCAGTTAACTAATATTTTGCAGAGTCTAGCAGAATTCGTTTCTTCGATGGGATGAAAAAATTGGGGTATGGCTGGACCAAGTGCATATTCTTCAAAGGAGATTTTGAGAAGTAGCAAATATTTTTTCTTGCATTTTTACCAGATCTATCAAACCACCCTCGCATTTACTTCCAGACATATCATTAGAGGAACTTTTCTTCTGCCACTTTTGACTAATAGTATTTTCTTTAAGAGTATGTGACATACTTTTAAACAGCCTGTTCTCTCTCTCTCTCTCTCTCTCTCTCTCTCTCTCTCTCTCTCTCTGTGTGTGTGTGTGTGTGTGTGTGTGTGTGTGTGTGTGTGTGTGGAGGGGGGCGCGGCCGGCGCAAGTTGTGATGCAGTCGTCGGCTTTGTTACGGTATTCATTAAGGGTTTCCTTCCCTCTTGAGGTGTTTGTTTCCATTCGACACGCTGGCAGCTTCTGCGTGGCGAGCTACCCACGAACATATGGACGCTCATTTTTGTAACCGTACCTGCCGCTACAACGGTTGCTGTTGCATTTTGAATGCTGCTTCATGTGTCTGTGAAATAGTCTGGGCGGCACGGATATAGATTTGTGGTGGCAGGTGGTGTGGGTATCCGGTGTGTAACGGCCCTTTCCCGGCGCGGCTGCTGCAGGCTGCCGTTGCTGCTGCTGCTGTTGCTGCTGCGGCTACCTGCAAAGACCGTTAGCGAGTCTGCTGCTGCAGGTCTCGTTCCCGACCTCCCCTAGCGCGCTCCATTGCACTCCTCAAAAGCAGTTTTAATGGCCTTCCGAGCAGGCTGCTATCCTACTCCCCATTGTCTGTACCTGAGAACTTTTTCTGCCCTCCTGGGGTGCAAGGGAGACAGTAACGGCTGCCACAAAAAAGTATTGTAATGCTGACGCGCATCCGCTGAATTCACGAGCATTGGTGTCGTATGGACTGTTCCGCAGCTTTACATCTGAAAAGGATCTATGCTGAGAACACCATTGGAGAAGGGAGGAATGGAGGTTATGCGGTGTCCCATGTAACGTAGATATCCCTCGACTCAAACTGTTACTGATTAATTTCAATATGTTGCTATGTGGTTAAAGGTAATCATTCTGATTTCCGTATATCTCGGAGGGGGAAGCCTTGACTCAGATTCAGCAAGAGTGGGGGAGTCGCCCAGGACCTTTCCTGGAGCTGTATAGGGAAACCAGACTACTTATGGAGCGGAAGAGAATTTCTACTACTGTTACGAAGACCACAATTAATAACCACTGAGTAATTCGTTTACAAGATCTCGAATGCTAATGAGACATAAATCGTTAACATAAAACGTATCTTATTTCCTTTCAGTAAAGCTGTTGCGACACTACACCGTGTCTTCAGTTACTTCTTCGGATGTTGGGGCTATGTATGGCGAAATTTGGTCACCAGCCGTCCGTGGGGGAGCGATCACACACCGTCGCTTTTCGTCCCTGAATATTTTCAGTGTTATCCTACAGCTATCTGAATTGTGCTGCAGGTTCACATTTTTAAATGGTGGTTGTGACCTGCAGCGACTAAACCAGTTTATTAGTTCGAGCAACAAGCTCAGATTACCATGTACACTGATGAGCCAAAACATTGTGACCACCTGCTTTGTAGCGTGTTTGTGCGTCTTTGTAACGAAATAAATCACTGATTCTGCGCCTCAGGAATCCGACAGTTTCCTGGTAGACTTGTGAAGGTATGTGGCGTTACATGTCTAAGCAGAGTTCATGTTATTAGCGTAAATAACGAGCCTTTGATTTTTGTACGCTGTTATGCCGCCAGGTAGCGACCCAGATGGATTCCATAGGATTTATTTCAGGCGAATTCGGCCGCCTAGACATCAAATTCAAACCACTATAATGCTCCTCCAAACACTGTAGCACGTTTCTGCCGCAGACACGGACAGTTTTCTGCTGAAAGATGACATCGCCGTCTGGGAAGACAAGCATGAAGGCGTGCAGGTGGTTCGCAGCTTTGAGCGAGTCTTCGACTATCACCACATGTCCCTTGCAAGTGATGTCTTCCATAGCATAATTCTGCTCCCACCAGCCTGCGCCCGTGACTCGGTGCACGTTTCGACTTGCCATTTAACTCGATGACTGTGTTTGTGGAGACGACCACATATGTAGTGTAGCATAAATGTTATTCACCCAAAGAACCGACACGTTTCCATTGATGGACCGTCGAATCTCGAAGGTCCCGTGTCCACTGCAGTCGAAAGTGACGTCATTGGGTCAACTTGTGAACACGCAGGGGTGGTCTGCTGCGGAGCTCGATGTTCAGCAAGGTACGATGAACGGTGTGCTCCGAAACACTTGTGCGTGCACCGGCATTGTGCTCTTTCGGCAGAGATGCCACAGATCAGTCTATCCTACTTCAGAGAGCAGACAAGCCTCCGAACCCCACGTTCTCCGAAGAATCGTGGACGTCCAGCCATGTAGCGCCTAGCGGTAGTGTCACTGTCGTACCTGTTTCCGTAGATGATCACGACAGTAGAATGTGAACATTCGTTCAGATTCACCGTTTTCGAGATACTCTTCCACAGGCTGCGTCCTTTTTCAAAGTCGCTTATCTTAGTAGGGTTTCCCATTTGTAGCCCATATCTTCGCTTGGGCGATCCCCCATCTGTCTGCTCCGTTTACATAAGTTTGTGGCCGTCACGTGCCCGCAGCTGCGTCACGGACCATGCACGCGTATCAGTGTGTGTTTATTTCGTCACTGTGTTGGAGACAGGCAGCGACTAGTGCCGAAGGAAGTGAGCAAAATAAGCGCGTATTCATTTAATGCACTTAGTCATTTTAATTTCCAAATTTTAGTACATCCATTAAGTCTGTAGTTTTTAATTAATAATATTTTGTGTAGGCGGTGCTGTGCAACATTGTACTGTATATTACTATTTTCTTTTCATCAAAGGTGGTCGATTTGTCATGAAAATGACCGTCTTTGGGTCTTAAAGGGTATTCAGCTATGCAGTGCGAATTACTGTACCCAGTGAAATTTTTAAAACTTCCATTCTTAATACAGCTGCCTATGTGTAAGATTCACGTCGTGTAAAAATTCAAACACGCTTTTGCAAAGCCTATTCTCTCGTTTTGGACTCAGTCCTCCCACTCCCAAAGTTAGCTAGCGCTGCCTTGTAATAATAAAGTTCTGGCATTTAGTACGTAGTAAAATTTAATGTTTCAGATATTCGCAACACTATCCAGCGGAAACCTCGCCCTAACCAGACATCCACTCGAAAAATCACGATTTGGGCAGACCTGCCGCCGCCAAGACAGTCCGCAACACACACACACACACACACACACACACACACACACACACACACACACACACACACACACCTCTTTAACCGTAATAGGGTGCAAAAAGCTACGTACTAAATTTGTGTTAAGAGGTGGTGAAGGAACTTTGTTATAGGTCGCAGGTGCACCGGTTCCCCACTAAGATTCTATGAAGATTTTGACGCTAGTGATGTTCAGAGATGTTGTTCAGATTGCCATGTGCTTAATACTGTTGTAGAAATGTTTGAAATGTCATGTGTTTACGTTAATTCACAACTGGGACCAGCATGCACGCAGGATAGTGCTCCGCCGAAATGTGCGTTCCGGCCGCTCTCTTGTCTGGCGCTCCGAGCACAATGATGGCTGGTTCTGGGAGGTGAGGACGAAAAGGAAGGCTGCGACGGGACGCCGATACAACTAGGTAGTCGCCTTTGTAACGTGCCAAACGGTTTGCTAGCAATAGGATTCGTTTTAATCTATACTTACGTTCTACATCACGAGTGCTACGGCATCTATGCATCAGTCTAAAAAAAAGTGAAGCTGCTATGTCGTTCAATGCTGAATGGGAATTGCTTTACTCTTCATATCGTTTGAATGCCATGCAAAGTGCTTAATGTGCCGTCACACTATTACGACTAAAAGGAAGAGAAAAAAACTCATAGGGACGTCGTTGCAACACCACCCAGAGATAGTAAGATCTACTTGTCTTTCGACGAGTAACAATAAATGTGCTTGCTGATCTGAAGACGGCCAGTAAGCAAAAACAAACTGAGTTAAGGGAAAGTAAACAGGTGACAATTTTTTTATGGTTGACATTACAAGTTACTTGAATTAAGTCTCTTAATGCAGTGGGAGAATCATTAGGTAATAGATATGGATTAAGGAGATTGGTCCTGTCAGACAAAAACCAAACATTCGCAAAAACTGAACTTAGTCCATGACATGGTATATTTTCGGAAACTAAAGTTGGTAATTTTTTCGACCTGAGTGACTGTTTGTGACTAAAAATTCCAAGACTTTGCATTACTGAAGAC